>NC_057837.1:28465312-29085000 GCF_910594005.1 Cervus elaphus | reverse complement strand
AAATATAAATTAAAAGTTCTTGAAGGGAATTAAAAGTGCCAGTGAATACATGAGTGGTAAGAAAGCAACACAGCCTTACTTCTGATATACAGAAACTTCTAGTGGTCTGGAGAAAACATCAAACCAGCCACAAAAAAGATCACTGTAACTCACTTTACTGCAATATTCAGTTTATTGCAGTGATCTGGAACCAGATCTGCAATACATCCGAGGTGAAGTGAAGTGAAAGTCACCCAGTCGCCCTGCTATTTGTGACCCCATGGACTATACGGTCCATGGAGTTCTCCAGGCCAGAATACTGGAGTGGGTAGCCTTTCCCTTCTCCAGGCGATCTTCCCAACCCAGGGATAGAACCCAGGTCTCCCACATTACAGGCGGATTCTTTGCCAGCTGAGCCACAAGTTTATACAGGAAGCTTCAATTGTACTGCTGAACCACTGGCAGAGCAATTGTTAAGTCCAAAGACTTCAGTTATTCTGGCCTCATTTTCTAGGTTGTCCACATAATCTTTTGGATATAAACGCTCTTCTATGGTATCAAGATCCCCAGTCTCCTCCCCAACCATATTTTCTCCCTACATAGCTTCTTCCCTTTGCTCTCCAGGATGTATCACTTCTAGGGGTCTATTCCCAAAGACTCTAAATCCTCGCCTCCTGAACAAAGTCTGCATCTGCCTGGCAGAGCCGTAACTTGGATTATTCCAACCACCCACTTCAACTCTTTGGTCAAGAGTTGGTCAGCTAAGCAACTAAACAACAACAACATCCTCTAAATAGCTCCAACAGATGTGTATCTTTCCATCACAAAAGGCCATCGGATTGAGGGGGATGAGTTCTACTTATTTTTCCCAGTAGTGTGCACAGGACTACACAATGACTGAACCCTGAAATACAAGCCAATTTTGCAATACAAACCTCGAGACAGCAGGCGGGCGACATCTTGCAGGACACCAGCCTGCAGCCAATGCCGGTTGGCTCAGGACTGAACTGACTTGGCAGGTTAGACTGGGACAGATGGGCTTCCATGTGCCATGGGGTGGGAGGGGGCAGGGGGATGACGTCTATTAATTTGTTTTCTTTGAGAGATTTGTAAAACTGTAGCCATGACATTTCACTACCATGGTAGTGGACAGATAAACTATTTAAGAGTGCAGAGCTAGAGGGAGATGCCAAGAGCAGTACTGAACCTGTAGACCCAACTCATCACACTATTTGAGCAGTGAAGATGTATCCTAACTTCTGGGGCACAGGTCCTACTATCTCCTGGTAATCACGCTTACCGTCATTTAGTAGATGCCTGTAATGCTCTATCCATCTGGATAGGCCAAAGTAAGAAGAGTGAAACTGGGCATGGGTCTAACAATGTTGGTGTCTCTGAGCTCCATTCATTAACACTCACTCTCCCCCGCCATGGCTTACTCATCAATGATACAATGGATTTGTAATCTTACATGTGGCAGGACATTTGTTCTCATTATCTTAGCATTTTAATCTCATTATGAATTGATTTGTATTCTTTTCAGTGAAGAAGACTCTACTGAAGTGAGTTTAAGTGTATGTGTGTGTGTGTGCACGTGCTTGTGAACAAGTCTAGTCCCCAGTTTACGTGGGCATGGCTGGCAGTCCATTTATGTGACTCAGTGGCTCAAGTGATGACAACATTGGATTGGCACCAATTGTCCTTGCCAAAGTCCTCTACATACATCAGGTGACCAGAACCTCTTTTTAGGGACTGTGATGGTTAATTTCAGGTGTCAATTTGACTGGATCAGAGGCTGCCCAGCTAGGTGGTTAAATGTTATTTCTGCGTGTGTCCAGGAGGGTGTTTCTAGATGAGACAAGCATTAAAATCATAGACTGAGCAAGCAAATCGTCCTCCACAGGATGGCTGGGCATCATCTAGTCTGTTCAAGCCTCGACCAGAACAAAAAGCCAGAGGAAGGAGGAATGTGTCTCTTTTTTCCTGCCTCATGGTTTGAGCTGGGATATCTCTTCTCATCTTCTCCTGCCCTCAGGCTAGCATTTAAATCATCAGCTCCCTTGGTTCTCAGGTCTTTGGACTCTGACCCAATTATACCACTGGCTTCCACTAGCAACTCTGGGGCTAATTGACTTTGGAAAGCTGGGTGAAGTTGTCTGCATGTACTATAGCTGGTATTCTTTTCTGTGACAGAATTGGTATGATGTCTGTGAGTAGCTAAAATGTTGCATGCAACTTGAATAATTTATTCTGTTTCTGAAAGTCCAATATTTTATTATAAATAATTTAATTATATAAAGTTTAATATTAAATATTATATAGTTTTGTTTGGTGACTGGACACTTAAAAAGCAATGTGTCTTCCTTACCTGATGGTTGTGCAAGCCTGTCTATGATTCAGAGTTTTGTAAATAAACTAGCCTGCAGTGAGAGGAAAACATGATCTTCCAACCCAATAGAATATGTATATATTTTATATACAGATAAATGTTACCAATATTATACATATAAATGTTACCAATATTACCAATAATATTTTAAATATAATAAAACAATATTATTATACAAGCCTTCAAAATATGTTTACTTTACACTCAGACATTATATGTTTCCATGAGCAAAAACCGTATTTTGGATTGCTGTTGTTTAGTTAGTTGCTCAGTCATGTCTGACTCTTTTGCAACCCCATGGACTGTAGCCCTCCAGACTCCTCTGTCCATGGGATTCTCCACGCAAGAATACTGGAGTGGGTTGCCATGCCCTCCTTCAGGGGATCTTCCCAACCCAGGGATTGAAGTAATGTCTCTTACGTCTCCTGCATTGGCAGGCAGGTTCTTTACCACTAGTGCCACCTGGGAAGCCCCCTAAAACAGCTCAGGTAGGTATTATTATCCCCATTTTGAAGAGTAAGGCCACTTATTAGGGCTCCAGTAGGTGATATACAATCTAGCAAATGGCAGAGCTGTCCTTGAAGATAGCTCTTCTGACGCCTGGTCCAATCAATACTTTCCCATGACCCAGCACTGCCTCCCTGACAAGCTGATTAATTGTCCCTCTTGAGTAGAGACTGGTTTAGAGAGTGTGGAACAGATTTGCTTCATTTCCTTGTTCTCACTGGTGATCAATATCTGCTGAGCAATGATGTCTATGCGAGAGCCAGTGGTTGTAAGAAAATGAACACAGGAAATCAATAGTGTGGCTGCAGTGGCCTAGAGAGGGTAGGTATGGTCAGATCATCACACAGCTTACCACAGAAACTGGGGCACTGTTGAGAGCGGAAGGAACCATTATTAATTCCATTGGGACAGCAGGTGTCAACTGGTGCTCTCCCAGAGAAACTAGATATTTGGTCACCTTAGACACCATACTATTAAGGGGAATAACATGGTGGAAACAGAGGAGTTAAGTGTTGAGAAAGTGAGCATGTTCAGAACAAAGCTGGAGGTGAATATAAAGAGTAGTGTTATATGATGACCGGACACTTAAGAAGAACTGTGGTCCTTCTTAGTAGATTCCCTTGCAAGGCTGTCTGTGATTCAGAATTTTGTAAATAAACTAGCCTGCAGTGAGAGGGAAACATGACCTTCCAACCCAGTACTCTAGTGCGTGAGGATATATTGACAAAGAGATGAAGGAATATATTTTCTGAGGCCCTTGATGATGAATAGTCCACATAAATTATCCGGCTGGCCCAGCTGGGCTTTTGCACCACTCAGCATCAATACCCTGAGGGCAGTTCTCTTCTGTTTTCCCCTTCATTTCTATTGAATATGTCCACCTTTATATTTCTCACTGGTTTTAATTTCAAGTTTGTCTTCTGCCACTAGCTATTAAAAAGAACACCCACAAATACACAGGCACACCCTAAAAATCATACCACCAAAGAAATAAATAACCAAAATGAAAGATAACTGTCAACTGTTCTTCAAGGAAGTTGTTGGGTTGAAAGGAGTTTTGATCAATGGAAAACAGTGCAAATGGAACCGACCTTAAAGATTCACATAATGACCCAAGTCATGGCTTTGAGCCCAGATTTCAGACCACAGAGTAGCTCACAAATGTTGTGTTGGCTGGACATTCCCTTTGACTTTTTGGGTCATTCAATGGGCTCCTTGCTCCATAATTATATGAGGGTGGGAGTGACAGTGAATAAGAAAGAGAGAAGACAGACAGACAGATAATAGAGGTTGCCCTTAACGGCAGCTTAAGCCAGTACTCCTTTCTTTGTTTGGAATTTAAGTTTGCTAGAGGGTATTTCATCTTCCTGAATCTGATTAGAGCTTTTCTATTTACCTTAAACATCATGAAACTACTTTTCAAGCTTCTTATTCAATATCATGAAATTTAGCTATGTAGCTTCCCCAGAAGCCCCAGGAAGAGAGTGGGGCAGTGATTAAGGGAAAGGAAGCCTGCTATGAAGTCTGCCACCACAGTGGACAACCAGAGCTTAATACTGTAGGGAAACTGGGGGAAGTGATCCCTCACACTGAGTGCTGAGGGAGCTGGGGTATTTATACACCAACTCCCAAGAGTCATCACCTGAGGGTTGTTACTGGCAGGTGTTAACTGCCTGGTCCTGCTGAGTCCCAGGCTACAGTCTTTCATAGTTAGAGATGAAGCTCTATGGCACAGAGATGCAGCCACTGAGAGCTAGAAGTCGAGGCTGAAATATACTGTCACAGTTAAGATATAAGAGACAGGGCTTGGGCACTACGACCAAAGCCCAAAGCATGATGGTGCTATTTCTAGAACAGTACATATCTGTTTTTGATAATCAGAGAATGGCCAGAGTTTAAAGGGCCTCTTTGTGGGGGAAGCCACAAGAGAGCAGCTGATAATCTGGGAAGCATGGAAGGGTCCTTTAATCTTTAATGTTCTTTAAAGGTTCTTTAATGCTCTGGTCTTTTTGAGTTGTACCTCCTGGGTAGGATCAAGCCATTTGCAGAAAGTTGGCTACAATGACTTCTAGCTGCCATATGAGTACACATGGTTTCTAGGGGGAAGCATGATATTATTGTCCTTAATTGTGGAATATTATTTAAAAAATTGGCCCCAGAGATCCAAGCAACAGTCAACTGTCTTTCCAGCTTGGTTCCAGGCTGTCCTGTGCTTTGGCTTTGATCCTTTCTTCCTTCAAGGCAGGTGCAGACATCCAATCCTGCTGCATCTTCCTGCTGAGCTCAAGGCAGGTGCACAGACCAAACCACTGTATCTGGTTTGTCACGGGAGATGCCTCCCCCTGGGCATTTTCCTCTGTTCACTTCCTCCAGGTCTGACTGGGAACTGTTATAGACTGAATGTTCTGTGTCGCCTGAATATTCATGTGTTGAAATCTTAACTTCCCCGTATGATGGTGTCAGGAGGGGAGGCCTCTGGAAGGTAATGAGGTCATAAGACTGGTGCCCTCATGATGGGATTAGTGCCCTTAGAAGAGGAGATGTGAAGAGCAGACTCTTTCTTCCTCTCCTCTGCTTCCCCTGCCTATTCCCCACTTTGTCTCTTTGCCACGTGAGGATACACTGAGAAATGGCGATCTGCAAACCAGGAAGCAGATCCTCACCAGACACTGGATCTGTGGGCACCTTGATCGTGGACTTTCCAGCCCCCAAAACTGTTAAGAAGTAAACGTTTGTTGTTTAAGCCACCCAGTCCATATATGCTCTACTTGTTACAGTAGCTCACACTAAGACTGGAGTATTGATTGAATATAAAATTCAGAGTAAAAGATAACCTGCGATTCATCAACTTGGCCTTTTGAGGAGTAAATTTCATTTCTTTCTTCTTCTTCTCTCTCTTTTATTCTTCTCTGAGAGACCCGTGAGGGTCTCTGATATCAAGTAGACTATGGCCTCTAGAAAACCCAGCCAAACTTCATTACTCCACCCAGTGAGCCAGGCCCTAGTTCTCTGCAGGGAGCTCAGATGCTGCTGAGGGTCAGAAAGCCTCAACATTTCCCTAAGGCTTGTGGGTTTACAAGCACAAAGGCCCACCCAAAAGCACACGGCCCTCAGGTGCAGTGTCTCTCTTCCCCTGGAAGGTCAGGTTTATTTTTCTGAAAATCTAAATCACATGTTTCCATTTCAATGACACCAAATTCATTAGCAATGTTGTTTCCTTGCAGCCTTTTGAAGTTATGAGAGCCTTATAGATGGATTCCACAAATGTTTATTTTTGTGCTTTCATTCTCAAGCAGGCTTCGTTTTCTCACAGCCAGAGACCCTGGGGCCGAGAGACTGGAGTCTGTGTGTTTGAGGCCCAGGGGCTTCTCCACTCTTCAGAACCGGATGAGCTTCCGCTATCTGCTCTCCTCTCTTAGCCTTCTTCCTGCTCCTTGTCCTCACTGTGATTGGGCTCCTGGGAATTTGTATGAAGATTGTGTGAGTGCTGATCTTCCCTTCTGGGAAGGTCCTGCTTTAAGTTTCTTATCCTAGAGAACACTCTCCTCCTAAAAATTAAATGTGAGCATATACTCCAGACAATTCTAGAACTGATCCAAACAATTTACAGTGGAGCTGGTGTTCCAAGTCATCCCAGTAGATAAACTATCTAAATATGTACCTGCAAAACTGGGCCAGCAGCTCTCTGTGAGCCCCTGCCTAGATCTTATTAACCTTAATGTTCTACAGGGTCCAGGCAGTGCTTGGTGTATTATAGGTGCTTGATGTTTAAAGAGTAAGAGATGACTACTCAGTAGTTAAGAGAGATCCACATAAACATATATGATTATAAATACATCATACTCATGCATATGTTCATATGTGTTAATCTTTCAAATCAGCATGGCCTGATAAACCCATGTTCTAACATGAATCAAAGTGGGTTTTTTTTCACTGTTTAGGAAAATAAAAGGCCTTTTCCCCCCTGTAATGCAGCTATGGTCTGAATGTTTGTGTTCCCCCTAAATTCATATGTTGAAAACCTAACCCCCAAGGTGATGGTATTAGGAGGTAGAGCCTTTGGCAGGTGATGAGGTTATGAGACTGGAACCTCACGAATGAGATTAATGTGTAAAAGGGACCCCAGAGAACTAGCTTGTCCCTTCCTCCATGTGAAGATACAAGAAATCTGCAACCACAAGGTGGCCTAGCCCTGACCCTGACCCTGACCTGATGGTACCCTCCTCTCTTCAAGCCTCCAGACTGTGAGAAGTAAATTTCTGTTGTTTATAAGCCACCCAATCTGTGGTGTTTTGTTACAGCAGCCCAGACAGACTAAGACAAACGTGTAGCATTAAAACAATCTTAATTATATAAACATGCAGGGTCTGTTACAGTGAGAAAAGCTGAACTCGTTAGAGTGATGCTCTAGCCCTCAAACACACATTGAATGTTCAGAAGTCTAACACAGTCATCTTCTGCTTCTCATTCGCATAACAGTCCTGGCAGGTGAAGAGATCAGCCGGGGGCAGCTTCCTGCCTCCAGCCATTCAGGGACCCAGGTGATGGAGCCTTGGCCATCTTCAGCTCCCTGGGGATTACCTATATTCTAGCCATAAAGTAAAGAGATCATGGAGGAGCCCCACAAAGTTTTCTGAGCAGCCAAAGATGTGATATCACTTCAGAGGATGCTGCATCAGTGTGCTGGGTCACAAGGTGGCACCCAGATGCATGAACGTGGTCCCTGGTTCAGTAGTCACTCGCCAGTACCAGTAACAGCTCTATCTACTGAGGGAGAGGAAGTATGAATTTGGGGGAACAACGGTCTCTCTCTGCCACAAAAGCCAAGGAAAGTTCAGCCCAAAGTCCCCAAAGGGATGGCAAAGCAGGTCCCCACAGCCAGCATTAAGATGTCATAAGAAGCAAGGGCTTGGGAATGGATTGTCCCTAAAAACAGGCCTTCCTCCTCTCAGCAGCCCCAGCCTCACAGACACTGTGAAGCAACAGGAAGCACAGGAATCCATCTTCGGGGGCGGTTGTATGTGTGTTGGAGAAGCTGTTCCCCTTGGGATATGAAGTGTCTCCTCTAGTAAATATTTCTATTTAACAACATTAAGAAGCATGATCTATAGCATACTATTTTCTTTTTCTTTTATTTCTAGGAAATTATTTTTAAGCCAATGAAAATGCAGAGGATAAAGTAAAACTGATATAGGCCTGAATTTTCAAAATGATTTTTAATAATCCTCTCTGTGTCTAAGTTGATCTTTAAACCCACAGTCTCAGATCTGGTTGAATATTTGATAGAAAGTGGAAACAGGAGGTGGTGGCTGTCATAGTGGTTTTTAGACTACAACACACTCCCTTCTGCTCTCCAAGTGGGTTATTCATCTTCATACATGAATGTCAGGTAACCTGAGCAAGACGTAGTAGAGACACAGAGCTCACAGGTGGCTAATAATAATGATGATGTTTCAAACAATGATAGGAGCTAAATTACTGTGCACTTGCCAAATGTCAGGCATTAACTTCAGTACTTCACAGAGACGGGCTATTTGTGTCTTCCTAAGTTAAGTACTCAAAGATTATTTGATAGATGGGGAAATTAAGGTCCAGAGAGATTAAATTATTTTCTCTAGGTTATACATCTGAGAAAGCATGACCCGACTCCTTATCCACTTCCCATAAATGACTGAGAAAGGCCCACTAATGCCCAGGGCTGCGGGATAACAGGAAGAAATGGCTCAAGTAGTAATAGACATCTGGCAGTAATAAAATACAGATTTTGTTTTTACCACACTTTTCTTTGCTTGCTTTTAAAATTTTGGTACAATGTGTGCTTTATACAATATAGGACATCCTAACTGCCTTTAGAAGCAACTTAACTTTTTAAGTTTTTTTTTTAATTGGAGAAGGCAATGGCAACCCACTCCAGTACTCTTGCCTAGAGAATCCCATGGACAGAGGAGCCTGGTAGGATGCAGTCCATGGGGTCGCGCAGAGTCGGACACGACTGAGCGACTCCACTTTCACTTTAATTTTTTAAAAATCTATCTGAGAGAGTGAGTTAGTGGGAACAGATCAAGTAGTAGCTGTTTCCTGTCATTTTCATGGAAATAAAAGAAGAAATTCATTTAGAGCAATAGTGACTAAAAGCTTAGGGCAAGGTACAGAAGCATATTCCTTGGTATTTTCTTTCCTATTCTTAATCAACAAACTAGGAAGAGAAGGGAACTTCATCAACCTGATAAAGAGCATCTATGAAAAACTCACAGCTAACATCATACTAAATGGTAAGAAACTGCAAGCTTTTGCCCTAAGACCAGGAACAAGACAAGCATGCCTGCTCTTGCCACTTCTATCAAACTGTACTGGTGATTCTAGACAAGGCAATAAGGACAGAAAAAGAAATAAAAGGAATCAGATTGGAAAGGAAGAAGTAAAACTCTCTCTATTTGCATATGATGTGATACTTTAAATAGAAAAACCTAAGGAAGCCATTGAAAAACTGTTGAAACTAATAAACAAGTTCAGCAAGGCCTCAGGATACAAGATAAATATATAAAAACAATTGCAATCGTATAAACTGGCAATCAACACTCAAAAATGAAAGTAAGAAAACAACTTCATTTACAAATAGCATCAGAAAGAAAGAAACACTTGAGAATAAATTGAACAAAACAGATACAAACTTGTACACTGAAAATTATAACATATTGTTGAAAGATATCAAAGAAGACCTAAATAAATGTAAAGCCATACCACGTTCATGGATTGGAAGATTTCATATTGCTAAGATGGTAATATTTCCCACACTGGTCTATGGATTCAATACAATGCTTACCAAAATCCTAGCCACCTTTTTTGCAGTTTAAGACAAACTGATATTATGATTCATATAGAAATGAAATAGATCCAGACCAAAAATAATCTTTAAAAAACAAGTTGAATGACTCATACTTCCCTGATTTCAAAACTTACTATATATATATATATATATATCTACAGTGATCAAGACAGGGTAGGGAATTCCCTGGCAATCCAGTGGTTAGGACTCTGCACTTTAAATGCTGGGGCCTGGGTTCAATCCCTGATCAAGGCACTAAGATCCTGCAGGCCATGCTGCAAGGCCAAAAAAAAGGAGAAAAAAATTGCACATGGTTGTTTGCAGCAGCGTTATTCACAATAATGGAAGCCACCCAAATGTCTACCTGCTGTGTGGATAAATAATATGTGGTATATGCACATGTTAGTCTATTACTTGGCAGTAAAAAGGAATGAAGTACATGCTACAACATGGATGGGCTTTGAAAACCTTATGTCAAGTAAAAGAAGCTTGTAACAAAGGCCACATATTATGAAATGTGTAAAAGAGGCAAATCTACAAAGACAGAAAGTAGTTTAGGCTTTGTTGGGAGTTGCAGGGAGAGAGGAATGGAGAGTGACTGCGAGTAGGTTGAGGTTTCTCTGGGGTGTGAGGAGTATGTTCTGGAGTTAGCAGTGAAGTTTGTACAACTTTGTAAACACACTGAAGACCACTGACTGTACACTTGAAAATTTTTTGAAGTATTTCCTTTGAAACTATAAAATATTTCATAGGGGAGGGAAAAGGAGGGGGCAAACAACACTTGCTAATGCATTCTAAGTCATTTGGGTTATTTTGTTTCTTAAAATACTTGCCTGAGGAAGTCTCAGATTCCTTTAAGACGAAGCTGTCTGGTAGAGTTTTGAGGGAATTATTTGTTTGTTATTATTGTCTCTTACTTCCCCAACGGCCCTTCAGATCATTGATGTATTGGACCTGATGGGGCCCAGCAACTTTTAACTTTCACTTGGGAAAAAAAAATCTTACTGTTAACAAGAGTCTGAGTTGGAAGGTGTTTTGGCATAGTCAGACAATCAACTACCTGACAGATGAATCATAGCTGTGAAACTGATGGCAACTGAATCATCTAGACTAATTTCATTCTGCAGAAAAAGTCTGCAGGAACAGTGACTTGCCTCTGATTCCCCGGTGAGCTGGAGGAGATGCCCCTCTTGGGCCGAGATCTCCTTCTCCAGAGGAAGGCATTCCCCTACACCCCACTCCCTCTGTGAGAACCACAAATTCAGGGCCAGTAAGGCAAACAGCCCACACCATGATTTCAACCGATGGAATTTAACACAAAAAACTGGTGACAAAGGTGTAAGAAGAGTTGAAAAGCCCATGGGGCAGGGTGAGGCAACCCAGAGATTAGCAACACCTGGCAGCAGCTACCACCCTGGGGCCAGAGGCACAGAGGACAGAGGTGGGAGCCTGGACCACCAGCACACAGTGGGCCCAGGGCGGAGGAGCTAGTTCATGGGGGAATTGTATCCAGTGGGGAGGTACTCCTGGAAATAGAGGAAGAGGGGAAGAGGTCCTCTGGTTTCCCCCCTCTTCCCCCTCTGACCCCTTCTCCCTTCCTCCCCTACTCTGACCCCCTCTCATGACTCCGCTGGCTGTCTCCAGCAGGAAGCCAGGGAGCCAAGAGGCCTGAGAAACGCACAAGCAGAGAACAAATCTGAGAGCAAATATGCAAATGATGTGTGTATGGGTTTCTCAGAGGAAATTACTAGCATCTTTTAATCTTTTGTTCTGCACAAAATATTTGCATTAATTAAAACAACAGGAATGAATTTCTTTTACATTCTCAGGCGGGGGAGAGGAAGCAACATTGAAGGCAAAGTATTATTAGACTATATCAGGATGTTCACAAACACAAACTAATTTAGTTTAAAAACGTTGATTTCTTCCCTGAGGACAGGCAAATGAAGTAGGTCAGGATTCTTATTTTAGAGGCCAGAAAACAGGGCCAAGGGAGAAGGTGTCCCTGGCTGAACGCTGAGACCCAAGGCCCAGGCTTGAGTGTGTCAGTGGGGCAGGCTTTGTCCAGGGGGCCCCAAATCAGAGGGCCAGGATCCTGACACCAGTATGTGACTGCAAAGCCTCATCCCCTCCTACCGGCAGGTGGAGAGGTGATGGGAGCAGCCTTGGACCTGAGAAGGTCTGAACTCTCATCTTAGTTCTACAAACAAGGACTGTGTCCAGAAGGTGCTTCCTCTTTTTCAGTCTCTATTTCCTCATCTGTAGAACCTGTATAAAAACCTTTTGACTCTTCCCACCTCTGAAGGGAGTTGAGGATCAAAACCATCCTGTTTTTGGAAAGTGGGGGTCCATCCACAAACCTAAGTCAGCATGATCAATAACCAGCTTTATTTATCGCGGAAACAGGAACCAATTTCGCCACCAGAACCTGTACTGCTTTTCTGTGTCCTGTGTTGCCTAGTTCCCAAAACGCAGATATGTTATAAGTTGAGATGCAGTCCGCATAATGAGGGGCAGATGGAGGACTCACCAGGTCTGCATTTACCCAGTGAGAAGCTGGTCTTATTGGGAGGATTTTGACTTAAGGATGGTTGCAGCTTTCTTCTTGCCACTATGCAGCCATTAAACCTGTGAGGCTGGAAAATCAAACATACTTCTCCTAGATTTGGGCAAAGATCTCCCCAAAACTAAAAACCGAAGGATGACATTTCTGCAGCTGAAAAGATTCCTCCAAATCCATAAAACCCACATGCTAAACGATGTTTCTGGGGTCTGAGCAGAATCCCCATCATTATTCAGAAACAGGAGAGCAGTACATTTCAATTGTTCGGCTGTCTATTACTGAGGGTGTCCAGAGGGGGTTTTGCTGGTTTCTGAGTTCCGGTTTGGGACTTAGCCGGGACTTCACAGCACACCGCATCCTTTCTGTCTCACCCAAGACATCTCAATACTACTACTACTAAAACTGTGGGTTTTTCGGCACCTATCATGTACAAGTCACTTTTAAGAGTGTGTTCTCAATTTACTAAAACTGTGCATAGTGGCAATATCACACCCATTTTACAAGACAGGAAACTGAGGACAGACAAACGATTTGCCTGCGGAGGAGCCGAGATTCAAGTTCATGATCCCCTGATGTCAAAATCTGTGTTCCTTCCACCCTACCCACTCTACTGCCCAGCACCTGTGAGTCATCTCACTGCTGTCAACCCTTTCTAGATCCTTCTCCCTGAGCCTGACCGAGTGACTTTACTTCTAGCAGGTGTAATGTGATGGAAAGGTCAGCATGTTACTTCTGAAAAGCACTGCACCTTGCTCCTTGCTCTCCTTCTGGTTATTTGCTCTGGGGTGAGCCAGCTCCCATGTTGTGAGAACACTCAGGCAGCCCTGTGCAGAGTTCACATGACAAGGAACAGCCAGGGAGGAACTTCCCCAAGGGGGAGCCATCTTGGAAGTGACCCTGCAGACCAGTCAGGCCCAAGGTGACCACAGTCCCCAACAACATCTTGACTCCAGCCTGGGACAGACCCCACACCAGAATCACTCAGCTAAGTGCTAAGTGACCTGTAAGCACTGTGCGAGATGATAAATGCTCATTATTGTTTTAAGGCACTAAACTCGGGGCGACAGGGGTAATTTGTTACACAGTGGTAGCTAACTAATACAATCTCTTAAACCTATCTTCTAACTTTCTTGTATTTTTCTCCCCTACTGACCTTTCCCTAGTTTTTTATTTCTTGAGAGATTTCCTTGATTGTATCTTCTGCCTTCTTTTAATTTCAGCTGTCATATTTGTACTTTCCAAAGGTTCTTTCTTGAAGTCTGATTGTTTCTTTGCACACAATCTATTGTTTTAAGGGTCTTTTCTCTCTGAAGATGCTAATGATTTTTTGATATTCCCTCCCCACTCATTGTATTGTTCCTGATTCTTCTGAGCCCCCACCTTTTTCCCTATTTCTCTCTTATGTTGGAAGTTGTCCTTAAACGTCTGCTGCCTTGCTTGTCTGCTGCATTTAAGACAGAGGCAGTAGAAAAGGCACTGGAAACTAGCAAGACTTTGTGAGGTCCAGAGTTTGCTAATTAGTGACTGCACTGTGGGATAGTGGCTGGACCACAGCTTCTTATTGTAAGCACCTCAACATCAATATTTAATGCTTTTTCTCTCGTCTAGTTCTTTGAAAATGGGTCCTCTGACCTCCTGCCTTGAGGGTAACCTGGCTACATGGTAAACATAGTTGTCTGAAAATTTAACGCAGCACTACTCAGACAGCCAAGAAACATGTTTTTTTCTGATAGAAAAAACATTTTCCATCAGATCCAATTCTGCATCTCTGGCCTCCCATACTATTTAGGGAGAAAATGAAAAGTCTGTTTTTACCCTGGCTGAATAATCCCATTCAAGTCAGCTTCTCTCGATAAACGTTCCGGTTTTCTGGTCCCCGTCCCCAGCACCTTCCCGAGACTGTCTGGATTTCCTAGAGAAGGGCTGGGGTGTTGGTTACAGGCTTTGGACCTGTGTCTGCCAACTGCGCCCTCACTGCTCTCTAATGAAGACTGGCGGATCTGGATTTGCCCTGCGTCTGCTGTCCGCTGAGATGCCACAGTCTCTTTTGGCCTTTTGAGCTATTCTGTGGCTCCAGCTACTGGGCTTAATGGTCCAGTCATTTGCATCTTGGTTTAGGATCCCAGCATATGCCATCACCAGTGTGTCCTGAGTCAAGGCTGCCAGCCCACTAACCCTGTGTGCTATACCGAGGCACACAGAGACAAGCAGGACCCCTGTGCTAAAAGACTGTGGGGGTTCAGGAACATGGTCTTGGGAATCTCCAAGAGGCCCCTCCTACCTAGCAGTACTCCAGGCCCACGTGGGGCCTAGCTTGCAGGGGCCCCCAGGCTGGGCAACCATGAACCCTGATGTTCTGCTCTTTCCATTCAACCCATTTAACATGCTCTGTTTCAGAATTTCAGGGCAGAATAGCGAAAACAGAACGCAAGCCTCTGCCTACTTCCCCCATCTCAGTTCCTCCAAAAACAGCAAGTGATTTGCATCAGTTAATTTCTTGTGACTCAAAGACCATCCCCAAGTCTCAGATCCTCCAACCCTCAGTGGCACCCCTCTCCCCTCTGCTTGGGGTCGAAATGGTGAATGATTACAGGAAGCTTTTCTGAAGAGCAGTCCCCTATCAAGGATTTCCCTGGTGGCTGAAACGGTAAAGAATCTGCCCTGCAATGCAGGAGACCTGGGTTTGATCCCTGGGTGGGAAAGATTCCGTGAAGCAGGGAATGGCAACCCACTCCAGTATTCTTGCCTGGAGAATTCCATGGACAGAGGAGCCTGGTGGGCTACAGTCCATGGGATCACAAAGGCGAACATGACAGCATGCGTGCACACACCCCTGTCAAACATTTATGTTTTCCATGTAATACAGCCCATGCTGTAAAGTGAACACCCATTAAGATAAAGCTTTGCTGACACATATGGAGTTGCAGGGCCAAGGGATGTAAAGAATATGGAAGCTTTGGGTGCATATTGTCAATTGTTGAGAGGGAGTAACATAATAAGGCATTATCCTCCATTACAATAGTGTGGTTACCTTAATCTGATCAGCCAGAAGCAAGCACAGATTTGAGTGAGCTTCTAAACCTGTCCATAGGGGAGGAAGTGCAGGGGAGGGGTGAGGAGTGAGGGAAGGAGCTCAGTGCCCTGGAAACTCAGTGGCCAAGACCTGGGTTGCTGCGGAAAACCGGAATTGAGGAAGAAAAGTCGGAGGACACCAGAAGTCCTAAAGTGAAAAGTGGGCGTACTTCTAGTCACAGTCACCACTAAGGAAATAGCCAGAAACTACAGTCCAAAGTGAATATGAATTTTGGACTCATGTCTTGAAACAAAGCTCTTCTTGGTTACTTCAGAGAAAAAGAGATTTAAGGGGAAAAAAAAAAAAAACTTGTATCTTCTTGTCTGACACTCTGCTCATTTTGTTCCTTAAAACTTTCTCAGCAATGAGTTTGGAAATCACTAAGCCTCAGAGTGACCCTAACAGTGGTCTTGGCCTCCAGCCAGTCTCTGAGCTTCGATAACTTCCTAAAGTATTGAAGACTCGGCCCACTTTTCTTAAGTGATGGGCTCAGGTCTTGACTCGGTAAACTTGGGGGATTTCTTGCTCTTTGACAAGAAACTGTGACTTTAAGCCTCAGACTACTTTGGGGAAACCCACATGTGCCACTGGAAACAAATCAAATCAGAACCTTTGGAGTAGCGCCAAGGCATGTGTATTTTTTAAATGCTCCCATATATATGCATGTATGCATGTATGTGTGTGTGTGTATATATGTTTTGTTTGTTTTAGCAGACTTTTAAAAAATATTTATTGAGGACTGCGCTAGGTCTTCATTGCTGCATGCAGGGGCTACTCTGCTGTGCCTAGGCTTCTCACTGCAGAGCACGGGCTCTAGAGCACAGATCAGTAGTTGTGGTACACAGGCTTAGTTCTCCCACAGCACGTGGGATCTTCCTGAACCAGGGATAGAACCGGTGTCCCCTGCATGGGCAGGCAGATTCTTAATCACTAGGCCATCAGGGAAGCCCTTGATAGACCCTTTTTTTTATAAAGAAGTTTTAGGTTTATAGGAAAACTGAATGGAAATTACAGTGGGTTCCCATATGCCCTCTTTCTGCTCCCCTCAGTTTCTCTCATTACTAACATTCTGCATTAATGAGGTATGTTTGAAACAACTGATGAGCCAATAGCCAATAGTGAGATATAATATTAATTAAAGTTCATGGTTTACATTAGGAGTCACTCTTGGTGTTATATTGATACACTCTGTGAGTTTTGACAAATATAAAATGACAAGTATCCATCAATACAGTATCATACAGAATAGTGTCACTGCCCAAAAAATGCCCTGTGTTCCACCTCTTTCTTTCTCTCCCTCCATCCCCCCGAGCCCTTCAATAGTTTTCCAGGATGTCATATAGTTGAAATTATACAGTATACAGCTTTTCACATTGGTTTCTTTCCCTTTATTGTTCAGTTGCTAAGTCCTGTCTGACTCTTTGCAATCCCATGGACTGCAGTGTGCCAGGTTTCCCTGTCCTTTACCATCTTCTGGAGTTTGCTCCCTTAGCAACATGTATTTAAGGTTCCTCCATGCCTTTTCATGGTTTGATAGTACATTTTTACCACTGGTCTCAAAGGCTGTTACCTTGAGAAATTCGGCTCCATGGATCATGAAGTAAGTGGAAAACATCCTACTGTATTATCTCTGCAGACATCTGTCTGAAATGCACAGCAAGTCATGAGAAACAGAAATGGTCAGACTGGGTTCAGACCTCCTAAGGTGGAGAGACTGGGTAGTCATACAAACTGACAGCAGGATGGGAGGCAGAAAGGAGCCTGTGAACAGAGTGCTCGAGCTGGAACATTTGCCAGCGATGCTAGGGGTTGAGGATTCTATCATTCCTCGCCATGAACATGCGCCATGTCCTCCACAGCCTGGTCAGAATTTGTATTCTTTTTTTCTCATAAGCTTGGTATCTCTTCCACAAGCTGGGATTCATTGACTCAGGATTTCTTTTCTAAAAATCCGATAGTTACGAATATTTCACTATTTTGATAGAGTGGGAGTAGGGAGCCATGTTTATGTTAAAAGTAAAGTGATTTTAATAGAACGAAGAAGGAAAAAGAAAAGGAGAATAAATACTTGGGTCCTCCTACTTACGGCCCTAACATGGCTCCCTAATCTAGCCCAACCATGGTGGTCACAGCGGGGAGGGGAGTATTTGTGAGGCCAGGGTTCCCTGAGTAGCAGTAGCGGTCCATGAGGAGCACAGTCCTAGAAGTAGTAGAGCTTTCTCCTGTGTAGGGATGGGTTCACCTCTCTTCAGTCTTGGCGACACCCTGCTGGTGACCATCAGCTCTTTGGTCCCAGTGACTTGGTGCTGAGTAGAAATCTCTGAAGGTACCCGGAGACACAAGCTCTCTGAGCTGCCAAGTGGGATGATCACCTGACCCAGAGGACCAGTCTCTCTGTGTGTCATGAGGTGACTGTGACCGAGTCAGGCCTAGACTGTTTAAAATCATCTTTACTCTCTTTTACTGTGGTTAAATAAACAGAACCTGAAATTTACCATTTAAACTATTCTTATGTGGACAGTTCAGTAACTATACTCACATAGTTTCTGCAACCTTACCCACCGTCCACATAGAGAACTTTTTCTTCATCCTAAACTGAAACTCTATACCCATGAAACACTTGCTCTCCATTCCCCCTCTCCCACCCCGGCAGCCACCATTCTACCTTCTGTCTGTACAGAATTGACTACTCTAGGTACCACATACAAATATAATTGTACACTATTTGCCCTTCTGTGTCTGGTTTATGGCACTTAGTGTTATGTCTTCAAGGTTTACCCATGTTGTAGCATCCATCAGAATTTCATTCCTTCTAAAGGCTGAATAAAATTCCACTGTATGGCTGTATCACGTTTTGTTTATCCATTCATACACTAATGGACATAAAGCAATTGAATAATGCTGCTAATGAAAATGGGCATATAAATACCTATTCAAGTCCCTGCCTCAGTTTTTCCTGCTGTGTCCCTAGGAGTCGAACTGCTGGGTCATATGGTAGTTGTATGGGCTCCTCAGGTAGCTCCTCTCTGCAATGCCAGAGATCCAGATTTGATCCTTGGGTCAGGAAGATCCCCTGGAGAAAAGCATGGCAGCCCATTCCAGTATTCTTGCCTGGAGAATCCCAAGGACAGAGGAGCCTGGTGGACTATAGTCCCCAGGGTCACAAAGAGTTGGACATGACTGAAGTGACTGAGCAAGCATGCATGCACATGTGCGTGCACACACACACACACACACACACACAATAATTCTACATTTAGCTTTTTGAATAACCGCCATAATGTTTTCCATAGCAGCTGCACCATTTTACATGAGCACCAGCAATGCACAAGGGTTCCAGTTTCTTTACATCCATACCAACGCTTGTTCTTCTGTTTGCTTTTTGATAATGCCCACTCCAATGGGTATGAAGTGGTATCTCATTGTGGTTTGATGTGCATTTTCCTAATGCCTAACTATATTCCCTGGTGGCTCAGACAGTAAACAATCTGCCTGCAGTGTGGCAGACCTGGGTTTGATCCCTGGGTTGGGAAGATCCCCTGCAGGAGGGCATGGCAACCCACTCTAGTATTCTTGCCTGGAGAATCCCCATGGACAGAGGAGTCTGGTGGCTAGGGTCCATGGGGTCATAAAGAGTCAGACACGACTGAGCAACTACGCACATGCACAACGATGTTGAACATCTTTTCATGTGCTGATTGGCCATTTGTATATCTATTTTGGAGAAATGTCTGTATATGTTGTTTGCCCATTTTTGAATTGGGTTGTTGTTGTTGTTGTTGAGTTGCAGGAGTTCTTTATATACTCTGGATATTAATCTCTTATCAGATATATAGGATAAATATTTTCCCCCATTCTGTGGGCTGTTTTGATTCCACCTATGTCCAGTTTAATTTTTTTTTTTTTTTGAGGATAAAATTTCTTTTTTTTTTTTTTTAATTTTTTATTAGTTGGAGGTCCAGTTTAATTTTTAACCACCCAACTTGTGTCCCCTCTGTTTTTTTCCTGGTTTTGCCAGGGACCTGTCTCTGGACCTTTCTGTGGCTGGGCTATAACCTCTTGACATAGAATAAACAGTAGGAAACCATTTGCTAGGAGTCCACTAGGAGTCTCTTATGACTTTCAGCACCTTGTCGGTTATCAGTTCAAATCTGTTCCTTTGTTTGGATGATTCATTTATTACATTTATTTTGCACGGCAATTTATCCAAACCTTTACTGTTAGCCTCTTAGAACAGTTAGACATTTTGAACAAATAAAGGGATCGGATTTTTCCTCCAAAGCCTTAAAATCTCTAAGATCTGATGAAGGAAGGATGGGATTCAATTATTTAACCTTTTTTGAGGATGTACACACAGGCCACATGGATGTGTGCTCTTCGAGCAGAGAAAGACTGCTCCTACTGTCTACAAGATGGGAATCCTGAGGGCTGCTTTTCTCAAAACTACACAAAATGCACAGGGTTTACTTAGCACTAGCTGGGATGAGAACCCAGATTTTTTTCCCCAAGTGTTTTTTAACGTTTTCTCTCTCCTTTCCTCTCTCCCTTTAAAAAAACTTTGTTTTAAAACCATCATGACTGATTCTGGTCTTACATTTAGATCTTTAATCCATTTTGAGTTTATTTTTGTGTATGGTGTTAGAAAGTGTTCTAGTTTCATTCTTTTACAAGTGGTTGACCAGTTAGAGGAGAACATAGGCAAAACACTCTCCGACATAAATCACAGCAGGATCCTCTATGGCCCACCTCCAAGAATATTGGAAATAAAAGCAAAAATAAACAAATGGGACCTAATGAAACTTAAAAGCTTTTGCACAACAAAGGAAACTATAAGCAAGATGAAAAGACAGCCCTCAGATTGGGAGAAAATAATAGCAAACGAAGCAACAAAGGATTAATCTCAAAAATATACAAGCAACTTCTGAAGCTCAATTCCAGAAAAATATATGACCCAATCAAAAAATGGGCCAAAGAACTAAACAGACATTTCTCCAAAGAAGACATACAGATGGCTAACAAACACATGAAAAGATGCTCAACATCACTCATTATCAGAGAAATGCAAATCAAAACCACAATGAGGTACCACTTCACGCAAGTCAGAATGGCTGCTATCCAAAAGTCTACCAGCAATAAATGCTGGAGAGGGTGTGGAGAAAAGGGAACCCTCTTACACTGTTGGTGGGAATGCAAACTAGTACAGCCACTATGGAGAACAGTGTGGAGATTCCTTAAAAAACTGGAAATAGAACTACCATATGACCCAGCAATCCCACTCCTGGGCATACACACTGAGGAAACCAGAACTGAAAGAGACACGTGTACCCCAGTGTTCATTGCAGCACTGTTTATAATAGCCAGGACATGGAAGCAACCTAGATGTCCACCAGCAGACGAATGGATGGGAAAGCTGTGGTACATATAGACAGTGGAATATTACTCAGCCATTAAAAAGAATTCATTGGAATCAGTTCTAATGAGATGGATGAAACTGGAGCCCATTATACAGACTGAAGTAAGCCAGAAAGATAAACACCAAAACAGTATACTAACACATATATATGGAATTTAGAAAGATGGTAACGATAACCCTATATGCAAGACAGAAAAAGAGACACAGATGTATAGAACAGACTTTTGGACTCTATGGGAGAAGGCGAGGGTGGGATGATCTGAGAGAACAGTATCGAAACATGTATATTATCAAGTGTGAAACAGATCGCCAGTCCAGGTTGGATGCATGAGAGAAGTGCTCCGGGCTGGTGCACTGGGATGACCCAGAGGGATGGGATGGGGAGGGAGGAGGGAGGGAGGTTCAGGATGGGGAACACATGTAAATCCATGGCTGATTCATGTCAATGTATGGCAAAACCACTACAATATTGTAAAGTAATTAGCCTCCAAATAATAAAAATAAATGAAAAAAAAAAAAAAACCCATCATGACTGATTCTCTGCTCAGTCATTTCTGTTGCTACTGCACCTGAAAATAAACCAGAAATCGCTCCCTTGACCATAAATGGCACCCTTTTAAAAAAAAAAAAAGAAAAAAAACCCTCCCCAAACAATGAGGCAGTACTTCTGGAAAAGGGAGATTTTAAGACCAAACTTGACATTGAGCCCTGCTGTGGGTGTGAAAACTAGAAGCATTTCCTTGCTGATTGCTAAAGCAGGGTCAGTGACTACATTTCATCATGACTCAAGGAAGACTTGGAGATGGGTCAGAGTGTCATATTTTAAACGCAAATTTTTGTTTTGTGGTTTGTTCAAGCCCAGAAAGATCTAACCCGACTCTGCTATGGGAGAGCTGGTTTTCCAGCTGTGATGCACCAAACGCATGGTGTGACACACCAAAGATAATAAAATATTACCTTTTATTATTTTAAAAGATAATAAATTTGATTATTTAGTCAAAGACTTTATGCAAAGTATCAACAGCATTACAACCAAAGGTTAACTCCATCACATGTAGCCTAGGAAAAATGTCAGGCATAAGACAGCTCTTTAGAAATACACATACACAGTATATTGTATACATACACAAATAAACCCTATATTTCTCTTTGTTACTTAGAAGCATTTCATTAGATTTACATTACCATGTGTAAAATAGATAGCTAGTGGGAAACAACTATATAACACAGGGAGCTCAGCCTGGCACTCTGTGATGAACTAATGGGGTAGGATTTGGGGGTAGGATGGGGGCATGGGAGGGAGGCTCAAGAGGGAGAAGACATACGTATACCTATAGCTGATTCTTTGTTGTACAGCAGAAACTAACACAACTGTTGTAAAACAATTATCCTCCAATTTAAAAAAAGAATATTTATTAAATGCCCTTTTTTGTGGGACAAATTGTCACAATTCCTCTATTCCCTCATCAGTGTATTCCCTACTCTTCAACTGAAAAGAAGACGGAGAATTTTTATTTCTGCAATATTTTTTTTCCAGTGGGGTGCTATTGCCAGCAGCAGGAAACCAGACCTCCAAAGATGTGTTTTAAAACATAGCTAATGCTGTGACAATTGTCTTAATTATCTTGTTTGCTAAGAAGTACCTCAGAAAGGAGCAGCTACATTGCTCAACTCAAAAGGCCACCAGAAGGACAAGTTTGCAATGGGCTAGTTTCTCGAAACTTACCACTATGACACCACACAAATAACTTCCTTTGCCCTTTTGGTTGGGGGAAAAAAAAAGAAAAAAAAAGAAATCCTTGCCTGGGGCCAGTCGTGCCTTCTGTCTGGTCTCCCTTTCCTGATGTGTAATCCGAGCCGATGGCCTGGATGCCTTCTTTCCGTTCCCACATGGGATGACTATTTTCTGCGAGAGACAGGAAACTATGATTGAAGCTGTTGTGACCATTTAAACGGGCGGGCTTGGCCTGGCACTGATATTTTTAAAAGTAAGTTTGTTAGAGCGCCTTAAATGAGGTCAGTATGATGTCAGGGAACATGAGGTTACATTAGGACATTAAAGAATGTTTTAATAAAAGTGGCTGAACGTCAAATGAACTCAACGCTTACTTCCATAAGAAATCAGCAGGAGAGAGGAGGTTTCCCAGGCAAACATGGCAGAGTTTCTCTACTGGGTCTTGTCTGGCACCAACGTGTAGCCCCTGACAGGAGCAGGCGAAGAGCCCTATCCTCGGCGACGTAGGATGGGGATGCGGGCGCGTGAGGCGCACGTACGTGCATGTGTATGTGCGCACACGCATGCGCACTTGCGTGCGCGTCGTGCGTACAGAGTACGTGTGCCCCAGGTGTTGGCCACTGTCCCGGTGCTTCCTTGTAGCCGGATAAAGGTTATTAGTGATCACAGCTTGAACTGTTGTGCTCCATTGTGTGCTCTGGGCCATTTCTCTCCCTGCTCGCTTGCAGCGTCCGCATGAGCCGCTGGGCCTCCAGTTCCTTTCAGGCTGGTGCGATTTCAAATAACTTTGGCTGTCAGAGCTGCCAGTGAAAAGTGGAGGTTTTACAATCTGTTTCCACATCTGGGAAGAGGCCTGTCATTCTTGTTTACGGCGGGAAATGGATGCCCTGGGAACTGTAGCCGATTATGAATCATGGATCCAGCTCAGGATGCAGAGATAAACCTAGGCTGGGTTGCCCAGCTTCCACTCTCATCACTGATTTTATTGTCGTTTCGCAATCAGGACATTCATCTCTTTCTTGGCTCTCACCTGGTATCGGCACTGATTACTCTCCCTATGTTAACTTCTCTGGAAACACAGAAATGCCCCCAAGGCTTCCATATGGAGCTAAACCATCCACTCTATTTTTTATTGAGTTCTGAAAGTTACCGGTTGGAGAACCGGGGCTCCCCCTCATCTCCCAGGGTACCCTAGAGGATTCTAAGTTTCAGTTCAGTTCAGTTCAGTCGTTCAGTCACGTCCGACTCTGCAACCCCATGAATCGCAGCACGCCAGGCCTCCCTGTCCATCACCAACTCCCAGAGTCTGCTCAAACCCATGCCCACCGAGTCAGTGATGCCATCCAGCCATCTCATCCTCTGTCGTCCCCTTCTCCTCCTGCCCCCAAGCTTAATGGTCATTTATAGTGACAGTGCTTGCCTCCTGTTTTCATAAATTGCCCAAAGAAATGGCTCACCTTCAAGGAACACTCTTTCCACTGGGGATTATTTCTCAAATTTTTGTTGATTTTCTCCTGGATTTTGTTTGACCTCATTTAGTCAGCTATTCTCCTTGCATCACAATTGTCATTACTGCTTTTTTTCCTCAAGACTCTTCACTGTTCTCCCCTGTCACGAGCTCTCTGCATGCCAATCCAATCTGCGCACTGTTTCCAGACTAGTCTTTTTGATGGCCTACCTTTCTGCTACAACGTGGGCTTCCCACAACCTTTCAAATTAAGTGAAAAGCCTTAGGATGACACTCAAACCACCGTACCAGGTGGTTCAGCATATTGTCCCCTACAAATTTCCTCTCTGTAACCAAAACCAGTGTCTTACTACTCTCATCACACACATACTTTCCCTGGCTTTTCTCATATTGTCTCTTTGGTGTAGAACTATGAACCCTTCTCCCATCCCTTCCCACTCACAGTATGCGCAAATCAAACCTAGAGCTGTCATCAAGATTTTCCTAGTCCCCCAAAAAGATGCAGTTGTATCCTTCTCAGAACATCCACAGCATGTGCTGCCTCTGCTGTGGTGGTGTTCAGATCTACTGAGACCCCTGGGTGGTTTGTTATGGTAAACACAGGCAAACAGACACAGACTGATGGCTAGTTTGAATTCCAGTTGATAAAAGTCTTAAGCCTTCAGTCAGCTCCCTGTGATGTAACCTACCACAGCTGGGTTGAGTTGCTAGCTTTCTCTAAAACAGCAGAGAGCCACGGAGAAGACTGTCTGCCTCACTGTGGCTTTTGTAAGGCTCTTCGTAGCCCCTGTGTGTTGAACCATCTCTCCAGGTGGCTTCTAGCTCTAAGACCTCTAACTCTATGAACAACTTCTGTTTGTTACTGCTCTTAAAAGTCAGGGACCAGTATTTCATTCTCACCTTGCACATGAAGGATCAGAGAAGTTAATCGAATAACCTAGGCTCATGCAGCAAGGCAACACTTATTCTGAAACCAGACTTGAGGTATTTGAAGCTCCAAGTCCTGCTGCCTCATCTTCTTTTGTTGATCAGTTACATACAGCAAAAGTGAGATGATAATTTATAACCTAAGTCAACACTTTTGAGTGTGAAAGGGGCCGCCATTAATAATCATTCTGGAAGAATAGTCATTAAACCATGTATATGTGTACTTTAGACATAGAGGAAAAGTAATGTAGCCTTTTTTTTTTTTTTAACTGAGGTCATCAACGGATCTTAAATTTGGATTCTGCAAAATTTATGGGGTACTCTAAATTTACCAGCATGTGTATTGCTTGCCAACTATAAAAACCCTTCTGTGTGGTTAGGTTAGCGGCCCTTGTAGCCAAAGGAAGCATACAGCAATGCTACCCACACCAGCCCCAATATGGTTAATCACAAGTGGGACAATTTTTTTGTTGTGTGTTTGTTTTTGGCTGGGCTGCACGGTGTGTGAGATCTTAGTTCCCTGACCATGGATCAAACCCTGGCCCTCGGTAGACAGTGAAAGCGCAGGGTCCTAACCACTGGACAGCCAGGGAATTCCATGGAACGGTCTTAAATTTCAAATTTCACTTCTCTCTTTAACACTCCAATCTCTATTACTTCCTCAAATCAATAATTAGTTAGTTCAAAGGGAGCCAGAGTCTGTTCAGAAGCAAACTTCTGGAGTGCCCCAGGTACATTTTTTTCCCCCAAAGGAATGTACTTCTCCCCCTCTCCGACAGCAATTTAATTATCTGTTTATTTATTTTTGGCTGCACTAGATCTTTGTTGCTGTGCACGGACTTTCTCTAGTTGTGACAAGCGGGGGCTACTCTTCTTTGAGGTTCACTGACTTCTCACTGTGCTGGCTTTTCTTGTTGTGGAGCACAGGTTCTAGGCTCAAAGGCTCAGTAGTTGTGGCACATGGGCTTACATGCTTGAGACATGTGGAATCTTACCGGATCAGAGATCAAACCTGTGACCGCTGCATTGGCAGGTGGACTCAACCACTGGACCCCCAGGGAAGTCCTGCCCCAGGTACATCTTGTTTTGCTTGCCTCTCTCCCTTTTTTCTAATCCCTGAGCAAATTGTTAGCTAAAGTCTGATGCCATCAGGCAGAATCAGAAGAAGACTTTTGTAAGGTTAGTTCCCCAGTCAATTTCTCACTCTGTGGATATAAAAACAGAGAATACACCAAAATTGCTAGATAGCTCTTTGCCTCCAAACCTGTAATTGTCTCTTATTTATCAAATAGCCTCTCATCTTGGCCGTAAATTGTCTATTCCTAGAAAGGATGATGCAGTGGAGGAGAGAGCAATGGGTGTTGAATATAGACTTGGGTTTGAATCCACTGACTACTACTGCTAGGTGCCAAATGAGGAAAACAATGCCTTTTTCATAAGGACTTTCATGAAGAATAAATTAGGTATTATTTGCAAAACTTTTGACTCATGGCTTGGGCTCATAGCGAGCTTTGATTATCACTCTGAAAGCATTTGACCCCAAAGCAGCTGACTTGCTACTCAGAGAGTAAAGGAACTTTACCTACTGCATAATCTGGGGAATACAGACCTGGAACTTGATCTTGCCTCTCCACTTGCTTTTTTTTTTTTTTAGAGACATGGACTTTGGAGGGATGAGCTAGACTAGAATAAAAAAATCGGAGTGCTCATCTTCCCCTGCTGATAGCTATTGCGATCATATTGTATGAACCCCACAGACGAAATATATAGTCCGGCCATAACAAAATGTGTTGTAACTGACACTGTCTCATCAAATCCAGAAAGGGTGGTTTCCTTACTGCTTGTGTTTTTGCTATGTGTGTGTGTGTTAGTCACTCAGTCTTGTCCAACCCTTTGCGACCCCATGGACTGTAGCCTGCCAGACTCCTCTGTCGGTGGAATTCTCCAGGCAAGAATACTTCCTGTAGCAAGTGATGAATAAATGTCTGTGGAATAAATGAGTGGATGAATGAGATACCACCACTACCATCACTGGTATGGATATATTTATACATTGATACAAATATAAATATTTTTATATATTTGATAAATTCATATAATGTATAAATAGAATCATGCATAGTTTTTATAGACATGTGCATAATGTTTGCATCCTGCTTGTCCTGATATAGTTGCTATTTGCAGAACTATTTCATATCAGTCAAGGTCCCAACAGGAAACAGATGGCCCTCAAATTAGAATAATTCAAGAAGAGCTTAATAAAACGACTGTTTATGAAAGTGTGGTTGGGATGGAAAGGAACCACAAGGGACACTAGTGACAGAGGAAGAGCTGTTACCAATCCTAAGCCCTAAGGGACGAGGGCAGGAGGGAGGCGCCACAGGAACCTGGATAAAAGAGCATTTCCTAAGAAGGCTGCCTTGATAGGAGGCCAGTGGAGCAAGTGCCTGGACTGCATGGTCCTTCCTCCCTCTGATCTCCTGCTCATGTTCCCATGGGCTGAGTTCAACGGGAAGCCAGAGGTCCAAGGAACCCATGATGTATTTATGGGAAGGGAAGGGGAGAGAAGGACAGGGTGCATGAAAGATATTGAGTGTGCACTATCTCTGAGATCCAAGGTAATTTTTTAAAGGGGAAATTAAAAGAGAAAAGTGGTTAACAGATATTGTATATTATTGCATATATGTGGAATCTAGAAAAATGGTATAGATGTTCTTATTTGCAAAGCAGAAATAGAGACACTGATGTAGAGAACAAACGTGTGGACACCAAGGGGAAGGAGATGGGTGGGATGAATTGGGAGAATGGGATTGACACATATACACACTACTTTGTATAAAACAGATAACTAATGAGCACCTGCTGAACAACACAGGGAATTCTGTTCAGTGCTCTGTGGTGACCTGAAGGGAAGGAAACCCACAAAAGAGGGGATATACGTGTACGCATGGCTGATTTACTTTGCTGGACTGCAGAAACTGACGCAACATTTTAAAGCATCTATGTTATTATTGTTCAGTCACTCAATTGTGTCTGCCTCTTTGTGACGCTATGGACTGTAGCGCACCAGGCTCTTCTATCCTTCACTAGCTCCTGGAGTTTGCTCAAATTTATGCCCTGAAGCAACCATATTCAATAAAAAAAAAGTGAAAACCCTTATTAGAATCTTGGTTCCTTGAAGTAGTTCCCTGTTGGGAACATCAGCACCTCCCCCTCTGGTATGTGGCGTCCTTTCCCCTGAGATGTCTCCCTGGTCACCTACAGGGGCCTGGGTGCCTTCCTCTTCATTCTGCCTTGAAGTTCTGACGTTCTAATGACTGGTTTCCTTCTCCAGGTTACTGGTCCGTGTCTCCCCCATACCCAGGGAGTGGCAGGTGCACAATAGGTGCTCAGTCACTGTTGGTTCAATGAATAAGTTGCATTTCAGTTCAGTTCAGTTCAGTCACTCAGTTGTGTCCGACTCTTTGCGACCCCATGAACCTCAGCACGCCAGGCCTCCCTGTCCATCACCAACTCCTGGAGTTTACCCAAACCCATGTCCATTGAGTCCGTGATGCCATCCAAACATCTCATCCTCTGTCATCCCCTTCTCCTCCTGCCCTCAATCTTTCCCAGCTTCAGGGTCTTTTCCAATGAGTCAGCTTTTCTCATCAGGTGGCCAAAGTATTGGAGTTTCAGCTTCAACATCAGTCCTTCCAATGAACACCCAGGGCTGATCTCCTTTAGGATGGACTGATTGGATCTCCTTGCAGTCCAAAGGACTCTCAAGAGTCTTTTCCAACACCACAGTTCAAAAGCATCAATTTTTCTGCACTCAACTTTCTTTATAGTCCAACTCTCACATCCATACATAACCACTGGAAAAACCATAGCCTTGACTAGACAGACCTTTGTTGGCAAAGTAATGTCTGCTTTTTAATATGCTGTCTAGGTTGAACATAATTTTCCTTCCAAGGAGTAAGTGTCTTTTAATTTCATGGCTGTAGTCACCATCTGCAGTGATTTTGGAGCCCAGAAAAATAAAGTCAGCCACTGTTTCCACTGTTTCCCCATTTGTTTCCCATGAAGCGATGGGACCGGATGCCATGACCTTAGTTTTCTGAATGTTGAGCTTTAAGCCAACTTTTTCACTCTCCTCTTTCACTTTCATCAAGAGGCTCTTTAATTCTTCTTCACTTTCTGCCATCTGCATATCTGAGGTTATTGATATTTCTCCCGGCAATCTTGATTCCAGCTTGTGCTTCCTCCAGCCCAGAGTTTCTCATGATGTACTCAGCATATAAATTAAATAAGCAGGGCGACAATACACAGCCTTGATGTACTCCTTTTCCTATTTGGAACCAGTCTGTTGTTCCATGTCCCAGTTCTAACTGTTGCTTCCTGACCTGCGTACAGGTTTCTCAAGAGGCAGGTCAGGTGGTCTGGTATTCCCATCTCTTTCAGAATTTTCCACAGTTTATTGTGATCCACACAGTCAAAGGCTTTGGTATAGTCAATAAGTTTCCCATCCCCCAAAGAAAAGAAAATTTCCATTCAGCTACTATACTTGGTTCCCTTGGTTTTCTAGGTTAAAGCCTAGAACTGCTACCTTCCCTGTAAGCACATCTCTTCTCCCTTAGAGGGGCAGGCGAGTGAAAACAGAGAGAAAGAGGACACAGGCAGAGCCGAGCATCTGGAGGTCAGCGGTGCCCGGAGTATATGGGGTCAGCAGGAAGGTGGGTGGGTGGGTGGGGCGCTCAGACCTGCAGCCATGTTGGGAGAAAGGAAACTCTGTTTAGTAATTCCTGGTAAAGGAACTTGGGGTGTTGCTTATGTTAACACTCGAATTCACAGTTAGCCCCCCTTCTCTTTCTGGAAGCTCTGCTGAAACAAAGGGCACGAATCCTAATATGAAGGTCAGAAGCGTGGACAGGAGGCTGGGAGGCTGAGCTGCCAGGCATCTCTTTCCCAGCTTTACTCTTTGCTGTTGCCCAGTTCGCTTTCGATTTGTGGTGTGTAAGGGTGTTTGTATGTGTGTTTGCTTGTGTACATACATGCATGTGTGTGTGCACATGTATTTGCAAATAGGTACATACACGTGTGTGTTTGTGTATATGTGTTTATGTGTATATATGTGTGCTTGTGTGTATGTGTTTGCATATGTGCCTGTGTTTATATATGTATATGTGTGTGTCTGTGTATATGTGTGCATGTGTGTATGTGTATTTGTGTGCATTTGCATGTGTATGTGTTTGAAAATGTGTGTATATATGTTTGTCTATGTGTCTGTGTTTGTGTATGTGTGTCTGTCTTTTGTGTGTATGTGTGTATCTGTGTTTTTGAGTGTATATTTGTCTTTATGTATGTGTGTTTATGTGTATATCTGTGTTTGTGTGTGTGATTATGTATGTATATATAATGTATGTGTATAAGTGTGTGTTTGAATGTATGTATGTGCTTGTGTGACTGTGTTTATGTGTGTTTGTGTGTGCACATGTGTATATAAGTTACTGGACAATTATGGTCTAGGAGTGATTCTCTCCCACTCTATCTAGGATTCAGAATTGGGTAGAGAAGCATTTCTAAGTAGAAAGAGAATGAAAATGAAAGCAAATAACTCTTGGCAGCACTTTTCATGACAGCCTGCCCCTCCCCCACCACACCTGTTCCTCTCTTGCTGAATTCTCCCCGTGCCCTCCAGGAGGACTTGAAATCATGTGGTGAGTTTAGCTCAGAGACCATAAATATTTGCTGAGCCATCACTGTGTGCTAGGTGACAGAGTTCTCTTCTCTGTGTTGGTTTTGTATGTACACGGAACTGCCTGGGTTCTGTTTAAGCAAAAAGATAAATACCGACCTTTATAATTATCTCTTTCCAAATAACAAGAATGTTGACCCTTCTGTTATTGGAAGGAGTTCGGGATGCTTTCCCTCCTCCCTCCCTCATTTGATCTGGAAGCATGGCCTGCTATGAGGTTGTGAAGAGCATCTCCTGCTATGAGGTTGTGAAGAACATCTCCTTATTTAGGAGGAAATAAAGCCCAGAGAAGGATGAACATGTGGGGCTTGAAGGTGGCTTTTCAGACTCTCCTTTCCCATCAGATATCACTGCCTTCCTAAAGTGATGTTAACAAGGATTCGTAGAAGGACACTGAAAAATTCTCTTGGTGGGGGTGGGATGGATTGGGAGATGGGGAATGATGTATATGCACTGTCATGTGTAAACCAGATAGCTAGTAGGAAGCTGCTGTATAAACTCAGGGATCTTGGCTCAGTGATCTGTGATGACCTAGAGGGGTGGGATGGGGGTTGCTGGGAGGGAAGTCCAAGAGGGAGGGGATATATGTATACGTATAGCTGATTCAGTTTTTTATACAACAAAAACTAACACAACACTGTAAAGCAACTATACCCAAATCAAAGAAAAAATCCTTTTGTGGGTAACACAATCTGAGAGATGAAAGCTGTATACTGAGCCAGGGAAATCGTTAATCCTCTCTAGTAAACCTAGTCAGGGTTTTTTGAGCATAAACCTTCTGTGAGGGAAATCCCTGAAAATCAATGAGTTCCATGGCACTTCTGTCATTATAAGAGCTGCCATAATCATAATAAAATGCTATTGCTTTAAAAGTTGCTTTAAGAGATGTGCTTATTCAGGACAGGGTTGCACAACTGGTGGCTGGCTTCCCTCCCCCCACCCCACCCATTCCCTAGGTGGCATTAAGCAACCTCAGTTTAGCATTTTTTTCCCCCAGGTTGAATTGAGACTATATTTTAAGTTCATCTTGGCTATTTATAAATAGTACTTTGTGGCAAGTCAAGCTTCAGGAAAAGAGGTTGAGTTTCCAACTTTGAGTCTAAACTTCCTTACTGCAGCTTCAGCTGGGACTAGAAAAATTTAGGTTTACAAAAACAAAATCCACCTTCAAATTTCCATTTATTCTCAAAGGTTCTACAGGAAGCCAAAAGAGTTCTTGGGTGTCATCGCTGAGGGGTGTAATTTCTTAGAGACATAATTCCTGCTTCCACAAATGGAAGCTTAGAATAAGTCCTGGAAGTGAGATTGGTCAGGAAATGAGAATCAGTGCCTGGAAGTCATCTCCAGGTTCTTACAGAAGCTCCATGAGTGTGTACATACTGATGCCCCTCGGGTCTCTGGCTAAATCTCTCCTTCTTCCCTGCTTTTTGATTTTTGAGAAAAGACCACCTGTTTTCTGATCTGTCTGCCTAAACTCTGAGGGGCGAGAAGAGCTCAGAGCAAAATAGGAAGTGTTTCTTTCATGGCCAGTCAGCAGAGGGGATGACCTTGCTTTTCTTTATGGTTGTGTGACTGTGGTGTTTAAATTCTTCATGTGGAAAATGAGGGTGTGAAATAATAAGAAACAAACATATATGTATATCCATCTCTGCTCCTGGTTCCTGACACAAATCTCCTAAAACCCTTGTAAGTCTTTACTTACAAGGTCCAGGGAGAATCCGAGTTGATCTTTGACCTGGATTCTTGACACAGATCTCTTAAACCCTAGTAATTCCCTAAGTGATAAGAGCATCTGACAGAGTTCCTAAATCCTTTAGAATTTTCTGGGTGGTAGGAGTGTCTTTTGTTCTAATGAGGTGCCTCTGAGTGGGTTCCTGGATGAGGTCGGGTCACCAGAAAGACCAAGGCGTGATCAGAAGCTTGAAACTTTCAGGCCCACAACCCATTCTTCAGAGGGGGAGAGGGGTGGGAAATGGACTTAATAATCATGCCTACATGAGGAAGCCTCCATGAACATGCCAGAGTTGTGGATTTTGGAAAACTTTTGGGTTAGCGAACACATCTACATACAATAACCATGGGAACAGAAACGCCTACGGGATCCTTCCAGATTCACCCTATGTACATCTTCATCTGGTCAGTTTTATCCTGTAATATATTATTGGTAATAAATCAGCAGGAGTAAGTGGACTGTCTTCCTGGGTTCTGGGAGATATTCTGGCAAATGAGTGACCCCAAGAAGGGGATTGTGGGAACCTCTGATTTGTAGTCAAGTTGGACAGAAGTTATAGGAAAGTTTGGGACCTACTGCTTGTCGTTGTTATCAAAGTGGGAGGCAGTCTTGTGGGGCTAAGCCTTTAACCTGCAGGATCAGTGCCACGGACAGGCCTGAGATGGAGTCCAGGCCCCCTATGAATTCCTTCTTCATTCCCCCCTCTTGATGCTCTTAGTTTCCATAACAAGCATCATTTATTGAGATATATTGTACCTTAGCCCTCCTGCCACCCACATGAGAGAATGCTATCAACCTCTGGGTTACAAAATTCACAAGGCATTGTAGGAAGCAGGGCCCACAAAGCAGTATGATCAAGATTACTATAACAACAGTTCATTAGACATGGCTTTCACTTGATTTTGCATATCCTCCAAGGCAGTAGATACATCTTCAGACAGGTCAGGGATGTACACACCATTCGCCAAAGTCCCTCCTTGGGCTGCTGTGAGTATGTCTAATGCCATCCTATTTTGAATTACTGCCTTCCTCATCTGAATCTGTTCTTCGTTCAAAGCTTGAATGGCTTTAGTACTGTCTAAGAGGGCCTGTTTAATGAAATTAGTTAAGGCCTCTACCTTAACCATGATATCCGTTGTCCCTACAGAGGGTATAAGCAAGGCAGCAAGATAGTCATACCATTGGAACACGGATCGTGTCCATCTTGCATGCAGATAAGGCAGGTTTACTGGAGGCTGGTGTAGGCTACACTTAATGGGAGAAAGCAAATCCTAATGTGCAACGCCCCACCCAGCTGACTGGTAACCAGGGCCATAAGTTAAGCCCACAGAGCCACTGGGTCCCATTGGGGGCTACCCAGCGGATTCCAGGATTATATTTCCAGTCGGAACCGGGCCACTGAGCAGACTGATTGGGGTGATAGGTAACTTCCAAGATTTGTTTACTTTGTTCAGGGGACAAATAACAATTCTTTTGGGTCTAGGGGATGGTCTCCAAATCCAACTTTCTGTTCTTTTTGTTCCCAGCAAATAGTAGCAGGGGCAATCAACTGTCCTTTCTCAGGAGTCATCCAGAAATATTCATCCCAGACCTGGTAGTATTGCTCAAGGCACCGGGAGGCCTGTCCCCCTTTTGTAAGGGAGCCCTTTTCCTCTTTAATTCTCATATATGAGGTATAAGCCTTTGTTATCTCCATGAGGCTGGTGTTCATGTTAAATGTAACCCTATGTCCCTGGCCCATTGATGGCCTCTTCTAACACCAGAGGGCAAAGAAAGGTTTTGGTTGGTGAGAGAGAGGAAAGTTCCTTTCTGTTGTTAAAGTCCCCATAACGGAGTGACAATACCCACCAGGGGAGTCTGTCTATTACTGACAGGGGCATAGCCCCACATACCCAAGTTCAGAATTGCATTGGTGAGGCCGAGCAGCAGGAGTCGTTTACCCAGCTCCATCCTGTAGAGGGCTCGTCTGGGACCTCGTTTTCTTCTTCCTCCTTAGAATGATCTTGGTTTCCCGTGGGTTGGTGGGGTCCTTCTGGGTGGTCCACTCGGTGTCCTCCGGGTCAGCGTGGTATGCCTTCTTCGCTCTGAGGCAAATTTGTTGACACCTGTTTTATTATGGGAAGAGGCCTCCCATACACAATTTCATATGGAGAATAGCCTTGGGACTGTGGGGTCATCCTGAGTCTGAGCAAAGCCATCGGAAGCAAGTCCACTCAGGAGCAGTCAGTCTCTCTGATCCACTTGGAGAGTCTCTTTAAGTGTCCGGTTGGTTCATTCTACCATCTCAGAACTCTGGGCCTATATGCAGTGTGCAGTTTCCATTTGATGTTTAAAGTTTTGCTTACTTGTTGTACTAAATCAGCTGCAAAAGCCGGGCCATTGCCTGATCCAATGCTGGTAGGAAATCCAAATCTGGGAACCATTTCCCTAAGCAGGCACCAGGCTACTTCTGATGCTCTTTCAGTCCAGGTAGGAAAAGCTTTTACCTATCTCAAGAATGCACATATCATGACCAGCAGGTAATGGTAGTGTTGGTGAGGTTTCATTTCAGTGAAGTCCACTCCCAGGTGTTCAAGGGGCAGTGTGCCTTTCAGCTGAATACCCAGAGGATTTTGTCTGAATACCCGAGAGGCAGCATTAATCTGTGAGCAGGCAGCATGGCCTAGGTGGGTCGCTTGGTGTGTTTGGCTTACCAGAGTGTGTGCCAGCTCCTCCGGTACCAATAATTTGTCACTTGACAATTCCCACCATCTCTTTTCAGTCTTGATGGCTCCTTCTGCTCTGGCTAACCCCAACAGCTGTTGTCCTTGTTTTATCAGGCTAGTGCCATCAGTATATAGGACCCAATTAGGGTCTGGAACCTTGAGCCCTTCTTTAAAACAACCCCCAGATACCTTACCTCCTCTTTGTAGATCTGTGCCTTCTTCTTCGACACCGGATAACCTGCTTCCATCAACAGCTGGAGCAGTGCTTTTGTCCCTTTCCAGCATTTTTCCTCGGTCTCGGCAGCCAGCAGCAGGTCATCCCTGTATTGTAGGAGCCAACATCCATACTCTTCCGGATGGAATGAGTCCAGGTCAGAAGCCAAGGCTTCCCCAAAGATGGCTGGGAAGTTTTTAAACCCTTGTGGGGGAGTCCAGATGAGCTGTTGTTTGGTGCTCCCGACTGGATCTTCCCATTCAAAGGCAAAGATGGGCTGTGACGCTGGGGCGAGGCGTATGCAGAAGAAGGCATCCTTGAGATCTAGGCAAGTGTAAACTTTAGTCCTCGGTGGGAGGAGGCTAAGTAAGGTATAGGGGTGTAAAGTCACAGTAGCCTGGTTGACTAGCCTGAGATCTTGTACAGGCCTATAGTCCTGTCCTCCTTCTCTTTTGACTGGCAGGATTGGTGTATTCCAAGCTGACTGGCACTCTAGTAGAATGCCTGCTTGTTTCAATCTATTGATGTGGGGCAATATCCATCCTCCATCCATTCAGGCCTCCATCCATTCAGGCCTCCATCCATAGTGGGTACCAGCACCCTCTAACCAGGATGGTGCCTGGTTTGAGTTCCATTATCACTGGGGCTTGATGTTTAGCCAGCCTGGAGGTAGGGGGTGTTGTCTTCCACCCAGACCTCAGGGAATAATTGAGTTAACTCCCTCATGCTCTTCTGGCCCACCCGGTTCTGCCTTCAGAGGCTCATGCAACCTCCACTCATCTTGGGTTGGTATTGAGAGAGAGGGCAAATAAGTCATAGAGTCCGTCCAGAAGGTGGGCCTCTCCTCAGGGGAGAAAGTCACTTGTGCTCCTAGTTTGGAGAGCAAGTCTCTTCCCAACAGGGGTACTGGGCACTCAGGAATGTAGAGGAATTCATGAATCACTTGGTGCCCACCCCCCCCTCATCTGACATTTTCTGGGCTGGCAAAACGGTTTAATCATCTCTTCTCCTGATACCCCAGTAACAGCGTCAGTCTTTTTGGACAGAGGTGCCACAGGTTTTGTTACTACCGACAGTTCTGCTCCTGTATCCACCATGAAGTCAATGTTTTGATCCCCCACTTTTAAGGTCACCATGGGCTCTCAGGGACCTGATATCTCTGAGCCCTAGCAGCCCTAGTTAATTTCCAGGTCAGCAAGCCCCACAAATGCCGGAGCTTCCTCTTCCTTCCTTGCCTTAGGGCATTCATTCTTCCAGTGGCCAAAAGCTCGGCACCGGGCACACTGGTTTGGCTGTAACGGGCCCAGGGCCTCCCTTGGGACCGGCTGAAGGACTGTCCTGTCCCTGGGGCAGATGGGGTTTTCTGGAGGGCCCGAGATAGACTTTTACAGAGCAGCAGCTAGCACTGTTAAGTCTCTTTGTCTATTCTCTTTTATTCCCTCCGGCTCTCTGGCAGAGAGAGTCTCTGCTTAATTCCAACATCTCCCTCCCCCTCTTGTCAGTACTCACCGGGAGAGGCGGGTATAGCTTGGGCGGTTCGGGTGGAGCCTGATCCTGGAAGTGTTGGCCAGAGGCTTTTGTCACCGGGATCGGAGCCTGCCCAAACGGCGGCTCTACTAACTCCGGGAAAGCTGGCGGAGGAGCAGCGGTGTTGCAGAAACTTTACCTCGCCCTGGATCGGGCATTAAGGAGGCCTCCGGTCCTGGTGGAGCACTGGGAGGCAGGCGTGTCATTATCCAGCATGGGGGAGGGGTCAGGTCATCCCCGTCCAAATCCTGTAGAATTTCCTTTTTTATCATCAGTCAATTTTTGTGCCCTTAATATTTTTCCCTTTCCCTTCTGGATACAGAACCTTGTCCAAGTAGGAGGGTCTCAAGCTAACCCTAGCCATGAGTCAATAGATGGATAGTGATCCAGGTGTCCTGGCTCTCCTGTGACTACTGTATAGATTGCTTCCACTATTTTTAAGTTCACGGTGTTCTCTGGTGGCCATCCTGTTCCCATAGGGGGCCTCACAGAGTATGCGGAGGCAGTTAGGCTTCATCTTCACCCCATAGTCTCCTCCTAATCCCTTCTTTAAAATTTTCACTCCAATACAGTTGCCTTAGATTCACTTCCCCACATCTTGCTTACCTTCTCAGACCTTCTTGTACTTTTCCTTTTTGTTCTGTCTACGAAGTTCTCAGTACTCTATATACTTCTGATATTTCCACTCAGTGACACTTAAATTGCCATTCTGCCTCCTTCCTAATTGGGGTGAGAAGAGCCTTACCTGCCAGACCCCAGAGGGAGAAGGAGGATCGGCGTGTCTTCACCTGCCAGTCAGCATAGCTGAACCAGAATATCACATGGTCCGAGACTGTTTTTCCCTTAAAGTCCATTCTGCCTTGGTGGGCTTGATCAGGTGTGGATGAAAACACAGATGGGTTAAATATCTCATGTCCCAGGCCATCTCCGGAAAAGTCAATTCATACTCACTTCTGTATCCCCCTCCTTCTAGCCTAACAATTCCGAGGGGGTCAAGAATTTCACAGCAGACAGGACACCTCCTGGGGGAGGGCAGAATACGAGCATACAAGGACCAGTTTCCTATCCTAAAAATCCCCTGGAGATCGCTTGGTAATAATTTTCCCCGAGATGGCGTGGACACACCTCCTAAATGACCTTCACAAATTTCCTTCCTAAACCCTAGCACGCTCGTCGACCTGTGTACCAAGCAATCGCCGCCTGCCTATTCCAGGCTCCTGTGGGTCCCCGCTCCTTCTAGTCCCTCCCAGGGGGGTGATCAGGCCCCCTCTTCCACCCTGCCGGGTGGGCTCCTCCTCACCTGAGCGCTCAGTTCCCCTGCTGCCGTCCACCACCTGCTGACGTGAAAGGTCCGGGCGTTGAGAAGCAGAATCCTTCCGGAGGGGCGAGGCGCCTTCCCCCCTCTAGGAGATTCAAGCTACAAAGCCTCGGGGTGGCCTCAAATGAGACCTGTCTCCTCAAAGTGAGGAGTTTCCTGGCCCATGAACCAAATGTTATAGCCACGCTTTCTGGGAAACAGACGCACTCAGAAGGACAATGCAGATAGTGGAGTGCAGTTTATTACACCGGCCCGCCAGTGTAATATACTGCACTCCACTATCTGCATTGTCCTTCTGAGTGCGTCTGTTTCCCAGAAAGCGTGGCTATAACACCTGGTTCATATTAGAACTAAATTTAATTGTGGATGCCCAACTGGTATTGGAGAATTGTTCAGTGTGGGAAAAAACCGTGTCAGAAGTGTTGCGTGAATAGAGGAAAGCAGTGAATTTTTCTGAGACAGGGATATCTGCTCGGCCCACCATACACAATTATTGAGAGAGTCAAGTGAAACCACACAGACAGCGCTTTATAAATGGAGACATACTGGAGAGAAAAGGAAGTGTTACTAATTCTATGAACCCATATGGGGACTGAATAAAAAACTAGTGTCCCCATTTCCAACAAAAACTCTGATGTTCTTGTTCACCATGTGTGGATGAAACCCTCTTGACACAGTCTCTCTCAAACTTGCATTGTCTTCCAGGGACATCTGAAGTGTGCCCTGCAGGGCTTGAAGCCACCTTATACTTGTGAATGGCTTCTTGGAGCATCAATTTCATGCAAATGAAGATTGGAGGGAAACATCCTTTTCTTTTTTAAGATCACAAGTACACTTAATTTGACTCCCAGGAACTAAAAAGAGTTAGGAATCATTTGTAAAGTGATATTTGCTATGACTTTTTAAAAAAGTATAGTTGATTTACAATGTTGTATTAGTGTCAGGTATAGGACAAAATGATTCAATTATGCACATGCGCGTGCACACACACACACATACATTTCTATTCCTTTTCAGATTCTTTTCTCCTCTGGATTATTATAAGATATTGAGTATAATCCCCTGTGGCTACACAGTAGGTCCTTGTTGTTTATCTATTTTATATATAACAGTGTATATATGTTAATCCCAAACTTCTGATTTGTTCCCTCTCCTTTCGTCTTTGGTAACCGTAAGTTTGTTTTCTATGTCCGTGAATCTGTTTTGATTAGAAATAATCTTCCTTAAGCAAGCATTATTCATTCATTCATTCAACCCGTGTTTATAGTGTGCCAATGGAAGTAGAATTAAATATAAAAGTAGCCAAAGAGTCCTGATTCTCTCTCATCACTTATTCAAGGTCTGTAACACAAATCTATATGCGGGATATGTAATAATCCTCAGTTGACCAGGGTCTCAATCTGTTCAGCCAATTAACAAACTGCCATAGACTGAGTGGCTTAAACAACAGCCATTTATTTCTCACAGTTCTAGAGGCTGGAAAATACAAGACCAAGATGCTAAATGATTCAGTGTCTGGTGACAGCCCATTTCCTGGTTCATTGATGACCACCTTCTCGCTGTGTCCTCATAAGCAGAAAAGGGCTGGAGATTTCTCTGGGGTGTCTTTTTATAAGAGCACTAATCCCATTCGTGAAGGTTCCACTCTCATGACCTAATTACTCCCCCAAGGCTCCACCTCTTATACAATCACATTGGGAATTAGGATTTCAATTTATGAACTGGAGCAGAGAGGGACAAAAACATTCCATCCATAGCAATCTGTAGAGGTAACTAATCTTACCCATTTCATTCCTCACTAGTTGACAGTTATTTTAATTCAAATATTTTTGCAATCATTATGTAATTTGAAAATTTGGACCAGCATGTTGAATTACAGCCATTAAGATTATGTCAAAGTTTCCCATGCTGCTGGTTCTGAAATTTCCACCATGTGATAAATGTTTTGTTCTGTGGCATCCTTGGTATGGGGCTCTCTAAACCTTGAAACAGACAATGGTGTCTTTGAAATGATCTTCCCTAGCTAAGAGGAACAATCATCCTTTCCTTTGTAAAACTATACTATATCCTCCTTTACCCAAAATTCTCTTCCATTAGTCCTTTCACTTAGGATAACTATCCAATTATTCAATGTTCTTTCCACTTACGATTAAATTTTTTTAAAATAACACCAGTAAGGAGCAAATGTGAAAGAAGACAGTACGGTATTGCTGAGAGCACTGGGGCCTTGACCCAGGCAGATGGTATAAATCTTGTCCTACCCAGAAGCGCACAGCTTTAGTCTTCAACTCTCCAGGGCCCCTTCTGCATAACAGGGACACAAATATCAACTTTGCACTTTTCCTGACAATGTTTTTCAGTATTATCTACAGAGTACCTTTTGTGTCAGGGACTTTCCCTGCAAACTTCCTGGACATTCCATGTTCATCCTAAACATTTAGGTCTGTTCTACATACCCTTCTGAGACATAATCAGATTTGTTTTAAAGTACGAATAATGTTTTCTCTCCCAAGTCTTTGAGTGAGACTGATGCTCCAGAGAGAGGCTTTGCATACTTCTAACATGTTACAGCATACCTCTGGGAGGTACCTATACTTTTGTTTGAATGTTTCCTGTTGTTTTATTTTTTTAATTTAAAAAAATGTATTTATTTATTTATGAGTTCACTGGGTCTTCATTGCTGTGAGTGGGCTTTCTCTACTTGGGGCGAGCAGGGGCCAGTCTTCTTTGTGATTCATAGGCTTCTTTCTCATTGCGGTGGCTTCTTGTTGTGGAGCGCAGGTTCAGTAGTTGTGGCCTACAGGGTTAGCTGCCCCAAGGCATGTGGGATCTTCCCAGACAAGGAATCAAACCTGTGTCTTCTACATTGGCAGGCAGATTGTTAACCACTGGACCACCAGAGAAGCCCAGAGCCCATACTTTAGAAGTGTTGCTGTTAAGATGATAGTCAGTACTGAAAATATTCAGCGGGTATGCATCAGTAAGAACAATATTGCCTATTAAAAATGCTGGAGGGGGTGTGGAGAAAAGGGAACCCTCCTATACTGCTGGTGGGAATGTAAGTTGGTAAAGGCATTATGGAAAACAGTATGGAGGTTCCTCAGAAAACCAAAAATAGAATTACTGTATGATACAGCAATCCTACTCCTGGGTATATACCTGAACAAAACTATAATTTAAAAAGATACATGCATCCCTATGTTCATAGCAGCACTATTCACAGTAGCCAATATATGAAACAACCTAAATGTCCACCAAGAGATGATTGGATAAAAAAGATGTGGTACGTATATATAACAGCATACTACTCAGCCATGAAAAAGAACAAAATAATGCCATTTGCAGCAAATGGATGCAACTAGAGGTTATCATACTAAGTGAAGTAAGTCAAAAAGAAAAATACATCTAGGTTGCTTCCATCTTCTAGCTATTGTAAATAGTGCTACAATACAGATGAATGGATAAAGAAGTTGTGGTACATATACACAATGGAATATTACTTGGCCATAAAAAGGGATGAATTTGAATCAGTTCCAATGAGGTGGGTGAACCTAGAACCTATTATACAGAGTGAAGTAGGTAATAGAGAGAAAGATAAATATCATATTCTAATGCATATATACAGAATCTAGAAAAATGGTACTGAAGAATTTATTTGCAGGGCAGCAATGGAGAAACAGACATAGAGAATAGTCCTTATGAACATGGGGAGAAGGGAGGAGCAGGTGAGATGTATGGAAAGAGTAACATGGAAACTTACATTACCATTTGTAAAATTGATAGCTAGTGGGAATTTGCTGTATGTCTCAGGAAACTCAAACAGGGGCTCTGTATCAATCTAGAGGGGTGGGATGGGAGGGAGATGGGAGGGAGGTTCAAAAAGGAGGGGATATATGTATACCTATGGCTGATTCATGTTGAAGTTTGACAGAAAACAGCAAAATTCTGCAAAGCAATTATCCTTCAATAAAAAATAAATTAATTAAAAAACAACCAAAAAAGAGAAAGACAAATACCGTATGATATCATTTATATGTGGAAATCTAAAATATGACACAGATGAACTTATCTATGAAACAGAAACAGACTCACAGATATAAAGAACAGATTTGTGGTTGCCAAGGGGGAAGCAGAGGTGGGGAGGGATGGAATGGGAGTTTGGGATTAGCAGATGCAAACTGGTATACAAGAATGGATAAACAGTAAGATCCTACTGTACAGCACAGGGAACTATGTTCAATATCTTGTGATAAACCATAATGGAAAAAAAAACCATAATGGAAGATAATATTTAAAAAAGAATCTCTATATGTGAAAAACTGTCACTTTGCTGTGCAGCAGAGATTGGGCTCCATTGTAAATCAACTATCCCTCAATAAAAAAATAAAAAAGAAGTAAAAGAAACATTGGTTTTTAAGATATAAAAACACCTTTGTTTTGACCTATAAATAGCTGTTCCCCAGGTCCTTGAGTGGCATCCATTCCCCACATCACTCCTCTCAGGAGGTATTTTTAGTCCTGTGGCTTTGGAGAATTGTCTGCTTGAAGTCTATATTTTGTAGCCAGCATCCCTTCCTCCCCTACTTCTGGACACAGCTTTCCTTCTCTTGCGGAACTGCGCCTTCCCCATTCTCTAAGGTTCTGGGGAGGCTTCCAACCACATCACCTCCTCCCTCCCATGGCCCATGGGGTAGGCAGTGATGTAGGTCCAGAAGATTTAGTCCCTATTCGTTGACAGGCATGTGCATGTGATGCAAGACAGAGCAACCAGAGGCTTCCCCTAGAACTCTACACAGTCACCTCGGTGTCCATAAGGGGATGGGTTCCAATACCCTCCTGTCCTCCATGGACGCTCAAGTCCCTTACATAAAAAGGTTTCTGAAATTTGATCAAAGGTTGGTTGAATCCACTGACACGGAGGGCTGACTACATTATGAGTGCAGGGACTGAGACACTCTTTTGTCCCCCTTTGAAACGTGAGCTGAAAGGCTATGGCCCTAAAGCATCTGGTGGCCTTGACTGTGCAAAGAAGGAGAAGCCTGGGAAGCAACACAAAGATAGAAAAGGGCCAATGGAGAGATTGAGAGAAAGAGAGGCCCCTGGTAATATCTGAGTACCAGACCAAATTTCCATCCTTTATAATAGCAATTCTCAAGCTTGGGTGTGTGTCAGCATCAGGGGGAGCACTAATAAGTAATCCAGAGCCCAGCCATGGTGAAGTGGGAAAGGGCTGACTCCTCTGTATTTGGTCCACATCCTCCAGGTGGTTTGGATACACATCAAAAGTTGAGAACTACAACTTGACAAACATGTGACCCAACATACCTCCTCTTTTGCAGCAGCGACTTAGGGTTCTGACATGCAGGGACTAAGCACCAAGGACTCTATGGCATCATGCAAACAGGGGACGAAGCAAATCTCTGGTCAAGGCCCCAGTGTCCCTGATCTTGGGTAGCTAAGTGAATTGCAGTTTTTGTTCATGAGGAATGTTCTCCATGGACCCAGTGCTGATGGGAGTGAAATGTTGAAGTGATTAAGACAGGAATGACACCTCCCATCTTCCTGGGCTCGCCTACGGTTATCTAAAGGGAATTCCCTGAGCTGGCAGAGCCTTCCTTTATGTGGGCTTCTGCCCCAGCTGCATGTGAAGAGCAGCAGCCCAACCCTCACACCAGTCATCTCAGGATTTAGGACCAGAGTAGACTAGAAGCCATATTCTTGGAAGTGCATTGAAAATCTCTCATTAGCCCAAATTGGGTCGCATGACTCACTCTGTACCAATCACAAGGAAATGAAGTGGACTAATGTGCCCAGCCCTAGCCCACATGACCACTCTGTACCAATAACAGGGAAATACAGTGGCCTGCTGGGCCCAGCCCTGAGTCACATGGCCACCTCTGGCGTGGTGGGGAGGGGGACATATGTGTGGGGGAGAATTGAACTCGCTTCATAAGAACAACAATTCATTACTAGGGGGAAAGGATGACTTTAAAGAGGAAATCAGGACACACTTATTAGAAAATGTGAGTGAATTCCAGGCAGCAAAATCGACAGATGCCTACTACAGTTTGACTGTTGTCATTTTATTCTAGCTTTGCTGGGAAGAAGCCAGTAAGAACAAATTCAGCAAATCACAGACTTGCACTGAAGAGAAAGAAACTCAAGAATCTAGGAGCTCAGCCTTTTTTCTCTAAATAGAACATAGTTTATGCTATTGAAGACAGATGCTTGTTTATTCTATGCTGAGAGCGCTCTGGCTGGGCAGATTCCAAATATCCTTCCATCTGCAGATCCTTCCAGGGCTTTACAATTTTTACTAGTTAATGACAAGATTGGGGGAGGGGCAACTTAAAATGAAGTAATAAATGCATTTGGAAGAATGTTAAAGGCTTAGTTATTTCACACTTCTGGAATTCAGAGCAATGAAAAAGTGAACAGTCTTACTGGCTCAAAGGGGAATCCTTCCATCCATGAAACAAATTTATTTTTATTATTTTGGCTTCTCAAGAGATGTTTCCTGTGGCTGTATTATAAAATAATTCTTCATGTTTTTATTCTATACTGTTCTACTGGGCCTTGTGAAACAAGAAATTATTTGTTGCATTTAGTTGCTGTGTAATGGGGCTTCACTATCATTTACATATCTTTCATATACTATTAATTCACATCTTTTTTAGAATTGTAATTGTGGAAGCAATTTTCATTACAATTTCTTGTAACATATAAATTTGAGATAATTGGACTGGAAGGCTTGTTTGTCCAAATTGCCTGCATCAGTACTATTTCGTGGGTTTTGAAAGTATGAAAAAATTTTGAAACTGGGACCTGATGATAAACATTTGAAGATGATTTTTGATCCCTGAAAAAAACATTTGTACCCAATGCAGGTGAAATCAATTCCTTTCTGAGTTGATACTGATGGTGATTTAATGAAACTAATCCTCATGAACTGAAAAGAATATCTTTTTATCTTACCAACCAAGCTTGAGAGTATGATGAGTTCTCAGATGAAATATGACCTAGGAGCTGCAAACTTAGAACAAATTGGAGATTTGATAGAACCTATGATGGATGGGCTATCTATCATAATCCTATGATAGATGGGCTTCCCCGGTGGCTCAGATAGTAAAGAATCTGCCTGCAGTGCAGGAGATCTGGGTTTGATCCCTGGGTTGGGAATATCCCCTGGAGAAGGAAATGGCAACCCACTGCAGTATTGTTGTCTGGGAAATCCCATGGACAAAGGAGCCTGGTGGGCTACAGACCATGGGGTCTCAAAGAATCAGATACAACTGAGCAACACAGCAGCAGCAGCCTATAGTAGATAATATCAGTTTTGGAATTCCATCGTTCCCATCTGGTTAGAGAGTAGTTATCATTTATGGAACCCTACACCCATATGCTTTATTAAGGTCCAGAACATCTTCTGTTGGGCTAAATTCTTAGGAGGAACAAGGTATATGAAGAAAGTATGTCAGCCTAGGGAGGACGTGAGAAGGGAACTACCTACAATATAATTCAAGAGACTGGAGAAGGAATCTTTCCTAAAGATTAAAATCCCATAGATTTAGCCCATTACAGGCACTCAACAGATATTTATTCAATGAAGGAAAAAAATAAAGGAATCAGACAAAATTAGAAAAGCCCCATGAAGATGTTCCTTTTAATTTACTTCCACTTCTAGCTGGACCAACTTTGATGAGTGCTACACACGGGAGTCACGATTGTCATTAAAGCATGTCATACCAGAGCTGAGAGAAGAATGTGTCTGTTCACCTTCCCAGAGATAAACATAACTGAGCTGGGGTAGAATTTTCTAAGGTACATGAAACCAGCTTTTTGAATTGTGAAAAATAAAACATAGTTCTTTTTGTTGCACCATACTGGCTGACTTTCCATCTTATGAAGAAACCTGCCAATACTGTGTTTAAGTAACTGTTGTCCCCTAATGGATCAGTCACAGACAGTGTCTGAGTTGTGTTACTCCAGGGGCAGCTTTCAAATGCTTCCATGGGAATGGCACCATAGAGTTTGTAACCGAGCACCCCCATAGTTATTCTACTCAACATTTGTGGTTGAGTTTGTTCCTTATCCAGGGCCTCAGTTCATAAGGGCATGGTCTAGTTTTTTTCAGATCTTGATCTCATTTTAATTAGTCAATTTGCAAAAAGCTGTTGCTGTCAATTAATGCATTGTTTTTCTTTTTTCCCTGTTTTTTTCTGGTTTGTGGGACTGGAACTCAGGAAGAAGAGGGATCCCCAAGAGAACCACAGTGCCTCGGGGTGGAACCGAAGATGGCAGCAGGTAGAGTCGGTTCATGGCAACGCCTTCTTTCCTAGGCTGCTGCTGTTGACAGCAAGGTTTGCAGAATCCAAAAGCTTTGCAGATCATGAAAGAAAATTTGTATGTTCCCATTGATTGGAAACATGACTAGAAATGTCACTTGTGATGTATGCCAGGCATGACATCTGGACAGTCTGGTCATGGTGCAAAAAATAACTTCTTCTCTTTTTCTTCTTTCTTCTATTGATTTCAGTGCTTGCTGAACAAATACTTGCAATGAAGTAGATGATAATAATGATGAAGAAATTTCAAATTTAGTCATACTAAAATAAGTAGTGCACTTTTTTCTGCAGTATTTATGATTTCCTTGGAAAATGCTATCTAGATGCATTTGCTTTTTTAAAAAAATGTGTATAGTTAAATATGCAGCTTTGCTATTTACCCCATCGTAGGACTTCATATGAGATAAAATGCAAAGGAACAAATAAGTCTTTACTTTAGTTTCTGCCTATGATTGGTAATGATAATGAGATGTAATGGTCATAAAAATAAACAGTTGAATGGACCTTGTAATAATGAGAGCTAAATCTTAATACTCTCTGCTTCTATTTTCCAATGACTTTTATTTGGTGTTTTATATGAGGAGGGGTTAGAAGAGGGCTCCAGATGTGTTTGCCACTGGCAGAGGCTCATGCTCCTGTAAGTTAATGAAAATCAGGGAGAAGAATTAAGAAAATTAAAATGGTAATGAAAAGAATACGCAAAGTGTGTGTGGGGAGGTGGGGAGGGGAACTGGCGCCCTGTTCAGATTTCCATGGAGGAGAGAGAATTAGCGATTAACCAGCTCCAGCATCTCCCTCTATGCCCCTCCCAAGTGTCTACCCCATCAGAAACAGACATTGTTTTAGGTTCATGCTTCTTCTGACTTGCACCCTTGCAGATCCTTGCATGACTGGTTCCTTTTCTTCCAGTAGCTCTCAGCTGAAACATCCAGTCCCAGAGGCTACTTTGTCATTCCTTGAGATCACTCCTCATCCCACTGTCCGTTTTTATTGGGTTGGCCCAAAAGTTTGATTGGGTTTGCTACAATATCTTATGGGAAAAAAACAAACTTTTGAGCCAACCCAATATCTTTTTCCATAATACTTATTACGGTCCCAAATCATCTTACTGTGGATTGGTTTCTTTTTTTATTGTCCCCTCAAGAGATTATAACATAGGAGGTGAGTCAGGAAGGACAGATATGAATATCTGTTTGTGAAAAGTGTATTAGCTGGGGTGTTTATAAAGTGAAAACCAAATACTGTAAATTGACTCCAAAGTGACATCTATTTGAAATTCTGCTCCCCCCTGTTTTTTGGCTGATGATCTGATCCTTTAGTATCTGTCACCTTATCCTGAGGTCTATGATTTCTATTTGCAGGGGCAACCCAGGGTACAATGACAGGTTAATTGGGAGTGTGTTTAAATATCACCAGCTTTGCACTCTAATGATTCAGCATCTATGTATGATTGAAGTTTTTCTTACTAAGTGACCTGCCTGTAATAGATAGAACCCTAATGCCTGCTCAGAATCAGGTAGCATCCCCCCCTGACTTGGTGGGTACAGTAGCTGAATGGATGGAGTAGCCCATTTGAAATAAGTCCCCTTAATGTGATACAGCATGGTTTGCTGTCAGCTGGTGCTCTGTTTCAGCAAGACCAGCACTGGGAAGGTTCATTAGGTGAATGAGGTTTACCTTTGCCTTCAGCCTACCCTTCTGGTGCCCTGCACCTCCTAGTGAGGTTCCTCCGCACCACCTCACCCCCTGATTTCTCTGCCTTCAGAAGAATGTGCAGTCAAACATAAACTGTAGTCCATGTTAATTCACATGGTTGTGTTGCTGCTTCTTCAGTCTATTGCTATTTAAGCCACAGAGCTACCTGTGGAATGAAAAAAATGTGGTAGCTGTTAAAGGGATCTGCAAACAGATAAAGAAGAAGGGACGTTTCTGGATACAATCACAATTCCCGTGGAACCACTTTCTCAGGCTGAGCATTGAATGGCCCTGAGTCATGAGAACACTCAGCAAAGATTCCATCAGACAGTGGTTCTTCGGAGCAGGAATTGTGTCTCTTTACAAGTGAGTGCTCCAACACTAAGTTGTGTCTGGCTCTCTGTGACCCTTTGGACAATAGCCTGACAGGCTCCTTTGTCCTTGGGATTATTCTGGCAAGGGTACAAGAATGGGTTGGCATTTCCTCCTTCAGGAGATCTTCCTGACCCACACCTCCTGCATTGGCATGTGGATTCTTTACCACTGAGACACCCGGGAAGCCCATTACAAGTGAGGTTAAATTCTTTATTGAAAGGCACCATTTTCAAGACTTATAACTTCTTTTTGATATAACGTTCAAGGCAAAAATAAAGGATGGAAAGCTGAACTGAAGTGAAGCTTATCACCCTGCACAGGGAACAGGAAGAATGAGTGATGCACCCAGGAGATGGAGGTATCATGGAGAAGAAATTTCCGTAAACTTAAGAACCCCTTTGATATAACCATGACATCGCTTCTATAATAGAGAAAAAAATAAATATGCTTTACTGATAGTGACAAGGAAGAAGGCGTAATTCCTGTGAGGGACAACTCAACATCAGCAAAAGGGCTGACAGTATCACCCAATTCACTTTGGTTCAGTTCAGTCACTCAGTCGTGTCCGACTCTTTGCAACCCCATGGACTGCAGCATACCAGGCCTCCCTGTCCATCACCAACTCCTGGAGTTTACTCAAACTCAAGTTCATTGAGTTGGTAATGCCATCCAACCATCTCATCCTCTGTTGTCCCCTTCTCCTTGCTACCTCAATCCTTCCCAGCATCAGGGTATTTTCAAATGAGTCATTTCTTCCCATCAGGTGGCCAAAGTATTGGAGTTTCAGCTTAAGCATCAATCGTTCCAATGAATTTTCAAGACTGATTTCCTTTAGGATGGACTGGTTGGATCTCCTTGCAGTCCAAGGGACTCTCAAGAGTTTTCTCTGACCCCACAGTTCAAAAGCATCAATTCTTGGTGCTCAGCTTTCTTTATAGGCCAACATCCATGCATGACTACTGGAAAAACCATAGCTTTGACTAGACAGACCTTTGTTGGGAAAGTAATGTCTCTGCTTTTTAATATGCTATCTAGGTTGGTCATAACTTTTCTTCCAAGGAGTAAGCGTCTTTTAATTTCATGGCTGCAGTAACAACCTGCAGTGATTTTGGAGACCAAGAAAATAAAGTCAGTCACTATTTCCACTGTTTCTCCATCTATTTGGCATGAAGTAATGGGACCAGATGCCATGATCCTAGTTTTCTGAGTGTTGAGTTTTAAGCCAACATTTTCACTATCCTCTTTCACTTTCATCAAGAGGCTCTTTAGTTTTTCTTCATTTTCTGCCATAAGGGTGGTGTCATCTGCATATCTGAGGTTACTGATATTTCTCCCAGCAATCTTGATTTCTGCTTGTGCTTCATCCAGCTCAGCGTTTCTCATGATGTACTCTGCATATAAATTAAATAAGCAGGGTGAAAATATGCAGCCTTGACGTACTTCTTTCCCTATTTGGAACCAGTCTGTTGTTCCATGTCCAATTCTAACTGTTGCTTCCTGACCTGCATACAGATTTCTCAGGAGGCAGGTAAGGTGGTCTGGTATTCCCATCACTTGAAGAACTTTCCAGTTTGTTGTGCACCACAGTCAAAGGCTTTGGCATAGTTAATAAAGCAGAAATAGATGCTTTTCTGGAACTCTCTTGCTTTTTTGATGATCCAACGGATGTTGGCAATTTGAACTTTGGTTCCTCTGCCTTTTCTAAGTCCAGCTTGAACATCTGGAAGTTCATGGTTCACATACTGCTGAAGCCTGGCTTGGAGAATTTTGAGCATTACTTTGCTAGCATATGAGATGAGGACAATTGTGTGGTAGCTTGAGCATTCTTTGGGATTGCCTTTCTTAGGGATTGGAATGAAAACTAACCTTTTCCAGTCCTATGGCCACTGCTGAGTTTTCCAAATTTGCTGGCATATTGAGTGCAGCACTGTAACAGCATCATCTTTCAGGATTTGAAATAGCTCAACTGGAATTCCATCACCTCTACTAGCTTTGTTCATAGTGATGCTTCCTAAGGCCCACTTGACTACACATTCCAGGATGCTCTAGGTGAATGATCACACCATCGTGATTATCTGGATCATGAAGATCTTTTTTGCATAGTTCTTCTGTGTATTCTTGCCACGTCTTCTGAATATCTTCTGCTTCTGTTAGGTCCATACCATTTCTGTCCTTCATTGTGCCCATCTTTACATGAAATGTTCCCTTGGTATCTCTCATTTTCTTGACGAGATCTCTAGTCTTTCCCATTCTGTTGTTTCCCTCTATTTCTTTGCACTGATCACTAAGTAAGCCTTTTTTATCTCTCCTTGCTATTTTTTGGAACTCTGCATTCAAATGGGTATATTTTTCCTTTTCTTCTTTGCTTTTCACTTCTCTTCTTTTCACAGCTATTTGTAAGGTCTCCTCAGACAATCATTTTGCCTTTTTGCATTTCTTTTTCTTGGGGATGGTCTTGATCCCTGTCTCCTGTACAATGTCATGAACCTCCACCCATAGTTCATCAGGCACTCTGTCTATCAGATCTAATCCCTTGAATCTATTTCTCACCTCCACTGTATAATTGTAAGGGATTTGATTTAGGTCATACCTGAATGGTCTAGTGGTTTTCCCTACTTTCTTCTACTGAAGTCTGAATATGGCAATAAGGAGTTCATGATCTGAGTCACAGTCAGATCCTGGTCTTGTTTTTGCTGACTGTATAAATCTTCTCCATCTTTGGCTGCAAAGAATATAATCAATCTGATTTTGATATTGACCATCTGGTGATGTCCATGTGTAGAGTCTTCTCTTGTGTTGTTGAAAGAGGGTGTTTGCTACGACCAGTGTGTTCTCTTGGCAAAACTCTATTAGCCTTTGCCCTGCTTCATTCTGTACTCCAAGGCCAAATTTGCCTGTTACTCCAGGTATTTCTTGACTTCCTACTTTTGCATTCAAGTCTCCTATAATGAAAAGGACATCTTTTTTGGATGTTAGTTCTAGAAGGTTTTGTAGGTGTTCATAGAACCGTTCAACTTCAGTTTCTTCAGCATTACTGGTTAGGGCATAGACTTGGACTTCTGTGATATTAAATGGTTTTCCTTGGAAACGAACAGAGATCATTCTGTAGTTTTTGAGATTGCATCTAAGTACTGCATTTCAGACTGTTTTGTTGACTATGATGGCTACTCCATTTTTTCTAAGGGATTCTTGTCCACAGTAGTAGATATAATGGTCATCTGAGTTCAATTCACCCATTCCAGTCCATTTTAGTTCACTGATTCCTAAAATGTCAACATTACTCTTGCCATCTCCTCTTTGACCACTTTCAGTTTGCCTTGATTCATGGACCTAACATTCGAGGTTCCTATGCATGGGACCTTTTGGTCTTCATTACCTCCACCATAGTTTGGACCCAGGTAAATAACAGGGGGCTTCCCTGGTGGCTCAGAGGTTAAAGTGTCTGCCTACAATGTGGGAGAACTGAATTCGATCCCTAGGTCAGGAGGATCCCTTGGAGAAGGAAATGGCAACCCATTCCAGTATTCTTGCCTCGAGAATCCCATGGATGGAGGAGCCTGGTGGGCTACAGTCCACGGGGGTCGGGGTTGCAAAGAGTCTGACATGACTGAGCGACTTCACTTTCACTTTCACCTTCAAATAACACGGAGGGAACACAGTCCCACCCATCAACAGAAAATTGGATTAAAGATTTACCGAGCATGGCCCACCCATCATAACAAGACCCAGTTTCCCCCTCAGTCAATCTTTCCAGTCAGGAAGCTTCCATAAGCCTCTTATCCTTCTCCATCAGAAGGCAGACAGACTGAAAACCAAAATCACAGAAAACTAACCAATCTGATCACATGAACCACAGCCTTGTCTAACTCAATGATACTATGAGCTATGCCGTGTAGGACTACCCAAGACAGATGGGTCATGGTGGAGAGTTCTGACAAAATATGGTCCACTGGAGAAGGGAATGGCAAACCACTTCAGTATTCTTGCCTTGAGAGCCCCATGAATAGTATGAAAAGGCAAAAAGATAGGACACTGAAAGATGAACTTCCCAGGTCGGTAGCTGCCCAATATGCTACTGGAGATCAGTGGAGAAATAACTCCAGAAAGAATGAAGAGACGGAGCCAAAGCAAAACAACACCCAGTTGTGGATGTGACTGGTGATAGAAGCAAAGTCACCCAGTTAGCCAGTGTTGAAAAAACTATTTACACAGTGTGAGAGTTGTGAGTTAGGTTTTATTTGGGGGCAAAATAGGGACTGCAGCCCGGGGGACAGCATTTCAGATAGCTCTGAGAAAATGCTCCAAGAAGGTGAGGGAAGGAGCTAGAATATATAGGAGTTTTGCAATGAAGGGCAGGTAGGGCAGGTAGTCAGGAACATCAAAAGATTACTGCTTAAGATAAGCAGATACGTCAGTTATGGAATTTAGTGCTTTTCTATGTGAGGGAAGATGTGAGAGTCTCCACTCACTGAAATCATTTTTTGATATGCATCTTAGCATCTGGGGTCAGTATCCTGTGTTATCAGATCCCTAGTTTTCTCAAGGCTTACTAAGGGAGTGGCCACAGACTGATGGCTGCTAGATGGCAGAAGTTCTTTCCTTCCTGAGTTCCTTCAGGGCTCAGCAGCTCACGGTGGAGGGCCACAATTGCTGATGACTGTGACATCCTTTGTTTACTGATAAGGCAGGAGACATTCCATTTCTCACCAGTTTTTGGAAGGTGCTAAGGACATGCATCATCATGCAGATGACACCTTATGGCAGAAAGTGAAAAAGAACTAAAGAGCCTCTTTTTTTTTTTCATTTATTTTTATTAGTTGGAGGCTAATTACTTTACAATATTGTAGTGGTTTTTGCCATACATTGACATGAATCAGCCATGGATTTACATGTGTTCCCCATCCCGATCCCCCCTCCCGCCTACCTCCCCATCCGATCCCTCTGGGTCTTCCCAGTGCACCAGCCCTGAGCACTTGTCTCATGCGAAAGAGCCTCTTGATAAAAGTGAAAGAAGAGCGTGAAAAAGTTGGTTCAATGCTCAACATTCAGAAAACAAAGATCATGGCATCCGGTCCCATCACTTCATGACAAATAGATGGAGAAACAGTGGAAACAGTGACAGACTTTATTTTTGGGGGCTCCAAAAATCACTGCAGAGGGTGACTGCAGCCATGAAATTAAAAGACGCTTGCTCCTTGGAAGAAAAGTTATGACCAACCTAGACAGCATATTAAAAAGCAGAGACATTACTTTGCCAACAAAGGTCTGTCTAGTCAAAGCTATGGTTTTTCCAGTAGTCATGAATGGATGTGAGAGTTGGACTATAAAGAAAGCTGAGCACTGAAGAATTGATGCTTTTGAACTGTGGTGTTGGAGAAGACTCTTGAGAGTCCTTTGGACTGCAAGGAGATCCAACCAGTCCATCCTAAAGGAGGTCAGTCCTGAGTGTTCATAGGAAGGACTGATGTTGAAGCTGAAAATAGAATACTTTGGCCACCTGATGCAAAGAGCTGACTCATTTGAAAAGACCCTGATACTGGGAAAGATTGAGGGCGGGAGGAGAATGGGATGACAGGGGATGAGATGGTTGGATGGCATCATCGACTTGATGGACATGGGTTTGGGTAAACTCCAGGAGTTGGTGATGAACAGGGAGGCCTGGTATGCTGCAGTCCATGGGGTCGCAAAGAGTCGGACACAACTGAGTGACTGAACTACTGAACTGAACTGAACTGAAGGACCTAAGGGCAAGAACTAGTCTACACATTCTCACCTGGGCATGTGCCTCAATGAAAAAGCAGCTGTTGTATAGTAGTCAGATTTTTGGTCTGCATGACTTAGACCTCCAGCCTCTCTCAGGTCATTCTTTCCCTGGATTATCTCTTTCCTTTTTGTTCCTCTGTTGGAGGTGAGACCAATGAATGAGCCAGCTATGCTTTCTTGAGAGAATTCTTTTTAAAAAAGAATTGCATCCTTTCTGATGGCTATATTTTCAAGAGGAAAGAAAAAAGGAAAATGTGTTTTTAAAATGTTGGCTCGATCTTGCCATGTTTCTTGCCATGCATGGCTTTAGAAGTAAGCCAAGTACTTTTGAATGCTGCAACAACTTTAAATGTGTTTAAAATCCAAGAAGACTTTGTGGAATCCTGATTGTCTTTTGGTCTGCACTCACCATGTGCTGTTAGGGCTGCAAGATTGCAACATTTTGTTCATTGGAGGGGAGAAGCCATTTTATTACTGTCAGAGGATTTCATCTGAATGTTCTCTTTTCACTAAAGGTCACCCAGGGCTGAGTGGGGCCCAACCCCCTTCAGAGGTGGCTGTCTGTGTCATCTGCACTTAGTAAAATTTTCATTTCCTGTGGTTTGTAGGTTATTCAAGTGTAAAGGAACAAGCCCCAAACGGTTAAAATTCTTCTACTAAAAATGGATGTGATGAGGGGGAAAATATATGTATTTTTGTAACCTTTCTGGGGAATGAGACCAGAGTTCCACTCTGCAGCTTCTTAAGTGACATGATGTTACAGTGTGTGTGAGGCTGGGCCCCCAAGCAGACTCAGAAGTCAGACTTTCTGACTGAGAGCCCTGTGAGAGGTCAGAAATAAGACCTAGTCTCTGCTAACCAGACAAAATGTCTACTTTTGCTTTCACATCATAGGGAGAACAGTCAAAGTGAGGTTTCCACTCCAGCCAACTGTATTTCAGTAGACTCTCTTGTGATTGTGCAAGAAAGTTATTTGTCTTCCTTACTGATTTGTCTGAGGCCCCAGCCAAAGAATGACTAGAAAATTGTTCAGGTAGGGAAATTAGAAAACAAAAGGGTGGTGTACTTCCTTTATTCTGAATTTACATTCTTTCCACTCCCTTAAACTTGGGACAGATAATATGAGGATTCCTGGAAGGCTGTTTATTAGAGAAAATGCTACTGGATGCGGTAGGTGAAGCAAAGTCCTGATCCTTAAATTCTTGTATGGGACTTTGCTACAGTATATATTTTTAAAACTTAAGTATTTATGTTTGGCTGCGCTGGATCTTTGTTACTTTGCCCTGGCTTTCTCTAGTTTCAGAGATCGGAGGCTCTCTGCTGCGCATGTGGGTTTCAGTAGTAGTGGCACGTGGGTTCAGTAATTGCTGCTCACAGGTTCTAGAGCATGGGTGCAGTAGTAGTGGCCCACGGACTTAGTTGCTCCGTGGCATGTGGAATCTTCCTGGACCAGGGATCGAATCCATGTCCCCTGCATTGGCAGGCAAATTCTTACCTGCTGCGCCACCAGGGAAGTCCCATACTTTTGTTTAACCTAAGGAATCTCACTACAGTTGTTTGTCTCTACTTCATATAATAGTGCTTAGATGTTTACAATCATATAAATTCTTCCGAAGAAATGAAACTATGCTTGTTGCTGGAGGTTTGTCAGAGGAAACAGGAGGCCATGGGCTCCAACAATCATTCACAAAAAGAAAGATGTTTCTAGAATTTACTTACGGTTTCTGCATTGTCAGTGTCAGTAGGAAAAAGTCGTTTTTGGGGGGTTTTTTGGCTTAGGTTTTCTTCACCTGTGAAGTCAGTAGGACTCGTCCTAAAACCTGAAGAGATGTTTCTCTGGTGACTGGGGGTGGGAGGATGTGGCGCTGGGGGAAATGTTTGTGTTTGGCAGGAGAGAGTGGTCAGCCCAGGAAGTCTTCCTGTCTGCAGTGATGGGAGACCCCCTGGGCTGCTTATTGAAAGGTGCCAGTCAGCCCCCAGCTCACTGTCATTATTCCAGGAGAAGGCATCAGAGAAAAGAAATCAGGTTCCCAAGTTCTCAGGGCTCTCCTAGTGAAATCTCTTAAGTGATGTTCCACCCACTGCTCTGAACCCACTGCATCCATCCTCCTCAGCACAGCCCAGAGAGCAGTCCTGGCCTTTTCTCCTCTCTCCATAGGCAGAGAGCTAATCATTTCCAGATTTTTTGGGTGGGTGGGGAATTCACAGACCACCAATTGTTCATAAATGTGAAAGCAGAAATATAAAGAAAATGAGGGTCTGCTTTAGTCCTCTGTGTTCACAGTACACCTGCTATGTTGTTGACTGACAGGCACCTATGCCTTGAGGAGAAGCAGAAATTCACCTGCACAGGTGATGTTTGGGTGTTCGTTTGTTTTTTTAAATGTGTGTGTTTTTTGTTTTTAAGACCGCACCATGTGGGATCTTAATTCCCTGACCAGGGATCAAACCCATGCCCCCTTCCTTGGGAGCTTGGAGTCCTAACCACTAGGCAACCAGGGAATCCCTGATGTTTGGTTTTGACTCTGTGCACATGTGTGCCAGGAAACACCTCCTTCGCTTTGTCCTGCCTCTTAGCTCAGTGGGGATGGAGCCTGAGAGCCTTCCAGAAGGTCATCCAGGAAAAGTGAATCAGTTCCCAGGGATGAAATTTTCAGTGTGGGAAATCAACCCTGAATATTCATTCGAAGAACTGATGCTGAAGTTCCAACACTTGGGCCACCTGATGCGAAGAACTGACTCATTGCAAATGACCCTGATGCTGAAAAAGATTGAGGGCAGGAGAAAGGGGTGACAGATGATGAGATGGATGGATGGCATCTTTGACTCAATGGACATGAGTTTGAGCAAACTCTGGGAGATAGTGAAGGACAGGGAAGACTGGCAAGCTGCAGTCCATGGGGCTGCAAAGAGTTGGACACCACTTACTGACTAAACATCAACAAATACTTAGAGCAGAATAGCCTAATCTCTGTTTTTGTGTGAAAGAGACAAGATATGTTTCTATCCAATTTCACTTTTTAAAAATTGTTATTTTCTTGTTTGTTTGACATTTATTTTTCGGTCTTTGTAAGAACCCCCCCTGTAAGCTAAAGACAAAGGAGAAAAGGAAAGATATATCCATTTGAATGCAGAGTTCCAAAGAATAGCAAGGAGAGATAAGAAAGTCTTCCTCAGTGATCAGTGCAAAGAAATAGAGGAAAACAACAGAATGGGAAAGACTAGAGATCTCTTCAAGAAAATTAGAGATACCAAGGAAACATTTCATGTAAAGATGGGCTCAATAAAGGACAGAAATGGTATGGACCTAACAGAAGCAGAAGATATTCAGAAGACGTGGCAAGAATACACAGAAGAACTATGCAAAAAAGATCTTCATGATCCAGATAATCATGATGGTGTGATCATTCACCTAGAGCATCCTGGAATGTGTAGTCAAGTGGGCCTTAGGAAACATTACTACGAACAAAGCTGGTGGAGGTGATGGAATTCCAGTTGAGCTATTTCAAATCCTGAAAGATGATGCTGTTACAGTGCTGCACTCAATATGCCAGCAAATTTGGAAAACCCAGCAGTGGCCACAGGACTGGAAAAGGTGAATTTTCATTCCAATCCCAAAGAAAAGCAATGCCAAAGAATACTCAAACTACCATACAATTGTCCTCATCTCACATGCTAGCAAAGTAATGCTCAAAATTCTTCAAGCCAGGCTTTAGCAGTATGTGAACCGTGAACTTCCGGATGTTCAAGCTGGTTTTAGAAAAGGAAGAGGAACCAGAGTTCAAATTGCCAACATCTGTTGGATCATCAAAAAAGCAAGAGAGTTCCAAAAAATTATCTTTCTGCTTCATTGACTATGCCAAAGCCTTTGACTATGTGGATCACAACAGTGTGGAAAATTCTTCAAGAGATGGGAGTACCAGACCACCTTACCTGCTTCTTGGGGAATCTGTATGCAGGTCAGGATGTAACAGTTAGAACTGGACGTGGAACAACAGACTGGTTCCAAATAGGGAAAGGAGTACATCAAGGCTGCATATTTTCACCCTGCTTATTTAACTTGTATGCAGAGTACATCATGAGAAACGCTGGGCTGAATGGAGCACAAGCTAGAATCAAGATTGCTGGGAGAAATATCAGTAGCCTCAGATATGCAGATGACACCACCCTTATGGCAGAAAGTGAAGACCTAAAGAGCCTCTGATGAAAGTGAAAGAGGAGAGTGATAAAGTTGGCTTAAAACTGAACATTCAGAAAATTAAGATCATGGCTTCTGGTCCCATGACTTCATGCCAAATAGATAGGGAAACAATGGAAACAATGACAGATTTTATTTTCTTGGGGCTCCAAAATCACTGCAGATGGTGACTGCAGCCATGAAATTAAAAGACGCTTACTCCTTGGAAGAAAAGTTATGACCAACCTAGACAGCACATTAAAAAGTAGAGACATTACTTTGCCAACAAAGATCTGTCTAGTCAAAGCTATGGTTTTTCCAGTGGTCATGTATGGATGTGAGAGTTGGACTATAAAGAAAGCTGAGTGCCAAAGAATTGATGCTTTTGAACTGTGGTGTGGAGAACATTCTTGAGAGCCCCTTCGACTGCAAAGAGGTCAAACCAGTCAATCCTAAAGAAAATCAGCTGAATATTCATTGGAAGGACTGATGTTGAAGCTGAAGCTCCACTACTTTGGCCACTGGATGTGAAGAACTGACTCATTAGAAAAGATCCTGATGCTGGGAAAGATTGAAGGCAGGAGGAGAAGGGGATAACAGAGGATGAGATGGTTGGATGGCATCACCATCTCGACTGGACATGAGTTTGAGCAGTCTCTGGGAGTTGGTGATGGACAGGGAAGCATGGAGTGCTGCAATCCATGGGGTTGCAAAGAGTCGACACACCTGAGCGACTGAAATGAACGGAAGAGTCCCTTAGGGAATACAGAATTGGGATGGTGACATTATTAGAATAGCATGTGCATTAAATGAATCAAACTGCCAAGCAATGGTCTTTAAAGATTTCCGTCCTGGGGGAATCTCTTTGCCCCCTCCCTTGCTTCTCACTTTCTTCCCCTCCACACATCCCCCCCACAACCCAGCACATGAATAAGAAGATGGCACTTGTGTTGCATACAATGCATGTGGATACCCACCTAGCTCTCTCCTTGGAGTCCACCTTCCCTCTTGATCTCAGGATGTACAAAGTAGGGATCACTAACTAGAAATTCCAGCTGATTATTGTCACAAAAGCTTGAGGAGAGAAAATGGGAGGGTTTTTACATCTCAAAGGTTGTTGCTGTCATTATTGTTACTGTTTGCCCATGTCTCTCTGCAAACATTTCGGTGAAGTGACATTTTTGGTCCTGGGGCTCCTGAAGTCAGCTACTTTATTTCCAGCACTCCCCACGTGCTCCAGTTCAACTTGGCTTCATGGCAGCTGCACTTTACCACATGCTTCAGTGATTCCTGGTGTGGCAGCCACTGATCCCAAATTTGTTTTAACACCTAGAAGGGGCACGCGGTCCAGCTTGGCCTGAGGCTGCTCTAAGGCCCTTCAGAGGTAGCCCTGAGCAATCACTTATGGGCCTTGGTGAGTCAACACCTCTGCTCTCTGGCCTCATGAGAAGCACAGTTGGGGAGCGTGGTCCCCACAGGGTCAAGCCCCAGTTACCCCCAGAAGTTGCTGGCTGCAATAAGCCCTGTGCCAGCTATCCCCTCCCGTCTCTGCACCCCACTCCCCTCTTATATCCTCTACCACCCACATAAACTGGGGGAACCTGAACTAAAAGAAGATCCCTTGACACAGTCATGCATTGAACTCATCATAACATGTTTAAAAACATCAACGAGCCTGGTTGAAATCTCAAAAAACCTTTCAAAAATGTTTTTAAAAATCTAAATGCAAAATAACTGCTTTGAAATTAGACTGCTCACAGATGCTGTCCATAGACCTTGCTAGAATGTGGATTTTTTGGGCATAGACAGGAGGGGCTAGAGGGCCTCCTTGGTGGCTCAGATGGTAAAGAATCCACCTGCAATGCAGGAGACCTCGGTTCAATCCCTGGGTCAGGAAGATCCCCTGGAGGAGGAAATGGCTACCCACTCCAGCTTTCTTGCCTGGAGAATTCCATGGACAGAGGAGCCTGGCAGGCTATAGTCCATGGGGTTGTAAAAAGCTAGACTCAACTGAGCACACAGACACACGCACAATGTTTGAAAAGCAGGAACTTTTAAAATCTAAGTTCTTATTTCTCTCAAGAAATTGTAAGAATTGGCCAAACCAGGCCTGCATCCTTAAGTGGTTAAAAAAAAAAATTAGGTGGAGTTGCATCCTCTAGGTGTTCCCTCTCTATCCTGCCTGTGGTCTGAGGAGCAGGTAAGATGATGTGGGGGCTGTTGCTATAGAAACAGGAGGACATACTAGCATCAAGCTGACAAATGCTTACCTCGGCCGGGACTCTTTACACAATTCTCTGAAGCTTCCCTGGGATGATTTCTTCTTTGTAAGAGGCTAATGCTGTCCTCTTCAGAGGGTTCTCATCATCTCCAGGATGGAGGATTACTCACACTTTGCAGCTCTGCACGGTGCCGTGAGAAGACAAAACCACTTAATGGATGGCTGTGGCCAAACAACTAGAAGTATTAATATATCCCATCTCACATCTTGATGACATGTGATGCTAGAGGACTCGGGGTCACCTAAGAGGTCACAAACTTCTTCTCTGAGTCATCTTTTCATGGGAACTGAGAGGCCAGTGTATTTCCACTGTGTAGCCCACCGAGAGGGCTACAACCAAGGTCTTCTGTTTCTGCACTTGCTCAGCAAGCCTGATTCAAATCCCTTTGTGAGCATTTGCCCATCTGGCTATGTGCCTGGCACCTTTTAGATGGATTTTGATCAAGCATGACTCCTGTGTGCATTGCAGTCATGGAAATCTTCAGCTTTCCTATCCAAGGAGAAGCTGACAAAAGGGACAAATTGCCCTTGGCTATTTTCAAGCTATAGAAGCAGAACAGATCGAGGACTGAGAAAGTCAGACCACATTCGCAGAGTCAATTCTAGTATTTGGTAGTAACTGGAAACACCAGGTCATCCGTGTATTTGATCACAGGCTTCATTTGTCTGTTTGTTCAACAGGGTTTGTGAAGCCTGCTGTTACGCTAGGTGCCAAGACAGGGTCTGAAGTCTTGCAGTCTTGCTTTTTTGTTCACCTGGAGCCAGTTGCTGCCCTCAACCCTAATAGCCATGTTTCTGGAAGTTCATGCTTTGCCATTTATTTCTGTGCTTGGATTTTTCTCATGGCCCTGCTCTAAGTGGGTATGTAGATCCTTCGAACAATTTGAAAAGATGGAAGGAAAATGGATAATTGTGTCACTTCCTTCATGTGACCACAGCTTTCTCTGCCCTTTACCTCTTACAATCCACTGATCTTATCCTGAATTATTCCAGTTCAGCTGCCATGTTTGATTTTCATATACTCAGGATCACATCATCTGAATTGTTCTTTTCTAACACCTAAACATAAGACATCTGGTAACCATGCCAGTCTGATACTTAACAGTAATACAGTTAACATTTATTAAGTACTTGCAATGCACTAGGGACCTTGCTAAGTGCTTTACATGGATTTCCTATTTAATCCTCTTAACAGTCCTATGGAGTAGGTACTATATTATTTCTACTATGCAGATAAGGGAACTTGAGTTTAAAAAATCCATTTATCCCAACAAGTCTGGTTGAGTCAGTCCAAATCCTACTGTCTTAGCCATTTCAGTTACTTTGCAAATACCAAATGTCTTCTGAATAGAGTTAAGAATTTCTGAGCAGTACCTTGGACTGCAAGGCAATCAAACCAGTCAATCCTAAAGGAAATCAGCCCTGAATATTCATTGGAAAGACTGATACTGAAGCTGAAGCTCCAATACTTTGGCCACCTGATGCGAAGAACTAACTCATTGGAAAAGACCTTGATACTGGAAAAGATTGAAGAGAAGAGAAGACGGGAACGACAGAGGATGAGATGGTTGGATGGTATCACCGACTCACTAGACATGAGTTTGAGCGAGCTCCGAGAGTTGGTGATGGACAGGGAAGCCTGGCATGCTGCAGTCCATGAGGTGGCAAAGAATCAGACTCAACTGAGTGACTGAACTGAACTGAACTGAACCATATGAGAGGCTTCCCTGGTTGCTCAGTGGTAAAGAATCTGTCTGCAAGGCAGGAGCCACAGGAGCCCTGGGTTTGATTCCTGGGTCAGAAAGATCCCTGGAGGAGGGCATGACAACCCACTCCAGTATTCTTGCCTGGGAAATCCCATGGAAAGAGGAGCCTGGCAGGCTACAGTCCATAAGGTCGCAAAGAGTCAGGTACAACTGAATGACTTAGCACGCATGCAAGTACAATATGAGAGGGTTGATTTTATATCCTTCTGATTTGAGCAAGTTTGTCAGCAGGGATCTTGGCTTGAGTGACCTTTAGAAAGGCCTAACCTTCCTGGTTTCTTTTAAGGTGGGAGAGGTGAGTAGGGGGGTTCTTGAAATTTGCCCTGGGCATATAAAGTCATGCTTCGGAGATGTCATGGAGATGAAGTAAAGAAATGAGAGCCTTTACCTTTCTCTCTCTTTTTTTAAGGTTTAGTGAAGTTGAATATCTGTTTTAAATCTACTTCACTCTAATAAGACATTATATTTAAATCTCATAGAGCTAAAAACAATAATAAACTTCCATCAGATTTGATTCTTCTTTCCAATTGTGTAATTTCTGTTTATGGTGTCATGGTCCATCTTGGCTTCAAGGTCATGTTTGATTCCTTCTTTCTCCTTGACTTCTGTATCAATTTTATTGAATTCCTTTACTGTACTTCTTGTATATATGCCAACATTTCCAGTTCTGCTGTTATACTCCATTTTTGGGTCATTATTCCCTCATGTCTAAACTATTAGTTTCCTAACAGGTCTTTGTGCATCCAGATTTTACCTGCTGTTATACATCTTATGTACCACTGACAGAGTATCTATTCATCTATTAAAATCACACCTAGGCTTGAAGGGCCAGGTCCAATTCTACAGTCTCAATTAAATAATGGAGGACCTACCAAGAAGGAATCTCACAGCTACCTCCCTTATGGGCCATCATTTACAATCACATGTGGACATGTCTTATCCCTGCCAGTTTATCCAGTATTCACATTCTCTTCTCTAGCCACGGGATCTGATATTGTTGAATACAATTTTAGGCTTAAATTGTTGAATGCAACTTTAGTCTCTGTGTTCTCCCTGCCTTTTCATTCCTCTCCTCCATCTCACCATCAGCAAATGGCCAGAACAACTGCACCAGTTCTAGAACTATATTCCCCAGCCTCCCTTACGGATAGGGCTGGACAGTGATATATAAGTTGTCAGGAGATGCCTTACTTTGGTTCTTCCAGAAGTAGATTCTGAGACAAGGATTCTAGCACAGATTGTTTGGAGAAGATCTTAGGAAGCCCAGGTAGTGGAGAGAGGAAGCCAAAAAGCAGGGCAGGTGGGAAAGCAAAGGTTGGTTGTTAAAAAAACAATCACTGTTGTTGATGACTGGAGTTTCATCCTGAAGGGAACAGTGGGATGCACATTAGGGGCTGGCAGTTTCAAGCTGGGGCCAGTATGTGCTGAAGATGGTACGAGCAAGGGAATGCGGCTGAGTTTTATTTTTGTTGTTGTTATTCAGTCTCTAAGCCATGTCCAACTCTTAGTGACCCCATGGACTGCAACAGGCCAAGTTTCCCTGTCCTTCACTGTTTCCTGGAGCTTGCTCAAACTCATGTCCATTGAGTCAGTGATGCTATCGAACCATCTCATCCTCTGTCGTCCCCTTCTCCTCCTGCCTTCAATCTTTCCCTGCATCAGGATCTTTTCCAATGAGTCAATTCTTCACATCTGGTGGCCAAAGTATTGGAGCTTCAGCTTCAGCATCAGTCTTTCCAATGAATTTTCAGCTTTATTTCCTTTATTTTTAATAGACTTCATTTTTTAGAGTAGTTTTAGGTTGACAGCAACATTGAGTGCAGGGTACAGAGATTTCCCACAAGCTCCCTGCCCCAACACCTGCATACCTTTCCTCATTATCAGCATCACTCACCAAAGTGGGACACTTGTTGCCATTGATAAACCTATAGTCAAATGTCATAGTCATCCATGGTTTACATGAGGTTCCCTCTTGGTATTCTACATTCAATGGGTTTGGACAACTGTATAATGGCATGTATCCGTCATTAAAATATCACATAGAGTATTTTCATTGCCCTCAAAATCCTCTGTGCTCCATCTCTTCACTTCTCCACACTCCCCCAAGCCCTAGTAACCATTGATCTTTTACTGTTTCCATAGTTTTGCCTTTTCCAGAATGTCGTAGGGTTGGAATCATACAGCATGTAGCATTGAGTGGGAGGATGAGGGCACCTGAAGCTGAATGAAACATTGTGTCTGCTCTCAAGGAACTGACAGTAGAATTGTGCAGTGTTGTGTATGGTGTTACAGTGGGCACCTGACACATCTGGGAAGATAAAGGTGGGATGGGGGTCAGCCCACTGTTTCTTTGACTGGAAACAAGATGCCCATTCATATCTTGTTCTCTCCTGACACCCTCAGCTCGTCGGCATCTGCTGGAAAAGCCAGGCCTGGCCCAGCATTACCGTGACCTCTGAGCATTGAGAGCTGTTTCCTTTCCTTCGAAGCCTAAGAAGGATTATTCTGGTGATATCTGAATAGCTGTGTGTGTGCAGAGGAAGTGGTTCCCTAGCAACCGGAATCTCTGAAGCTTCTGCGTCTCTGTGTTCCCCCTGCCTTTTCTTTTCTGTCCTCCATCTCGCCGTCAGCAAATGGCCAGAACAACTGCACCTGCTCTGAATTATAGGGAGGCCATTCAACCTCAGCCGTTTGTTTTCTAAGTTGAAGGGCCCTGTTCCTCTTTTAGTGGAGCTTCCTCATGAAGTCTGGGGCCTTGCTCTGCTCCTGGTCAGGCCGTCATTACCTCAGACCACACTTCCTTTTCTGTCTTTCAGATGTTGACCAGAAATGGAAAATTCTGAGGTGCCTGAGGAAAATTTTGAGTTTAAAAAATTACTAGTTTCTGCACATTATTTCAAATGACCTAATTTTCTTAAGAAAACATTTAGTAGACCTTCCCCACCACCAAAGAGTTCATTCTCACTCCCTTCTAACTTTGTTTTTCCACAGAAGCCAAATTCTTCATTTCTTATATAGGTCAGCATGTCAATATGAAGTTGAATGCACAAGGAGATAACAAGTATCTTCTTATGATGTTGCCTCAGTCTAGCAAACTCTGAGGTTCTAGAAACAGTCATTCTCACTAGGGGCATTGATCCACTTCCTGTTGCAGCCCTGGAGCCCTATTTTAGAAAGGGTAAATCTTTCCAGACCTCAGCACATCGGCAGAGTGTGGGTTCAGAATTGCTGACTGGAAATGCCTTACTTCAAACAGTGTTCTCTGTGAGAACAGATCTTAGAGGAGGTGGTTCTACATCTTCACCTACCAGTTGGCTGATATCTGTTGATAATGTTGACCATTTGACCCAAACTGCTGGCAACATGTGACTAATTATAATTTAGCCTAACAATGCCTGGAATCCTTGTCATCCATAGCTTTTAAAATATTTTTATTCACTCATTTGTTTAAACAACAACTGTTTCTAATTGAGGGCTCCTATGTGTGTCTACAGGCTTCCCAGCTGGCACTAGAAGTAAAGAACCCACTTGGCAATGCAGGAGACATAAGAGATGAGGTTTGATCTCTGGGTTGGGAAGATCCCCTGGAGGAGAGCATGGCAACCCACTCCAGGATTCTTACCTGGAGAATCCCATAGACAGGGGAGCCTGGTGGGCTACAGTTCGTAGGGCTGCACAGAGTCGGACATACTGAAGCAACTTAGCACGTGCACACACGTGTGTCTACAGATCATGGTGTGTCTTATGGGAAAAACATGTCTGTAACCTTGGTTAGTGAGGGTTATCAATTTAAAAGGAGAAGTAAGATATGTACCCCAGTAACTATTGAGCAAGCTCATAGCCTAAACAGAGATAAAACCATACAGTTAGAGACGTTGTTTTTAATTGAGTCTTCCCATGAGAGGGTAGTGGTGGAGACAGGGCAAACTCACCTTTCTGGGTGATCAAGTAGAATGATTGTGAGGGAAGAGAGCTGAGAAGTTCCATCTGTTCTACAGACAACAGAGGACTTGGGCTCCAAGACGATTCATCCAGCTCTTTTGATAAACCTTACATTTATTAAAACAACAAAACTGAAGAGCAAAATCCCCCTATGTTATGGGATTCTGTTTCCTCCCAAATGGTCTATTTTTAATCAGTGTTAAGAGCTTGACATATGTCCTCTAAAGTGGCATAAAACAGAAAGCAGGAAGAGAAGTTATCTGGGATCTGGGAAAAGTAAAACATAAACCCTAGCTTAGGAGAAAATTGAAAGGCCACTGTTTATCTTCTTTTCCTCCCAGCCAGTATTTTCCACTAGTAAATGAGAGAGGAAGAAAAATGCATCTCAGTGGCCAAACCCTCTGGGAGCCAGGCTCTCTCTCGTTAACAGCCATATCCCCCACAAACTGAGTCTATCCAGGGTAGACTGTGTGCATGGTCACGGCAATGGTCGTGGTTAACCAGAAAAGCGAGGGTGTAAATCACTGGGGATGTGAGAAAGGAAGAACCACCCAAAGCCAGACAACCATGGTGTGTTCTTTCTCGGGCTGGCTGAGAATAAAGGGGAGCGGACACCTAAAAGCCATTCTTAATGGAGCCAGGTGAGACAAGCCATTGTGGATCATTTCTGACTTTTAAAGAAATAGTCACTGCCTTCTGTGCAACTGACACATTAAAGACATATGATGTGGGGAAGGATGTATGACGTGGAGAAGGCAAGATAAACCATAAGGGAGCTTTTTGTAACCAAATAAGTAATTTGCCCTGATGATGGGAAAGATTGAGGGCAGGAGGAGAGGGGAGTGACAGAGGATGAGATGATTGGATGGCATCACTGACTCAATGGACATGAGTTTGAGCAAGCTCCAGGAGATGGTGAAGGGCAATGAAGCCTGACTTGCTGCAGTCCATGGGGTCACAAAGAGTCAGACAGGACTGAAAAACAACAAAATAATTTGCACCTTATGGCTAACAGTGTAAAAGACAGGGAGGTCCCAGTCATGAAAAGAATGGAATTCCCCGAGGATGTGTCCTGAGGCTGGGGCTCTCCTGTAACTACGTGATTCCTAAGGCAGAGTTCCCTTTCCCCATCACACTCAGGATCTTCAATTTTGAAACTAATTGCTCATAAGAAGATCATAGCTATTATTTTTAGGATGTTGCAAACGCATTCCCCATGACTTTAGATGAGTAAGTACCAGACTGTATTAATCAGGGTTCTCCAGAGAAACAGAATTAATAGAATATGTGTGTGTATATATATATATACACACACATATATTTAATTTTTAAATTTTTATTTATTAGCTTTAAAAATTGAAGTACTGTAGATTTATAATGGTTCAGGTATACAGCAAAATGATTCACATATATATGTATATATTTCATTGGCTTGGGTAATTTTGGAGGTGGTCAAGACCCAAGATCTGAAGATCTGCAGATACGGGAAAGGCAATGACATGCCAGTCCAAAGGCCAGCAAGCTTGAGATCCAGGAAGAGCTGATATTTTAGTTTGATTCAGAGGCAAGAAAAATTCTCTTTTACTCCAGGGAGGATCAGTCTTTTTTTCTATTTACAATTTCAGCTGATTAGACAAGGCCTACCCACATCCAAGAGGACAATCTGCTTTATTCACCCTACTGAGTGAAATGCAAATCTCACCTAAAAACCTTCACAGAAACATCCAGAATAGAGTTTTGGCCAAATATCTGGGCAACTATGGCTCAGTCAAGTTGACACATAATTAATCTCTGACAAGCTTTGTCTCCTATGCCCATTCAAACAAAGTGAGGAGATTAATATTTATTGAATTCCTACTAGACCAAACACTCTATGTTTATCTCTTCTTATAAATAGGGGATAATTTACTGCCTATTTTACAAAGCTTGACATGAAGATGACAAGACAGAGGATTTATGTTTAAGAAAGATCTCTCCTATCTGTGAAGTAAGAAGAAAAATTTCTTCAAAAAACAGACTTCTACTTCAAAAGACAGACTTATACAACAGGGATCAGATTGGTGGTTACCAGAGGCGAGTGGTGGGGGCAAGGGGAATTGAATGAAGATGGTCAAAGGGTGCAAACTTCTAATTATAAGATAAGTACTAACAACGTTATGTACACTATGATTAACATAATTAATACTACTCCTTACATTATATATGAAAGTTGTTACAGGAGTAAATCTTTAGCATTCTCATTGCAAGGAAAAATATTTTTCTTTTATTTCTATAAGAGATGATGGATAAGCTTGATAATCATTTCATGATGTATGTAAGTCAAATTATTATGCTGTATACTTTAAAGATGTGCAGTGCGAGATGTCAATTACATCTCAATAAAACTGGAAAGAAGAGATAGGAGAAAGAGGGAGAGAAGGTGAAGGAAGGGGTGGGGAGAGAAAGCGGGAGGAGGAGGTGGAGAAACATTTCCGAATTTTGCAGTAAATACAACATACCAAAGCACACATATGTTCAACATTTTTCATAATGCTTTCACAACCATTTATTCAATTTGTCATAAAAATGCCTTGAGATAAAGTCAGACAGATAAAAATTTTACTTTATAGGTAAAGAAACTGAGTTACAGAAAAAGTAAGCAGTTTGCTTAAGGTCACATGACAAATGGGAAACAAAACCAAGATGCGATGCTCACACACACTGTAGCATGTGTCAAAGCTTCCTTCCTTTCAAAGTCTGAATAATATCCTATTGTATATACCTACAATAAATTTTGTTTATCCATTCATCTGCCAATAGACACTTAGGTTATTTCCACCTTTTGACTACTGTAAATGATGCTGCTATGAACATGTGCTTGCTAAGTCATTTCAGTTGTGTCTTTCTCATCGTAAGTCTAAGAACGGTAGCCTGCAGGCTCCTCTATTCATGGGATTCTCCGGGCAAGACTACTGGAGTGGGTTGCCAGGCCTTCTTCCAGCGGATCTTTCCCATCCATGAATAGAATCTGAATCTCATGTCTCCTGCATTGGCAGCTGGGTTCTTTACCACTAGTGCCACCTGGCATAGATGTACAAGTATCTGTTGGATCCTTGCTTTCATTCCCAGAAGTGAAATTGCTAGATTGCACATTAAATCTATGTCTAATTTTTAGGAACCACTAATTTTCTTTTCTTTCTTGTTCTTTTTTTTTTTTTTTTAAATTTTTGGTCACACTTCAAGGCTTGTAGGATGTTAGTTCCCTGACTAGGGATTGAACCTGTTATAGCCACGCTTTCCGGGAAACAAACTCACTTAGAAGGACAATGCAGATAGTGGAGTGCAGTTTATTACACCGGCGGGCCCGAGGCAGAGTCTCCTCTTAGCCAAGGGCCGCGACCAGCATTTGTGAAACTCACCACCCCAATCCCTTGATGCTTACAAAGGAAGGGTAAATACAATCACAATACCCCCTTCATTCACGTGTTATGTGTTCAAACAGTTAATAATCAATAAGCCCACGGTTACATTCCAACCAGTTAATAACCGATAAACCTGTGCTTACATTCTGATAGATAGTGTCCGGAGGCAGGGGTGATTAGTGTCTGTTTTCTCTTAGGTGATGAGTAACCTGGATATGATCTTCAAGGTTCCCCTGTCCGGAGGGGGTCTTATCCTTCCACTGTCGTTCCCAGAGACACTAAGCAGAGAGTTCAGAGTCCACTGGAGAGGTGGCCGAGCACGATCAGCACAGACAGGCCTGAGATAGAGTCCAGGCCCTATGAATTCCTTCTTCAAACCTGCAACCCCTGAGTCTTAATCGCTGGACCATCAGGGAAGTCCCTGGGAACCACTAATTTTCCATAGCAGCTGCACCATTTTACATTCTCAGTTAGCAGTGCACAAGGTTTTCATTTTCTCCACATTCTCACCAACACTTTATTTTCTGTTTTTCTGATGAGAGCCATCCTCATGGGTGAAAAGTAGAAACTCACATTTTGAGTAAAATAGTAGTTTGTTGTCTCTTCCATAGCAGGAGGTGCCTCCAGCTCCCACTGGAGATCCTTTGGCAGAGAATATGATTGGTTTTGTAAGTAGTGAGCAACAGTTCAATTGCTCTGTGGAGTTTCTTCAGCCTCCTTGGGGCTGCTTGAAGTCTAACCATGCAGGCAGAGTTTAAGGATCAGTCCAGAGATGTGGGCAAAGTTTATGCAGAAAATTTGGGGCTGATCTTCTCTCCTGCTCTCCTTTCTCAGATTTCTCCCCCTCACTTTCCAACAACTGTGGTTTCCCTGCTTCTGTTCTGTGGTTTTTTAGCCCAGAAAGACTGCAGGTTTCTATCCAAGGTTTTGCAGCTCTTCTATCCCCAGCGCCATCCTAAAGATACCATCTGACTTCAGGCTAAAGGCCACACAAGTAGGAAACTCAGCTGGCGCCACTACTGCCCTGAATATGGATTCCTCTCCAGGTTCTGCCTGCTTTTTGATCACTCACCAGAACTTCAGGAGTTGTTTTGGGATTTTATTTACAGTTGACAATTCTCTTCTGTGGGAGCATTGAGTCCACCATTACTGGAACCAGACCCTTATCCCCTTTCTCACCATCCATTCTCATCTTCAAACGATGCTGCTGCCGTGTGAATAAACCCAGGCTGCTTCTTCCTCTTTTGGTGTTGGTGGCGGTTTGGTGTTGGTCGTGCGGCTTGCAGGATCTTAGTTCCCAACCAGGGGTCCAATGCGTGGAGTCTTAACTACTGCACTGCCAGTGTCCCAGTTTTTGGACACTGAGCATATCTTTTGAAATCTTAAGAGCTGTTAATATTTTTATGATTTTAAAAAATCTGTAATAAAGCATCTTAAAATCATAACTCAATTATAGAAAAAACATCACAATCCCCTTCAGAACGCTAAGGGGAAACTCCACAATGGCTTCACATTCTTTTACTTCCAGGCACGTGAGCTGAGGCTTAGTTGACTCATTTAATCTCTTCCCTAAATTGTGTTTATGCTCCACGAAGTAGCTCAACATTTAACCAGAAAAGTTCTAAATTTCTCACTATGTGGGACGCAGGAGAAACATGAGGTTAATCCTGCAAAACAAGCGTCCATTGGATCAGTATTTTCTCTGGGTGCCTTGTGAAAAAAAGCTGACAGGTTTCAGATTGGAAAAAGATAATTCTGAGATCTGGGGGTTAATAAGAGATTTGTCTGCCTTTCTTCAGTAGTCCATTCGCTCAACAAATATGTGTTAGATTCGCATTACCTACTCATTAGCTTGTTTAATGAAAACTAGTTTAGTCATTTGTGGATTAGTGATTAGCTGGTGTGGTCACACTTTTCTTCGTCAATAAATTAATTTATTTCATGAATTTAATTTAGTTAATTTGTGAATGAATCAACACAATAATTTAATTCTTCAATAAATTTCTAATCCTTATTCCAAGGCCCTGCAAGATCCTGAAATGCCTTCTGAAATATCAAGTTAATCAGTTTTGCTCAGTATAGTTTTAGCATCAATTATATCTTCTTGCATTATTGGAAAACCAGGAGTCATGCATAGTACCTGTATTAGTTTTCTCAAATATTAGGTAAAGTTTTACTTTTCTGGTCATCAGTTTCATAATCAAAGGCCTATGTAAATTTCCCATGATCTCTTGAAGGGAGGCATCATTCAATGAGGTGTCTTTTTTTTTTTTTATTTGCCTGGGCTGTCTTAGTTGCAGCTTGGGGGATCTTTGATCTTCATTGAAGCTCATGGGGTTTTTTTTTTTTTTGGTTGCAGCATGTGAACTCTTTAACTGCAGCATGTGAGATCTATTGCCCTGACCAGGGATGGAACCCAGGTCCCCTGCATTGGGAGCGTAGAGTCTTAGCCACTGGATTACCAAGGAAGTCCTGTCAATGAGGTGTTCTTGACTAGCCGTATGATTTTAAGCCGATTATTCCAGCATATGGACCTCCAGCTCATTTTGGAACCACTCTCCTCTCTGGCACTTCTTGTCCTGTACCTCCGAGTCTCTATCGTAAGCTGGTCAGCCTCTCAGTCCCTGGGTAAAGTCCCAAGCCTCTCCTTCCCTATCTCATACTCTACCTACCTTCCATCCCCCACCTGTCTTCGTCCTTATCCTTTCCCTAAGAACAAAGTTACTTTTGGATTTCCTTTTTGCACTAATTTTTATGTGCAGATTTCTGAATTCTCTTGGAGGGGATTCTAATTCTGATGGCCAGGAATCTGTACTTTTCTTCATGGGCATACTACAACCTGCATTGTCCTACAGGGACTTGAACCTAGAAGAGCCTTGCCCTTGGCTTACTGCTCTGCTGTCACCATCTTAAAGTGCTTAAATCATTTTTTTTTTACAAGATGCATTTTAAAACATTTTATTCTGCGCTGGCCCCCACAGCTATGTAAGCAGTTCTGCATTTGGGAGAGGTGCTCAGTGGGCCAAGAGTTGTGCAATTCACTGGGGAAGGGGAAAAGAGCAATCAGGGCTATTTATGACATGACTGAGGGATAGAAGGGGACCAGAAAGTTAGAAATGGAGGGAAAATAGGATCATCTTTTAGCAGTGCTCCCTTTTCCCTTGGAAATCTCCTTAAAACGCCGGACCATAGTTACAGGACATAGTGGTAGACATCTTGGAGATCAATCAATGTGTTAGTTGCTCAGTCATGTCTGACTCTTTGCAACCCCATGGATTGTGGCCCACCAGGCTCCTCTGTTCATGGGATTTTCCAGGCAAGAATACTGGAGTAGGTATCCGTTCCCTTCTCAAGAGCATCTCCTCAACCCAGGGATTGAACCCAGGTCTTCCCCACTACAGGCAAACTCTTTACTGTCTGAGCCACCAGGGGAGTCTCCAAAGAACTTTCAAATGATCAGATCAGTCAATTCTCATCTACTCTTGGGGAATCCCTGCCAAATTCTACAAAAGGAATCTGTCTCTAAAAATAGATTGATTTAAAAAACCCTGCCATGGAATTTACACACTGGCTCATCTCTTTCGTCCAACAAGTAAACTAATTAAAAGATAGACAAGTTTATCCCAGGAAAGCCAGGAGCAAAATCTTGTCCTGTAAAGTATAAGAAGTGGCAGTAAGGTGCTTCACAGATGTTGACTGTAAAGGGATGTTATACTATGTTGGTTCAGGACAGAAATCCTGGGAGAGTGAATTAGAAAGAGAATTATGATGTCGACCTTTTCAAGAGGTGATAACATGCTGCCCAGGCAGAACCTGAGGGAAAACAATGAGATTCATATGTGAGAAGAAAACAAAGGAAAACATGTGAGATAATTTCAGACTGTCCTGGAAAAAAGAATTATCTATGTCGATCTAAATAGAAAGGTCTCTGTGATGATCTGGACAACAGAAAGGCAGAGTTGAGGTTGCAAATTCCTGCCTGCTTGCTTTGTAATCATTCTTTTGTTGGCTCTCAATAAGTGTAAAATAGTATTAAAAGTCCACGGGATAAACCATTTCGAACAGCCTAGATTCCATTAGAATTCTAAACAATAGCATTTGAAAGCTCTTGCTGAAGTCCTTTCATTTAATAATTGACTGCTCTTGACGCGAGTTCATTTCAGAGCATGATTTTGAAAATGGGAGCCGAGTAAAACATATACCCTGGTAGCTCAGCTGGTAAAGAATCCTCCTGCAATGCAGAAAACCCCAGTTTGATTCTGGGGTTGGGAAGATCCGCTGGAGAAGGGATAGGCTACCCACTCCAGTATTCTTGGGCTTCCCTGGCGGCTCAGCCTGTAAAGGATCTGCCTGCAATGTGGGAGTCCTGGATTGGGAAGATCCCCTGGAGAAGGGAACAGCTACCTTCTCCAGTATTCTGGCCTGGAGAATTTCATGGACTATTCCTTGGGGTTGCAAAGAGTTGGGCATGACAGAGTGACTATCACTATCACTTTCAAAACATATACACGTAAAATTCAGCTCTATTGAGGTGCACTGTTTTATTTCTTATGTGTTGGGATTACTTGGGAGCAGTGGGCATTTGTAGGCAATTCTTTTGCTAATGGTTACTATGGTCAATCTACGAAGTCAACTATTTTTCTGTAAGTCTATTTCCATTGAGTCTTTCAACACAGAAGGAATAACAATGGCATATTGAACTCAACAACCAAGTTTAAACATTGCATTCAGGGCACTAAGTGCTTCCCTTAATGCAAATTGCTGAAGTGAGCAAGGGAAGTACATTTTGGTGTTTTCTTCAAAGTCCTGACTATTGCACTGAGCCTGAAGTATGGACGACAGGAAATTCTACAGCCAAGAAACATTATCTATACATAACATCCTGCAGAAGATAAAGCTCCATCCAAGTTTTACCATGATACAGATTGTTCATTTACTGTGAAACTCAAAGAATGTATATATATATATACACAAACACATACACATATATATTTTCATGTATCTTAGATGGAAAGATTGTTAGTACTTCCATGACTTATGTGTTTTTTAATGTTAATACTCAATTTTTAAAAATAAATTGAGAAGTCACAATTTTTCCTTAAGCTTATAAATCTTATTTTGCTTTAAATTATATGCAGTGAATTTCTAAAATTCACTTTAAGGCCCTTTGATTCATCTTTGGGTTCCATTTAAAAACTAAACTCCTTTAAACATTTAAAATTTATTTAAATATCTTTAAATGTGGAGAAGGAAATGGCAACCCACTCCAGTATTCTTGCCTGGAAAAATCCATGGACAGAGGAGTCTGGCGGGCTGAAGTCCATGGGATTACTTGACTGAGCATGTGTGCATGAGGGTGGAGGGAGATGGGTTGGTAGCAATAAACTGGTAGAACTAAAAAAAAAAAAATAATAAACATCTTTAAATGTTAAACTTTATTTAACATTTAAAATGTTATTTTTAAATATCTGATTTATTTATATAGCTTTATTTCTAAGTCCTTCAATTGTCTCTGGAACACCAAAATTTCCCAAAACTTACTTAAAAAATATAAATACAATGTATATAATATGATAATACATGCATCACACTTACCTACTTATATATAATCTGCTATGCTGTGCTTAGTTGCTCTGCTGTGTCCGACTATTTGCAACCTCATGGTCCTCTATCCACCAGGCTCCTCTGTCCATAGGATTCTCCAGGCAAGAATACTGGAGCGGGTTGCCATACCCTTCTCCAGGGGATCTTTCAACCCAGGGGTCAAACCCAAGTCTCCCACATGGCAGGCGGATTTTTTACCATCTGAGCCACCAGGGAAGCCCATAATCTTAAATTCCCTGAAATCTTTCAGTACTGTTTACAAACTGGGTTTTAAATGGTCAGTTTAAAAATCAAGAGTCTGAATCAGTTAATCCATGCCAGTTGTTCTTTTAGACAATTTATACAAACATTTCAAATGCAAGGTACACAAAATTTTACATGCAATTTAACACCAAAATGTAAATATTATGAATTGCACTTACTCAATTATCTTTAGACTTAGCTCTAAGCTGACCTGGTATTAATCACACCCACCAAGGAACCAATTATACTTTCCCACATTCATTTCATTTTTCTTTCCAAGTATTTTTTTGGAATACCATTCCAAGGAAGTGGGATTTCCATTCCAAGTGCATTGAGGTGACCTCAGTGCATAAAAATTAGATTGGCCTGAGCATAAGATGAAGAGTTAGAGACATCCAACATAATTTTTTTCACCAATAGACTGTCATATTGAGTCTTTTTTTCTTTTTGATTGGAAGATAATTACAATGCTGTGTTGGATTCTGCCATACAACATAAATTGGCCATAAGTATACGTATGTCCCCTCCCTCTTGAACTTCTCTCCCACCTCCACCCTATCCCACCCCTCTAGCTTTTCACAGAGCACTGGATTGAGCTTCCTGTGTTATATAGGAACTTCTCACTAACTAACTATTTGACTATGACAAGCCTAGATAGCGTATTAAAAAGCAGATACATCACTTTGCCAACAAAGGTCCATATAGTCAAAGCTATGGGGTTTTTCTACTAATCATGTATGGATGTGAGAGTTAGACCATAAAGAAGCCTGAGAGCTGAAGAATCGATGCCTTCTAATTGTGCTGCTGGAGAAGATTCTTGAGAGTCCCTTGGACTACAAGGAGATCAAACCAGTCAATTCTAAATAAAATAAACCCTGAATATTTATTAGAAGGACTGATGCTGAAGTTGAAGCTCAAATACTTTGACCACCTGATGCAAAAAGCCAACCCACTGGAAAAGACCTGATGCCAGAGAAAGATTGAGGGCAGGAGAAGGGGGCAAAAGAGGATGAGATGGTCATATGGCATCACTGACTCAATGGGCATGAGTTTGAGCAAACTCAGGGTGATAGTGAAGGACAGGGAGGCCTGGAGTGCTGCAGTCCACGGGATCACAAAGAGTTGGACACGATTCAGCAACTGAACAACAGCAATCTGATTTACACAGAGTAGTGTGTATGTTTCAGTGCTACTCTCAATTCATCCCACCTCTCCTTCCCCACTGTATACACAAGTCTGTTTTCTATGTCTGCATCTCTATTCCTGCCCTGCAAATAGGTTAACCAACACCATCTTTCTAGATTTCATATATATGCATCAATATACAATATTTGTTTTTCTCTTTCTGACATACTTCACTGTGTATAACAGCATATTGACCCTTTTATCGGAAATTGAGGTGATATTCATGTAGCATAAAATTAACCACTTTAAAATAAATAAAAAATTCATCAGAATTGAGTACATCCACAATGTGTGAAACCACCCCCTTTATTTAGTTTTAAAACATTTCCATAACTCCAAATAAAGCCCTGTTCCCAGTGAGGAGTTATTCTATTACTCACTACCTCTGCTCCCAGGAACCACCAGTCTGCTTTTAGTTTCTATGGTTTTGCCTATTCTGGGTATTTAATATAAATGGAGTCATACAACATGTGGATTTTTGTGTCAGGGTGCTTTCATTTAGCATGACTTTAGATTCATCCATATCATAGCATGTTGTTGTTTAGTCACTAAGTCTGACTTTTTTGCCACCCCCAGGGACTGTAGCTCGCCAGGCTCCTCTGTCCATGGAATTTTCCAGGCAAGAATACTGGAATGGGTTGCCATTTCCTTCTCCTGACCCAGAGATTGAACCCACATCTTCTGCTTTGGCAGTTAGATTCTTTACCACTGAGCCACCATGGAAGCCCATGTTGCAGCATGTATCACTACTTTATTCCCTTCTGTGGCTAAATAATATTCCCTTGTATGGATAAACTGCAATTTGTGTATCCATTTATCCACTGATGGACATTTGGGTTGTTTCCACCTTTGACTCTTGTGAACAATGCTGCTATGAATGTGCTTGTACACGTGTTTTCGTGAACACCTGCCTTCAATTCTTTGGAGTATTTACCTAGGAGTAGAATTACTGGGTCGTGTGTGTGGTAATTCTACGCTTCGCTTTTTGAGGAACTGCCAAACTCTTTTCCACGGCAGCTGAACTATTTTATACCACCCCACTCAGCAATGTGTGAGGGTTCCAACTTCTTGACATCCTACTCAACACTTGTTACTTGCTATTAAAAAAGAATGATGGCCATCTTAGTGCCTATGAAGTGCTATCTTCTTATGGTTTTGATTTACATTTCCCGAGTGACTAATCATGCTTGAGACCTTTTTTTCTTAATGGCTTCTACCAATGGGGAGGGAAGCATGAAGTCAATGTCCTACACTGTAGGTCCTTTGAATTCATGCTCATTCTTTTGTTAGCTACTCTCAATTGTGTCCTAGATTAGGGCAAATTATATTATGTGACCTTCCTACCAAACCTCAATTCCATTCGTCCTCTTTGCTTCACAACCTAATTGGATTCAACCAATCTGTGTAATGCTTATTTCTACTCTACATTCTTTTCACATTCTATCTGGCAGAGCTGTTACCTTAAATAACTGTTTGTGTGACATCCTTTAGCTTCTGCTTGCCTCTCCTGCCTGTTTAACTGCATGGTCAATTTCTCAAGTCATTCTTTTTGTTTTTGGCCCTTCCACCTGGCATGCACGATCTTAGTTCTCTGACCAGGGATCAAACCTGTGCTCCCTGCAGTGGAAGTGCACAGTCTTAGCCACTGGACCACCAGGGAAGTCCCTCTAAATTCATTCCAATGATAATATTCTAAGTATAACATTAAATATATTGGGAGGTTGGAAATTTCAGACTGTGACCAAAGTATGTTTTGGCAGAATCAGATTACTGTCCTTTAAGAATTAATAACCATTCATTTAGGAAATTTTCCTTTTGAATCAAATAACCTTGATGGAGACCACAACGTTCAAGCAATGGCAATTTACCTCAATTGCTTGGATGGTAAATTGGTGCCTGTGGGGGGAGTAGGTAGTTCACCAATAGGAACTAGGCAGCGCCTGCCTTGTAAATGTCTTTTCTGACGATCACCTTCAGGCCATGGTCATATCTAATTAGGAGTGTCCTGGGAGTGGAGAGATGTTGATGAGAACAGAGAGCATAACCAATCGGTGCAGACGAAAATCAGAATTATAGATGAGGGTTTATAGTGTGGCAGCCAAGGATGCAGCAAGGCACAAACAACTCATATGGGGACAGATCAGAAAGGAATTCAGAGGTCACTGATCATGTCCTCGGTGGTACTTTTTATGCATGGCCCAAAAAGAGCTTTGCCGAGATACATGGAGACTTACAAGACTCCTGAAGCTATGAAACGATCCATCTCAAATCTACAGTCTGTTTCCATGAAAGTCTGGCCCTGCTATACCTGGGATTTCAGATGAGAAACCAAAGAGCAGAAGCACGGGGAGAGACTGTACTCCTTAGCATCTACACCCCACGATCTCCAGCTCTTGGACAATTGTCTGGGACAACGGAAAACTAAATTGCCACTCAAATACAAAACAGTGTTGCTTTTATTGTTCTCCTGATGAATTGTATATTGAAGGCAGAGGAGAGCAGAGGGGTCTGTGTTAATTCAAGCTATAAGAAGAGTCTTGTGTAAATCCAGGACCACCCAGGGACTAGCAGTGGCCAGCAGTGGTCAGCCCTCAAAACAACTAAATAAAATCATCACCGTAACAGGAGATGGCTTTTCTCTTCTCTTCTTGCTTTGCCAGCTGCAAAACAACCACTGTCTTAAAAGACTCGGAAGAGTCCCAAGTGTACTGAGAGGGGACCTCATGTCCCCAGCCTCCCGCTGGCCATAATGAAGGAGGAGGATGTGCTTTGCTTTGATGTACAGCTGTAGGTTTTTTAATGAGGGAGGCAAGAGATCAGATTCCATTAGGACATTTCCTTTTAAGCCTTGATTATTCAGCAGCCCTGTTGAAATTAGCTGTTCATTTATCTATGAGCAGCTGCATGCAGGGTTGGTCGCTTTTGCTTGTAGTGTGAAACTGACTAGGGCTGGGAGAAGGCACTCCTGAATATTTATCTAATTCAGTTATTCTTCTGTGCCATTTTTTTTTCTTCTTCTGTGCAATAGCCCCAGATTCTGAAGTTGCTAGAATTTCACTGTAAAAATGGCCAAGAAATTTGATCTGGATTTGTAAATCCGTAGCTTGGTTCCAATAGGAGACAAGTCCTCTGGGTCCAACCCTCCTGTTCCTCTTCCACGCGACATTAATGCCAATCTTGGCACATCTTGTCACAGCTGCAAAGCAGGGCTGGGCCCTCCTGTTGGCCTGTTCTGATGAGCTCCCTGCAGCGCTACCGGAATGGTCATATTCATGACTGTCAGGGTCTGGCTGGAAATACGAGGTGTGTGTTTCAGAGCAGAGGCCAAACTCTACTTACTGTCCTGGAAAGGTGTGTGTGGTTAGATGAGACTTTGTCAGGGGATCAAAGAAGCAGGAATGAAGGAGGACCCGGGCATGGGGCAGAGATTTGGTGCCAAGTTGGAGAACTGGCAGGGCTAGAAGGGATTCACACACATGCACACACACACACAAAGAAGTGGCATTCTGATCAACAGAATTATTGTCGTGTATTTCGTTCAATGGACCACCAGGAGCACAAGGGTTTCTCACTCTTTAAATAAAACTTTGTTATGCATGTGCTTTTGTTTGACAAGACCTCTGCATTATTATTTTTTCAATATTTTATTTGTTCTTAAAAATCAAATGCAATTTTTTCAGCTTAAAAAAAAATTTTTTTTTTTTGCAATGTTGTGTTGCAAATCAGCCATAATTATACCTACAACCCCTCCCTCCCCTCTTCCCTCTGGGTCATCACAGAGCACCAGACTGGGCTTCCTGTGCTACACAGCAACTTCTCACCAGCTATCCATCTTATTTCCAATAAATAGAGTATATATGTTGATGCTACTTTCTCCATTCATCTCACTCCCTCCTTCCCCCACTGTGTCCACAAGTCCATTCTCTACATTTGCATTTCCTTTCCTTCCCTTCAAATAGATTCATCAGTATCCTTTTTCTAGATTCCGTATGTATCAAATGCAATTTTTATCTTTGGCCACGTGGCATGTGGTATCTTAGTTCCCCAACCAGGGATCGAACATGTGATCCCTGCCTTGGAAGCACAGAGTCTTAACCACTGGACCACCAGGGAAGGGCCAAAAATTAAGTGCAATTTTAAAGGTTACTGTCCATTTAGCGTGATTACAAAACGTTGGCTGTATTCCCCGTGTTGTACAATACATCCCTGAGCCTGTCTTACACCAAATAGTTTGTACCTCCCCCTCTCCCACCCCTGTACTGCCCCTCCCCACCTAAGACCTCTGCATTATTGATTTAACTGTTCCACTCACCATGTTCTTTTCTCCCTACATGTGTCAGTTGCTTGAGCCATTTCACCACATTTGGTGCTCAAAGATGGAGTTCTACTCAGGGACCTTCAAGTTCCCTGGAAGCTGACCCCCAAGTTCTTTTTACTTTGAGAAAAAACAGGCCAAACAAATCCTGGACCCAGTGGAAGCGCCTCTGTCATTTCTTCTTCAACCTTTCCAGCCTATTTTGGAACAGGTTCCACATTTCCTTCACCTCCCGATGGGCTTCATGGTTTTATGGGCTGTTCTTACTCTCGCTAGGTTGTTTGTGTTGTTCTTGGGTCTCTTTCAGTGTTTCCAGTGGTTACTTAATGATCCTCCACGTGTTTTCTGAACTGGCCACCAGCCTCAGCTGACTCTGCTTTGTTCCTGCTTGCTAGGAACCCTCTGGAGACAAATGCCATGGTAGTTGATGACACAGGCAACTGACATTTTACAATCCTTCATTACTCAGAAGAATGCTTTGTAATTGGTGTTGGCAAGTTCATGAAAATGTGATGTGCTCAGCCCCAGAGAACAGACTAGTGGCTGTCAAGGGGGAGGGGTTTGGGGGAGGGATGGAGTGGGAAGTTGGGGTTAGCAGATATATTCTATTATATATCGAATGGATAAGCAATAAGGTCCTACTGTATAGCACGGGGAACTATATTCAATATCCTGTGATAAACTGTAGTGGAAAAGGATAGTTGAAAAAAGAATATATGTGTATAGCTCAATCACTTTGCTGTACAGCATAAATTAATACAACATTGTAAATCAATTATACTTAATTAAAAATATTAATAAAATCTGAAAACTGGAGAGGGCCTCTAACATAGTTTGGTGAAATGTATGAATCTAGCCTTAGTTCCTTTGAAAAAACATTGGATTTTATTGATCATCGGGCTTTGGGCTTTCGTAGCCATAGGGGTCCACTGACTGAGTAAAAGATATTTAACAAATACTCATTTTTTAGCTATGAGCCAGATAACATTTCATAATTAAAACTAAAGTGTATAAAATTATAAATTAATTTTTCCAAAAAAACCCCCAAATATCTCTTTTCTTTTTTCTTTTTTACATTAATTTATTTTAATTGGAGAATGATTGCTTTACAATATTGTGATGGTTTTTGCCATACATCAACATGGATCCGCTACAGGTACACATGTGTCCCTTCTATCCTGAAACCCCTTCCGCCACCCTCCCCACCCCATCTCTCTGGGTTGTCCCAGAGCACCAGCTTTGGGTGCCCTGCTTCATGCATTGAACTTGCGTTGGTCATCTGTCTTACATATGGTAATGTACATGTTTCAGTGGTGTTCTGTCAAATCATCCCCCCTCAGCTTCTCCCAGTGAGTCCAAAAGTCTGTTCTTTACATTTGTGTCTCCTTTGCTGCCCTGAATGTAGGATCATTGGTACCATCTTTCTAAATTCCCATATATATGTGTTAAATACAATATTTGTCTTTCTCTTTCTGACTTTCTTTACTCTGTATGATAAGCTCCAGGTTCATCCACCTCATTAGAACTGACTCAAATGCATTCCTTTTTATGGTTGGGTAATATTCCATTGTAGCTGAGTAATATTCCACTGTGTATATGTACCACAGATTTCTTATCCATTCATCTGCCAATGGACATCTAGGTTGCTTCCATGTCCGAGCTATTAAATGGTGCTGCAATGATCATTGGGGTACATGTGTCTCTTTCAATTCTGGTTTCCTCAGGGTGTATGCCCAGCATTGGGATTGCTGGGTTGTACGGCAATTCTATTTACAGAAAAAACCCAAAATATTATCTCATGTTCTAACCTGCTAGACCTACCAACATAATATAATCACTAGAAAGACTGTTAATGAATGGAGTAATTTTTCAACCTTATGCTGTTTTTTTACTCTTTTTATTTTATATTGGAGTATAGGCAATTAACGATGCTGTGGTAGTTTCAGGTTGCCAGCAACATGTGTCCATTCTCCTCCAAACTCCCCTCCCATCCAGGCTGCCATATTGAGCAGAGTTCCCTGTGCTATACAGTAGGTCCTTGTTTGGTTATCCATTTTAAATACAGCAGTGTAGACATGTCAGTCCCAAACTCACTAACGATCCCTTTCCCTCATCCTTTCCCCCTGGTAACCATAAGTTTGTTCTCTAAGCCTGTGAGTCTGTTTCTGTTTTGTAAATAAGTTCATTTGTATCATTTATTTTTAGATTCTGCATATAAGGAATGTCATTTGATATTTCTCCTTCTCTGACTTGCTTCACTCAGTATGACAATCTCTGGGTCCATCCATGTTGCTGCAAATGGTATTATTTCATTATTTTCAATGGCTGAGTAATATTTCATTGTGTACATGTGCACATCTTCTTTATCCATTCCTCTGTCGATAGACATTTGGATTGCTTCCATGTCCAGGCTATTGCACATAGTGCTGCTATGAACACTTGGGTGCAGTTATCCTATGCTGTTTTATCATAGTAAATAAAAGCTTCTATCTATTTTTCACATTAAAAACTAGTGTCCTTAGCAATGTTGAATATTACTGTTGGGAAAGATGAGTTTGACTTTTTGATAAACAGTGTAAAAGTTAAGGAAAAATTGATAATTTTAAATGCTTTTAGAGTGCGAAGCCCAACTGTGGGATATTAGCTTGAAGTCTGAACTTATCAAATCCTCTGTACGTATTTGTGATACTTTTGTGCCCATGTCCCTATACTTCTGTGCTGCTCACTCTCCTTGGATATTTGTGCCTTGTCCATTGTTGATGTCCTTAAAACACATCTCCACGTAGCCACCTGCTGGATTAAGGATGACTTTAAATGCTCTGGGTAGGGTGTACAGGGCGTTACATCCACAGCTTCCTAGACTCTGGCAGCTGATAGGTTATACCTATCTGTACCTACTGCTTGTTTTACTGATAAAAAGATGTGTTTGCTTCAAACTTCTTTACACCTGTTGTTATTTTAATACCCTAATGTAATGAGACATGAAATAAGTCAACAAAATATGAGTGCCAAAAGAAAGGGAATGGGGACTATGAAAAGCAAATCAAATGCTTGGAAAAGAAGGAGGATGAGCTTCTGAAGACAAACTGCTGTCAGGTTAGATGTGGGCAACTGGGCTTCCCTTGTGGCTCAGCTGGTAAAGAATCCCCCTCCAATGAGGGAGACCTGGGTTCGATCCCTGGGTTGGGAAGATTGCCTGGAGAAGGGAAAGGCTACCCACTCCAGTATTTTGGCCTGGAGAATTCCATGGACTGTATAGCCCATGGGGTCACAAAGAGTTGGACACGACTGAGTGACTTTTACACTCAAGAGAACATTAATATAAGATGAGTAAAAATCAAGAACGAGTTTTTACACAGATTGCTTTGCAATTCTTTCCCCATTCTTGTTCCCAAACAAGGCAGGGCGGGGTGGGAAGGACAGGGTGGGACAAATTGAGAGGGTAGCACTGACGTGTATACACTGCTATGTGTAAAATAACTAGCTATTGGGAAGCTGCTGAATAGCACAAAGAGCTGAGTTCAATACTCTGTGATGCCCTAGAGGGGTGGGATGAGGGGTTGGAGTGGGAGGGAGGCTCATGAGGGAGGGGATATATGTATACATATAGCTGATTCCCAGATGGTGCAAGTGGCCAATGCAGGAGATGCAAGAGTCATGGGTTTGATCCCCGGGTGGGGAAGATCCCTTGGAGAAGGGAATGGCCACCCACTCCAGTATGTCTTGCCTGGAAAATTCCATGGATAGAGGAACCTGTATGGCTACAGCTCATGGGGTCCCAAAGAATCAGATACAACCGAGCACACACATAGCCGGTTCACTTCACTGTACGGCAGAAACACAACACTGTACACCAAAGATACTCCATTTAAAAATAAAATTCTTAAAAATAAAGTTCAAAAAAGAATAAAACCCCAACAAGTTGGATATTGTATAGTTAGTGCATTATGGGTGTGATTTGTGGAGGAAACCAGACAGGGGAACCGCAGTTAGAAGGCTTAAGAGGAAACATTGACCCTACACCAAGTAAATGGGTGAATAAACACCCAATATGAGTTTATGCTGAATTAAGTGTTCAAGGCATAGATTATTTTTATATAGTTGCCTGCTTTGGTTAACTACTCATCTACCTGAAATTGAGCCAATAAGAGGACTTCCTGGGTACCAATCCTTTATCAGACATCTTGGGTGCAGTCTCCTCCAGGAAGCTTTCCTGATTGAAGCCTCCTTCATCCTGGCTCCCAGCCATTTGTCCATCACAGCATTTTATTACACAGCAACTGTTGGCTTAGTTGTCTCTATCCTCCACTAGGTTGTGAGTCTGCTGAGATCAGTGAACTCATTTTTAATCTCCAAATTCTTAGGTCTTGAAACACTGTCTGGCCCCAGTGTGGATGCATGAAGGCTTATTGATTGAAGATTGAGAAACAGACTTCATTAAATGTGTTGATGATATAACCAAAATTTAAAAAATAAAGAAAATGGTGTATCACTTTATGGAAAGATTGTGGAAAAACTTTGTTAGTATAAGGGAGTCATTTCTCTGGACTTGTGATGTGTCTTGTGATGAGATTAAAGACCAAATACTTGGGAATCACAGAGCAACGTCAATAGATTTTACTGTTAGTGTGCATTGTCTGGACACTTCGTCTAACTGCAAGATATTCGTGTATGTCTTTTTCACTTTGCAGAATTTTTGCTCCCTTTTGTTTTTCGCCCTTCACGTGCTATATTCTGTTTCCAGCAGCAGGGCTGGGGCTGCCCCACATCGAACGGACAGCCTCAAGGCATCTGAATCCTTCAGTTTCAAATCTTGTTTATTCTCCTTCCTCTCTTCCCTAACCTCAAATCAACATATGCGTCTAGTCTAGGAGTCTAGGGGACTTTTCAAGGCCGCGTATCCGGTTTCCTTTAATAGACTTGCAGCCTAACTAAGCCAAGAATTATCTCCCCCCTGCCACCCCCACCCCCATCTTTTACATTCTTTAATTCCTTGGTTTTAACTCTTTAATCAAATGTCTTGTTTTAATGTTCTCTTGCCCTGTGGCATTTGGCTTTTGTCTAGCCACAAAATGCTCCATTTTGTATACATTTTAAAAAGTGGCTTGCAAGAGGAAATACTTCATTCAAAAGTGAATTGTGTAGTTTGAACACTTAAAAGCTTAGAACCAAAGAGTCTGCAGGAGGCGTCAGTCACAGAACATGGATGACACAGGCACAGTTCAACAGGAAAATTTTTAAGTGAATTCATTTAATATAAGCAGCAATTTAATGGGTACTTGGAAAACATATAAATATGGAGCTGAATGTCATTTTTATTTGCTGTAAGCATGCCACTTCCCCTGAAGTCCCCTGAAAGGATGGCCAAATTTGAAAAACAAAGAACCTGAGAAATAGAACTCTATTGCAAATGAATGATTATCTACATTAAAAATCCCAAAGAACTAAGAGAGTTTATCAAGTAGTAATATGAGAGTTTATCAAATTCACAGGATAGAAGATCAATATATGGAAATCAGTTGTATTTCTATATAGTAGCAATAAGTAATTAGAAGTTGACATTTTAAAAATGTATCATTTACATGTATATGTATGACTGACTCTTTTCACTGTTCTCCTGAAACTATGACAATATTGTTAACCAGCTATACCACAATACACAATTAAAAGTTTTTTTAAAAGGTGTCTTTTAGAATAGAATCAAAACCATGAAATATGAAGGGATAACGTTAACAAAATATGTGCAAGATCTGTATGCTGAAAAGTACAAAACTTTAATGGAAGAAATCTAAAAAGATCTAACTAGATGTAAAGATATATCATGTTTATGGATTAGAAGACTAAATATTGTTAAAATGTCAGCTCTCCTCAAATGGAGTTACAGATTTAATATCATCTCAATTACAATCTCAGGAAGGTTTTTGAAAAAAAAATTACATATTGATTCGAAGATGTGTATGGAGAAATAAAGGACTTAGCATAACCAGAGGAATTTAAAAGAAAACCAAAGTTGGATGACTCACACTGCCCGACTTTAAGACTTAAAGCAAAACAAATAGCACAGTGTGATCTTGGTAAATGGAGAGATCTAGAGATATATGGGACAGAATGGAAAGTCCAGAAATAGACTCACATTTATATAGTCAGTTGGTTTCCAACAAAGTTACCATGGTAATTCAATTTATAAAAAACGATATTTTTAAAAATGGGACTGGGAATTTCCCTGGCAGTTCAGTGGTTAGGACGCAGTGCTTTGAAATCTTTTGTAAGCCAAAGTAATGTAAAGCGAAGAAGGAATTATAACTTAGAACACATCTTGCTAAAGGATGCAAAATAAATAGAGATAAAGCAGAGATGCTCACAGACACAATTCAAAGCTATAACGACTTGATGCTGAGATGCTGAGTGTGGTTCCCAGGAAAGGAGCTTGGCGGGGGGCGGGCCTCCAACAAACACCGAACGTTATTTTTGCTTTCTACCTTTTTTTTTTTTCTGTAAAAGCAAAAATCGCTTTCGGATTTCAGTTAGCAAAAACAGGTACCAATGTAAGTCTTTTGTAAAAGTAAAGTGGTGTAAAGCACTCTTTCAAGGATACTTGTATGAAGTTTCAATGACAGGATGTATTAATACAAATTTGTATCCAATCGTATTTGACGTATGCCAGTTTTGTTCTCTTAGACTGTGTCTCCTGCATGGCTTCAGCCTTCTTGGGCAAGACCAGGGCTCTCTCAAGTGAACTTGCCCATTTCAAGTTTACATCTGTCTTCCCCAGGAAAAGGGCCCCAGGCTTCAGGCGCAACCCCAAATCTGCCACAGACTTGCCAGTTGTATACTTCTCTTTGTACACAACCCCCACTTACAGGGAGTTTAGCAAGAGTCCCACACAGGCCTCAACAGGAAGGTTTCTTTCCTGAGTCTTGAATTCACAGTGAAAACCAGGCCATGACCTTCAAAAAAAAACTCTTAAAATATCCTGTGTCTTTCTCCCTGCTAACTTCCTTTTCCTTTCCAGCCTCTCCTCCTACCCCACCCCTGTCCCATCCCCGGTAAGGCCTTCCTGTCCCCTCTCCCCTTCTCTTCCTCCGTCTGCTCTTATCTGCTCACCTGCCATTCTTATTCTTACTGTTCTTTTTTTTTTTTTTCCACTTTCGCTACTCTTTTTTTTTTTTAATAATTTTTATTGGGGTATAGTTGCTTCACAATGTTGTGTTAGTTTCAACTGTACAGAAAAGTGATTCAGCCATATGTACACATAGATTGCTCTTCCTTGGATTTCCACCCCATTTAGGTCCCCACAGAGCATTGAGTAGGGTCCTCTGTGTTAGACAGTAGTTTCTCATTAGTTATCTGTTTTATATATATGCTGCTGCTGCTGCTGCTAAGTCGCTTCAGTCATGTCCGACTCTGTGCGACCCCATAGACGGCAGCCCACTAGGCTCCTCTGTCCCTGGGATTCTCCAGGCAAGAACACTGGAGTAGGTTGCCATTTCCTTCTCCAATGCATGAAAGTGAAAAGTGAAAGTGAAGTCGCTCAGTCGTGCCCGACTCTTAGCGACCCCATGTACTGCAGCCCACCAGGCTCCTCCATCCAGGGGATTTTCCAGGCAAGAGTACTGGAGTGGGATGCCATTGCCTTCTCTGTTTTATATATATATATAGTAGTATGTATATGTCAATCCCAATTAAAGTACTCTGACAACTACAAGGGACTCAAATGTATCTTTTCTTAAATCTATTTTTTACTGAAGCATAATTGAATGACAATGTTGTGTTAATTTCTGCTATACAGAAAAGTGACTCAGTTATATACATATATATATGTGTGTGTGTGTATGCATTCTTTTTCACATTCTTTTCCATTATGGTTTATCACAGGATATTGAATGTAGTTCCCTGTGCTAGATAGTAGAACCTTGTTTATTCATCCCAGTTTGCATCTGCAACATGATTGCTGTTCTTATTCAATCAAGTGTTGTGTTCTCAGAAGCCTAGGAGAAAATCTGCCACAGACTTGCCAGCTGTATACTCTCCGAGTGCCTCCACTTTTTTAATACCAGGCGGACCCAGGCGAGGGACAATACCCTTTATCAGCCTCTGGGTGTGATTCAAGCTCATGCATATTCATGTTTCAACCTCATCAGTAGTCCCCTGGGCTGACTGTGTCATCCAGAGAGCACAGAGCATTGTGGAAATCTCAGTTAAAACAATGTCCCTTGTCTTTTCATTGGCCTGGATCTATATTGAAACACAAGTTTCCAATCGCTCCATAGAATCAGATTCTTTTCCTATATAGAAAACTGAGTCTTAAAAAAACAGCCACTCCAGCAAATGGGCAATGTGCCTTTATCAAAATTCCCAATAAAGACACAGCTCTGCCTACCACAAGGAAATCAGAATCATTTTTTGAAATAATTACTTTAAGAAACTTTTTGTGACACAGTAGGGAAATATCTAACATCTTTTGGAACGATTAGAAATAATTGTCATAAAAATGTTTGAGGGAATAAACTGGAAGCTGAGTTTTTGGGTGATTATTTCTACAATCAGGAAGTAACATAATGGTCCTGTTAATAATTCCATCATACTGAATTTTTAATATAATTCAAACAATATCTATCTCATTTGTCTCATGGCTCTCTCATTATACTAAAAACACCAAGAGGATGAAAATATTGATTCCTGTCTGCCTTCAAGATTTCAAGGTAATTAGGAAAAAAAATAGGTACAAAAAAATTATAATATGTGACAGATAACAAGTTTGTTGCCTTCTAGAGTGTAGATATTGTGCTTTATATCAGGGTGTTCTTGTCTCATATCTAGCTCACTCCTTTGCAGACAGAGATATTTAATAAGTGTTTGAAAATTACTGGCTGTTATAAAGAAAAAAAAGAAGCAATGAATCCAGATGATGAAAATTAGGGATGGCCTCATGGGGAAAGTAGGGCTTGAGCTGAAATTTAACACATGGGCAGAGGGACCTCCCAGGTGTTCCAGTGGTTGGGATTCCACGCTTCCAATGCAGGGGGCTCGGGTTTAGATTCCTTGTCTAGAAACTAGGATCCCATATGCCTTACAGTAAAAAAGGAAAACAATACAACAACAAAAACATGGGTAGAATTTGGATCTGTTAAAAGGGGAAGGAATATAATTCCTGCCTGAGGGAACAGTATGAGCAAGGTTCAGAGGTGGGAGCAAGTATGTTCACGCCAATGGGAGGGAAACTGGCTGGAGCAAAGCATTCCCGTTAGCAAGGTTAGGGTTTAGTATTCAAAATGCCAATAAGGATAATCACTAATTCTCTCCATACAGGATCATCCTCATCAGCTTACAAAGAAAGTAACAAGAATTACACCTAGGCCTCATCATGCCATCGAGTTCTTCCAATGTAAAAATAAAACAAATATTAATAGAACCTTTCTTAGCTCTGTATTTACCATCACCTACCTCCCTAGAAAAAGTTGCCTATACCAGCTGCCTCCAGTTCCTCCACTCCTGTTCTTTCTTTTTTGTAATTGAAATGTAGTTGATTTATAATATTGTGTTAGTTTCAGGCGTACGGTAAGTGGTTCATATATTTTTTATATGTGATTATAATATATATGATAATTTATAATTATAATAAATTTATATTGTAAATAATATATAGAACATAGAAGTATAATATATTTTATATATTTATATATGTTGTAAAATTTTCCATTTACATTATTTCAAGATATTGAATATAGTTCCCTGTGTTATACAGTAAACCCTTGTTGCTTATCTATTTTATATATAGTTGTATGTACTTGTTAATCCCAAGCTCCTAATTTATCTCTCACCCTTCCCCTTTGGTAACCATAAGTTTGCTTTCTGTGTCTGTGAGTCTGTTTCTGTTTTGTAAATAGATTCATTCACATTACTTTTTAGATTTCATATATAAGTGATATCATATAATATTAGTCTGTCTCTGTCTGGCTTACTTCATTTAGTATGATAACCTCTAGGCCCATCCATGTTCCAGCAAATGGCAAGATTTCATTCATTTTTATGGTTAAGTAATATTCCATGGTATATTTTTATATATATGTACCACATCCTTTTGTCTGTTCGTCTGTTGACGGCAACTTAGGTTGCTTCCACGGCTTGGCTATTGCAAATAGTGCTGCAGGAATTCCCTCGCGGTCCAGTAGTTAGCACTCTGTGCTTTCACTGCTGAGGGCCCGGATTCAATTCTTGTTCAGGGAAATATAAGCCCACAAGTAGCATGATGTGGACAAAAAAAAAAGTGCCACCATGAATATTGGTTCCCATTCTATCTTGAGCTGCCCCATCCAGGTCTCCATCCCTTCTGCCCCACCAGTGACATGGAGGTTGTAAATCCAATGGTCAGCTCTTGGCCCCCATCTCACTGAGCCTCCAGCAGTGTTTGAGACTGCTGACCACTCTCCCTTTCTTGAAACATTGGCTCCACTTGGCCTCCAGGGCCCTGATCTCTTGGTTTTCATTCTCTTTCACTGGCCGTTCATTCTCTGTATCTTTTGCTACTTTTCAGTCACCTGCCTAATCTTTAAATGCCAGGTGGCCCACGGCAGAGACCTCAGTCATTTCCTTGGTGACATATGCAGTTTCCCAGCTTTCAGTATCGTATACCCACTGATGATTTCTAAATGTATAGCTCCAGACTGGACCTCTCCTGTTAATTCCAAACCCATATCCAAGTACTTTGTTCAATATCCTTGAACAATGCAGATATTATAGGCACGGACCCTTCCTGGAGTCGAAAAATCCTGGTATAATTGATAATCAGCCCTCCATATCCACAGTTCCCCATGGGCAGATTCAGCCAGTCAAGACTCTGTAGTGCGTATTTAGTGAAAATATCCTGGTTTAAATGCAGTTCACACCCATGTGGTTCAAGGGTCAGCTCTACTTATTTGATCTTTTCACTTGGATCATGGAGGGCGGCTCAGACTAAGCATACCCAAAGTTGAACTCTTCCACCTTCTCAGAAAAAGGAAATGCTATTCTTCCAGGTCCAAGTCAAGCCCCAAACTTTGAAGTCACCCTTGACTCTTTTTCTCTCCCACTCACCATCTCATAATCTGTCAGCAAATTCAGCTGGTTTTACCTTCACAATTTCCGTCATGTGACTCTTTCTCATCACTCAGGTTCTAGCCGCCACCTTCTCTCTCCCAGAAGAATGCATAGTCTTCCAAACATTCTTTCTGCTTCCACCTTTGTTCCCTTGGAGTCTGTCTTCAACCATGCAACTGCGTGATCCCATGAAAATGTATATCAAACTGGTCTCTCCTCTGTTCGAAATCTTCTGTTGGTGGCTTCCCAGCTCACTCGGAGTTAAAGCCAGACGCCCTCCAACAGCCCATGGGGCCTTCTGTGATCTGACTTCATCATCCATCATTTCCTCTGGACCTGCCCTTCAACTGTTTGCCTTCTTGCTGTTTCTCGAATTTGCTGTGTGTGTCAGCCTCATGCCCTCTGCGCTGCTATTCTAGTTGCCTGCAAAGATTTTCCTCCCAATGCCTGCAAAAGGAGTGCCTTCATATCCTCCAGGTGTTTGCCCAAATGTCACTTTCTGGGAGAAACCTTCCCTTGCCACCCAATTTAAAATTACACATTGCCATCACCACTTTTTATTACCTTCCTAGCTTATTTTATTTTTTAAAGTTTTATTGGACTATAGTTGAGATTTACAATGTTGTGTTAGTTTCAGGTGTACAGCAAAGTGTATCTGTTATACGTACACATATGTCCACTCTCTTTTAGATTCTTTTCCCATATAGCCATCACAGAGTATTGAGTACTTGAGTATTCCCTGTGCTATGCAGTAGGTCCTTATTAGTTATCTATCCCACTGGGTTTCTTCTATAGCATAGGAATAACTAATGCTATTGGACATATTATATGCCTTTCTATTCTTCTTCTCTTCTCTTTCCTCTTTCCTTCTTTTTTCATTCCTTCCTTTCTTGTTTGACTTCCTTGTCTAGAGTGTGTATCAGATAAAGGCAGGGATTTTTTTCCATTGTGTTCACTGTTGTATTCCCAGGGACTAGAATGAACAGGGCCTGGAACAACAGAAAAGTGTATCTGAGAATTATGTGTTAAATGAATAAATCCCCATTTAACTGATGGCAAAACCGAGGCTTAGAGAAGCTGAGTAAGTTGGCCAAGGTTACTCAGCTGCTCAGCAGGGGACATGAGACAGAAATTTCCATCAGTTGGTCTGGGCATTCAATCACTATATTCAGTTCTCTAGTGGGCAAAACAAGCATTTTTTAAATCTTACACAAGACATGGCACTGTTCTCCAGGCATTTTTAGTTATTTTATAACCTCCAAACTGTGAAAATATTTGATTCCCGCCCCCCCCGCTCCGTTGTTGGGAGTTGTAACTTGCTCAAAAATAAATGATGATAAAAGAACATGCTAATTCTAAATGTACACATCACTTTGTTAATTACCAAAAGGGTTATTTGGGAATTCACTTCTATTTTGAGAAGATAAGAAAAATCAGGAAATGAATTAAATTTATTATCCAAAGTAGTACAATATATCAGAAAAGTTTCATGAAAGAAGAAATATTCAGAATTGTTCAGTTTTGCTTATCTATTTTCATCCTAATTATACAAAGAACATAGCTAATTAGGAAAAATTATCTAGGCATATGTTTTGATAATTGTTCATAAGCAATATTATATAAGATCCAGGTCTTTCTAAATCCTTAAGAAGCTACTATTTCTTTTTTGTTTTGTTTTTGGATGTGGCATGTGGGATCTTAGTTCCCCGACCAGGGATTGAACCCACACCTCCTGCATTGGAAGTGCAGGGTCTTATCTGCTGGACCACCAGGGAAGTCCCAGAAGCTACTATTTCTGAAAATGTGTACAGTTCTTGTAAAGTAATAAATCTGATCAGTAACTATAATTCATGAGAAAATGCATTGTTCTATAAGAGTAAACGTCCCCTGCCTCTATATGTGTTCTTAATTTTCGGCTCAACTGAATTCATTAACACTGGCTCTATATTGTTTGATGGAAAAGAAAGCCATTTGAAAAAAAAAGTTGTATATATTTACAATATGTAACATGCTGATTTGATACATACATATGTAGTGGGATGATTACTACAGTCAAGCTAATTAACATGCTATCTCACATAGTTAGCATTGTGTGTGTGTGGGGGGGACTTTCCACTTTTCCGAAAATAATTTCTTAAAGAAAGAAGTAACTTTTAATTTTGATCAAAGGGTAACTAAAGGTTTGGATCTGAGGAAGGAAGCCTTATGTAACTAACTAGTTATGTTGGACATGCACTACAGGTGCTATGGCTTACGCAATAGTGTTCCCTATGTAGGAAAGGAGTGTTCATAGATGTCCATTCAATGAAGATTATGTATCTGTGGTCCAGGCAGAATTTGATAGAGATGGAGAGGAACATGTAGATTTGAGAGAAAAACAGTGAAAGCAATGGACTGGTTTTGTGACCCAAGTAGATGTGGGGCCCTAGAGAGGAAATGATTACCCTAAAGTTGTAGGATGGAGATTGTCAGGGGTCCTCTTGATAAGAGCATAAGTAGGGTTTTTCCAGTAGTCATGTATGGATGTGAAAGTTGGACTATAAAGAAAACTGAGCACCGAAGAATTGATGCTTTTGAACTGTGGTGTTGGAGAAGACTCTTGAGAGTCCCTTGGACTGCAAGGAGATCCAACCAGTCCATCCTAAAGGAAATGAGTCCTGAATATTCATTGGAAGGACTGATGCTGAAGCTGAAACTCCAATACTTTGGCCACCTAATGCGAAGAACTGACTTATTGGAAAAGACCCTGATGCTGGGAAAGATTGAAGGCAGGAGCAGAAGGGGATGACAGAGGATAAGATGGTTGGATGGCATCACTGACTCAATGGACATGAGTTTGAGTAAACTCCAGGAGTTGGTGATGGACAAGGAGGCCTGGTGTGCTGCAGTCCATGGGGTCACAAAGAGCTGGACGTGGCTGAACAACTGAACTGAACTGAGGGGAGTTGAGAGGAAAAAAGAGAAGTTCTGCTTTTGATTGGTCACATTGATAAACTGTCTCTCAAAAAGGTGAGACATATATATAACTAAGCCATGAATATCATTAATCATTCTGAAAATCAATTTCCATACTACTAGGTTCCTCCTATCCTGTGAGAAAATTTTAACTGCTGATTTGACTCATCGAAAGTGTGTGGGATTCTCCCAGTTTCCTATTTCATTCTGAATCACTTGGAGCAAGTTGATTTTTTCTAGGAATTTTTCCATTTCATTTAAATTTTCAGATAAAGTTGTCCCTGGTATTTCTATATTCTCTTTTGTGTGTCTTGAGTATCAATAGTTATGTCTCCATATTAATTCCTAATATTCTTTAAATTTTGTCTCTCTGTCTCTCATCATTTTGGACAGAAGTTTTTCAATTTTATTGATCTTTTAAAGAAAAAGAAATAGCTTCTACTCTATCTTTGCATTTCTTCATTTATCCATTTAACTATTGGGGAGGCCAAAAAGTTTGTTCAGGTTTTTCCATAAGTTGTTACAGAAAAACCCGAGCAAACTTTTTGGCCAACCCACTAGTTGTTTATGCACTCATGTAGATGAGAGCAGATGGTGTAAGCAGTTGTTGTAGGGAGAAATGATTTGGGAAGAGCAGGTGCATGTCAAAGTCCGGTTTCTTGCAATGTGTCTCAGCTGTTGACTTGCAAAAGGGGGATCATCAGGTCAGGCTGCAATCAGAACAACGCAGGTTGTTTTGCGCAATGGCAGTGACTGAGAGGTGCCAGGAAGGATTACAAACATTGCCAGAAACTAGCCTTCAGCCACCCCACAGGACTCTGTCCTTTTTATCACTCAGTCTTTCTCTCTAATTTTCCTTCATGGGTGTGTGCCTAGTCACTCAGTCAGCGGAGCGACTCTTGGCGACCCCATGGACTGTAGCCTGCCAGGTTCTTCCATCCATGGAATTTTCCAGGCAAGAATACTGGAGTAGATTGCCATTTCTTTCTCCAGGAGATCTTCCCAACCCAGTGATCGAATCAGTCTCCTGTATTTCCTGCATTGGCAAGTGAATTCTTTAGCACTGTGCCATGTGGGAACTTTTCCCTTATCAAGTTCAAATATTTACTAATATTAATATTATCCAGCTATACCTGACATTAGGTAGCATTTTAGTCCATGTTGAATTTTGGTGGAACACATAAAAGAATGTTATCACTCAGAGAGCAATTTTTAAAGCCCAGGAATCATTAGCACTTCAACTATGTGGCAATTCTCTAGGCAGAGTTAATAAGCAAACTTTCTGTGGCAAGATTTAACGTTAGTTTGCAGTTTGGACTTTAGTTGCAAGCCCAAAGTGGATTAAGCAGCCCCCAATTTCCAGCCAAGATGGGATAGCAACAGAAAAACCATTAATACTGTAATTTTTAGATAGAACATATATGTATACACACACCACTTCATATACATATATATATATATATAATATATATGTGTGTGTGTGTGTGTGTGTGCGCGCAATGGTGCTGTCTTTTTTTACACAGAACATTCATTTAACTAGATATAGATTTCAATTGAATCATTAACCACTAAATCCAGAGGCATTAGCCTACAGTAAGTTAAATATCTTATCCAAAATCAGAAAGCTAGTTGGTAGCAGAGCCATGGTTTAGATCTCTTCTGCCCTAGCCTGGTCTTTATTCTATAATTTTATGAACTTACTTTATTGCATTGTTTAAAAGGCAGGTGAATACGTATAAATAGCATTCAACTAGTTATTACCATTATGGCCATTTTAAGGGACACTTTCTGCTAATAGAAATGTATCTGGAATGTAGAGCAAGAAGAAAAAAAAGCTGGAGCAAATGCAGAGTGTTCTCAGTGAACTGGCCACTTGTTCTCTATGTTGGTTTTAGAATTAGGAAACATATAGGAGGAATTGTCTTTACTATGCTTATGTGCAGAGATGGTTTGTTTACTCATTAATATATACCTACTACTAAGACATCTGAATATTTTTGACAGGATGAGGGTTTGAGTGTTTTTTCCCCTCTCTTTGCTTTTAGAGATTTTTGTGTAAATGTACAGGAAGACACTCAGGAAATCCTTCCTTTTTTCTGGCTTTGGATTTATGTAAAGAAAAAGACGTAGAGGTCAGACCTTTGCACCATGCCCTAGTTGTTCATGCGACTAACGGCTGTTTCTTTGGATTCTTAAGGGATGTTTAGTTGCAAAGTTGAATCACCATCTTATAGAGTCCCTCTGATTTTAAAATTATGAGTAATAAAGACAAGTGTTTTGTAAAAACAAAATCAAAATCAAGCATTTTAGGCAACACATATATTAAAGGTTTTGAAATGAAAACTCTGCTGATTTTTAGACTAGAAATGACAGAGTGTCCAGTTACATTATGAAGCAGGGCTGTGTTGTTAAGTTTGCCAGACGCTTTGTAGCAGATTAACCATTAACTATTCAGGTAGATTCCCTATCTCCTCCTCTTTTGTTTGGCTTGGTAGGCATTTTTCATGTTCCTTTACCTGCTGGGTATTTCTCTGCCTTTTCATCTTGTTTCGATTGCTGTGTTTGGGGTGGCCTTTCTGAATTCTGGTGGTCCCTTTTTATTGTGGAGGTTTCTCCCAGTGGGTGGGGTTGGACAATTGGCTTGTCAAGGTTTCCTGGTTAGGGAAGCTTGCGTCGGTGTTCTGGTGCGTGGAGCTGGATTTCTTCTCTCTGGAGTGCAATGGAGGGTCCAGTAGTGAGTTTTGAGATGGGTCTATGTGTTTGGTGTGACTTTAGGAAGCCTGTATGTTGACGCTCAGGGCTATGTTCCTGCGTTGCTGGAGAATTTGTGTGGTATGTCTTGCTCTGGAACTTATTGGCTCTTGGGAACCATTAACTATTAAAGGGAAGAGGGTTCCTTTTTCTTACGGGTGCTGTTAGCATATTTAATGAAGTTATTCCATTCCCATACTCACAAATGCTCGTGCTCCAAGGGGTGGAGCCCCCAAACCTGTGATATTTTCAAACTATAGAATGTAGCAGGATGAGGTTAGATCTCAGTAGGCCTGATGGCTTCCTCTTTCACCCTCTGGGACCAGCTGCCATGGGAGGAAGTCCCTGTGAGCCTGCACCTGAGGTACCCAAGCAGACAGCTCCAGTCAGCATCTGGACTTTGAGGCCACTCAGGACAAGCCGGTCCATAGCCAACCTCCCAGGTGACAGCAAATGCATGATAGAGTGAAAGAGAACAGAAACCAAACAGAGCAGAAGCAAGGTATCCCAGCTGAGCCTCCTCCAAATTGCCAACCCACAGCACAGTGAGCAAATCATTCATTATTTTAAGCCACTATGTTTGGACATGCTGGGTTATTCATTAATAGATAACTGATACAGATATTGAAGAATATGACTTTTAAAATGTGAACTGAAAATTAAGATTCTATTTCTTTTTGAATGAACTCTTATCTATTCAAATGGCCATGTACATGGTGCAAAATTTAAGACACAAAAGGGTATAGATATATAAAAATATTTCCCTCCTCTGGGGCACTTTTAAGCCTTTCTCATCTGTTGGGAGCTATGCAGGATGATGGTTCGAACATAAGGCAACTATTTCAAGATCATACATAGGGAAAATGACCAAGTGGGAGATTAAAACACAACATATCTCATTCCAAATTGATTTGCTTTGTTCATTTTATGTTCCCTCCACATGTTCATCTCTGCTCTCCTCAGTTTTCTTTAGGAAAGAATACAAAAGGTGCCAGATGTCAAAGCAGAAGGCTGAGGTTAAAGCTGAGAGTATGGGTGGTCTTTTGGGTGAGTGTTGTAAGATGGAAGATTATTATGTGTACTCTGCAGTAGAGAATCTATCACTAATGATTGGTTAACAGACTCAAAAACCACTCAGAGGAACATTTTCTTTGTTTTATTTTTGGAGAAAGTGAGCAAAGGCTCTCTGTACACCTGGTGAACTGTGCCAGCCCAGGACTAGAGACCCAGGGAGGTGCTGCCAGCTCACCTGAACTTCCTGAGGTTCTGTCCACACCCAGAATATGGAATCTACCAGGACATCAGACTCAGGATGAGAGTTATGTGTCACCTGATGTAACCCCTGGGAAGTCTAGCTGTGTCCTGAAAGTCCAGGCTTATTTACTGGACAAACATCTGTCATGCCCTGAATACGGTCCAGGTGCTGTTGATAGAGGCTGTGGATTCAAGCATAAATATCACCCTGCGTGTTTGTGCATGCCAAGTTGCTCTGTCATGTCTGATTATGTGTGACTGTATACATGGACCGTAGCCCGCCAGGCTCCTCTGTCCATGAGGTTTCCCAGGTGAGAATACTGGAGTGGGTTGCCATTTCCTTCTCCAGGGGATCTTCCCGATCCAGGGATCAAACCTTTGTCTTACTTGCAGGTGATTGCCACCTGGGAAGCCCCAACACTCTTGCAGGTGATTGCCACCTGGGAAGTCCCAACACTCTAGTCCATTACCTTTTTAAAATTAAAAAAAAAAATTATTTCTTTTTGGTTGCTCTGGGTCTTTGCAGTGAGTGGGGGCTACTCTTCTCTGTGGTGTGTGGGCTTTTCACTGTGGGGGCTTCTCTTGTGGAGCACAGACTTTAGGAGCAGTAGTTGCGGCACGAAGGCTTAGTTACTCGAGGCATGTGGAATCTTTCCCGACTAGGGATGCAACCTGTGTCCCTTGCACTGACAGGTGGATTCTCATCCATTGTACCACCAAGGAAGTCCTAGTCCACAACCTTTAAGTTCTTATTTCCGGTTCCACCCACAGTGACTCCAGGTGTCCCAAGCCAAATTGGATATTTGATCCTAGCTGAATTAAGATCTCCTTAAGATTCTTAGGAATGTGAAATATGATAAAAGCTCCAAACCGTAGACTTAATGAATGAGTATTGGTGTCCTATCTTTTAATAAAGCTTAGACTCAAGAAGTGCAAAGTAAATATTTGATCTCCTCCTATTGTTTTTTATTTAGAAGAAGTAATGGTTCTTGATACAAAGGTAAGGAAGAGGCTGAGAGCTTCTGGACATTAATACCCCAGTATAGGGAATAAGCTGCATGTTTCTGTTTCTCTCCAGGGCAGGGAAGAGCCTGTGTGGTCACTTATCACATCTAGACACTCTGTCCATTGTCCTGGTATCATCAACGTTTGTCCAGGCTGCTTTAAGGGAACGTTATAGACTCACTGGTGGATCTATAGAAGGCATCCTTCTGCTCAGGCTGCCGTAACAGTGGCTTAAACCACAGACACTTATTTCTCACAGTTCTAGAGCCTGGAAGTCCAAGACCAAGGTGCTGGCAGAGTTGGTCTCTGGTGAAGCTCTTCCTGGCTTGCGGATGACTGCCTGTGGCTGTGTTCTCTCATGGCCTCTATGTGTGTGCACGCACACACACACACATACATACACACACACACACAGACAGAGAGACCTCTGGTATCTCTTCCTTTTCTTACAAGGTCACCATTCTTACAGGATTAGGTCCCCACTCTCATGACCTCATTTAACCTTCCTAAAGGCCCTGTCTCCAGATATAGTCACATTAGAGGTTTCAACATACGAATTTGGGGAAGACATTATTCAGTCCCTAACGTTCCTTATATGCCAGACACTAGGTTAAGCAGGAGGCTATGTATATCTGTGAAGATATGTACATCTATCAAGTATAAACTCTGCTCAAGGAGGGCACATATTTATAATTCGTGCACTAATTATAAGGTCATACTAGGTACAGAGGGGCAGAAAAAGTCCATTCAGTTTGAGCAAGTTAGGAAGTCTTCTCAGAGGAACTTGGGTTTCAGAGAGGAGAGGAGCTCTTGGGGATTGGGGTGGGGAAGTGTGCTAGGCAGCAGAAGTGTGCTGGTAGAAAAGCCAGCAGGTGACTTCTTTCATGCAGTCCTCATAGTCACAAGATAGGGCCATTTAGCAAATACAGCTCTCTGGCTGAGTGGAGCCAAGGGTATGTGTTTGGGGGAAGTAGAAAGACCCCAGGAAGGTCATCAAAGTGACATCAAGAAATGTGTTGCTCTTTGGGGTACTGTGTGAAGGAACTTGAACTGGGTCATGTAGTAGGAATTGGATATCCTTTAAAGGATTTTTTATTTTATTTATTTATTTTTAATTGGAATGTCATTGCATTATGATATGTTTATTTCTACAGTACATTGAAGTGAATCAGCTATATGTATATATATATATATATATATATACATATATCCCTTCCCTCTTGAGCCTTGCTCCCACCCTTCCCATCTCTCCCCTCTAGGTCATATTAGAGCACAGAGCTGAGCTCCCTGTGCTATATAGTAGCTTCCCACTAGCTGAGGGTTTTAAGAGCAGATTAGAACTTTGAAAGTTCACTGGGGAAGCAATCTGGAGGAAAAACATATATGAGATGAGAGGCTGGGGATATTGGGAGGCTACTGCTACAGGGTGGTGACAGATCCCAAAGGCCAACTGTGGCAGAACCGGTGGGATAGGGGCAGGGAGAGCCATCAAGGCATCATGTAGAACTGACTCCCATGTGGGGAGTGGGGAAAATCTAAGCCGGATCCCAGATTCTGGTTTGGTGACTGATGGATCCATTGTCAAGAGCAGAGCCAACACAACCCAAGAATGGGAGAGAAGTAAGACTTGTGGGGAACAAAGTGGATAAAGTTCACACAGGTCAATTTTGGGGCTTGGAAGACACTGTCTCTCTAAATCCTGTGGCAGGTGATCCCACCCCCTAGCAGGCTTCAAGGCCTAGGGAAGACCAGACTCTAAAGTATTATGACTTCAGAGCATCTTTGGAGGAAGTCATTGATTCGTCTGCTCAGTTGCTAAGTCATGTACAAAACTCTTTGCAACCCCACGGACTGTAGCCTGCCAGGCTCCTCTGTCCACGGGATTATCCCGACAAAGAATACTAGAAGGGGTTGCCATTTCCTTCTCTAGGGGATCTTCCCAACCCAGGATGGAACCGGAGTCTCCTGCATTGGCAGGTGGATTCTTTACCCCTGAGCCACCCGGGAAGTCCCAACTGGTTTACCAAAACCCATAATTGATATGACTTTTTTGTGTGATCATGACCCAAGCTGTTTCGGTCAGAAAGGTTTGCCCATAAACAAGTGCTTATTCACCTGCAGCCAAGAAAATTAAAAAGCTTTTGATCTAAAACCCATTACTGTTGTCTTTATTGTTTGTTACTCTGAAACAGATACCTCCCCCACCATTTTTTTTTTTTTAACCTGCTGTGATTCAGGGAGATTGTAATCTAAGAGTCTTAGGGTTGGGCAGAGAAGCAATTTGCTCTAAGAGAGCTGAGAAAAATGAAAACCTGAGAGGAAAAAAAAAAAAAAAAGAGGCAAAACATACCTTTTTCTCCTTTCCTAAAAATTTAAATACCCTTTCATGAGTGAGGAGGAGGAGTCTGAACAAATTACCCGGTCTCTGGGTTTCAGGCCCTGGTTGGTCAGTAAATTTGTACGGTTACAAAACAAATCTGATTCCCTGTCCCTTTGAGTTTTCTCTGGAGACGTGTTGGCAGGATTTTAATGGGGAAGCTTGAAGCCAGACAACAGCAGCCAAACACCCCAGAGTGCTTGTTCTTGCGGGGATGGTGGTATGTGTGTAATTTCCCATTTCTCTCATCTGGTGATACTCAGTTTTTTGTTCCAATACAGTATTCTCTCTCCTTCGAGAGTTCCCAAAGCGAACCAAACTAAAACCACAGAAGAAAAACCTCCGGAACCAAACCCGCTGACTTTTTCCCGGTGTAGCCCTAGTGGGCCACGGTCCGGAGAGCCGAGCTCCAGCCAGCGCGGCGGGGCGTGTCCGAGGGCGTGGCCTCAGCAATCTCGCCCCGCCCCCGCCCCGCCCCGCCGCTTAATTCGGACGCGCGGGGCCGCGGGGTGTGAAAGAGCCGCCCAGCGCCGGACGGGTAGCTGCCGCCGTCGGAGCCACCGCCCGGGCCGCTCTCAGCTGCTGGGCCACTGGGTGCCGCCGCGGCCGCCCGGAGCGAGCGCCGGGGAGGGAGCCGGGCGCCTTTGTGCGCGCGCCGAGGTGGGTTCGCCTCCGGCACTTACTTTGCACACAAAGACTGGGAGCTGAGGGGAGGCGGGGTGCCCGCCAGGGCTACCGCGTGGCCGCCCACCCTGCTCTGACCCCCGGCGCGAGGTTTTCCCGGTGGGAAGGGCCGCCAGGCTTCCCCTCCCCGCGGCTGGCGCGGGGGTGGGGGTCCTTGCGTGCGGGGGTTGGAGGGTTACGGTGCGCAGGGCGGTGGGCTTGCGGGGACCCCCGGCCACCCCGCGCTGTGCAGGGGACGGGTCCGGGGTGCGGGGTCGGGGCGTGGCAGGGGCCGCGTGCGGGGAGTCCCTGGTACCCGGGGATGCAGGGGATACGGGGAGTGCCGCCAGGGAGGCTAGCCTGGGCGGCCGCTCCGCTCGGCTTATTGTTGCTTCCTCGGCCCTGAAAATGGAGAGACCCTGCTTGGAGCGGGGATGCGCTGCCCACCGGCTGCGTCGCGCGCGGCCCGATGCCGAGCCCGGGGCGCCCGGCTCGCACCTCGCAGCCCTGGCCGCCGCGGAGCCTCCGCCTGGACAAACAAAGGAGGGGCAGCGCGGGGGTTGCCCCGCTGGTTGAAAGGTGATCGGGGCACTGTTTCCCAAACAGCCTGCAAGTAACTTTTCCATATCTGCCTCCTCTCCGCTCTGCTCCTATTGCTCCAGTGAACCCAGTATGTTGGGTGGCGTCTGTACCCAAGGCGTCCTAAAATTTTGATTCTCATAACTCCTCCCCCTAGCATCTTCGGGTCTCCTCTGGGATGGCGGGGATGCCTCTGGCCAAGTTTTGACGAGCTTTATAGGGGATGGTAACAGTCCTTCTGAAATATGGAGAGGAATCCCGTAGAGGATAAATGGCAGATCTTCTCTGTAGTAAGATACCGTAGCCTGCCTTTCGCGGGAAGACTTGAGTCAGTGACAGTAGAGCAAAGTTCTTTGATGAGAATGAGTGTGATATTTAAGACAAATATAGAAAATTTGAATAAGGCCTGTTAGGCTTTATATTTTTAACTTGCCAACAGGTACTTAGTTTCTCCTCGGACTATGTCCCTCTTTCATCACATTGGAGATTTCAACTGTACAAATTGCTTTGAGATAATATCTGAGGTGCATGTCTAGAGATTTCTTAGTGCTAGTAGTTTCCAGCTTAAAGCTTTTAGGTGTAAAATTATATATGTTTATTAACAAATTGAAAAAAAACAGGGAAAAAAAAGTCACTCATGTACCCAACCACCCAGACATACCCTAGAAAAAAGGCATATTTGCTTCATTTATGGCTTGGCAGCCCTGGTGTGAAGTGTGTGTGTGTGTGTGTGTGTGTGTGTATATGAATGTGAATGAATGAAGGAGTTACTGATTATTAATCTTGACCACTACCATCAGTCTAAAATATGATCTCTAATAACCTCAGTCTACAATGATGTTTTGCCAACAGATTGTTTGAAATATATTTCCTTATAGCCTTGCAAATAACCACCTTGTGTAGAAGGGGGAGGGAAGAAGTAGAAAAAACAATGCAAGTTCCACTTAAGTAGGAAAGAATGGACTGATGAAAGCATTTAATGTACTCTGTTCTTTGGATTTCAGGAGTAGTTTTGGGTTGACTTTTTTAAAAAATAAAAGCAACCTTTCATTTTTTAAAATGTTAAAAAAAATAAAATTGTGTTCTAAGAGCCACGAAAAATTGTAACAGAAAAGAACTCTTTTTGTAGAACCAGGAATAGCCATGGTTTTGTAGCTGGTGACATGCTTGCTTCTAAAAGACCTTGCATTGGGAAAGTAAAACAAGAAGGATTTTCCTGTGAGTGTAGAGAGTAGTTTTCAAGTGCCTGTGTTCTGGGAAAAAAACAAAAAAACAAAAAACACATTAAACCACACATTTGGCCACTGAATGTTTTTGTCATTATATACTTTTATTTTCCACTTGTAAAATTTTCCGACATTTAATTTCTCCAATATGAAAGTTTAAAAAGAGATCTTAGAAATGACTGTTTAGAAGTACTAGACTGATGATTAGGATGATGCAATGTTTTCTGAAGTTAGAAAATTTACGAGAAGGAAGTTGTGGTTACGTACTGTCAGGTGCAGTCTTTGTTCCTGTTTCTAACGTGGGGCTCCTTACTGTGCATATGTGTTTGGGGGGCTTACGCTACAGTACAGTTGGCTCTCCAAACCCCTGAGTTTTACATCCCCACAGTCACCCAATCAAGGATTGAATCTGCAGGTGTCAAACCCCAAGATGGAGAGGGCCAACTGTATTCATCGTACTGCACCATTTTATATAGGGACGTGAGCATCTGTAGATTTTGGTGTCCTCAGGGGTCCTGCAGCCAATACCCATAGACACAGAGGACCAACAACAGTGACCTGTGAGTGTAAAGTTTGTGACCTGTTGTGATAATGATACCTTTCTCCATCTAAAAGTCAAAAGAAACTAAAATAGGGGCTATCAGAATCTCTTAATCTTATTTTTCAATCCTCCTGTGACCTGGAACAGTCCAAGCAGCATAGCCAAGCTGGACAGGAGGTCAGAGTTGAGTCGCTTTGCTCTTAAAAGTTCTGTTGCTTTACAGGGAGGAGAGAAAAGTTTGGAAGTGGTCTAGGGTTACAGACTTGTATGGCTGTTTGTGATGGCCTGTCCCTGTGGCCTGGCGATTACATTCCTGACATATTTAAAAGTAGGCTTGGTTTGAACTTGAGAGAAGTGCTCTGAGAAGTCTGGTTCCTGAACTGTATGTGGTAGGATGCATGTGGTCATTTGTTCATTCATTCCTTTGATTTCTTCATTGTTTAAAATGTCACAGAGATGGAAAAGAGTTTTTACTGATTTTGATGGGAGTGGTTAAGGTATGGAAAACTTCTTCAAAAAGAGGGAACATAGTAGGTTAATAACATGGCTTCATTTTTTTTAAGAGTTTTTCTTTTTTTTTAATGTGGACCATTTTTAAAGTCTTTGTTGAATTTGTTACAATATTGCTTCTGTTTATGTTTTGGTTTTTTGGCCATGAGGCATGTTGGATCTTAACTCCCTGGCCAGGGATCCAATCTGTACCCCCTGCATTGGAAGGCAAAGTCTTAACCACTGGACTGCCAGGGAAGTCTCATAGGGCTTCATCTTCTTAATGTCCTGTCTGCCCTTTCCTTCCAGAATTCTCTGAAAATGTTTGGAGAAGAGAGGCCAGGAGGTTTGGTTGGGTGAGGTCTGGATTTGAGGCATTTTTGAAGTCCCCGGATATCTTGAGAGATACAAACTTGTCAGCCTTTTTTAAGTCTGGAGAAAGTAGCTGTGAGCACTGACCCGTTTTTGCATCTCACTTTGGGCTCCCGTTGTGCAGGGAGAGAACTGTGCAACAGAGGAGTCTGTGTGCACAGCCCGGGGCCACTTAGTGCTGGAATGACCTGAGGAGACTTCATTGCATTTCCTCACGTAATTTCCTAGTTCAAGCTTGGCCTAGTTTTGCTCTTTGTTAGTGAAGCAAACCAGTTTCTCCCCTTCTCCTTGTGCAAGAAGTGCTGGGTCCCATCCATCTGAACTGTAAACCTTTCCTTATGCAATGTACCCAGGGAACTCCGCTGAAAAGGATTCACGCTTTTATTGCATCTGATGCTGCTGATTCCAGGACCCTGTCAGTAAAAGAGAGAAAATCATTGGTCAGCTGCCATTTAGTCCTGGTGAATGGACGAGAGGCTATTTCTAAGGCTGATTGGGATGCTTTGTTTTCTATTCATTCCTTCATTGAACAGACATTTTCTTAGCTCTTCCCATGTGCCGGCACTGCCCTTGCATTGGGCGTACTGCAGTTGACAAGTCCCATTGGGTCCCTGTCCACCTGGCAGGGTAGGAGAGGAAAATATTTAAAGAATTGTGTAAAATCATTGTGTTTAATGACCATGATGTTAAGAGAAGGGAAGGGAAGCTTTGTGAATTAAGGTATCTCAAAGAGAATGGTGTAAATCCCAGCTCAGGCTGTGCGATTGAGTTTCTGAACTGTGGGTAAAGTGTCTGGGGTGAGAGGCGTGGTGGGAACTGAGTGTGATTTACCCAAGGCTGAGAGCTTGGTGATAGGAGCTTGGTGGAATAGACTTGGAAGACTGTTCAGTTGTGTCTAGAATTTGGCTGAGGGTTTGGGACACTTTCTGGTGCAAAATTGAGGAGGGACTAGGAAACCAAGGTCTTGTTCTTAATGTTCTTGCTGAAGGTAAACCTGCAGGCCATTTGTGGTGGGGATGTGGTGTCCCAGCAGGTCTGAGGGATTCCAAGGACCTGAGGGCTAGTGTTATGTGGTGGGGGGAGGCAGGACCAACTACATCTGTGCCCATCCCAGGTTCTGTTACTATTGAAAAGATAAGAGAGGGGTTTGTGGGGAACTTGTGGGAGGTCTTATTTAAGAAGACCTTTCAGACTCAGGTGAGCTGTAGGAAGGAAAACGGGGAGCAATGCAGAAAAAGAAGGGCTATCGCTTTGACATGAGTAAACTCTTCTGTGAACTCTGCAGTTCTACCAAGGGTTGCATTGAAGGTCAAGTAGCCATAGTCTGTGCCTCGTGTGCTTGGAGAGGTGGGAAGGAGGCATAGTTTAGTGACAGTGATGTTCCTTACAGACAGCACAATCTTGGAGTTCTGCAGTGTGGGAAAAAAACTCCCTCCACCCTCAGAGCTGTGAAAACAGCATGACCTATGTATGGGCTGTCTGCAGTGCTATTCCCGGATATGCTACTGAATTATAAACCCTTAGCAATTGTTTCATGGAGAAGTCTTAAATGAAGGATTGTAGAGCCTAGGCAAAAGATAGGAAAAAAAAAAAAAAAGTGCAGGTAGACCAGCTGTCCAAATCCTGGTGGGTTGTAGGTATGCGTTGTCTGGAGGATTTTCTCACTTTGTTCTCTGTTCTCCTTTCTGTTGTCAATGCCAAGGGTATTATAGTGAAGCATATATGGGGTACAGCCCTGCTTGGTACCAGCTCTGGGTGAGAGGAGTGGAATTGGGGAACGGGGCATGTTAATGAATGTGCTGTAGGGGAACGGTTTGGAGCTTTGAAGCCAGACACATCTGAGTTAGAACCAGGTAGCTCAGTTGCTAAAGAATCTGCCTGCAGACCCCGGTTCAATTCCTGGGTCAGGAAGAAAAGCTGGGGAAGGGATAGACTACCCACTCCAGCATTCTTGGGCTTCCCTAATGGCTCAGATGGTAAAGAATCTGCCCGCAATGCGGGAGACCCTGGGTTAGGAAGATCCCCTGGAGAAGGGCATGGCAACCCACTCCAGTAGTCTTGCCTGGAGAATCCTCATGGACAGAGGAGGAGCCTGGCAGGCTATAGTCCACAGGGTCGCAAAGAGTCGGACACCACTGAGCAAGTAAACATACACACACACACACACACACACCCAGTTTCATGAGCTCCACAAGTCACGGAGGCCCTGGGAGCTCTAGTGCTTTTGTTCGTGAGATGCACTTGGTGAGATCTCCCTCAAGGGCCTGAAGCCCTAAAACACAGTCCGTGAGACATGGCTGGCCATGGGTGTTGAGGCTCTTGTGTCATCGCGCACAGATTGTTGGTGACAGTGGTGCCAAGATGCTGATGAGGGACACCAGTGAGAGGAGGCGAGCGGTGAAGGGCTTTATCCCTTTTCGTCTGACCTTTCGGGATGCCTTCACGCCTTCAGGAGTGTTTTAAAGATAACCTGGCTTTGCTCTTAGAAACGGTGTGTTTTATTCTATTCTTGGACACAGATTCTGGCACCCTTTGTAAAGTGTCATATTCACGTGTCTAGGAGAGAGGCTGTGATCCCATGGTGTCAGCTTTTCTGTGTCATTCTTAGTATATGTAACACAGAGTGCATTGTAACACAGAGTGCATTCGGTGATCATTCGGGTTACACTCACATTTCATCCAGGTTTTTCAGGCGTATGGGCGGGATCCATGCTCATCAGTTTACAAAACCATGCAGTCATGTTATGAACTCCTGCAGTATAAATAATCAGTTGTTTCTGGGTGTCTCATGGAGAGGTATGAACATGTCCTTATGCTAGAGGAAGTTAATGCCATTGTGGATATGTATAGAAGGGGGCTTTCTAGGTGGCTCAGTGGTAAAGAATCTGCCTCTCAATGCAGGAGATCCAGGAGTCGCGAGCTGGATCCTTGAGTCAGCAAAATCCCCTGGAGAAGGAAATGTCAACCCACTCCAGTATTCTTGCCTCCAGAACTCCATAGACAGAAGAGCCTGGTGGACTACAGTCCATGGGGTCACAAAGAGTCAGACACACACACACACGTGTAGAAGCACTTTCTTTTGAACGTTCTGTTCCCTTACATTGTCATGTCATTTAAGATAGGTAAAGCTGTGGTCAGGGTTCTTTATCTTTCTTTCGTTTTTTTTCCCAGATGCCCAGAGTAGTGCAGTGTGTTGGAAAGAGAGAGACCTAGTGTTTTAAAATGTTCAGAATCCTGGGCCCAAGTTCACCATTAATGGTTTCCTAGCAGGTCATTTATTTCTCTTTTTTCTGCTTCCTCATCGATATGAAGATAATCAGCCTTGCCTACTTCTTAGAGTGGTCTTGAGGGAGAGGTGGAAGTCTGTCTTCATTTTACCTACTGGCATGCTCAGGATGATCAGTCGTCATTCCTGGGGCTGCTCTGGGGTTCAGTATCATGCTAGCCACCCCCTAGGATCAGGTGACTCTTTGAAGGTGAGGGGAGGCAGGGCACAGAAGGGAGAGCAGGACTGGCTGCATCACCCTTTGTGTTCCTGATGTGGGGTGGGAGTGAGGGAGCATCAGTTATACTGTGCATGGTGCAGGGAGGCACTGTGGATGTGTACGACCCTGTCAGACTTAGCATCTGACTGGCTTAGGCAGTTAACCTAGTAGGGCTTCCATATTCTCATCTGTGAAATGTAATTATAATAAATATTTTTATTATTACCAACTAACAGTTCTTGAGCACTTCCTGCCTTGTGCTAAGTGCTTCATAAGTGCTCTTTATTCCTTCAGCAAATACTTAATGAATTTTTCTCCATGCCAGACCCTGTGCCAGACTCTGGAGCGTGTAGATGGGAGGGGTAAAATTCTGCCTGCATGGGGCTTCTCTTCTAGCGGGAAGACAGAGTATAAGGCATACACAGATGATGTGCTTCTGAGCCCTGTTGGTGCTGTAAAGAAATCAGGTCAAGGGGCAGGAGCAGAGGCGGGCCTGCATCTGTCTGTGCAGGTTCAAGTACAGATAACAACCCAGGGGCCGGAGGCAGTCATCATGTGGGCCTACAGGCCACTGGGGACCAGGGGAGGGTCCTGAGCAGGAAGTGGTGGAGGTCGGCCTTGTGTTTTGTAAATATCCCCCTGTAGCCATGATTGCAAAGGCCAGAGTGGAGGCAGGAGGACACATGGAGGTTCTTGTGAGTCCTGGGGACTGCGATAGAGCTGGTGAGAAGTGGTTGGATGGATCCTGAAATACTTTGAAGGTGGAGCCATCAGGACTTGATCATGGTTTGGAGCTGATAACAGGAGAGGAGAGAAGTCATGAGTGATACGTCTGTGTTTAGCCTCAGCCCCTGGGTGAAGATTGACACCGTTTATTGATCTGGGAGACCCGGGAGAAGATTATCAATGCACACAAACAGCCTCTGAAATGAAAGCCGTTTTAGGCTTCCAATTTCACAGATGTGGAAACTGAGGGTTAGAGAAGTAACAAGTTGGCTGTAAGATTAAGCCGAGTCAGGATTAGGATCCAGGTCTAGTCCTTGCCCCAACCTTGCATTCTCAGCTGTTTTGCCGTGTTCAGCAAAGTATCTGAATTTACTGTCAAGAGTAGTTTGGTGAGAAAGGACCTGTGCAAACACTGAATACATGTCTCTCTCTCTTTTTTCATTACAGCCTTATTGAGGTGTCAGTTATATACCATTCAGCTCCCCCATGATGAGTGTACAGTTCCGTAAGTTTTAGGAAGTTTGTACAGTTGAGCAGCCATCGCTCTATCCAGTTTTTGACTCTGTAGTCACTTCCTGTTTCCATCCCTAGTTTCAGGCAACCATTGATCTTCTGTCTCTAAGGTTATGCCTTTTCTAGAAATTTCCTACATAGAGAATCATATACTACGTGGCCTTTTGTGTCCAGTTTTGTTCATTTAACCGAGAATTTCTGAGGCTCATCCATCGTGGCACAACACGTCTGGTCTTAAGGAACATTCTTTGCCTTGGTCAGAAAGAGGAGCTCAGTGCTGATGAGAATGATTTCTGTGGAGATGGGCCTTCAGATGATGATAAACGTAAGGATGGCACGCCTTTCTCATTGTGCCAGGTGTGGTTTTGTTCATTATATTCTGTGGTCTTCCAAGAAATGCCTCGAGGGAGGTACCATTAGTGTTAGTGTTTTACAAAGGAAGAGAAGTAAGCCTAGAGAGATGGAAAAGCTCGCCCCAGGTTCTAAGAGCTGGGATCAGAATTCGGCCTTGCCTCCTGTTGGCCACAACTCCACAGTCACTTATCTATGTTGATGAAACTTCTGACTTCTTAGCCTTAGGAAGGGCTTGGAATCCCAGGTGGAATAATGCACTTGCCAGGTCAATCTAAAACTGTAGTTTTAAGGAGGACATTTATACTGCATTTTAATTTGGGCATCCTTCCATGGAAATGATGACGTCTTAAAGTGATGCATTTTTGAAGGAATTTTCTTAGGTATGATGTGAGGATAGCACCAAATTAAAAACACATAATTATGTCATTAGGTAGAGCTTGTGTGTTTGAGTTGTGTCTTCAATATTATGTTTACCAGAAGGGCAGTTTTTTGGGTATGAAGTTTCCCAAGGCTGGTACCTTCTTATTAGTGGGCAGAATTTAATTAGGCATCATGCATTTTTCAAAATGCATTTTCTCCAATTCACATAGAGTTCATACTGGAAGATTTTGTCTTCCCCATTGCAGAAGAGTTCTTTGTACATCACAGATGGCTGAAAGTTTTGAGAAGAGTTTTAAACACTTCATATCTTTCTGTATATACTTATTTTTTAAAAGGTTATCAAGTTGCTTGTTAAGAGCTAGTTATATAATTTAGCCATTTAGCCATGATAAGTGATAACCTCATTGGACTACGGACTAACTTTGCATGAGATTCTGCCCTTGGTTTCTGGTAAGGCACTTTTTACTGGTGTCACAGCTTCCTAACTTTTTAAAATGGAATTATAGCATCTTTAAACTAACTCTGTAAGTGTAGTATAGCTTTCATTTTTAGGGATTTGAAATTATAGTTCCAGTTTACTAGTTCAAAATAGCAAACAAAGAAAGGTGACTTTTTATTTTAGAAAACCTGATCTTAATAGTAAAAGATCAACAGGATTAAGTTTTGATCTAAAAAGATTGTCTTTGAATCTGTGTTAATCTAATCTCTTCCTGCCATTAAAACCAGAGGGGACTGTACTCTTTTTGAAAAAGATTAACCAGTGAAATGCCAGATCTTGAAAACTTAGCCAATGGGGACAACCACTGTTGCAGACTCATTGGGCCGTTCCTAGGAGTGGCAGGTTAAAAAAACTCATGACTTGAGCTAGAACAGAGTGTTAGGATTTGGGAGCAGAGGGAGAGACTTTAAAAAATGCAGTAAGGAAGCCTGGTCTTTAGTTGCATCACACTGTTTAACTTCACTCTCTGCCCTGGTTAGACAGCTTGCTTCAGCTGTGCCGGCTACTAGCACACACAGCTCAGAAGCTGGAAACAGGCTCCCACTTGTTTCTGTTTGCATTCCAGGCTTGCTTCCGACTGGCAGTAGCCTTGAGAGGGGATGTGGTACTGGGCAGCCAAACCAAATAAAACTTGAATTGCAGGAGGTATAAATGGTTGGAGCAGTTTATGTACGTTCTACCTCAGTAATAATAATAATAAAATAATTATTATTTGGCCACACAGTGTGGCTTGCAGAATCTTAGTGTGCTGACCAGGGATTGAACTTGTGCCCCCCTGCAGTGGAAGCACAGAGCCCTAACCACTGGACCTCCAGGGAAGTCCCATCTATCTAAATTATTTGGGGAAACAAACAAACAAACAAAAAAAACACCTGTAAACTACACAAAACCAAATCTCTCCAGGGACTAGCTGCTAGGGTGGAGTCTTGTTCAAGAATGCAAAATCTGCATTACCACTTAGGTGTTCATCTTGTTTCCTTCTCTCCCATTTCATAGGTACTCTGCTTGCTTCAAATGCTGACCTCTCTGCTCAGAGCATTGATTTTACTCTTTTGAATGAAGCTCACAACTGCTAGAATCCTGTTGGCAGAAATGGTGCTCAGGAACCTGTAAATTTCTCTCTAGATTACCATACTTACTGCCTCTTGTTCTACCAACCAAGATCTTTTGAGCCTTCTTACCAAAAGTTTCCTTTCCTGTGCAGAGTGGGGTATGGCTCAGTTTCTGCTCATGGGCCCTGCCCTTTCACTTGGGGAGTGGCTGAATTGCAGTTTCAGAGCATCAGAAGGCAAAGTGGGGGGGGGGGCAGCCCAGGAATTTGTAGGACTCTCCATCTTCCCCACATTGATTTCACCCCTCATTGGCTTAAGAATGTCTTTTAGTAGTTGATTTCTTCATGCCAGGGTCTGAACAAAGCCCGCACATTGCGTTTGATATGCCTTGTGTAGTTTCAACTCTAGAGCAGCTCTTCTTCCCCCTGTCCTGTTCTCCCTAAGTTATTGCTTTGTTGAAGAAGCAAGTCAGTTGTCTTATAGAATGTCCCACATTCTGGATTTGACTGAGAGTTTTCTCTTTAAACATTTTCTACTAGTCTCTGTATTTCTGTAACCTGGAAATTAGCACTAAAGCTTGAGATTGTTGATATAAAACAATAAAACAACCACTTAATTTTACAGCAAAATGGGTTTATTTGGGAACAGCAAAGAATTGCTTTTGGGGACCTGCAACTTATGGTGAACCATAGGTAAATCCAGAGAACAAAGGAGAGAAACATTCTTTTATAGAGAGGTGAGAGTTGGGAGGGGCCATTATAAACAGAGTCCATTGGCGGAAACTGGGAGTTCAAAGTGTTGTGGCTTTTCCTTGGCTGATGTGTGACAGTCTCTTATTGGCTGGGCTGTTACTGGGCAAAGAGAAGTCCTTCCTCCTGCTGGGTGATAAAGTAATAACCTTCTTTCTGTTGGAGATACAAAGGTATCTCTTTTCCTTTTCAGTCTGCAGTTGGCCTTGACTGATGGGACCTGAGAACTCCCTCTTCTGGCCTCCTGATTCCATTTTAAATGAGGTTTCCTTTTATTAATTTTCATAGATTCATGTTCAGCTTTGTGGGGCAAGATGAGTTTGTTGATGGTATTGTACACTTCATGTCCCATTATCTCGGAACAATATCTGGTTTTCTCCCTTATAGTGATGCTGAGGTTAATCATTGGGTTCATGTAGTGGCAGCTTGATCCTTTCGTTGTAAATTTTCTCATCATTCTTTCTCTAAGGGTCTGTTAGCATCCTCTGGGAACTGTTGCCTGAATTGATTATTTCATGAGAGGTTGCTGATTCTTCTTGTCTTAATGAACATGTTAGTGAGTGTGAGATGAAACTTAAACTAGCCAGGGTGTCCACTTGAGGATGGCTCAATAATCAGTAGGAAAGCAATGATTGGCTTGGCTTTATCCAAGCATAGCGAATACTTCCAGACATTAGAGCTAATTGCCATTTGCACCCACTTTTATGAATGTTACTGTGAAAGTGAAAAAGTGAAAGTGCAAGTCACTCAGTGGTGTCCAACTCTTTGCGACCCCATGGACTATACAGTCCATGGGATTCTTCAGGCCAGGATACTGGAGTGGGTAGCTGTTCCCTTCTTCAGGGGATCTTCCCAACCCAGGGATCGAACCCAGGTCTCCCACATTGCAGGTGGATTCTTTACCAGCTGAGCCACCAGAGAAGCCCAAGAATACTAGAGTGGGTAGCCTATCCCTTCTCCAGTGGATCTTCCTGACCCAGGAATCGAACAGGGGTCTCCTGCATTGCAGGCAGATTCTTTACCAGCTGAGCTACCAGGGAAGCCCATGTTACTGTGCCAGGTTGATTTTATTGTAAGTCTTGTTTAGCAGCAACATAAAAAATTCTATCTGTGTTTGCTAACTTGGGTGCTTGACTGTCACCTAAAAATTAAGAGATTATGACATGGGTTTATAAATTAGAATTTCATATGATGGTGTAGACCATGATAGATTATCTTCTTCAGTAATCATCTAAAATTTCCTGACACATATGGATATTTATGCCTCATCTTTCCTTATAAGAGAAGATGTAAACCATTGATAAGTTTAAAAATACAGGAGGCAAATGACAAATCTGAAATAGTTGAGTTTCTGTTCTGCCTAGATGGAAGAAAAATGGACCTCTGCTGGCAACTTTCGACTTCATTGTTAAGATCGGAAAGGATGGATTATTGCAATGTGTGTAGCAGGAAGTAATTGGGAATTCCTTTTCAAGGAGGGTGGTTATAGCAAATGAATTTAATATATGTGTGCTCCGTCACTGCCACTGGAACAACCACAATATGATTTGGGGACATACCCAACATTTGAAGGCCCCTGGGATGGAAATACATTGTTTCCTCCTGCCATAGGCAGGCTCGCCTTTTGCCAGCATGTAAGTGTGTTAGTCAGTTGTGTCTGACTCTTTGCAACCCTGTGGACTGTAGCCTGCAAAACTCCTCTGTCCATGGCATTCTCCAGGCAAGAATACTGAAGTGGTTTGCCATTTCCTTTTCCAGGGGATCTTCCCAACCCAGGGATCGAACCTAGGTCTCCTGCATTGCAGACAGATTCTTCACCATGTGAGCCATATGTTCTTGGAAACTACAGCATGAAAAGGATATTCATAAAGCAGGTTCTAGGATCCCCACAGGCACAGTCTCATGATTAGGAGTTGTGCCTGTGACCTGACACTTGGTATTAAATGAATTGTAGCTGTGATCAGTACATCATAAAGGTGTGACAATTAGAAACCTAAAAGAATTTGAAATTAGAAACTACCCTGCATTGTCACAAAGGAGTTGAGCTTGAGGAAGCCTTAGAGATCAAGAGATCATCTCATTTAGACTCATTTTGTTTGGTGAATAAACCAACACTCAGCTGTGTTAACTACCTTACCTGAGACCACATAGCTCATTAGTGGTTGACTTTGGAACTGGAACTCACCCCACACTAACAGCCGCTAACATGTGGGTGTTTCTTACGCACGTGCTAACTGCTCTCTATGCGTTGTTTATGGGATCCTCATTCCGGGATGGAGGACTTTAATTGACTGTATTTTACTGTGGAGGACGCTGATGCTTAGAGACCGTCAATGATTTATCCAAGATCACAAAGAACTCAGAGTTGGCCCTCTGTATCTGCAGGTTCTGCATCTGTGGATTCAACCAACTTTTGATAAATTCCAGAAGGTTCTAAAATGCTTGAATTTGTGGCATTCTGATAATTATTTGCAAAACATCTATATTGTATGTACAGCTATTTAAATAGTATTTGCATTTATTAGGTATTATAAGTAATCTGGAGATGATTTTACAGTGTACAGGAGGATGGATGCTCTTAGGTTTTACGCAAATACTTCATCTAAGGATCTTGCACATCTCAGTATCAAATAAATCGCAGCTGTGACCAGTACATCATAAAGGTGTGACAACTGGAAACCTAGAAGAATTTGAAATTAGAAACTACCCTGCATTGTCACAAAGGGTTTGAGCTTGAGGAAGCCTTAGAGATCAAGAGATCATCTTATCTAGACTTTGGTGTCCGTGGTGGTCCTGGAACCCTTCTGTGCTGATACTGGGGGATGACTGTATATTCCTTAGAGAAAAGGTGTGTTTATTCACCCTCTGGTTCTGCCTTTTACTTTAGCCTTTTCTTCTTTTCTTCCTTCCTTCTTGCTCCTCATCACTATTATTATTTTAACTTTATTATTCCTTATTAAAGGAATTATTCCTAACAACCCATAGACATTGCCTTTCCATCCATGGCTTTCCATTTACTCTAAAGATTTATATTAAACCCACCAACTCTAATGTGTAAACATGGTCAATGGAAAACAATAAGTAATTTGACTTGACTACTTAGCGTTTAAAAGAGTTTTGGGAAGGTAAAAAAGCTCCTTTGAGCATTCTTAAAAACAAACAAACAAAAAATCCACCTAACCTTTAAGTTCTAGAAAACCTCACCGAGGCATTTCCTTGCAGCAGGCCTGGAAAGCAGAAGCTCCTTCCTTGAAAGTCTCCTCATCTCTTGCTTCTCTCCTCCTCCACCTTTTCCTCCTCTCTCTCCTCTTCCTCATTCTGTCACATTCCAGGCAGTGCTGTGGCAGAGATTTCATCAGGAGCAGGAGCAGGCCTGCTTTTGGGAGCAGGGGCGTGAAGGGTGATGGAGAGGGAGCAATGAAGGTGAGATGTTGCTTCTGGAAACGGGAGAGGGCATTGGTGTTGAGTGTTAGCTTCTCATTTCTGAAGCTTGCAAGACTCACCTTGTTTCTGTCCATGCTGCCCCCACAGAGCCAGGTGTGGGTGCCGCAGAAGTGTCGTTTTGATGAGATGGTCTGTGTTGTCTTGAGTACATAAGGGAGCAGGGAAATGTGGAGACCCTGGTAACGTCCAGGGAAATCTCCACTTGGAAATGTTTTGTACCCTGGTCCATGGGTGACATGAAACAGTTTGTGATAGAACAAAAACCCAGTTGGCTTTTCAGCTATCTGTATAGGTGCCCAGAGTAGAATTTGTTTCTAAATTGCAGTTCTTCGTGAGCTTCCTGTGTCAGACATACAGCTGAATCTGCATTGATGGGCTCAGCCAACACTGGTTTTTCTCCCCCCTCTCCATTTGTGTTCGAAACAAAGCCGCCTGCAGATACAGCCTGGGAGATGCTGCTTGCATGGGCTTCTTGGTGGACCCTGGCGCGGCGCTGACTTATTTCAAATGCTGCCTTTTTATAGCCTCTTCACAGTAATTGTTAGACGTTAGATGTTCTCTCTACCACCGCCATGTAGATTAATATGACTTTTTAAATGGAGATAAATTATGTTTTACTCACAGATGACTCATTTCATAGCCCTCTTTAAATACATGTCCAACCGTTTCTCTCAAGTGTCACTCTCCATTCTCTGTAAGCCGTAGTCTCTGAGGGGGTGGAGGCTTTCCAGAATATGGAGTTCTGTATGGAAATCTGGTGCTCAGAGAAGCTAGGACCCCAACATCTTACAAGTCTCCTTAGTGTAGACCTAGGACCAGACTTCTCTTCCCTTGATGGCTAATCCAGCACAGCTTCCTTTGCTCTGACATGCCTTGCCTACCCCCATCGGCCCCATGGACTGGCACTTGCCATCACAAAAGAGAAAGCATCCTAGTTTCTGGCATCCTAGGGTGTTGGCAATTATTTTATTGCAGAAAAAGAAGAATATGTTGTGCGTGTGTGTGTGTGTGTGTGTGTGTGTGTGTGTGTGTGTCTGTGCTGAGTCTTCATTGCTTTGCCCAGGCTTTTCTCTGGTTGTGGCAAGTGGGAGCTGCTCTTCATTGTGGTGCCTGGGCTTTCTCATTGCAGTGGTTTCTCTTGTTGTGGACCATGAACTCTAGGCATGTGGGCTTCAGTAGTTGTGGTTCTCGGGCTTTAGAGCACTGGCTTAGTAGCTGTGGTACACGGGCTTAGTTGCCCTGCATGTGGGGTCTTCCAGGACCAGGGATCAAACCTGTGTCCCCTGCACTGGCAGAATGTTTTATTTTATTTTATTTTATTTATTTATTTTTATTGTAGTGGTTTTTGTCATACATTGACATGAATCAGCCATGGATTTACATGTATTCCCCATCCCGATCTCCCCTCCCACCAATGTTTAAAAAAAAAAACCTCACATGGTTCTGTCATCCTAAAAAAAATCTCTTTCTTTCTTTCTTTTTTTTTGATGTGTATGTTCTTATTCATTCTAATATGAAGTCTTTAAAATGTTCAACATTAAAAAATAGTTATTTGTACCATAAGCAGAAACTACGGTGTTTATTTAAATACCTGAGAACTGTCTTTGCTGATGTTGTCTGGTGTCCACGTTTTGACTTCTAGGGCTAAGCTACTTCCTGTGGGTTGAATAAATATATGATGTCTTTCAATGTAAATCAGTGAGACTATATAAGAGTAAATATATGAGTTCTTTCCATAATTTTGGAAGAGTGCTTCTCACATCACCATTCCCTGCAAGTCTTTTTTCAAGTGTTGATTGTCATCAATGAGAAGGAGATGAACCTTCTGTCAGACAGACCTTGGGAGGTAGGTTCTTTTCTCTTTGTGAGCCCAGTGTTTTCGATTCTACAGTGTGAGTCCTAGGCAGGAGTTGGAGGTCAAGCACCTGGCATGGTGCCCGCAGGTACCAGCGTCAGTGTCCTCCCTGTGTCTGCCCCCCTTACACTGCGGTCTGGGTGTCACGTCACACCTGGCTGTTTTCACCCACCTGATGGAACAAAGCAGTTCAGTTCCGTTAGGACCCAGTTCGTTTGCCACAGGTTCAGAGTGCCTGCGTCAGCCCTACCTCCCTCGTGGACCTTCTGCACCTGAAGTGCTCTGCTAGTTGTATAAGCAGCGGTAGCTGGAGAGATGGGTTAGGAAGCTGAGGGAGAAGGGCCAGAGAGACCACCGGGCTCAAGGCTGTGGGTGTGGCCGCGAGCCAGCTCGGGTGTGGTAACAAACACCACAGACCAGGCAGCGTAACAGCAGACCTGTATTTCTCACCGTTCTGGAGGCTGGACGTCCAGGATCAAGATGCTGGCAGATTTGATGTCTCATTGAGGGCCCTTTTCCTAGTTTGCAGATGGCTGTCTTGCTGTATCCCCACATGGCAAACAGAGATCCCCTTTGTGTCTTTTCTTGTGAGGGCACGAATCTCATTTGTGAGGGCTCACCCTCGTGGCCTCATCACCTCCCAAAGGCCCTGTCTCCAAATACCATCCTTTTGGGAGTTAAGGTTTCAGCAGTGATTCTTGGGGAGATGCAGACATTCAGCCTGTGTGAGCTGAGGTTTAGGACCTATAGGCAGGCATCTTAGAAACAAAGATGAGTTCTATAGAGAAGGAAGGTTTTCAGTGGTTCAGGATGGAAGTGAAGTAGGGGGGATAGGATGAGAAGTGAGAGTGAAGCTCTGGGTCAGGAATCTGAGCCAGCCAGCAGAGCAGAGAATCGGGTCAGTAGGTCACCCATAGCCAGGAGTCCAAGGATGCTGGATAAAGGTTCTCACCCTGTTTATTTGTTGGTTTGTGGGCTCCTGTAAGCACAGGAACTGATTGCTGAATGAGGGGAGCCTTACAGGTAAAGAGGGACCCAGGGTCAGCAGTGAATGCAAGAGAGCAGCCCATCTGGTACCTCCTAGGTTGTCTGCAGGCAGCTTGATCCGTGTCTTCTTTGCACAGTGTAACTTTAGTAGAGCCTTCATCCACACTCAGAGTGACCTGGTCTGGTTGATAGATCATGTCATCATCCTTTGTATATTTCCTCAGTTGCAGGTAGGTATTTGCTGTGTGCATAAAAAAATCCCCATCAAAATTTTGTCTGACATGAGGTTTATTACCTGCCTCACTGAGGGAGCTTGGCTGCTATCTCTTTGCTCCTTGTTTGAACTCTGAAGAATGTTCTGTGTTAGCATTATGTTCTGTTTTTCAGCTTTCTTTTCTCTTGGTTTTCCTTCTGTTTGGGCAGCAATCCGCTAATGCCGTAAACTGTCACTCGGTTGCACCAGCAGCATATCTAATTGCACCTCTTCACCTGGAGCTCCTCAGGAGACCCTGCTCTCCCTGGGGCTTCCTGGGTGCCGGCGCCCCACCCCCAGTAGACCCTGGTGGCAGAGACTGGTGAAGAAAGGAGGAGGAGAGGAGGTGGAGGATGCTTTGTGTCCTTTTACTGGTCATCCTGATGAGAAGGATTTTGGAGTCTTGTTTGCGGTCTCGCCATTGGGGTGTGGGGGAGGGGAGGGAGGTGGGGTGGGGAACAGAGCCCAGGGTGCCGTCTTGGGGCTGTTGATAACATGCCCTGCTTCTTTCTTGTTCCCTTTGCCCTGGGTTCTCTGTGCTTCTGATAAGAGCTATATTCCACAGAAGGAGAGGTGACAAGCTATTAATATCTGATAGGGTCTTGCGCTTTGATAGTTTTGTTTGGGATGAATTGAGAGCAAGGCTCAGAGGGCTTGCATGCCCCCCAAACCCCCGGGCTGAGAGAACAGACCCCGACTGCACCTCGCCCCTGCGGGAGGGACTTCTGCATCTTTGGGTTTCTCTGTGGTCACTTGATCGTGGACTGCGTTTTTCCATCTCTGATTGGAAACTCCCAGGGCAGGACCTTGTCGTCCTAATCTCATCCTACTCAGGGTCAGGGCTTCTTCCTAAGTAACCACTGCTGCTCTGAGTCAGGCTCAGATGCCGGATTCAGACCCTGAGTGTGGCTGTCTGTTGAGTGGGGCTGGGCCAGCTTCGTAACTACGTTCATAAAGCACTGGAGGAAGGCTGGGCCTGTGCTGTCAGACCTTGTTTCAGACTCCGTGTGGGTGAGCATCAGAGATGTGCAGGAGGAGCCTGGAGTTTCTTCTGAAAGTAATGTTTACTTGCTCCCACATTTCCTGAGCTTGAAAGGACTTGCAAAGGACTTGCAAATCCCACTCTGCAAAGGACTTGCCCTGAAACATAGCCAGACACATGCGCATACACAACACCAGCAGCAGCAGCAACAGAACAGAGCCTTTAAGGGGAAAGTGTTGACCTGCACTTTAGTTTGTATCCCCAGGCCTTGGAACCTGAGAAGAACCAGCTTTGTGATATACTGCAGAGGGTCCCACTGCAGTGTGGAAATACCCTTCCAGTGAGTGGAAGGGTCCTGTGTGTCTGTGTGTTTTCCTCTCCTTGGCTTCTGTTGGTTAATTACTTCCTCTGCAAACTTCTCCCCATCCTTCCCACAGCTGATGTTGGCGAGTAAATGTGCCGGTTGGTTGGGTGGGGCCTGTCTTCTTCCTGCATCTCCACCCACCCTATCTTTACAAGTTGGGTGGGGTGCCATGTCAGGCCACGAATTCTGTGACCCCTTTTTAAAAAAATAAACAGAGCTGTGCTGCCAGCTTGTGATCGCCCCTAGATGAAAGGTTATTAAAATGGAAAAGGGCCATGGGCTGGTAGGTGGTTGCTTGCCCAGGAAGGTGAGCTTGCTTCCTGTTGTCTGAGCTCTCTGGTGCATTCCACGGTTCTGCATTTCATGTTACTTGTGGTTAATGAATAGCAGATCCTTTCCATGTAGTCTGTTTGGTTCTGGGTTATATACATTTCTCCAAAGAGTCCTAACTCTGGATCTTAAATAAGACCTAGATCATCTTATTAATTAAGTGGAAAAGGACGTGTCCTCCCCTCTCTGCCTGGTTAACTGCCGTCTCATGTATATTTTTCTCTGTCCAGTTTCTTTAAATAGAGAAGTCATGTGAATTCGGAGGCGCTCAATCACACTGCTTGGTTCCACCTTCTGGGCCTGCAGTTTATTATTGAGCTTTATCAGTAAAATGGGGATAATAATAGTACACACTTTATGGAGTTTTACAAGAACACAGTGAGTACACTTGCAGAGTGCTTGCATATAATATAGTTAGCATTCAGTTCAATGTTAAAAAATGTGGGTATTGATAATAACATAAAGCTGAGTACTCTGGTGCTGTTTTTGGAACTGTTATCCATCTCCTAGAGGTATGGTTACCATCTTTCCTCCGATCATGAGCAGAGGAAGTTGTGTGAGAATCATGCATGCATTTCTGGGGTTGACAAAGAAGAATATTTAAAATTGGGAGTGGCTTAGAAAACCTGAATCCTTTGGGTTACTTGCAGCAAACAGGATGTTGATAATAGGTTCTTTGGTTGGAGATGGGTTTTATTTTAACGTGTCTGGAGTTTTATCTGCTGTCACCAAGACTACAGCAGCAGAATGCCTGAACTGAAGCTGTCAGCCCTGGAAAGCATCCTACACAATCTTGATCAATCAGCCTCAACTCCCCACAGCCTATCTCCTTACCTGGGCTTTGATTTATCAACTACTGTGATGGGACTTCCCTGGTGGTCCAGTGGCTAAGTCTGTGTGCTCCTAATTAATGCAGGGGGCCTGAGTTCAATCCGTGGTCAGGGAACTCGATCCAGCAACTAAAGACATGCCACAATGAAGACACGCACAGCCAAAATAAATAAAACAAAAAACAAATAAAACTACCACGGCTGTGGGCCCCTGCAGAGGAAGCCCAAGTTAGACATCCCCTGGGACCTCTTGATGACTTTATCAGGCTGGGGGCAGGGGGAGGCAGTTTTTAACATCTTTCAGGCCAGTTGAGTCCCACCATGTTCAGTGGGATGGAACTCTGAGACCTACATCAGCCGCTCCCACAAAGTGAGAGAGTCGACCAGAAGCTGGCCTCGCCTTGCCGCCTCCCTGACCTAGTTTCCAGCCACTTTCCTCTTCTGTGTGCTCCAGCCACACTGGCCTCTTTTCTGTTTTTCTTACACAAGCCAAGCTCACGCTTGCCCGGGGCTGGACGGGCTCTCCAGAGCTGCCATCTGGAAAGCTCATCCCAGGTCTTGAGCCTCTCCGTCACCCTTTCCAGAGCCAGCCCCTGACCTGCAGCCGCTCACCTGCCCACTTGCCCTCCTTCCCAGACACGTTGCAGATACCTTGTCTGCTCACTGATTTCTTGCTGGTCCCTCGCCCCACCACTGGAAGAGAAAGTCCATGAAACCAGGGTTTCCAGCACAGAGACACTGCTTTGTTCTCACATGTGGCCCTTTGCTGGACTGCCAGGTGTCCTTCCAGTAGGGGAGATGGCTTCTCCTACTTGCAGAGCAGCAGGGGATAAGAGGGCGCTAGGTCGCAATTACCAAGGATAACCGAACGGTCTGTCTTCTCTGTAAGCCACAGAGGGAAACATTTGGGAAACGTGTTCTGCAGAATACATGATTTGAGCTTCCATCTTGGCATGTAAAGAAGGCTGAGCACCAAAGAACTGATGCGTTCAAACTGTGGTGCTGGAGAAGACCCCTGAGAGTCCCTTGGACAGCAAGATCAAACCAGTCAGTCTTACAGGAAATCAACTCTGAGAAAACTCATTGGGAGGACTGATACTGAAACTGAAGCTCCAGTACTTTGATCATCTGATGAGAACAACTGACTCATTAGAAAAGTCCCTGATGCTGGGAAAGATTGAGGGAAGAAGGAGAAGAGGGCGTCAGAGATTGAGATGGCTGGATGGCATCACTGCAGCAATGGACATGAACTTGGGCAAACTTGGGGAGATGGTGAGGGACAGGGAAGCCTGGTGTGCTGCAGTCCATGGGGTTGCAAAGAATCGGACATGACTGGGCGACTCAACAACAACAACATCTTGGCATGAAGTCGGGATCTTGGGAGGCCAAATAGGATCAGGTTAGCGTTTCATTTTCATGAATTAAAATGAATGAAAGGCCAGTGACTTCAAGGCCAGGCCTAATCCTATGCCCTTGGCCTTTAACTGTTTTCTGACACTATGTACCTGGAGCTCAGTTCCAGGAGACTCCCTGCTCCCGTCTTCATAGGCCCATCTCGAATTGTTGGTCCCCAGGTGACCCACTCCTGTTTCTTATTGTGATAAAATATACAAGTAAAATTTACCATTTTAACCATTTTTGAGAGAATAACTAGTTCAGTGGCATTCAGCACATTCACATTGATGTACAACCGTCACTATCATCCATCTCCAGAACTGTCTTCAGCTTCCCCAAATGGAAACCCTGTCCTCGTTAAACACTAACTCCCTGTTCCCCCTCCGTCTGCCTTGGTACCCACCCTCTCTTTTCTGTCCTTGTGAAAATGATGACTCTAGGTATTTCGTATACTGTGTGGGATCACACAATATTCGTCATCTTGTGGCTTGTTTTTACTTCACTTACATAACGTTTTCAGGGTTCATCCATGTTGTAGCATGAGTCAGAATTTCACTCCTTTTTAAAGCTAAATAGTATTCCATTGTATGTATCCACTGTGTTTTGTTAACACATCTGTCTGTTGACGGATCTGTCTTTTATACTGTGGGTTATAGTCAGCATTTTAAAACATACAGTAGGAAATGTTTGCCTGTATTAAGGATCAGTACTGTTTTGTGAAATGTGTGTGTGTGTGTGTGTGTTGTACTAAACCATACTGATTTTTTTACAGGCATTGTAGAGTAGAATGCTTCAGCATCTCCCGGGTCTGTGGCACTCATCACATCGAGAACTCTGCAGTGCTTCCTGTGTTTTGGGAGGGATGGGCTAGGAAAGTAGGAGCTTGAAGAGCAGGTTAACTCTGCCTTCTTGTTTGTTTTGAGCATCATGTGCCCAGAGTGATACACTTGGAAGGAATTCAGGTGGGCCCAGTGGGAGTCAGACAGCATTGTTTGTAAATAGTTTTCAGGGTTTTCCCTGAAACTTGTCTCTCTGGGGTCCTTCCCTGCTGTAGGGCACAGAATGAGATGGGGCTGCTTGCCTGGGAGAGTCTGCAGCTCTCGGAGGGCGGGCTTGGTGTAGGAGTTGACATGGACCTTGGATCAGAGCTGAGGTCAGCTCATGGGATATTATGTCTCGATCACGCCTCTGTGGTTGTTGTGTCATGCTCTTTGTCTTGATCTGGACTTGGTTATTTCCTACTAATTTAGTATCAGCAATCTAGCACTAGAAGGAAACTTTCTTGGTTTTAGAGGGACAGACCCTTCAGCCCAGAGGTCACTCAGGTATTTGTATGAAATGGGGACTAGTGCTCAAGACCCTCCTCCCCTGATGTTTTTTCCCCCACTGTATTAAATGCTTCCCTCCGAAATAGAAACATCCCAGCATATTTCACGAGTGGGCTGTAATGTCATGAATTAAGATAATTAAAAGTATAGGTTTGCATTATCTCAAAGCCTGGATGCTATAGAGATTGTGGGGGTTACAGAGAATGTTAGAATTCCACCTCCTTTAGTTGGGGTTGTTGTTGTTGAGTCACTGAGTCGTGTCTGACTCTTTGCAACCTCCTGACTGTCGCCCGCCAGCCTCCTCTGCCCATGGGATTTCCCAGGCAAGGCAAGAATACTGGAGTGGGTTGCCATTTCCTTCTCCAGGGGATCTTCCCAACCCAAGGATCAAACACAAGCCTCCTGCATTGGTAGGTGGATTCTTCACCACTGAGCCACCAGGGAATCCGCCTCTAGTTGGGAAGGGGATTATAAGTAGTTGGAAAGATCAATCAAGGGTGATCAAGGTGTGTGAATGTCAGGCTGGGGATGGTGCACATGCAGACCTGGGGAGATCACAGTGCATTTGTGGGTGTGTGTGTGCGTGTGACCCCAGTGCATTTGCGGTGTGTGTGTGTGTGTGTGTGATCCCAGTGTGTATGTATGTATGTGTGTGTGTATGTTTATAACACTTATTGAGGGAGCTGATTCTCAGGGGGACATGTTTGCTTTCATTGATAGGTTTCAATTAGCCTGTAAAGAGGGTATTTACTTGTAAGCTCTGAGGATGTTTTTCTGCACATGTGCTGCTGGAGACAGTGTGTTCCGTCTGGAAGGTCGGTAACTGGTACCAGGGTCCAGCGTCGGACGGTTTGTTTTTCATTGTTTGCACTCGTTTCTATGCCAGATGAAGTCATGCAGTTGCACACAGAGATGGGTATGCAAACTTTCCTGCTTTTTGAAGTTGCTGCAGAGACTCCCTTTGAACTTTAGTTCTCATTTTTAAAATTTCCAGCAAGACAGCTTCTTGGTGGGGGAGAGGTGGTGGTGGTGGTAAATTCTTGTTCTGGGTGCCTTGCTTTTATCACTAGAAAAAAGCATTACTGTTGGGAGGTGTGTTCCTGCTGTGGTCTTTTCATCTGTTGCCTTGAACGAGGAGCCTGAAGGATTCTGAAGAGATTAACATATATCCTCTATAACGTGTGGTTGCTTATGCCTTGAATAGGTAACATGTGTGGGGTGATTTTCTGGGCAAACTTTATCTTCCTAAAGGATGGCTTTTAAAATGTTGAATGTTCATGATGAAAGCATAAATATGTGAACATCTGAGGTCATAGTAAACCTTGAGATCTTCCCCTGAGTCATTGAATAGTCCTTCAGATGTGTGAACTTGAACTAGTGGGTTTAACAAAACATCAGACATATACAAGACTAAATAAAAAGTCACGTCTTGTTGTAGTTTGGGATGCCATGTCTTTGCCAGGGAGAGAGCTCTGTAAGAGGCTGTCTTGCAGTTGTAAACTAATTTTTTTTCCCAAACAATTTCTTCAAATGCCCCAGCATCTCTTATCAAACTCTGGATGAGTTGCCCTTTGGTCACCTTTTAAAAATATCTTTCAACATTCAGTAAGTTTTGTCTCCATTATTTTATCCATGTTTCATCCAGTGCCTGGGCTCCTGGTGATTAAATTGTGCTTCTTCTTTGAAGATCTCCACTTCCAGTGCAATGTGACTCTCCAATGAAAATTACAGGACTGATGTGTGTGTTGAAGTGCTTCATTTTAGCAAATTTTCATTTGCTTTGTAATTGTTTTGCTTCTCATCTCCACTTTCTCCTTGATGGTTGTGGTTATAAGATGCACAAACTTGTGAAAACAGCAAGACACTCTGATAGGCCTTGGTTTTAACTTGCTGCCTATTCCTTGGTGGGGGGTGGTTTTTTTGGGTGTCCATTGTGGAAGCAGTATTTTCAGTCTCTGTTCATACCTGTCTAATGACCCAAGGGGATTTAAATGCTGTCCTTCACTGTGGTGTCATAATTTCCACAGTGTTTTTGACTTGTTTTGCTACCTACTACTTCACACTCCTGTCTCGCCTAGATGTGTGCAGATATTTGCTGACAAAGTAATGTTGATGTAGACAAACAGATCACACACACACATACCACACCAATGCATGGGGCCTGGGATTGATTACTGGTCAGGGAACCAAGATCTTGCCTGCCACATGGTGTAGCCAAAATGATAAAAATAAAAATAAAAATGTACAAAACCGAAAATTTTCAATAGCAATCAATACATGCCATCTTGAGTAATAATGGCTTAGCTTTTGAAAGCTTTCATTCATAGATGAATTCTTTTTCTTTAACTAAGGAAGGTGGTTTAGAAGTTCATGTTTCTTGGTAGCTGCATTAGTGGCCACCCCTGAGAACATCCTGCTTTCTGAAACATTTTCACGTCCCTGAACTGCTGAGACCTCGCTCTCTCCTGCCTTCTCTTCTCTTTCTGGATCCTCCCCTTGGGTCTCCTTTGCAGTCTCCTCTTCTTTGTCTTCCCTTTGGAATTTGGGGGTTTTGGAGGGCACCTTTGTCACCCTATGAGTAATACGAGCGGTTTCCTTAGCCTCAGTTGCTTGTGGATTTGGGGCTCCCAGATCTACACGCCTGGCCTGTATCTGACTCCCGAGCTCAAGCACCATGTCCAGTGCTTCCTTTATTGTACATGTTCACACGTGCGCTTTACGGGCCTCTAAGCACCGTGTGTCTCGCTCTTCTCTCTGATCAACCTTGTTTATCCTAGAGCATCCATTTTGGCAAATGGCTCCACTGTGCCCCCAGGTGAGTTTGGATCTCTGGTTTTGCTATGCTGGATTGCAGCCATGAAATTAAAGGACGCTTACTCCTTGGAAGGAAAGTTATGACCAACCTAGATAGCATATTAAAAAGCAGAGATTACTTTGCCAACAAAGGTCCATCTAGTCAAGGCTATGGTTTTTCCAGTGGTCATGTATGGATGTGAGAGTTGGAATATAAAGAAAGCTGAGCACCGAAGAATTGATGCTTTTGAACTGTGGTGTTGGAGAAGACTCTTGAGAGTCCCTTGGACTGCAAGGAGATCCAGCCAGTCCATCCTAAAGGAGCTCAGTCCTGGGTGTTCATTGGAAGGACTGATGCTGAAGCTGAAACTCCAATACTTGGGCCACCTGATGCGAAGAGCTGACTCATTGGAAAAGACCCTGATGCTGGGAAAGATGGAGGGCAGGAGGAGAAGGGATTGACAGAGGATGAGATGGTTGGGTGGCATCACCGATTCAATGGACACGGGTTTCGGTGGACTGCGGGAGTTGGTGATGGACAGGGAGGCTTGGCGTGCTACAGTTCATGAGGTTGCAGAGTCGGATACGACTGAGCGACTGAACTAAACTGTCTTGGGCTCCCTCTCTTTTCTTCTGATCCATCTTGTATTTGAGGTCTGTGCCTCCATGTGGCTGTGAAGGGGTCACCCTGGGTCTGTATTTCATCCGGATGATCTTCCTGTTCTCAGGGCCTCCTGGGCTTTGCTTGTTCAAACCCAGCGCCTATCATGTCTCCTCTGTTAAGGGCCTGCTTTACCTCTTAGAATGTGAGCCTTATGAGAGCAGGGACTTCGTTTTGTTCACTGCTTTATCCTTAGTATTGGTGAGCTGGGCACCTGCTACACCTGAAATAAATGTTTTTTTAATTAATTACTTTTTAAAATTAATTAACATTTTCGCCATGCCATGGGCATGTGGGATCTTAGTTCTCCAACCAGGGATTGAACCTATGCCTCCTGAAGTGGAAGCATGGAGTCTTAGCCTCTGGACCACCAGGGAAGTCCCAGTAAATATGTATTTTAATGAAATAGTTTTTTATTTTCAACCTGATTTAAAAAAAAACAAAAAACAACTGTGACTGGTTACTTTGTAGAGACCATATGTTTTGGAAAAACAGGACAAGGGTGGAGAAGAATTCCTCTTCTGGAGATGCTAGGAATATCTATAATGATATAACAGTTTTGGACTTTTTGACTGGAGTGTTGTTGATCAGAAAGTAAAGTTGTAACAGGCACTAAGTGGGTGTTTTCTTATTTCCATTGAGTTCTGGTCCTGGTGGTTGGGAGGGAGCATGTGTCACTGACTCTGCAGAGTTGACAGAATCACTCGTATAGTTTGGTAGGAGGAAGTAAAAACAGATGATGGTAACTGTGAAGATAAGTGTGTATCAGGTACCATCATCTGAATCACTCTGCTCTTACCCCAGATGTCTCGATAATTTATTCTTTTTGTTTTTTTTTAAGCAACAAGTGGAGAGGTAGTTGTGGTCAGAGATCTATATCTCTGATTTCCCAGAGTCCTGTTTTCCTTGCAATATCTGCTTTAAAAAAGTGTGTGGTAACAGAATGTTGAAATACATTAAGTATTTGGGGACCTGATTATTTAGAAACTAAATGTGGGCCAGAAGAGGAAGGATTCCATTCAACAAAGACACTACTCATCCATCAAAGGTCTTGGAGAAGTTTCATTTTGAGTAGAAGTTTGTTACAAGCAAACAAAATAATACATAGGTTTATTTGTTTAAGGAGACCCTTTATTCTCCAGCTTAGTGGCTCTCAAACTTTTGGATCTCAGGACCCTTTACACTGTTATAAAGCAGTTGGTTGGCCAAAAAGTTCCAGGGTGTTTTCCCCTACCATCTTATGAAATGTAACACAACGGCGGAAAAAAAAAAAAAAAAAAACAATGAAATGTAACACAAACTAACCTTTTGGCCAACCCTTTACTTGTGGCCCCTCAAAGACCTTTGCCTGTTGTAATATCTGTTGATTATTTATTGTTAGGAATTAAAATTGAGAAAGTTGAAAATTTTCACTTAAAAATGACAAAATAACTATAAACCCATTACAGTTTAGGAAAAGATCATTTGTATTGAAAAATGTTTCCAAAACAGAAAAAAAAAAACCCAACATGATTTTACTTTTGTGCACATTTCTTCGATTATGTTTAAAAATGGAGCATAACTGTTCTGCAAAATTGAAACAATACTGAGTCTACTGGCATTGTTTTACCTTTTTGCAAATCTGTTTCATAACCAGCTATAATAGAATGTAACTCAGTTTTCATATCTGCTTCTGCATTCAGTCTGTTGTAGGTTGTTTCAGTTGAAGTATATGCAGAAAATCCGATCTCATGCAGATACATAGCTGGTTAAGGTGGGAGTATTGAAATAATCTTTTCAGGGAATTATGGATGGTGCAATGTGGATTCTGACACCATGACAATGGTCTTTTCTTACTCTGTTAATGTTAAAATTCATTAGATTACCTTTCGTTTTGAATAAGAAGAAGGAAAAGTGAACCTGTTTAATGCCATATTATGCAACCATATTTTAAAAGTATTTTATCACAGATGGAATGCTTACAAATGTGGTAAATTGTCTACTTAGTAGGACCCTCATTTTGCTAAAAATTAATGAAAAGACATATGTGTTAAATGAAAGGAAAATATATCAAAATATGGATGTGTTTAGTGATGCATTCATGGATGATATTTTATTTTCTGTCTACTATTCTGATTTTCCAAATTTTCTAGGATCACATTGCTTCCAAAACCTGGGTGAGGGGAGTTTTTCTTTTTTTTTAATAGTGAAATAAGTGTGTCTGTTAAGCCTTTTCCCCCCACAGGTTACCTTGTTTGTGAAAATTCCAGTTTTTATAGTTGGAGTGGTAACTAAGACCCCTTTCCCTCCTTTAAGTTTTTATTTATTTATCAGATTAATGTAACTTTTCTATGTCTGTTTTTAACCTCAGGACTTTCCCTCTTTCCTTGGATAACAATTAATTGATTTATTAGAGAGACTTTATTCAGGGCTTATTCAAGCAAATTATTGGCAGTGGAACTTTATAGCAAGGACGCAATTTACTTTTCCTCATTTCTGCTACACCTCAAGCAAACACAGATTCTTATCTAAGTAAAATGATTAAAGGATTTTGTCCTGTGGTGATAGTACAGCTCCTTAGTAGTTGAGAAATATCCTGGAAATTAGCATATCATTAACCTGTCAGTTATTTTATCTAAGTCCTTTTGTCAGCGGTGTGTTGTGTGTTTCTCTTTACAGTTGTATGGCTGGAAGTTGAAGTGTGTACGCGGAGCTGCAAAGGGCAGTTCACATCTGGGGATGAGCTCCCTGCTGACACCTGGATTTAGGAAGCCTGTTTACTCATTGTTGTGTAACTGACACAACAATGATAAAAAAAAGCGGTGGCTTTTATCCTTTCTCTATGGACAGGAATCCAAATATGCTGGTGGTCTGTTTTCCTGAAAGTGGAGGATTTCATCTTGTTATTTCTTGGTTTTATGTTCCTTGTGATATAATTAAGTGATTATTAAGATGTCTACAGAAGCAGCTAAGCACTCACAAAGCAGAAAATTAGCAGTTTTGCATTCACTACTTATCATCTTAAAGATATGAACATTGTTACTTTGATAGTTCCAATTGAACATAGAGTTCTGTGGCTTTAGTTAATAAATTAGTAACTGTTAATGTTTGCAATCTCTCCCAAGACTGTTTACAAAGGCACACCTGACTCTGAAGTATAAACTGTGATAGGAAATCACTTTATTGCTTGTCCTAATATTGTTTTACTAAATTAAAAGACTCTTCTATTCTCTGCTTAAAACAGTTGAGACTATTCTACTTGGGGGCACCCTTAAAGCTTTCTTCATTAAATTTGGAAACATTCTAATTTGACTTTAGTCAGCTTTTATGAGTTGAGCATTTTTGAGGCTAAGAAATGTACTCCGAGTATACCTATTGATTTCTTCCTTTTATAATTGAAACCAGTCTTTGAATTTAATTATTTCTTGGCTTTGTCCTTGTCTTTAATGTGATAGATGGGGCTTGGATGGTATCACAGGTTCTAAGTAAGACATAAGAAGTGTTATTATTATTGCATCCCCATAATCATGAACTGTGGGAGCATTTAGGATATACTCTGAAATCATTGCCACAATAGAGAAGATAGACTTGACGAAGGCAGGAGCTTTGATTATGTTCCTGCTAATTTCATGCTGTTTAGAACAGTGCGTTTATGCTCAAGTTTCTCAATCGTGTCTGACTCTTTACAACTCCATGGACTGTAGCCCACCAGGCTCCTCTGTCTATGGAATTTTTATGTCAAGAATACTGGAGTGGGTTGTCATTCCTACTCCAGAGGGTCTTCCCAACCCAGGGATTGAAACTATGTCTCCTGCATCTTCTGCATTAGCAGGCAGATTCTTTCCACTGAGCTACCTGGGAAGCCCGAATACCTACATGGGTGACAGTGTGTTAGTCACTCAGTTGTGTCCAACTCTTGGCAACCCTAAGGACTGTAGCCTACCAGGCTCCTCTGTCCGTGGAGTTCTTTAGGCAAGACTACTACTGGAGGGGGTTGCCATTCCCTTCTCCAGGGTATCTTCCCAACCCAGGAGTCAAACCCAGGTCTCCCACATTGCAGGCAGATTCTTTACTTCTGAGCCACCTGGGAAGTCCAAGAATACTGGAGTGGGTAGCCTATCCCTTCTCTAGGGGATCTTCCCAAGCCAGGAATCAAACCAGGGCCTCCTGCATTGCAGGCAGATTGTTACTGCTGGGCTACTGGGGGAACCGAACCTAGATGGGAGATGATCAAAAAACGTGTTCCCAGCAGTAAATTGAACAGTTCCAGGTGGGGGTTAGGGGGCAGGATGCAAACTTAGGACAGAGACAAATGGTGGAAGGACCCAGGTTAGATAGGGTGATCTGGGCAGATGGTGTATGAGTGGAGATTAAAGGGTGAGCCAGTGGTTACGAGAGATTTGCGATGGGGATGAGTTGTGGTGGAGGGAATTAGCATGAACACAAACTAGGTAAGCAATGAAAGGAGGCCAGTGGGACTGGAGGGCGGGGAGTAGGGTCTGGAGAGAGATGCAGGAGATGAGGTGTGAGAAATACACCTGGGTAGGGAGTGACAGACACCGTCAGGGGTTTAGAGAAGCTTCTGGTGAGTGACCTGACCTCACCTCATTTGTATTTTAAGACAGTCCCATGGGAGGAATATAAACTCTTAATGCAGGCTTCCTGCTTTAACATTTTTTTCTTTGATAATGAGAACATTGGGACAGCATTTTTAGCTATGAAACTGTTGGTTTCTGTTTGAGATGCAGTAATAACAATGTTGGGCTTCTCAAGTGACTCAAGGGGTAAAGAATCTGCCTGCAATGCAGGAGATGCGGGTTTGATCTCTGAGTCGGGAAGATTCCCTGGAGAAGGAGATGGCAACCCACTACAGTATTCTTGCCTGGGAAATCCCATGGACAGAGGAGCCTGGCAGGCTACAGTTCATGGGGTTGGAAAGAGTCAGACACGACTTAGCAACTGAGCACACACAATGACAAGGTGACCTCCTAAGTTTTCACCCTGAAATTTACATTGCGGCTTAACTGTGGGGCCAGGCTGGTGGCCTGGGTCGCATCCTACAGGTTCCCAGCAGGAAGAACAGGAAGGGGCTAGTCCAGCCAGTGGTTGGCACAGCTTTGCAGTGTCAAGAGTAGAACCGTGATTCGTTGGGGCTGTGATCGATGTGAATACTGTGACCTGGCTGACAGCTGGCAAGCCGAGCGCTGACTGATGTATTTCCTTTTTCAATCACAGCATCCTGGCTGAGCCAGGAACAATCCAGAAACTCCACCATCAGCACTTGGAGATCTTCTGTGCTTTTGGGAAGAATGAGCATGGACTAGTTTATTGTACATTTCTGATGTCAAATTACTGATGGTGAATCAGTCGTTTCAGATGACAGAGGAGGTCCGGATGGAAGGCCTCTTTAGAGCAACTGTTATTAATTGTTATTAATCCGTAGTGCTCTTTATTATAGGGAATGCTGAGAGAGGGAATGCTGAGAGAGGAGTGCTGTGCTTGTCTTAACTGGTTTGCTTTCTTAACTCTGCCTGGTCGCCTCCAAGCTTGGAGAGTCTGGGCGTACAAGCAGTGAGGGGCTGCATTTCAGATACAAACTTTAATCTGGATTTCATCTGGTCACAGATCTTCCGAAGAGTCACCCTATTATTTTGTATTATGCCTAAAAAATAGGGCTTCCTGGTGGCTCAGTAGTAAAGAATCCACCTGCAGTATAGGAGCACTGGAGACATGGGTTCGATCCCTGGGTGGGGAAGATCCCCGGGAGGAGGGCATGGCAACCCACTCCCATATTCTTGCTTGGACAGAGGAGCCTGGCCAGCTACAGTCCCTGGGGTCGCGAAAAGTCAGACTGAAGCGACTTCGCATGCATACCTAAAGATGGGCAAAAATAGTTCTCACATTTCCCCTTTGCAGGGGGATAGGGAGTGGCTTAGATGGAGTGGCTTAGAAAGGCCTGTTTGTGTTTGAGCGTGACTGTGTTGCCTGGTGCAGTATGTGTGTGTGTGTGTGCGTGTGTCTGTCCTGATTGGTGAGAATCTCTGGTCTCCTGGTCTGGGGCTCATAGGTGAGGAAACTGACTACTAGGGACATGATCCTTGTCTGAACCACAGAGCCTGGCGGTGGCTGAGCTGGGACCAGGACCTGGCATTTTTGATGCTTGGATCTGTGCCCTTTGACAGAATGTGTTGTTTGGATTAATTGTAAAGGAAATGGTCAGTAACAGATGTAATGAGGAAATAAGTAACATCCCATCATTTCAAGCCACTGAGTTCACTGGCAGTGAACCATTTTAAGAGAAAACAAAATTTGGTTTTAGCTAGTGAGGTGGAAACAACTTATTTTAAAAAGTGAGAATGAGGCAAAATAAAACTAGATTAAAGACAAAGTTGTTCATCTAGGATACTTTGTATCTTTATTTTATAATCAGGCATTAAATAAGAACATCAGTGAGTATGCACACTACTGTGTATAAGATAAATAATAAGTTATTATTACTGTAATAACTAATACCTGCTGTATAGGACAGGGACCTCTACTTAATACTCTGTAATGACCTGTATGCGAAAAGAATCTAAGAAAGAGTGGCTGTATGTATATGTATAACTGATTTACTTTACTGTATAGCAGAAACTAACTTGACATTGTGAATCAACTACAATAATAATTTTTAAAAAGTAGAATGTCAGTGGGACTGACTTTTAATGATTGTAAATTCATAATGCCCTCAGTACTTAATTTAGTTAAAATAATGAATGTGTAAGGAAATCTACTTTTGTTAGATAATATTATTTAATCTGGTAGGTCGTTTCAAAATTTTTCCCCTATGGGTAAAAAGCCACTGTATCTCTTCAGATTGTTAAATAGATATATAACAGCAATGTTCTGTTTTCTGAACATTCATAAATTCAACATGTGTCCTTTAGATTGATGAGTATATTTTTCCAAGTCAGCCTTATGGGTTGTATTCCCTTTTGGTTTGGCAAAATAGTGATTTCTTTTTAAAAATATTTGTTTGTTTGTTTTTGGCTGTGTTGGGTCTTTGTTGCTGCACAGGCTTGTCGTTGCGGCAGCTTCTCTGGTGCAGAGCACGGGCTCAGGGCTCGTGGGCTTCCGTGTGCGGCACGTGGGCGTGGTAGTTGGAGCTCTTGGGCTCTAGAGCATAAGGTCAGTAGTTGTGGTACATGGGCTTAGTTGGCCCAAAGCCTGTGGGATCTTCCGGAATCAGGGATTGAACCTGTGTCCCCTGCCGTGGTAGGCAGATTCCGTACCACTGAGCCACCAGGGAGACCCAAACTGGGGAATTCTTAATACTTGGAAAGTATATAATATAATTAGTGATAGGATGTATAGTGTAAAACAAAGAACTAAAGTGGTAAATACTGATCTGTGCAGGCATTTACTGTCCACTGTTACTATGACAACTGATAATTTAAGTCTAACATACATAGCTAGCTTGTTACACCTTGAGGGCACATGTGCAGTTAATTTCTTTGTTTTTTAAAACAGACTGGATTCAGTGATTGGGTGATGTTGTATTATTGACATGTCTTCCATCAACTTGGTAAAATTAACTTGTTTGATGTGTTCTGGTTCTTTCCATGGAACCAGCCTGTCAGTGCTTCTGTTTACCCACTTTCTGGGGGGTAAGGAAGTGGAGGAGGTAGCATTTGGCAACTAAGGTGGACAGGAAAGCAAGGGAGAAATGTAACCCCATTTTGAAAAGGTTTGTCGACACTTATTAACCACTCAGTCCCGGTACTTCCTGTTTCCAAAACTGATTTAATGCCAGCCTACCCTCCACTATGAGATTGTTTATTGCCTTCAGCAGAGTTCCTGGCATATTTGAGGCTCTGCCCCTCTAATTCCTGCCAGATCCCCAAGCCACAACTGGCTTAGTCGCTCTCCTGCCTTATTCTGTCCCCCGTCAGGACCTCGCAGGGTAAATACAGTTTAACCCTAGTGATTGTTTTAGGGTGCTCCTGCCGCACCATCTGAGTCCAGCCTTTGTGCTCTCTGCCTGTCATTGTCTTGGCTCTGAATGAAGCCTGACAACTTGGCCCTGTCTAGCAAACATTAGACACTCACCTCCCTTCCCTTAGTAAACATACTCATGATATGTGTTGTTTACTCTTGCCTGCAGTGCTGGTGAAATATTTCCTAAGGTTAATAAAAGGTATTTGTAGGGGAGGTGTGTTTGAAGGGTGGAGCAGTAAGAGGGTAGAAGGAAAAAAAAAGGTAAGGTTTCTATTGCTGAACAAAAGATAAGAAGTTTCTGAGTTTGAATAGGTGAAGCCCACTCACCTGAGATATTTGGTGACCTGCGCAGGTAGCAGCTGGGATGCTGGGTCGTGGGAGTGATGAGTCCTTATTAGCAGATGTTAATCTAAACAGCAACCTTGAGAAGGGAAGATAAGGAACCAGGCTCAGAAGACAGCCCCCACACACATTTTGAAATGAGTTGACTTATGTTTGAACTCTGGCCTTTCCATGACTAGTTGTATGAATTGGATAAGTGCCTTGGCCCAGGGATCCCCAACCTCCAGGATCTAATGCCTGATGATCCGAGATGGAGCTGATGTAATAATAATAGAAATAAAGTGCACAGTAAATGTAATGTGCTTGAATTATCCCCAAACCCCTCCTGCCCCCTGTTTATGGAAAAATTGTCTTCTGTGAAACTGGTTCCTAGAGCCAAAACAGTTGGGGACTGCTGCCTCAGCCCCTCTGGCACTCAGAATCTACCTCCGGTGTTGTGAAAATTCACTATTTGGGGACATTTAGGACTGTTTTCAGCCCATGTGCTAATATTTATTGAGTAATCATTTTAAGTATTTATATTGTTGAACCAAGGTCACCCAGCTAATACGTGACAGAGTTGGCTTTGGCGTTCTCAGACTTTAAAGCTTAGCTCTTTCTATGGTTTCATAACCACCATTCCTGCTGCCATGTCTCTTCTTACCAGGAAGAAAAATAGATCAATTCTTAGTTGCCTCCCTTACCATTTTCTGGCCAGGTTCCCATGTGGTCGGTGTAAATGACCTTGGACGGTTGAGTTGCAGGTACCCAGGACTGGAGAACTTCCTCTTACTGTTTTTGTTTTTTTGTGTGTGTGTGTGATTCTTTTTATTTTTAAAAGTAATTTTATTTAGTTGTTTGTTATTGGCTGTGCTAGGTCTTCATCGCTATGTGCAGGCGTTCTCCAGTTGCAGTGAGTGGGGCCACTCTCTAGTTGTGATGTGCAGGCTTCTCATTGCGGTCGCTTCTCTTGTTGCGGAGCACTGGCTCTGGAGCATGGGCTCAGTAGCTGTGCACGGACTTAGTTGCTCCTTGGCATGTAGGATCTTCCTGGATCAGGGATCGAACCTGTGTCTCCTTCCTTGGCAGGCAGATTCTTTACCACTGAGCCACCAAGGGAAGCCCCCTCTTACTCATTGTTCACTCCAGTTAACTGTGGAGTTTCGTCCTGTGTCTTAAAAAAATATGTAAATAGAATTGTTTTGGAATTAAGAAGCTGAGTTATACTGTAGTTTTTAACAAATAGGCAAATGCCATAAAGTTAGTTTTAAATATTGCTGTACTATGGCTATCATTTTATTTGTGGATAGAGAAACTGTTGAACCTGCTTTTAAAAGACACTTTAATAAGGGGAGAAAATACTGCCTTGGTGATCTCCATCCCCTATGTTCATCATCATGGAGAAAAAGACTTATCACTGAACTATGAACAAACATAATTCTCCAAGTAATCTCTAATTTGTATTCCTTTTCTCATTCACACATAGCTAGAAGGATTTGAGGTTATTCTTTAGCGATTGGAATAATGGTATTTTAAAGATTAGACAGAGGAGAAGATGATGGCTTCAACATTAGTAATAGAAGCCCAAATAAACTTTTAAAAGGTCATGGTTCTGAAGTGTTTCCCATTTGGAGGGGATGGTGACAGTTGGCATACATGGCATCTTCCAGTTTACATTTCCATTGGAAATTTTCAGGTGTCTTCCCTAGTACCTGAGTGCTGCCAGAGGCTGGTGGCAAAGTTAAGTAAATGAATTAGGATAAGATTTTCCAAGCTGCCTCCACTAGTGGATCACAGAACTGATTTAGTGGGTCACAAGAAGCATTACCTGGAGTAGGAAATGGCAACCCACTCCAGTATTCTTGCCTGGAGAATTCCATGGACAGAGGAGCCTGGAGGGCAACAGTTCATGGGCTTGCAAAGAGTCAGACCCAACTGAGCCACTAAGCAAGAAGCACTACCAAAAAAAAAAAAAAAAGTGAAAATTATGAGTGTATATAGTGTCAGGCTATCGCTTCTGGAAACTTTTACTTTACTTTAGTGTGGGCTTGTTATTAGGTCCCTGTGTATAAAGACAATTACAGACAGAAAAGTTTGGAAGCCATTGATCTCAGGTGTTTTTGAAAGTTTATCATCTTGAGAGCAAGTCTAAATGTTGCATGGAAGGGAAGTTCTTTAGCTGAGTCCTTGACATTGGTTTTTGTATAGGGTTCACAGAATGAAATTTAGGAATACAGTGTGGTAACTCAGAGATGTTTTTTTCCCCCAAAGCTAACATATATTTTATAAGTAGAAAATAAGGTTTATAATTTTAACTCCAGTGGTTCATGGATGAAATTACAAAATAAAGTTGATAGTGGCCTTCCTAATTATCATATCACATGTACCTTTGTGTTTGTAGATTTTTACTATAGACTAAATTTAAAAATTTTAAATTGGATTCTTAAATATTTGGGTTCATACTCAGTTTGGCCATTTGTAAGATTATAAACTAAAGGGTAGTGATTTTTGTTCCTTGAATTACCTTGAAAACTTTTAAAATGAAACATTTTTTCATGGCCTTTGGCTATGTTTTGCTTTTGAATATTTCATTTAAGTAGGTAAAACTATCCTGTCTTAATTAAGCTTTTCAGATTCCTTATTTTTTTTTTTAAGGCATCAAGGAAGTAGTTAGCTATCATGATACATCTGTAGTTTCTTGTTAAATTATTTTATAACTGTTCTTCTGGAAGCCGTGAATGATTTCCTTTATAACTAGCTATAAGTAGAGGAGAAATTTTCATTATGAATGTGTTGATATGCCCCTTATCCTTGCCCTTTTCATTTAATTAACCAGTAGCTCCTGTTGTGTGTAGATTTTAAAACAGATACAAAGTTCTAAACTTTTGGAGAAGAGCTGTAGAGAAGTCAGAAGCTGATGGGAAGTTTCTGGATGCAAAGTTCTTGAGTAAGGAGTCCTGTTGCAACAAAAGAAGTAAGAGCATCTCAAACTTGGGTAACTTCAGGGAGAGAGAGAAGCAGAGTTCTCCACTTCCTGTGCAACTGGGGTGGAGCAGAGCATTTGCTAGTTACCAGCTGTCCTGTTCTTTTACTTAATCAGTGTTGCTGCTGTGGATGGGTCAAGACTTGGGGAAAACATATAAAAGAATAGTATTGTTGGTAAGCAACAGATTTGATTGAGATGCCAGAGTGAATAGCCTGATGGAGGATGTTTTAGTACTCAACGGAACTTGTCCTGATCCCTGTTGGCTGAGGACCTGGGGCTGTAGACACTGGTAAGTGCATACTTGGATGGAAGGAGGAAGGGGTGATGGCTAAGGCTTTATTTTAAGAGAGAATGTCCTTGATGGAAGCTACCAAATAAATATGAGAGTTTTGCAGTAGTCATAAATTGTACATAAAACAATTTATGTTTGAACATAAACATCCCTAAAACATCTTGTTGGAATGAAGATGAATAATATCACCCAGTTTCTGTAGGACCTGGGTTATGATTGATGTATCTGTTGCTTGTCACTCAAGCTAAGTGCCTGTGTCTCTGAGGCCTCTGTATGCTTTCGGAATAGATACATTTTTAAAATATTGACTATTTTCTAATTAACCTCGAGCCCCCCTTCCTTTCCAGTAAGAAGAAAGGCTGTGTTATGTTAGGCTTTTCAGACACGGTGGCACCTGGTTTCTGCTGGTTTAAATGCAGGCTCCTTGTCTTCAGGCTTTTGTTTTTCGTGTTCCTTGCTTGCCAAGTAGGTTGCTGTCATTTTTCCCCCATTCTTATTTTGAAAATTTTCCTCTGCTTATTCCTGCCCGTTGTACATGGAGAAAGTCAGAGCTCCAGTGGAGGCCCAAGGGGGATTGTATCCAGTTTGTAGGTTGGGTGGGCCTGTTAGGTGGCGGGGGTGGTGTGGGGGGGAAGGAGGGCTGAAATCACTGTTTAGATCACAGAGACAGCCTCTTGGAGCTGGGGGCGCCTTGTTTTTCTTTTCCTGTCACTGCAAGACAACCTGTGGGAACACGGTAAGGCCTGGCAACCTAGAATGACAAACCTCTGGGGGAGGTGAGTTAATGCGTGGAGTTCACACGTGGTTTACTCCCTCAATCTGGCATCTCCTCCCACGACAAATTTGTTTATGTTTGAACTTTTGCCAAAATCCCCTTCCTTTAAAAAGGGGAGTTTTGTGTGGAAGGAGAAGCTAAAGGCTGAAAGGATTTCCATTAAAAGGGCCCCATCTCTGTTGTTCACTGTAGCTTTCCTTATGAATGTTCTGAGGACAGAACACTTCTGAGAAACGATCGGTGCTCTAGTTTCCTGGTCAGCTTTGGAGCTGAGAGGCAGGGTAGCCTCTGACTTCACCCAGAGGGGCCCAATGAGCCCCTCGTCAGGAGGCTGGAGTGCCTTTGAAGACAGTTGAATTGGGTTTGTGTCCTAGTCAGCTCCGGCTGCCATAGGCTGAGTGGACGCAGGAGCCTGGTGGGCCACTGCCCGTGGGTTGCACGTAGTCTGACACGACTGAGCGACTTAACACTTGAGTGGGTTAAACAACAGACATTTATTTCTCATGGTTCTGGAGGCTGGAAGTCCAAGATCAGGGTGCAGTTTGGATTCCTGGTGAGGACTCTCTGCCTGGCTTACAGATGGCAGACAGCCTTCTGACCTGAGTCTTTACAAGGTGGGGCTGGGGGAGATGCCAGTTCTGCTATCTCATCCTCCTGTGAGGACACCAGTCCCATCATGAGAGCCTCACCCCCATGACTTCATTTAGTCCTGATCATCTCACAAAGACCTCACCTCCGCATACTGTCATATTGGGGGTTGGGGCTTCAACATATGAATTTGGGGGGGCACATTCCACCCATAACTGTCTGTGTGTGGCAGATTCGATTGTCTACCTAACAGCCACTGCTGTCCCCCCTTTGCTGCTGGAATGCCATGTCTGCATTTTCCCAGGACCCTTTGTTGCTATGGTGATCACAGGACACAGTTCTGGCCAATGAGAGGGCTTCTGGGAGCGGCCTCCCTCCCAGATAAAGGGACCTCAGGGGGCGCCTTCCCAGTCTGCCTTTCCTCCTGGAGATGCCAGGGCTGCTGAGCAGAACAGAGCAGTGAGAAGATCCCAGTGCCCCCAAGACACCACTGAGCTCTGAGGCAGCCCTGCACAGCCTACCACCACATTCTTGTGAGAGGTAAAAACAGCGCTTGTGGCGCTGCTCCTTTTAGGCAGGTTTTGTGTGTGGTCCAGGGCATCCTCACTGATGGAGTCACAGGGGAGAACCTTCCTCCTTTTGGAGTTGGGAGGAGGTACAGTCTTAGAAACACCTTATCCCTGACACTGGCCTGGGCTTCCCACCCTCAAGGTGTACATATCACAGTATGGATTGTGAGCCTGTCTCCTCCAGGCCTTGAGCTCTGGACATCAGGGACCACATCTCACTCCTCCAAGATCTTTAGGGGCTGACCCGAGGCTCTTAGAAAGGAGTGGACACTCGTGGTCTGACCTTGGCTTAATAACCCTATGTTGGTTTTGGTGTCCTCATCACAAGGCTGGCTATTTGTTGTTCACAGAAAGCCCACCGGGTAACCAGTAGAGGAGTAAGTGGGAAAAGAGACTTTAATTAAAAGTACCTGGGCTTGCACACTGCTGCTCTCTGGGGTTTAGTTAGCGCCAGACAGTCCTCCAAAGACTCAGATGGAGATGTGCCCCAATCCTCATGCTAATTTGTCACTGTGGAAGGAGAAATCAAATCAAATATTACATTTGTATAATTATGAAACATATTAGCCATCCAGAAAAGCACATAAATTGGAACCATTGTTTCTCACATAAAGGCCTCTTTTCTTTAGAGTGAAAAATGAGGTTTTCGCAACTCTGCTGTATTTCACACATGAAATAATTGAGTGATTGGAAGTCAGAGCATCTTGTTCTATGGACATGAACCTATTTGACCCACAATATGGCTGAAATATAGTGTATTTGAGATGAAAAGTTGTAAAAGTATAGCATAATTGTCATTTTACCACTAAGGAAGCAGACCCAGAGAAGCAATAAGTCAGGATTTAGGTTAGTGGACCTTTACTTTTCAGGTTTTTTTCTGCTGTACCTCATGTTATTAGTAACTTATTAAGATAAAAGAGTGTTGAATTCCACCAGCCAGCAGCCTCCAGGAATGCACGTGTCATTGTAGAGATTCAGTTCATTTAGCAGCAGGGCGAGTGTAGCCCGGAAGAGCATTGGGATTCTGGGATTCTCTTGGAAAGGCAGAGTTGGATTTGCGCTTGTGCTGGGTGACTTGAAGGTGGGGTTAGAGAAATGGGGCCAGAGCTGGGTTGGATGTGGTAAGGAAGCAGGTACATTTCAGTGATTGGGTATATCTTAATTTTTATATAGGATGCAAGAGATTAAAGTGGGGTTAGAGTTGCCACTTGGTAAAGAATTAGCAGTCACAGGTCAGTGAGAAAAGTGGGATGGTCATTCGTTTTTGTGGAGGTAGGCACGGGCTTGGTGTCTGGGTTCTCTGCTGATGGAATATTGGGCTCGGTTGTTAGTAAGGCCTGTCTTTCCTTGTTCCATTGTTGGTAGGGCAGATTTTTACTTTTCCGGTAGTTGATTTGATTTGATCCTGGATAATGATCCTTGAGGGATGGTTGGCTTTAGTAGGAGAAGAATGAGACGGTGAGTGGAGAGTCCAAAGAGGGTGTCTGAAGTCACTGTCTGAACAGTCACTGTTCTTCAATGTTGTAGTTGCTCAATGTTAGTATCAGGTTTTTTAAAAAAGGCAAATGAGTTGTTTTCTCCTACCCTAAGAGGCATGGGTGGTTTTTTTTTTTTTGGCCATGCTTCATGTATGTGGGATCTTAGTTCCCCGACCAGGGATTGAACCCATGCCCCCCTGCATTGGAAGTGCAGAGTCCCAACCACTGGACCCACCAGGGAAGTAACAAGAGGTGTTTTTGTTTGTTTTGTTGTTTTAATCATCACAGTGACTTTGTAGTCTTCTGGAATTTGGCAGGATTGTGGAAGCAGATGGAAATGTGGATACTTATAACTGAAGCATATATCATCTGCAAAGATGCCATCCAGTTATTGATCAAGAGGTAACATTAATGGTGGTGGTAGTACTGATGTCAACCCTCCTGCCCCCCAAATCAGTAGAAAATGAATTTAGAAAACTCAGTACAGTTCAGTACAGGAGTCAGAAGCGAGTGAGGTGGTGTAGTCCAGCCAAGTGAGGGCCGGGGCAGACACGCACTTATGGTCCCGGCTTGGCCACCTTCTCTCTGAACTCAGCCAAACTTCCATCTCTCTGGGCCTCTGTTTCCTCCTCTTTGCTGCTGGGGAAGTTGAACAGATGGTCTCTGCTCTTACGTTTCTCTGTTAAGTCCTTTTTGAAGATACTCTCCTCTTTGGAAAATACTTCCATTTTATGAAATTATTATTCGTCCCTGAAAGCAGGAATATTTGAGGGCTTTGAAAGCTAGTCCAGCAGGAAGTTGTTTTTTTTTTTCTGGTCTGTGTAGTTTCCTTCCTCTCAGCAGGGGCCAGGCCTAAACCCACATCTTCCCAGGGCATCCCCTTTGTAGTCTCCTGAAATGAATGGCCTGAGGTGTTAACACCTTAGAAAGTCACATCCAGTAAATGTGCCAAGGGAGGCGCCTTTATTCAGGAATTTTCAGTTTGGGGGTAAAGGCTGGTGGTGTGTGTTTGCAAGTTTGAATTTTATGACTATAAAATAGCATTATATAAAAATTTAAGTATTATGATGCATGCAAATGTTGAATGCAGGAACCAAAATAGTAAAAGAAATTGATCAAAGTTGCCTAATTTCTAAGATAGTGGGCCAGGTGGCTTGTCCCGGGTGTTTATGGAATGGCCAGTGGCAGCTCCACTCTTGCTGGTGACAGGAAAGCTTTGCATGTTTAGTCCATATCATGCTCCGTGCTGCCACTCAAGGGCTTTAGGATTTCTGTTGATGGGGGCTGGTATTTAATGTGCACTTATATCAAAACGTCTTTTTAAAGACTCCAGTGATGTTGAGCAGATCTTCACCATGAGGTGAGTCAGTGGTGCCTGTGTTAGTGGTAACGCCGCCTGCCTCCCCGGCCCAGCCATAGCTTTGTAACAGGGCACTGAAACTCTAGGAAGAGTGGGGCGCATCGTGTTGTTGACTGAGGGAAAGGCGCTCAGGGCACTCTCACAGGTACAGAGTTACCCCAGGGAGGCCCTAGAGCAGAGTGGTGTGGAGTGTGGACTCCGGAGCGAGCTGTGCGAGCTTTGCAGCCTTAGGGAATTTACCTAGCTTCTCTGGGCCTCAGTCTCCCCGTCTGTACAATGGGGCGAATTTTAGTATCTCCCTCAAAAGGTTGTTCTGGGCACCCCCTGGGCTTCTCAGGGCTTCTTAGGGCACTCCCCCTGGGCTTCTCTGGGCACTCCCCCTGGGCTTCTCAGCTTCTCCCCCTGCAGCTGGTCATTGGACACTCCAAATACCTTTTGTTCATGCAGATGCACGTATTAGAAAATAAAGGACATACTATTTTTGGAACCTAGTGTTTTTCTCCCATTCGATCCATCATGAATATTTCCCCTTTCATTACTTATTCTAATAATATGGTTTTAAAGCTGCATTGTATTGCATTATTAGATATTTAAATGGGGTTTCTTTTTTCACTGTCGTGAACCACACATGAAATATTCTTATACATATGTTTTGTGTACATGTCTGGTTATCTCCTTGGAGTAAATTCCTGGGAGTGGAATTACCAGATTCACAGATGTGTATATGTTAAAGCCTCTTGTCACAGACTGCCCACAATTCTTCAGGCAGGAAGTAGCAAAATTTTATCTTCTTATGAATAGCCTGTGAGAGTAGATAGTGATTTTCTAAGTGTAAGGCAGTGAGGAGAAAAAACTGTCATTGACTGTATGAAATTCACGTGTTTGGGCTTTGTTGGGAGTAGGCAGGAAGAAGGTGGATTTATAGAGAAGGCAAAGATATGTCAAGAAAAGCTAAGAAGGAGCAAAAGGCTGAACTGTGGCTTGATTTCAGGGTAGTTTAGGATTCAGATGAATTAATTTAATAGTAGTGTAATGTGTACTTGCTATAGGTGGTTTCACGCAAAGAGGAATAAACAGTGCTTCGTTTTTGTTGATCATATATGGTATATGTGTGGTTCTTGACTGGATTATCTAGGGGCTCCCTGGACTGGGGCTCTGATTTAATAAAGTCTAGTCCACGCTCCCTCCTATGTGGACATCTCTAGCCCTGGACCAGGCCATTGAGACTCTCCTCGAGGGACTAGGAGTGAGGGTGGCTGCGTCTGGAGTAACGGGGCGTTAGGATCAGAAAGCCTAGAGTCAGACGCTGGGAACAGGGGCGAGCAGGCGTGGAGGGCACGGTGGGGCGTGCATGGAACGTGAGAGGGGTGCCCTCCCTGGGTCCGTCTGGCCCTGATGACAGGGCCAGAATTTCACAGCCTTGGGTCAGAAGCCCCCGTGGTGGGAGCACCAGATAAGCCGAACTCTTCTATCTTCTCAGAATGTTAGAACCAAGAAGGGAGCTCACGACCGTCTGGTCTAGCCTTCTCTCGTTACAGATAAGGAAGATAAATAATTTATTGTTTTCAATTAAACTTCACCTCTTAAGTTTTTAAAATCAGATAGTCAACCTTGAAACAGAATTGGCTTTCTTTCCTTGTTCTGGGAGAGCTGAACTTTTGAGAATTGAAAGGTCTGAATGGTGGACGGGAAAGCAGATGGCACAAGTGACCATATTGCTCAGCCCTGAGACACTGAATAGATTTCATGTCAAACCTGCACCTCCCCCTGTCACAGGGGCTTCCCGCATGTCTGGCTGCAGAGCGGCACACATCTGCCTGGTCCCCAAAGGCTTCAAAATAATTTTGGGCTTAGGGGAGCTCTCCTCTTGTGCCAGCCCCATGTTTTTCTTGAATTTACACACGCTAGTTTTCTTAGAGCAATTCTTCAAAAATGGTCTTCTTCTTTTCCATTGAGTAAAGAAACACATGTGACAAATACTTCTTTTAAAAAACAACAGCTGCTCTGAACACAGACTGTGCCTTCTGCCACTGGGTGACACTGTTAGACCACAGAACACTCTTCGAGAGTAAAATCAAGGGTCTTTGAACTTCAGATCTCATCAGGCTGCTTTACCTAGGAGAGAGAGAAACTCTGAACCACTTAATGGCCATCTATCAAATGTTATTTGATAAGTGTAATTTATCAGCCTACGGCAATTTTGAGGCCAGTGGGTTTAGGGTAATCAATTATTGAGGAAATCTGTTAATTGGACAGCATTTCAGCTGCTTAGAGGCTTGTGCAGATTGATGGGCTGCATATTAATGAGGTGCTAATTACTTCATGGGAATATTGGTGCAAGCCTGTGCACTCAGATTTATTTCCCACCAGACAATCTGAGTTATCTTTCTGGGGCAAAAGACACCTGGCTCATACATAGCAATTCATGTTACAGACTTTGAGTGAGGGTTTTGGGGGTCATCTTAAGCAAGAAGGAGCGTCATCTGCTGGGTTAGAAAAAAATGGGCATTTGGTTCCCTGGACTGATATGTACCAGGAGAACTAGGAACTTGTCTGTCACTCATTCTGAGCTTTTTCTTAAGATTTTTTTTTTTTTTGATGTGGACCATTTTTAAAGTTTTTATTGAATGTGTGACAATATAGCTTCTGTTGTGTGTTTTGGTTTTTTGGCTACAAGGCATGGGGGATCTTAGTGCCCCAAGGAGGGATTGAACCTGCTCCCTCTGCATTAGAAGGGGAAGTCTTAACCACGGGACCACCAGAGAAGTCCCCAGGCTTTGTCAAGATCAGCTGAGGACACAGTTTGTTCAAAGCCTGAGATGTCCTCTCTCCCCCTCCCCTGTTTTCCGTCCCTCGTGTGGGTCTGAGCTCTGCACGTCACTTGTCAGTGAGTCAAATTGAGTTGAACGATACACAGGAGGTATAGATAGCAATGTTTCTGCAGATAAGAAATGAGGAAAAGTCAGGCCTTCCCTTTGTGACTTTAAAGTGAGAGACTGTCATTGTCGTTTTCATAGCAGCAGCTATAAGCATCGCTCGAGAAGGGTTCACAGTGAGTGTCTTGTTGGGACAGAAGGGAGGAGAGCCACAAGAGGGATCAGGAGAGGCTTCAGGAGATGAGCTGCCTGGCTTGGGTTCTTCATTCCTTCAGTATCCGGCCCCTTCATTCAGTGCAGTTCTTTCGGGTGCCCGTGGGGTGACTCCCAGCCTGGGAATGCAGGAGGGAATAAAGCTGGGTATGCCGCTGGCCCCCCTGATGCTTAGCTGTGGGCACAAGGAGCCAGTGGCCCCACCTTCCTGTTGGTTCTTCGTCATCAACTAGTCATGGTGGGGCTGCTTCCACTTTGGACGGCATATGTGTGAGGCATTGTGCTGGGGGTGGGGAGGAGGGTGACTGAAATTGGTCAGGGGTCTTTTCCCCACTGAAGGGATGCACATCTCTCCTGCAGGAGGGACCACCTGGAGATGCAGGAAAAATTGACGGATGATAACTGTCAGATTCATGGACGGAGGGAACACCAAGTAACATCGTACTCAGCACTGCAGATGGGAGGGAGGCAGCTGGGGAGAGTGGCCGGGGGGAGAAACTAGTCACAGAACTGGAGGACTAAGGGTGTGGGGGCTGGGAAGGCGAGGCCGAGAAAGGTCTTTAGCTGAGGCCTGTTCCTGAGACCTCTCAGCACCGAGGGGTCAGGATGGAAGAGGACACGGGGCCATCGGGTGTGGAGAGAACCAAGAGAGAGGGTCTTCCAGGTGGCTGGCTTTCAGGTTGAGAAGGAGACGGACAGCAGCTTTGAATTCTCACAAGAGGCTGGGGAGAAAGTACCCTGAGAAGCCGGGGGCCTCCTGCACGTGGCCTGTGAGGTAAATGGGACGTTCTCTGCGATCTCTTTCTGTTAGGGATCCGCTGGTGGCTTTTTGTCCCTGGGGCCTTGAAGGTCGCAGCCCTTATGGACAGACCTGGGGGCCAGAGCCCAGGACCTTGAATCTTAAGGAACATCTGCCCCCGCAGCTAGCAGTTGGGAAGGAAGAGGTTTGCTACCGCCCTTCCAGGTTGAAATATATGTTGATTTGTTCTCAGGGGAAAAGCCCAAGTGCGTTTGCCTGGTTGAGAAGTTGCTGCCCTGCAGGAAGGACGAATGGCGTAGTGGACCCTGTGATACCCCATGCAGCGCTGGTGGCCCTCCTGCAGTGGTGGTGGGACCCCGCCCCGGTGATCCCCTCCTGGGCGCCCCGTCTCCCTCTCTCAGCTGTGTGCTGACCCCCTATCACTCACTGCTCGCAGAATGAGGTAGTGCTGCCGTCCACCAGGGAGTTCCAGACTCTTCTCTGGAGGCAGACAGAGGGCATGTACAGAGTCTGTGTCTCAGCTGAGGTTCTAGGACTTGCTTAGGTATTGGAGAAAAAACATCACCTGGATGAGCTGCCTGCCCGGATGGTGTGGACGTCATCGTTGGTTCGGTGCCTTTGAGGGATTTTGTTCACTTCTTTCTCTTCCTCCCTCAACTGAGCAACTTAGTAAATTTTTATCAATTTTATATTAGTTTTGTTCTACTGAGAGACATTTTTTTCTCATACCACCATTGTGGTTTTGTTTTTATTTTCTTTGTATATTTTGTCTTCACACTTCCCCAAGGTAGCTTGAATGGCCAACTTACTAGCAAAATAGGTTATTCAAGAACTGCTTTTTTGATTTCCTTTTTTTAAACTTTTACTTAGGCTTTGAGCATGACCTCATTGGCGACATAGCAAACTCCTTTTTCTTGCAAAGCATTGGACTTGGGGGAGCTAGAAGGCAGAAGGAATTCAGTCACAGGGTTAATTTGCTGGTTTCTATGGAAAGCAACCCAAACTTGGATCTGTTGACTGTCAGCATCACTTTTTTTTTTTTTTTTCTGATTAGACACCTGCAGTCTCTTGGGTGCCCAGCTTAGGTATGAGCATTTTCTGAGGTCCTGACGTTGCAGGCGTGTATTTTCTGGTTACTCCTTGTATGTGTTTGAACTGTTCTGTGTTAGATTATTAATACACTGCTTGATTATAAACGTGCAGGAGCAGTGCACTTTACTTACAGAGCCAGTGGAGTGAAGTGCAGAAGAACAAAGTGCTGTGTTTTTTGGTGACATTTTTGTTTGTCCTCCACCCATTGCTTCTCTGTCCACCCCTTTCCCATGGGGTTTGACTGAACATTATGCAAAAATACCTCTAAAAAGATATTGCCTGTTTTCTGTTTTGACTTTTTTGTAGAGTTGTCCGCTGAGTCATTAGGTCAGGTTCCACCAGGGCTATGGGAGGCTAAGTACATTATGAACATTTGATGTGTGAACAGTTTAACTCTTTATATTGGACTAGCTTCTGTTTTTATTTGTTGTTATTGTTCAGTCCTCAAGTGGTGTCTGACTCTTTGTGACCCCATGGACTGTAGCCCAACAGACTCGTTTGTACTGCACTATCTCCCAGTGTTTGCTCAAATTCATGTCCATTGAGTCAGTGATGCTATCTAACCATCTCATCCTCTGCCGCCTCCTTCTCTATTTGCCTTCATCTTTCCCAGCATCAGAGTCTTTTTTCCAGTGAGCCAGCTTTTCCCATCAAAGTATTGGAGTTTCAGCTTCAGTATAAGTCCTTGACTATTCAGGGTTGATTTCCTTTAGGGTTGACTGATTTGATCTCCTTGCAGTCCAAGGGACTCTCAAGAGTCTTCTCCAACACAGTTCGAAATTATGTTTTTATTGATCCCTCATATTTATATTATTGCTCTATATGCAGAATAGTTATTTACAACAGAAACCAGAGTGACATGGCAGCTCAGCTGTACAGATAAGAAAACCAAAGCCCAGAGACTGGCACATAATCAGCATTTTCATGGTGTGGACTGGCTTGGGCTGTGGACTCTTCTCTCTGCTTTGGCCGTGAAACAAAAGCCTGTCAGGGATTCTGTTTTCTCCCATAGACTCTGTCCCTCTCTTCCATCTAAGAACAAATTGGAAAAATGAGCAGAGGCCAATATGGGGTTCACCATTAAGCTTGGTCTAAACTAGTATACTTGTACTGTGTGGTCATCCATTTTTCAGTTTGATAGGACATTGATTCATGGAGAGTTAGATTAATGAATTAATTTGTTTTAACTATTCAACCATCCAATTTATTGAGCATCTGCCACATGGTCTGGTACCATGTGTAGTGAATGTTCTCCTTAAGTTTTACTCAGTGCTCACAACGATTCTGCAAGCGTGGCTATGAGAGCCTTGATTTACAGGTGAGGAAATCAAGACTCAGGTTAAGTCACATAATTGGTACGTGGCATAATAGGCTTCTAATTCAGGATGGAGGTGGTCTTCAAACTGGCTGGTATTTATTACTTCTCATGACTCAGCAAGGTTTAAAATGGATGAAATAGCAAAACTGTAATAACACAGCAGCAACTAAATGATCTCTAGGTTGTAATTTTAATAGCTATTAATATTTAATAGGGACTGTATTTATTGAGGTATAATACACATACAGAGAAGAGCATAAGCCAAAAAAAAAAAAAAAATGAACTGCTTGTTAAATTTTCAGAGTGAGTATGCCTGTGTAACTAGAACCAGAAATCAGAACCTTACCAGCACCCCAGGAGCCCTGTATCTTCCCGTGCACTCACTCTGTGCTCCCATTATACTGACATCTGACATCAGAGGTGGTTTTGCTCGTATTGAACATCGGATTGATGGAATGATCCAAGATGGACGCTTGTGTGTCTGGCTTCTTTTGCCGAACATTGTATTTCTGAGACTCAGTCAGGCTGTTGTCATTCTCCTAGCTCTTTGTTCTTCAGCTGTATCCTCATGCCCCACAGTTTGCTTCTCCACCCAATTGTTAATGGACATTGGGGTTGCCTCTCATTCGGGGCTGTCATGAATAGCGCTACTCTGAACATCCTTATAAAAACATTTATGTGTTTGAAAGGAAATGTGTCTCTCTTGCCACCTTTCCCCACTTCAGTATGATTTTCTGCAAGGTGTTTTCTGGTTGGGATTATAAAGCTATGAGGTTAGAATGCTTCTAAAATCTTGTTGAGAAAATCATCCTGTTTAAAGTGAAACCCGTTCTCTGCTCTCCTGCCTGCCCCCCTCCATTATCCCAGTGCAGAAGAGTGTGATGTTGAAAGGGGTGAAAGCACCCCTTTGGAATCAGACCCAAGTTCAAATGCTGGACCTGTACTTACCAAGCTGTGTAACCTGGGGCAGAATAACAGGGTTTCTGTTTATGGTGCTTAGTTGCTCGATCGTGTCCAACTCTTGTGACCCCATGGACTGTAGCCTGCCAGGCTCCTCTGTCCATGGGGATTCTCCATGCAAGAATACCAGAGTAGGTTGCCACACCCTTCTCCACAGGATCTTCCCAACCCAGGGACCAAACTTCCCACATTGCATGTGGATTCTTTACCAACTGAGGCATCAGGGACGCCCAAGAATACTAGTGTGGGTAGCCTATCCCTTCTCCAGGGGATCTTCCCAACCCAGGAATCGAACCGGGATCTCCTGCTTTGCAGGCAGAGTCTTTACCAGCTGCACTACCAGGGAAGCCCTAGTTGTTGTTATTTGTGGCCAGTGACAGCACTTGTCACAGGTGACATTTATGGAAGGCTTACTGTTTCCAGGCCCTGCGTTGGGTGTGCATTTCTCATTTATTCTTCATAATCATCTAAGAGGATCTGCCTTTCCTCCTCCTCTTCCTTCCTCTTCCTCCTCCTCTTCCTCTTCTTCTCCGTCTTCTTCCCCCTTCCCCTCCTTTCTTCTTCTTGTTCTTTTTAACTGGTGAGGAAACATAGCCCGAAATCACACTTACAATAAATGAGAACTGAAATTTGGACCCATTTGGTGTGATCGGAGCCCACATCGTTGAAGCTGTCTGAACTCAGAGGGAATTGGGAGACTCACAGGGAATAAAAACTCCTGCCTCACTGGGCCATCATGAGGCTTGCATGGGGAGATGCTTATGTAGAACATTGAGAGATGATGCATAGTTGACTCCAGAGTGGATTCATCTCGTGGCTTGTCTCTGATGCTTTTACTAACAGTGTTGAGGGTCCGGGTGAGGTGGCCCAGCTCCACTGGGCGTCATCCTGGAAACGGACACCTTGTTATTTGTGGAGCCATCGCCACCTGCCAGTTGTCCCGTCTCACTTGGTCCAGCTTAGATCTTAAACATTGGCACATGTTTTGTCTTCCCAAGGTTTCTCTTGCCTTCTTTCCCATCTTCTAAATATAAAATGTGTGCCTTTTTTTAATGTAAAATACATTTTTCAGGGATGAGAAAACGAGTTTGGTATTTTCCCAAGCGCGTCACTGTTTGGCAAGCGTGCTGCAACATCTCTGTGGCCAGTTTATTGCGAGTCTGAAATTCCAGCAGCGGTGGACCCGGCACAGTTGGAAAAGTCACATTTCTGAGCTTGTGTTGATTGCTCTGGCTCGGCGTCACTTGTCTGCCTTAGTTGAGTTTGTGGCCACGAAGGTCATCTGGGCACTTGTCTGATGCCTTTGGGTCCCAGATGTCTCCTGGTAATGAGACTGAATCTTCAGGTTGTTCCCAGGCTCAGGAGTTTTGTAAGTGAAGCCCTTGGCTGTTTGGGAGAAATTCCAATTTTAACTCTCTCTCTGCTGTCTCAGGGCCTTTCTCCTCACAACCAGCCTCCCTTCTGGGAACTGTGGGTGCTGAGGGAGACTGCCGTGGCTCCAGGGACAGTCCTTCCTCTTCCAGGTTGACCCAAGCTTGGACTTGGCTGGCCTGCAAACTTAAATGACTTGGGCTTTTCAGAGTATTGTGAGAGGGTTGCTAGAATCTGTTAGAGACAGCCTGGGAAACAAATGCTCTTAAAAACTTCCTGGGAATTACTTTCCAGAAGATACAGCACTTCAAACATTTAATTGTTTAGCTTCGGTTGGTTCTAGTTTAGCTGTAACCTGCGTGCACTGACAGGTTTCAGGTATTGTTTTATAAAGGATTCATTTATGAGTGCTTCTAGATAGATTTTAAATACTGAGGTGAACATGGAACTTAGCATATCTGTAAATTATGATTTTTTTCTCTCATATGATTGTTTTATTTTATAGTATAAATATAAATTTTATATGTACTGAAGTGAAGTGAAGTGAAAGTCGCTCAGTCGTGTCTGACTGTTTGTGACCCCATGGACTACACAGTCCATGAAATTCTCCAGGCCAGAACACTGGAGTGGGTAGCTTTTCTCTTCTCCAGGAGATCTTCCCAACCCAGGGATCGAACCCAGGTCTCCTGCATTGCAGGTGGATTCTTTACCAGCTGAGCCACGAGGGAAGACCCCAAAATTTGGGTGACTTGTTTTATTTCAATACTCAGTTTATTGTGGTCTAGAACCAAACCTGCAATATCTCTGAGGATTAAGTTTTAACTTCTGTCTTTGTGGGAATTCCCTGGTGGTCCAGTGACTAGGACTCTGAACTAATAAGTGTCTGGGTTCAGTCCCTGGTCAGGGAACTAAGATCCCTCAAGCCCTGCAAAAAAAAAAATATCTATATCTATATATCTTTGTGATGTAGAAATATGAAAATGAACTCCTGGAGCCAGGAATAGTCTAATGGGAAACCCAGATGCAGTCAATGTTTTTCATTGTTGTGAAATTGTGGAATTTTTCTGTGGGAATGGTTATTCACCTCTGAAAAGCAATCAACCCAAAATACCTGGGACTGGCAGAGGCCTGGACCCAGGGTTAACCTTTGAAAAGGGAAAAAAAATGCAAAGAAGGACTCAAGAGGGCATCTGTAGGGCTGGAATTCCCTTCTTTTTTTCTGGGACAGTGGAGTTTAGTAATGATTTTGCTCATTCACAGGAATCAAAGGTAGAATTCTCGTCAGGTTACATTTTTAGTGTGCAGTGTTAGTATGTGTCTAGAGTGCAAATCTGTGTTGTTATTCAACAGCTTAGAATCTTTCACTGAATCCCCTCGACCTCAAAACAGCATCTGTTTCTCAGCATCAGCCCTGCCTCCTTGGTACACGCCCTGCACTGTAGCCAGAGCCATTCAGAACTCCATGTGCGTGTGATAGACTTTTCACACTTTGCAGAAGGGTCTTAGTGTCGGTAGTGTCGGTAGCATGAATGGGTCTTAGAACCATTGAAAGTTACCAGCGACTGTGGATTACATGAAGGGAGGAGGTGAGTCAACCTAGGGAGACTTCCCAGTGAGCTAGGGGATTGTAAAGAATGCTTTATTATCATTAAAACAAACAAACCAGCAAACAGCAAAGAGAATTAATGGGCTCCATCATTTAAAAGAAGAAAAAGCTTAAAAAACAGAAAAAAGTTAACCAGAGAGAATATGAAGGGGGCTTTCCCAACTCTAGTTGTGAAGAAGAGGAATGTACCTTCATTTCAGTATCTGTGGGTCATTTAGTTTGAACTTTTTTATGTGTTTGAAGCACTCATACGCTTTAAAAGTCCTTGAGAAGTAGAGTTTTGTATACAGGGTTTCCCAGACCTCTGGGTAAAATATGAAATGTTGTTGGCTACATAGTTCGACTAACAATAGCTTCTATTTATTGAATCTGGCATCATAGATGTGCCAGAAATTATTACATTTTACGACCACACTCATTTTGAGAACCGAGGGGCTTTGTCCAAGATCTCAAACCAGGTTTGCTTCTCCTCTACTGAGCTGACCCTCATTTTCCTTCACTGACTTGATAGTTTCTAAAAAATCCCTTTATAAATCAGTTACTGGTCCAGGGGCGTGTATCTGACAAGAGTGTCTTCATGTTAATTTCTGGAAGAAGGTTTCATGTAGCAGTACTGATATCCATTTCAAAGTGCCTTTACTTCCAGACATTTTTCTGTCTCCTCTTTCCTTCTGGGCTGTGGATTACTGGTTGCTCAGAGCCCTTCAGGCTTTAAACCTTGTTGCTTGAGACTCCAAATAACTCCGGGGCTCCCTCTCCTGGTGGTTCTTCCTGGACTCTGTTCTTTCATTTAAAGATTAGTCTTTGACTCAGTGCAAGGTATCTGGTAAGTCAGATTGTAAAGAATCTGCTCGCAATGCGGGAGACCTGGGTTTGATTCCTGGGTTGGGAAGATCCCTTGGAGAAGAGAATAGCAACTCACTGCAATATTTTTGCCTGGAAAATTCCACAGACAGAGTCTGAGACTGGTGGGCTACCGTCTGTGGGGTTGCAGAGTCAGACACAACCGTGCGACTGAGCACGCGTGCATACAGGAATGGGGAGCAGTCCGTGGGTGCAGGGCCTCCATCATGTACAGTTTTCAGGGCCACACTCCTTCGCATCCATAACCTTCTCCAGACCCCAGCATGGTCCCCTCCCGGGGACCACAGGGTTCCCCTCAGTCTGGTTCACAGTCACGCTTGAGGTCGGAACACTTGACTCAGGCTGGGGCCCCCTTTCCCGTCTCCACTTGGATGAAGGACCAACCAGGGAGAGAGAAGAAGGAAGAAGTTTGTGCCTTCGCTTATGGGCAGAGCTCCGTCAGCCACTGCCCACCCGTGGCCTGTCTGCCTCTGTCCAGCAGGAGACAGGCCAAGCCTATCTCACTCCTCTCGGCCAGTGGGAAAAGAGAGGCTTCCCAGACCCCCAGTCTTAAGAGAAAGTGGAGAAGAATCCAAGCTAGAACTTGTTCCCTAGGGTCAGAACTGAAGTCCGTTCACTGTGTACACAGGAAGCTCAATCAGTGTCTTGGCACCAAGGCCCAAGACAATGTCTGTAGCCCGGCCCTGACCTCTAGGAACCGTGGGCAGTGGGCATTTCTGTGGGCTCCTGTCATGGGAATAGTGGGAGTGGAGGGCCGGGGGTGGGGGAGCGAAGTGAGAGACCCCGGCAGTCACTTAGTAAGACCAGGAAGGAGCCGCCCAGGGTCTGGGCGCTCACTGCGTCAGCTGCCTGCGCTCAATCACCTGGGTGTCTAGGGATGTCTCCAACCCAGCACGTCCCAGAGGGAGCTCCTGACCTCACTCCCGTCTGCTGTCCTCACAGTCTCCACCGCGGCAGCTCTGTCCTCGTTGTTCAGGCCAGAGCCCTTGGAGGCACCTCGACCTCTCTGCGTCTCACTCCTGCTTTGCAATCCTTCAGGAAGTCCCGAGGGCTGGGATGAAGTGACATCCGGCCTGCTGCACCCACCTCTCACCTGGGTCCCCTGACAGCTGCCTCCTGGAGTCCTTCCTTGGCTGTGCTGGGCCTGTCCTACTCTCGGCAGCTAGAGTAATCATCCAGACACATGAGTCAGAGCGCGTCACTTCCTGCTCAGAGCCCTGAATGGCTCTTTGCTGTCACTCAAGGCAAAGGCCCTGGCACTGGCCTTCAAGTGCCCGCATCGAATCCCACCCCTCTCCGGTGCCCCCACTGGTTCCCTTCCATCCCCACCTTCACTCACATCTGTCCTTCCTCAGATGCATCAGGCGTGCTCCTGACTCCTCATTCCCGAGTCTGGAACACTCTTCTCCGCAGGTCTACAGGCTCCCCTCCCCTGCTGACACCTTGACCTCAGGAGGCAGGAATCTGGATTTGAGGTCAGGGAGATTATCCCTGGTTTAGGGCAGAGGGACCAATCCTTTTATGGCAGCTCATTGCCTTCTTGTCTACTGATTAACTAGGATGAAACTGCTGTTGGCTTTTAAACAAAATCAAGACTGCCTGCAGGCCTGTCTGGCACTTCTCCAGTCTCCACCGAGGAGTGCGTGCTCCGAGGGGCCCATTCAAATAGGCTGCTGAGATGGGGTCGCTGACCTACCACAGGCCAGGTTCGTGAGTTTCCGTTTGGGGGAGGCTGCAGACATACTTGTCTTTAAAAGATCAATGCAGGTAGCATTTAAGGAATATTTGGTTTAATCTGTTAGATGGTGGTGGTGGTGGTTTAGTCGCTAAGTCGTGTCCGACTCTTGCGATCCCATGGACTGTAGCCTGCCAGGCTTCTCTGTCCATGGGATTCTCCAGGCAAGAATACTAGAGTGGGTTGCTATTTCCTTCTCCAGGGGATCTTCCTGACCCAGGAATCGAACCCGGGTCTCCTGTACTGCAGGCAGATTCTTCACCAACTGAGCTACGAGGGAAGCAATCTTCTAGATACGTGTATATTATTGCTTGGCCATGCATTTGTACCTAAAATATACAAATGATGCAGCTACAGCTTTTCTGTTTTCGTTGCTTTAATTTATTCTTTGTTTTTTTTTTTCTCTTTATTTCATGTTAATTTTCAAAAGATCTTTCTATTAAAAATAGGAAACATTGTAATTTGGTAGACAGGACATGAGTTTTAAGATCGGAGAGTGTTTTGTTTTTTTTTCAAGTTTGAGATTTACACTATTGGCAAAATTAGCCTAGGCAAGTTATTTTCACTTTTATTCCTCTGTTTATTGTCTGTGGAATAAAGATTCTAGTGCTTCTGTTCATAGGACTCTCACTGGTATCAGGTGTGATCACGTACCTGCAGGTGCTGTATCTAAAGTGTTGGGAAATTGTTGGCTGCTGTTGAAGAAAGTTCAGAGATTCAGGAAACATCACCGATGACTTTTGAGACCCAAGACTCCTACTTGTAGCTACCGGCCTCTGGACCCATTTTACATATTTCTAAATTTTACTTGAGATTGCATCTTTATTCGATTATCCCCCCACTCCCCCACCCCATGCCAGAGTCCATGGAAGCACCTAGCCACCTTTCTCCTCCCTGCACCCCTGCCCCGTGTGCAAACACACACACACACCCTCACTTGGGTGTTTGCTTGGGGCATTGATTTCATGGGCAGAAATAAAGATGGAGCCTATCTTCTAGGAGCTTGTTCACAGAGGCTTTGTCCTCTTTCTGTTTGTTACAGATTTGATTAAGTTAAAAATTTATTCAGCTTCTGCCATGTGCCAGACACTTGGCTGGACCCTCGGATTTAAAACTGGAGACGAAGTGGTTCTGGCTCTTTCACGGAACAGACAGACACATATGGTTACAGTGTGTGCGTGCATGAGTGCTCAGTCGCGTCCGACTCTTTTGTGGCCCCACGGACTGTAGTCTGCCAGGCTCCCCTGTCCATGGGATTCTGAAGGCAAGAATGCTGGAGTGAGTTTGCCATTTCCTTCTCCAGATGATCTTCCCAGATCAGAGATTAAACCCGTGTCTTCTGCGATCGTAGGCGGCCACTGGGGAAGCCCTCCCATGTGTAAGGATGCTTCTTGTACCAGAAATACATCTGCATGGTGCTGCTGGGGCTCTGAGGATGCAGGGGAGGGGGACCAATCTCTCGACTCACCAGGAGAGGTGGGGACAGGTGGCGGTGCTGGGTATGAACGCGCTCAGATGGTATCCTCCCTCATGCCCTCGCCCTCTTCTCAGATCCCTGTTCCATCTGGGGGCATGGCTCTTGCCAGAGAATTAACACGCATGTACTCTGGACTTTCCAGGGAAGTCCCACTATCAGATACTTTGCTGTGGTGAGGCCCCGCCTCTGGTTTTTGGTTTGGAAAATTTAGTCATCCTGCAGGACAGGGAGGCGTAAAATGACGTGTTGGTTATCTTGAAAGATTTATGTGTGTTGGGGAGAGGGAGCAGGGGTGGGTAAGTGCTGAGAGACATGCCCAGGGGTCTGCAGCAGTCGGATACCTGCCAGGTGGACCACAGGGGTTTCAGGCAGCACTCAGCCAGCCATGTCCCCCCAGCTCTTGCCCCCATGCGTTTTCTCTTCCGTCTCACAAAATATGACACGTTTTCACATGGTGCTCGCTGTGTATCGAGGCTGCAGGGGACGAAGGAAGGAGATGTGTGCCCCACTTGCCAGGGGCCTCTACACACACGCACTTAAAATTGAACACAGGACCCAGGGTCGTCACGATATGTGTTCCTTTCACATACTGATGCAGAGTCCAAGCCCAGAAATAAGCCACTTTGGGCGGTCTGTTCTGTTCTCCAGTGAAGCCTTCCTCTTCCTTCTAGACAAGAAGTGTGGAGAGCTGGGCTCTGCTGCCTGGTCCCCCCACCCCCGCTGCCTCCGGCACTCTTCTGGCAGCTGGGGGGTGGGGTGTGTGTGCAGATGAAATCCTTGCCCTCAGGAGCAGCAGCTCTAGGTGGCCAGTGACCAGTCAGTCAACCTGTGGTTTGGAGGAAGCAGGGAAGGGCTGGGGTGGGATTACAGGTTTAAGCAGGGCAGGTAGGAGGTCAGGGCTCTCTGAGAAGGTGCCATTTGAGGAAAGATGCGAAAGGCTGTGAACGGGATGGAGTCTCCAGGGTGCTCACAGGAGTGGGAAGGGAGACAGGGACCAGTAGCCTGGCAGGATATGGAGGCTGATCTGCCCCTGGGGAGCTGCTGGTCTCTTATGCGAGCTCTGGGATCTGTACGTTTTTAGAACGTCTTAATTTGGAGGCTGAAGGGAACATGAAGGACCTGGGTCTGGTGCCCAGGTGCTCATCGTGGGTTTAGCAGGTATTCAGAAACGGTGGAGGGCAGGACCCGTGTGACCTGAAGCTCACAGTGAGCCTGTGGGGACCCATGTGGCTGTGCTTTAGCTGTCCGCTCGCAGAACCAGGTGGGTTCCTCCGGCTTCTCGTCGCCCCCGTGGCTAAGACAGAGCTTCAGAGGGTTTCCAGTGAAGTGGTGGAGGCACCCTGGAGGATGTGCTCGGCCGTCCTGGGCCTCTGCTTTGGGCAGACAGACGTCTGAACCGACACCACAGTGACTCTCGTCGTTCTGTTTCAGACAGCCCACTGGAGGATTCTGACCCCAAGGACACGTATCTCATCCCGAGAAACATCATGGCCGAGCCAGACTATATAGACGATGACAATCCCGAACTCATTAGGCCTCAGAAACTAGTCAATCCTGTCAAGACATCCCGGAACCATCAAGACCTTCACAGAGAACTTCTTATGAATCAGAAAAGGTACGATGGCTTTTTGAGCAAAGTTTTCCTTAGGGGACTTTTGAGGTAACTAGATTTGTTTCTTGACCATGTTTAAAGCTTCCTTATTCCTTCAAGCATCCTTGAGTCAGAGCATCTATGATGTAAACCTGTCTATAGGCTCAGCTGCCGCCCCCACGATCACTCGGAGTTCTGTGGTCCTGAGTCCCCTTCTCAGATGGACACATATTTTAGAATGTATACACAAGAGGCTGGATTAAGGATAAAAGAGCGTGTCCTGCATTGAAGAGAAGTACATTGTTTCTTAGATTTGTAAAAATCCTGAATTTTCTCTGTATATTTGGGGAAATGTGAGAACCAGATAGTGCCCATCTTAGCATTTGTAGAGTGACAGAGAGAAGTCTCTAGAACCACATCAGACTTAACAATAGATAAGGGCCCCCTTTCTTGTGTTTTCATTTGTTTGTTTTTTTAGGGAGCATTTTAAATGATTACAATCATTTTTATTATTACTATTTGTTGTTTGGAGAGGAGTAAAACATTTACCTTCTGTCTTCCTTGTGAACCATTTGTTAGTTCCATCTGTGTCATAATGCAATTTTGATTGTTGGGTTTGGTGTATTCTGCTTTTTAAATTTTTTGAAAATTTATTTTATTGAAATATAGTTAATTTGCAATGTTGTGTTACTTTGTGGTGGACAGCAAAGTGATTCAGTTATACATGTAAATATATATTCTTTTCCATTATGGTTTACCACAGGACGTTGAATATAGTTCCCTGTACTATATGGTAGGACTCTCTTGTCCATCCATTCTGTATATAATAGTTTGCATCTGCTAATCCCAAACTCCCAATCCATCCCTCCCCTGTTCTCTGTCTTGGCAATGATGAGTCTGTTTTCTGTGTCTGTGAGCATGTTTCGTAGATAAGTTAATTTGTGTCATATTTTAGATTTCACAAGTAAGTAATGTCATATGGTATCTCTTTCTCATTCTGACTTTGCCTTGTATCATGGTCTCTAGGTCCATTCATTTTGTAGCACATGGCATTATTTCATTCTTTTTTATGGCTGGTACTCTGCTCTTTAAGTGATTCTAAGCAAGACCCCTGGACTAGGAGAGCTGAGGATGTAGAGTTGCTTCATGTATTAAGACACAAGTTGCTTTCTCTAAGATCTGTTAAGCTTCATTTAGAACTGTTTTCAGGTCTTCAGACTAAAATTGTCAGTCTGAATTGTGAAACTATGGATCACTCAACCACTCACTGTTTGCTCTGCCTTGGTGAAAAGGTAGCTACTACTCACTGAACTGAAAGATGTGCAGACAAAGCTAAGCACTGGGGTAATGTTTGGAAGGAAGGCTTAATTAAAAATAAAACCTTTTAAAAAGGATATGAGGGGCTATTTTTATGGTAATTCTCTGTCTGAGTATATCTAGGCCAGAACTCCTAACTTCTGTCCCAGGAACTCTCTACGATTACATCTCTCCCTCCAGAAGTGGAAATGTGTTTTGCTTTCTGTTACCAGCACGACAGTGTGCTGCTGGGTTAACTCTTATTCAACAGAATGTGAGTTTGATCCTTTTTGAGTAAGTGCTTAACTTCTACCTGTCTTCATCACATAAAAGTTAAAACAACAACAAAACCAAATGGGTATCATCATGCCCAAAGTTAAACAGAACTATGTAAGTTCCTCAGTAGGCCAGAGAATTTGGAAGCTGTCCCTGGGAAACCACGTCTGCATTTTGCTGGGAAGATGGAAAGTTTAATATCCTCTAAAAGAGAGTAGCTAAATGGTTTTCTGAACAAAAAGTTTTCTGACTGTCTTTATCTCTTGGATCTCAGCTTCCTTGTCTGTCAGATGACACTAGGACACTTAGTTGGATCTCTGAGAAACATTCTAGTTCAAACTGTTGTTGGTTTTTTGTTTTTTCTATGACATCTACAAAAAGCCTCCATGTCAGAAATAGAGGCAAAAGTAAACCAAAATTGGCAGCATAGTCGTTGTTTGAATTAGAGGCTCTAGACTATTCTGCAGAAATGTATGTAGCAGCCTGGGTCATACCCGTATAGGCAGAACATTACCGGTTTGGTTTGTGCAGTGAATCTGTTGCCAGATTTCCCGGAGTAGGTACATCCTGGGAGGATGCAGCATCCTCCTGTTGGCCTTTCTCCTGTGCTTTTTCTTCTCTCTTTGTTTGCACAGCTGACCTCTCAGCTGGGCCCTGCTCAGCTGCTTTTAGAGAGATTTTAGAGAATGGTCGTGTTCTCTTGAGCACCAAGGTGTAGAGAGCACATGGGCTTTGAGGTCGGGGAGAAATGGTATGGATCCGGTTCAACATTTAACTTGTTGTTTGGTTGCTACATCATGTCTGACTCTTTGTGACCCCGTGGACAGCTTGCCAGGCTTCTCTGTCCATGGTATTCTCCAGACAAGAATACTAGCGTGGGTTGCCATTCCCTGCCCCAGGGGATCTTCCCAACCTTTTATGATTTTGGACAAGGTCCTTCTTCCTGAGATCTGTTTCTTCATCTACTAAGTAAGAGATAAAAATAATCTTTCTTATAAAGATGAAAATGAAGGAGAGCATGTATAAACACCTACTAAAATACCTGACTTATGTAAGATGTGCTCAGTTAGCACCATCCGTCTTTCCACTTGCCCTGCAGCAGCATCTGAAAAATCCCTATTGCTTGTTCCTGTTTTTCTCTGAAGAGTTCTGATCTGGTTGTAGAAGTGTATTTAAAAAAATAAAAGTTGCAAAATCAAGTGAGTGTATCTTATACTACTTCTTCAGGTTTTTTTCAAAGGCAAAATCTTAGTTTGGTAGAATCCTCTTATTAGAAACACAACTGGTTTTAGAGTAAAGACTTCTAAAGCAGTTTCTTCTCTTATATTCATCTTCTAACACATATACTTTTTCACAACTTTGGCTTTTTGTTTCTAAGTTTTAGTACCAAATAATAGAAAGTATCACATCAATAGTATGTATGAATGAATGAATAAAAGTTGCTCAGTCAGGGCCGACTTAGTGACCCCATGGACTACATTATAGGCTGCCATGCTTCTCTGTCCATGGAATCTTCAGGCAAGAATACTGGAGTGGATAGCCATTTCCTTCTCCAGGGGATCTTCCCAATCCAGGGATCAAACCTGGGTCTCATGCATTGCAGGCAGATTCTTTACCATCTGAACCAGCAGGGAAGCCCCAATAGTATGTATATATTCAGTTAAAGGATTGTCATACTTGCTGACTAGTTTATACCATAATGAAATTCTATTGACTTTTCTGCAATTTGTAAAGGGCTTTCCCATATTTTATCCAATGATTTTTTCAGAAACCCAGTGTGTGTTGTTTTGGAATTGTTCTAATTTGATATGTGAATGAAGGGAAACTCTTCAGGGTACCAGGCTAAGGAGTCTTCTCAAGGTGACACGGTAGCTTTTTGGAATAAAAAAGGGTTGAAATCAATATAGAATTATGTATGTCTTTAATTATATATATGCTTAAAGACAGCTGTGAATCAAATTTACTATGAATGAGGGACTTCCCTGGTGTTCCAGTGACGAAAACTCTTCACTCCCAATGCAGGGGTCCTGGGTTCGATCCCTGGTCAGGAAACTAGATCCTGTGTGCCCCAACTAAAGATCCTGCAAGCCCCAACAAAGATTGAAGATCCCAAGTGCCACAACTAAGACTTGGCACAGCCCAATAAATAACTTAAAAAATAATATATAAATGAGAAGAAGGGGTAGGAATAGGAGAGGAAGATAGAACTGAGATCACAGAACAAGCTTTGTGGAACCTTTGCTCTTTGTGGCTGCACATTTGGCTCAAAGCTCTGTTGCAGTTCAAAGAGTTGTTGGAAGCACCTTCTAGAGATCAGAAGACAAAAGCAGAGGGCACATTCTCATAGGTGTTCTCACACCGCATTCCACACTCCTTCAAGTATGTCATTCTGCTCTTCTGTTGCCAGCTTCTGGACCCAGCTAAGGTTCAGGTTAAAAGTCTTTAAATTTTTTTTGAAAAGATGTTTTTGATGTGGACCATTTTTAAAGTCTTTTATTGAATTTGTTACAATGTTGCTTCTGTTTTATGTTTTGATTTTTTTCGCTGAGAGGCATGTGGGATCATAACTCCCTGACCAGTGACTGAACCTGCACCCTCTGCATTGGAAGATGAAATCTTAACCACTGGGCCACCAGGGAAGTCCCTAAAAGTCTTTATATTTTGATCTGGTCATGCCACTTGGTCTGACCATTAAGACCTTGTGTTAGGGTTCTTAGATTCTTTAGCTATTTCCATAAAATGGCAGATTGCAAGAGGCATTATTTTTGATACTTGAAAGATCAGTGTTCAAGAGTGCTTATTTCTGATTTAATTTAGAGAGAATCTGCCTTCTCTAAAAAAGAGTATCCATGCTAATTCACTTCAGTCGTGTCTGACTCTTGGCGACCCTATGGACCGTAGCCTGCCTGGCTCCTCTGTCCATGGGATACTCCAGGCAAGAATACTCCAGGCAATGCCCTCCTCCAGGGGATCTCCCCGATGCAGGGATCGAACCTGTGTCTCTTATGTCTCCTGCATTGGCAGGTGGGTTCTTTACCACCGAACCATCAGGGAAGCCATTCTAAAAAGAGTCCTTTGGGACAAATATAGAATACCCAGCTACCCTGCATCCCCACCGTTGGATCTTTGGCTTGTACCTTTCAGTCAGCAGTTTCCAGGACCTTCTGCAGTCGGCGTGCTTTGCTAGACAAACAATTCGTTTCTCAATAAATGCTTATTGCTGTGCATCATGAAAAAAAAAAATAAGGGAAGTTGTGATAGAAATATTTGCATTTGAATCCATGCAGATAGAAAGGGCTCAGTCAAAAATGTAGAGGTGGGCCGAACAAACCAGAAGATTCCAAGATTCAAGCTCAAGGGCTGGAGAACCAAAGGCAACCCTCCTCCTCCCCCATAAAGGAAAATGTTAGGCCACGAGGCTTGGCTGGGTAGGCAGGGGAAGGGAGCGTGTTGTGTCTGAGTTTGTGCCAGACCTGCCTCTGCTGGTGCTGACCCGCGTGATGGTTCCCCTGCCCCAGGGTTCAGTGTGGCTGCCGTGGAGGTGGGGCGGTCCAGTCGGCCCCCAGATGTGTTCAGTGGTTTCTATGAAAAGTGAAAGGGACCCTTAAAAGTTGTCTGTACGTTTTCATCGGGGGCGGCGGGAATATAAATTGTTGCAGCCTAGTTGGAAAGTGATTTGGCCATCCACATCCGAATCCAGAATTTGTAGATGCTTAGCTAGCAGTTATGCTTCTGAGAATGTCGCCAACAGAAATACTTGGATAGGACAGATATAAATGGTCGAGGAAGTCTCTGGCCTCCTTGTGTTCAATCAGGGACAACTGGACACAACCTAAATATCTCATTATAGGCGTGGCACAATTTTGGCGCTTCTGTGCTCTGATAAAGGTATAGGTAGTATAGGGGAGCACAGACTAGATGGGGAGTTATCTGTGGATGCAGTAGTGTGGGGAGGGCTTCCCAGGTGGCTCCGTTGGTAAAGAATCCACCTGCCAATGGAGGGGACTCAGGTTCCATCCCTTGGTTGGGAAGATCCCCTGGAGGAGGAAATGGCAACCCACTCCAGTATTTTTGGTTGGAAAAGTCCATGGACAGAGGATCCTGGTGGACTACAGTCCAAGGGGTCACAAAGAATCGGACACAATTGAACAACAGCACACGTGCACACAGGAATGGGGAGCAGTCCATGGGTGTAGGGCCTCTATCTCGTACAGTTTTCAGAGCCACCACTCACCTAGAATATCATGCAAGTGGTGTGCCCAGCAGATGTTGACCAGGGGGAGCTGAGGTGTGCTTTCACTTTTTGTCTTGCTAATATGTATATGTCAGCTAAGTTTTCTTTTTTTTTTCCAAAGTGTTAGTCGCTAAGTCATGTCCAACTCTTTGTGACTGCATGGACTGTAACCCGCCAGGCTCCTCTGTCCATGGGATTTCGCAGGCAAGATTACTGGAGTGGGTTGCCATTTCCTTCTCCAAAGGGTCTTCCCAACCCAGGGATCGAACCTGGGTCTCCTGCATTGCAGGCAGATTCTTTACCATCTGAGCCACCAGGGAAGCCCTAAAAAACATGGTTTTTTTCAAAGAGGACTTACTAATTTAAAAAATCAACTTGGTCCACTATAAAAGTCACAGTAAGCAATTCAGGAATAACTGTTAGTCTTGACTGGGTACCATGGCCCCCAGGCCAAGTTTTCAGTCATCAGGTGATTGAAAGTTCTTGTTAATTGCATATGTCAGAATGGATTAAAGATAATCAATGTTGTCATGCAGAGGCTTATACTGTCATTTTTATGAAACTTGGGAGAGACTCATTTCTGTCTGTCTATGCTCTCTCTGCAGTCTGATCCAGTTTTAGACTCAGAGAATCACATAGATAGTGCTTGCCTTTTTCCATTTAGCAGAAAGTTAAGTGAGCCGCTTAATAAAATATTAATTAAATTTGTATGACTTCTTGACTATTATAAGTGCAGGACATTTATCATATAAGCCCCATTTTCCTGAGTTTTGTGTTACTAAATATTTTATCTTACTGCACTATTGGGTAAAATCTTTGAACAGAAAATGAATACGTGTATTAGTTAAACTCATTCACATGTTTCTATAGAGTGCCAGCTTAATGCATCATACATCAGTTTGTTCAACAGCTTTTGCATAATCCAGAAGCACTTAATAACAGTTGAGGTTAATTTCTTCAGTGAATTATAGTTTGAAATTTAAATTATGCAGGTAGCTAAATTCTTAATTCTATAATTTAAATCCCTGAACTCTGTAAGTGTCCTAGTGAGAGTTTTTAATAGTCATGAAGCTCAGTGGGTCTTTCTCAGATTATTTACAAACATTTTCCAATGCTCAGTGACACCTAAATCTATCAGAGGAAAGTACCATAAGCAACTTTTTTATTGCACTGAGTAAAGATTTGGTTTCTGGAATAGTCTGTCTATACTTTTCTCCTCCTCATACAATCTTAATAACTGGGAAACAAATTGTAATTAAATCACAAAATAGCCTCTTTTATTTCACTGGAAATATGGCTGAATTTAATATTTTCTTTTTTTAAAAAAAAAAGTTCTGCTAATGAAAATGGGGAAAGGGAAGACATACATGTTATTTTGAGGTCTGTGTTCTTTATCTTCAGTGATGGATTATACTCATCTTTATAAACAGCAGCTTTGAAAAAATCATTTATTGTGATTTAAAAAGTAGGTAGAGAGGAGAGATGCCAGAATTTTAAAAATTCCGATAGATGAGGAAGTGTGATGTTTGCAAGTGTGATTAGTTTGCAAAATGTGATAGGGTGAACTTGAAAGAGATTGAAGCAAGGGTGTTGTTGAGATCCTTAAAATCAGAACATGTTTTGGAAATTCTTTAAGTTATTCAGATGACTCCTAGTTCATTAGTCGCCTTAGCTGATTGGAGTAGTTTGGAGAACAGCCACGGAGGTTGATGGGGCTGGTGCACAGACTCCCGGGCGTCATCATCAGGCCGGCAGGTGTGTGGGGAGGCACCCGGGCCTCCTCGGTCCCGGGCTGATCCAGCAGCGCTGGTTTCCTGCAGCCCAGAAAAGCGTGAGTTCCTGTTGTGGCTGTGGGTGTGCTCGTGGACTCTAGTGTGATAGCATTGTCACTTATACCCTTGGCTGTCTGACCTTGATAACGCTCTTCCTGTTTTGTAACTTGTGTTTTTGTCATCAGTGTGAATACTGAGTTGAGATACTTTAGGGGCCAGTGGAGACTGGCTCAAGAGAGGGAGCTTGGTGAAGAGGAGGTGGGCAGCTAAGCCAGCACCGAGGGTTGGGGCATGAGGGGGAGTCCAGACTGGAGAAACCCTGGGGAACAACCTGGCCAACAACCAGTTGGAGACTGGGCAAATCCCAGCTGACTTTAGCATAGAAATCCCTTCTACGAAAGTGTCAGTGAATGTCCTTCCCCTGACCCAGCTCAAACCTTTCAGATGAGAGTTGCTAGGTAATGGCCTGAGTTTTGGGTTTTGTTTTGCTCCATTTGAAGAGCTGGCAGCCTGATCCATCGCTCCCTGAAGCCTGACTCCCAAGCGTTGTCAGCAGTTGAACTGTGTGTCTGAAATGGTTCCAGAGTACTGGCCTGGGAGTCGGGATCCAGATTTTCCGTGGCCACGACCCCAGCAGTGATGGAGCCTTGGGTATGCCTTGGGATGTGTGAGAATCCTCTCCCAAGTCTCAAAGAGGGAGGGTTGGAGGATGTTTCCAGGCCATTTTGTTGTTGAGCTTTCTGCTAGCTTCTCTCCAGGCTGCATTTAATACTTGGGGTCAGGGGCTCCATCTTGGGAAACTTCCCCTGCAATTCCTGGTGGAGGCATCTTCCTCTTCAGTATAGTTGACCATCACATGCCCTGAATGAGCATGCTATTCCTGAACTTCCCCCACAAACCACAAACACTAGCCTCCCTTGCATGGCCTGGTATCTGACATACAGTAGAGATTTTATTGAGCGGTGGGTTTTGCTTACTCTTAAAAGTATGCTCTTGCCCTTTTCTTTCATGCTTGTGAATTTCTGAGGCCCCTCAGTGCTGACTGTTAGCTGGTAGTAGGCGTCACAGTCATGCTAAGTCACTAGACCCTTCTGTGGTTGATGCTTAAATTTCTGATCATGGAAGATGCGTCCATTAGATTACAACTCTTAAATTTTGTTGATGCTTTAAAAAAATTTTTCAATTTAAATTATTTTTACTTTTTTCAATAAAAAAATTTTTTTTGAAGTACAGTATTGCGTTAGTTTGAGGTTTTCAGCAAAGTGATTTGTTAATGCTTTTTTGCAGGGGTCTTGCTCCTCAGAATAAACCAGAACTGCAGAAAGTGATGGAAAAGAGAAAACGAGATCAAGTAATAAAGCAGAAGGAAGAAGAAGCACAAAAGAAGAAATCTGACTTGGAAATAGAACTATTAAAACGGCAGCAGAAGTTGGAGCAGGTAAGGGTGATTGGGGGTAAAGGTGGGGGTTTTTTATTGAGATATTTGACATAAAATATTGTTTGAGGGAAAATGTATTGATTTGATACATTTGTATCACAATTGTCATAGTAGTGTTAGCGCACACCTCTGTCGTATAATTACCCTTTCTTCTAGTGGTGTAGAGTGTTCTAGTTTCTTAATGTTCACGTTTATAATCGCTTTGTTCCCTGTAATCCCTGGACTATGTATTAGGCCTCCAGGACTTACCTTCTAGTTGCGAGTGTGTACCCTTAAATGCATCTTTCCCATTCCCCCAGCCTAAGTCCCTGCTAGTCCCCATTTTACCCTCTGTTTTTAGATTCCATATATAAGAGAGATCATATAGTACTTATCTTCTCAGACTTACCTTGTCCCGAATTTCCCAGACACGTCAGATGTAAGTGTTTATATATGGTGAAAGGAAAAGCTGAGACAGATGTCTGCAGGTGGACTAAAAGACGTTCAAGATAAAGAGAAGGATTCTGTTGAGGATCTAGAAGAGATCAGGGAGGCACAGCCAAAGCCAGGGACCACCATTGAATTCACAGCCCAGTGCTGGGGCTCAAGCACATGAGTGAAGTTCAGCTTCACTCACAGCTGGAGAGCCCCTGTGTGTTGCCCTCAGCTCTTGTTTTCATCCTTAGCCTTGATCTTCAGGTTCTCATCACCCCCGCAGGGTTTCAGCAATAACCCAGTCGGCTGCTGCTTCTCTGCAGAATTCTTACCCCAGGACCTAGATCCTGCCGCATATATGAAAATATAAATATATTTAAAGTGGAGACAGGGGAAACTTTTCTTCTGTTATGAATCGAAGTCATTTGGGCCTTTGGGAAGAGAAAACAGTGTTTTTGGAAAGCCTCTCCCTTTGTAAATAATTTGTAAATAATTCTCCTGTTTCTGAATTCTGTTTAGCTTGAACTCGAGAAACAGAAATTGCAAGAAGAGCAAGAAAATGCCCCAGAGTTTGTGAAGGTTAAAGGCAATCTCAGAAGAACAGGCCAAGAAGTGGCGCAAGCCCAGGAGTCGTAGGTCCAGGCTGCAGACACCACGCACCCAGCCCAGCACACAGAAGGCCTGTGCCAGGGCCTCCCCAGCGCTTAAGCTCAGGGCCAAAGCCCCTGGAGCAAATCCCAGCCAGCAGGGATCTGTTATTTTCAAAAGGGTTTGATTTTGGTTTTTCTCCCATCTGGGTGGGTGAGTCACCTGTGACTGTTGCAGTTCCTGTTCGCCAAACAAAGGATATTGACCAGCACTTAAGGTGGGACAGTGGACCTGTGTTCAAAGACTTTTAAAAGACAGCAACAAGAAACAAAGGAAGAGGACACTGGAGTAAATTCTTGAGAGTTGCACTACTTGGTTTTTCTTTCAATCCAAGTTTAGTGGGGCACAGAGCCTTTTCTCTTTCAAAACCTAAAGAAAAACGCCTTTCGTTCTTCTTTCTTATCTATCCAATAATTTAGATTGCACAGAAATGCGTTGAATCTGTTACATCCACCGTTTGTAAATTCCGTTTTCTTGTCTCATTTACACTTTCACCTAGTTTAGGCTTCACACTGGAGAATGTTAATATTCATGTTGAGCACAACTCTTACCTTTGTCGACATTAAGATTCAGAAATAGGATAAGGAGGTGTAAAAATACAGAAACAAAAATATGGAAACAAAACTCTGTAAATGTCCATCTCGATCTTGTTTTCATTCCTGCTGGTTTTCTGAGGCTTCATGGTGACCTTCTACTTCAGGGAAGGTATGTCCTACAAATCCATTATTGCTTTGATAACTGTTAGGGCTTTTGTTTCATTTTTTTTTTTTTTTAATTTCTTGCTCATTTAGTCCTTTTATGTCAAATAATCTCCCAGCCTTTTGAGGAATAAAAACTAGTCCGAATAACCCAACTTAAGTGTCAAAGGAGTGGGTTCAAGTCTTTTGGTTTCTTCTGAGAACGGTATGGGGAAATCTCCCACCGGAAGCTTGGGAAGGAAGTGTTCTTTGGACTTTTTGATGTGAAACGAATATGAACTGGTCTCTGCAAGAATTATAGCATTTATGCATTTTGAATATTATTTGAATCCAAGCTTTGAAATTCTCTAATGATCACCAGCTCTTTGCCCTTTTTCCTTGTGAAGGAAGACTGTCTCATCCCTACCTTCATGATGGTGATACTGTTGGTAAGGATGATGTTGTGACCACTGTTGATCTCTCAGGAACAGCTGAGGAGATGGGGCACACTCAGTCTGTGCTCTCCAATTGGCATACTATCCTCCACATGAACCCCGAGTTACCAACTTTACAGCCAGATTCTTAATGCAAAATCCATTCTCTGTCATCGGTATGGGCAGGGGAAGCATTTCTACTTGGGGTGGTTTAGAAGAATCTGTGTGGATCCAGTATGTTCTCTGTAGAAACAATTCATCCAGTAATTTCAACATCGAAGGCTCCTCTTATAATTCAAGAATCAAAGAAAGCTGGATCCTAAGCTTTTAAATCCTTAATCAGCCTAGTAGAAATTAGCTTTCTCTGGGAATTCTGCAGTTTTCATGGTTGGCCATTAGGCTTATATTCATCCCTAATGTGAACAAGACAAAAGTAAATGCATGGATAATATACTGTAGTCAGAGAACATGTGGACTACACCTGATTACACCAGATTATTTCTTTCATTAGCAAGTATTATATGAATAAAATACGAGGTGTTTAGGATAAAATGTTGCTGTATAGTAATTTGCTTTGGAAGGATGGAAGGATAACTATTTTTTCCCATCCTTTTTGCAAGAAGAAAGTGCGTTAACTAAGCATCTTGAAAGTACATTTCTGATTGCACATTGACTAGAGTTCTTTCTCTGTGTATATGGAATAGTGATGCGATTTATAAAATGAAGATTCAAGACTAGCTCATAGCCTTTAATCCAGCTGGATATGCAAGATCTTTAGATCCTGTATCCTTGAAGCAGTTCTGCCACTTGATAAAAATTTTAAGGGCCCAGACAGGCTTCTTTAGAAGGACCAATTCTGTTCCTAGAACTTACCTAGAATTCATGCTTCACTGGGAAAAGCTAAATTCCTAAAGCATTTCCCTCAATCTCACTCACAAATCTGTAAAATTAGTAGTGGTTGGTAGTCCAAGGTCTGGCCGAAAGAAGACTTGTAAATAGTGTCAAGTGATGTTTCCTCGCTAAACAGTGGAATGTACAGATAGAAAAGCTCTTTGAAGTTGCCAGGTCAGCTTGGCTCATAAGCTTGAGTTTAAAAAGGCATCATTCTCTCCCCCCACCGCTGCCCCACACTTCAATACTCTATAGTCCAAACCTCTAGGACTCACGGACATCTGAGCAGTTTTGGGCTTTGAGCCACTTTTTGACAAAAATGGCTCCATTTTTCCACTCTATGGTTTTCTTAAAATAGCTCAGTGTTTTCTAGTCTCCAAGTAGGAAGGTAGTGTTGCTTTCTAAGCTACCACAGTTGACTTTATTCTTCTACTCTGAAAAATGTTCACTTGTTTGAGTGTATATAATATATATAAAGGGAGCCTTAATGGATTTGTTTTCATAATTTAATATTTTTTGTATTTGCTCTTGTATAATTGTTTTTAATGGAAAGTATTACAGAATTGAGGGTGGAATTCTTAGAACCAAAGTTATTCTTAATAAAAATCACCACATGCTTGGACCTTACAGCTGTGTTTGTCTGATCTGTTTATGGTGGATGTCTGGAGCTGATGTGGGGGGTGCTGTGTTCAATTCAAGGGTTAGAAAGTGGTTCTGGGGTTTCCGTCTGATGGTCTTCTCCCCAAATCAGTTATGTCCCCTTGCCTTGTGTATTTATTCTGTCAAGAAAATTCATGCTAAGATATTGTTACACTTAGAATATGTGGTATTTTAGCAATAGCTGTTAGTTCTTCAGATCAGAGTACTCTGTATTTTAAGTAGCTTGGTAGAACAGTGGGAGATATATTTTTGGAAGGGCCATGTTTTAGTGCTTGTGAGCACACATGGCGTAAGTATGACCTTGAAATTATTTTGCTTATTCAGCTAAATTAATTTCATCCTCAAAGAAGTCACTTTGGGAAGCTGTACATGTGATTACATTATACTATTGGTTGTAATAGCCTTGGAGAGTCAAAATTTCTTTACTTTATAATATGCCTTTATTTTTCATCCCCCAATTACTACTCAGCTCATTCATCCAACTCCAATATCTTTGGACTGTTTTAAAAAATTATATCTACTCAGGACAGTGAAGATTTTCTATGTCTAGGGTTATACCATGAGCTCCAAAAGCCAATGAAGAAGGTGGGCTACAAAAATAATTTGAGGAATAACTACATCCTTGGAATAACTAGGCAGTTTTTCAAGGTGACAGTTTTGAGACTGTTGGTCCATTTCATTAGAGCATTTTGTGCTTCTTACGGTATAGTCATAGATTTGAAAGAAGACAGAGGTTAATTAACACATTATTGACTTGAGACATATCAACACCTCAGGCTTTAGTTTTTGTAAAACTCTCCTGGTCGAAAATGTGTGAATATGTTTGGTAAGATTTAAAATGCCAAAGTACAGCTAAAAAGAAGGAATAATATACTACTACCAGGCTTACATTTACGAATATAATGAAAAATGAAGTGTTTTATTCCAAGGTCTTAGGGTAAATAAAATCTTTATAAGATAACTGCAGTCTCACAATTATAATTTCTCCTTTTTTTCTTCTGAGAAAATGCAGTCTGATTATCAATTGGGGATGTTTTGGAACGTCTTCTCATTTGCCCAGGAAGATGGTAATGCCAGAGTCTGGTATGCCTTATCAATATCTTGTATAATTAGTAGAATCATATTGAGATTTTGTCTACTAAAAGTCATTAAGTTGTGTTTCCTCTGAGACGTTTGGCTATGTATTGTCTTGGATGTACTATCAGGTCCTTTTAAATTTGTTGTTTCTATGTTTATGGCCCCCTTTCTACTTGGTTATTATGTGTGACCACTGCTGATGATCACTCTTGTGCTATAATTTCCAGGGTGAACCAACAAACCCAGTTGTCTATCAGCTGGTGAATGGATAAGCAAAATGTGGTATATCCATGTGATGGAATATTATTCAGCCATGAAAAGGAGCGAAGTACTGATACAGGCTTCAACATGAACAAACCTCAGAAACATTCTGCTAAGTGAAAGGTGGCTGGCACAAAAGACGACACAGTATACACTTACATCCGTATGCAATATTCAGAGTAGATAAAACTATAGGGACAAAAAGCAGAATAGTAGTTCTAGTGGTAGGAGTGGGAAGTGATTGCAAATGGACATGAGATTTTGGGGATGGGGTGATAGAAATTATTTAAAACAAAATTGTGACAGTCATTCAACTCTTCACCTGTACAAGTAACTGTGTAAACATACTAATACCCACTTCAGATGGGTAGCTTTTATGGTATGTGAGTTATACCTCAATCAAACTTTTTAAAATGCACACATCCTTTGAATGCACAGTTCGATTTCTAGGAATTCTTTGGAAGGGCTTATCTGCACAAAGATTGTTGTTCAAAGATAGTGGAGCATTTCTCATAATTTCTCTTGGGAACACCCCAACTATATTGCAGTAGTTTGCTAGATTAAGTGTAATACATCCCTACTCCCTTTTAGGTATCATAATTCGTTTCTTTCAAAATAATCTGTGTGTGCTCAGTCACTCAGTTGTGTCCAACTGTTAGTGACCCCATGGACTATAACCCACCAGGCTTCTCTGTCCATGGGGATTCTCCAGGCAAGCATACTGGAGTGGGTGGCCAGGCCTTCCTCCAGGGGATCTTCCCAACCCAGTGATTGAACCCAGGTCTCCCACATTGCAGGCAGATTCTTTACCATCTAAGCTACCAGGAAAGGCATTAATATTTTATTTACTTGTACAGAAATAAGACTTTGAAGCTATACTGTCACATAAAAAAGCAAACTACAGAATCCCATTAACATGAAAAAATTAAAAGTATATTATCCATGCATCTACATAAAAGCTTATAAATAAGACATTTATTTATCATCTCAGTGGTGGTTACTTCTGAGGGAGGGAAAGGAATTTGGCTCAGAAATAAAGGGGGCTTCCTAGTTTAATTTGTGTATATTTTTAATATTTTTTTCACAGTTAAAAGGTGTTCTTGAGTCACCAGTATTTAAAAGGTCATAGAAAGCAAAGAAAAACCTTGGAAAAAAATGTGTTTCATACAAAATTATCTTCAGAACTGAATAATACATTTTGAGTTTATTTTTGTGTATGGTGTTAGAAAGGGTTCTAGTTTCATTCTTTTACAAGTGGTTGACCAGTTTTTCCAGCACCACTTGTAAGACCAGAAACTGTAAAACTCCTAGAGGAGAACATAGGCAAAGCACTCTCCAACATAAATCACAGCAAGATCCTCTATGACCCACCTCCCAGAATATTGGAAATAAAAGCAAAACTAAACAAATGGGACCTAATGAAACTTAAAAGCTTTTGCACAACAAAGGAAACTATAAGCAAGGTGAAAAGACAGTCTTCAGAATGGGAGAAAATAATAGCAAATGAAGCAATAGACAAAGGATTAATCTCAAAAATATACAAGTAATTCCTGCAGCTTAATTCCAGAAAAATAAATGACCCAATCAAAAAGTGGGCCAAAGATCTAAACAGACATTTCTCCAAAGAAGACATACAGATGGCTAACAAACACATGAAAAGATGCTCAACATCACTCATTAGAGAAATGCAAATCAAAACCACAATGAGGTACCATTACACGCCAGTCAGGATGGCTGCTATCCAAAAGTCTACAAGCAATAAATGCTGGAGAGGGTGTGGAGAAAAGGGAACCCTCTTACCCTGTTGGTGGGAATGCAAACTAGTACAGCCACTATGGAGAACAGTGTGGAGATTCCTTAAAAAACTGGAAATAGAACTGCCATATGACCCAGCAATCCCACTCCTGGGCATACACACCGAGGAAACCAGAACTGAAAGAAACATGTGCACCCCAATGTTCATCGAAGCACTGTTTATAATAGCCAGGACATGGAAGCAACCTAGATGCCCATCAGCAGACGAATGGATAAGGAAGCTGTGGTACATATACACAATGGAATATTAACTCAGCCATTAAAAAGAATTCATTTGAATCAGTTCTAATGAGATGGATGAAACTGGAGCCCATTATACAGAGTGAAGTAAACCCGAAAGATGAAGACCAATACAGTATACTAACACATATATATGGAATTTAGAAAGATGGTAACGATAACCCTATATACAAGACAGAAAAAGAGACATAGATGTATAGAACAGACTTTTGGACTCTATGGGAGAAGGCGAGGGTGGGATGATCTGAGAGAACAGTATCGAAACATGTATATTATCAAGTGTGAAACAGATGGCCAGTCCAGGTTGGATGCATGAGACAATTGCTCGAGGCTGGTGCACTGGGATGACCCAGAGGGATGGGATGGGGAGGTAGGCGGGAGGGGGGTTCAGGATGGGGAACACATGTAAATCCATGGCTGACTCATGTCAATTTATGGCAAAAACCACTATAATATTGTAAAGTAATTAGCCTCCAACTAATAAAAATAAATGAAAAAAAAAAAGAACTGAATAATACTCATTTAATAATTATTTGCACCTAGATCATGTGGTGAAAAAATTACAATGGAATGATTTCAGTGTTTTCAACAGCAAAGTAAAAGTGACTGTTTTAAGAAACTGTCAAGAATCCAATTATTTTAAGCACACAGACCTGTAATTGAAGTAGAGTCAAAGGAAAAGAGGGTCCAGGGAAGGAATAAAGAGAAGCATTGACTCTAGAATGGCAGTGAGGAATGTTTCAATTCTTTGTTGACCCCCAGGGTTCTTGGCCTCCTTAATCAATAGAAATTGATCAGAGGCCAGAAAAGAAACTCAGGAAAGGCTTTATTGGGGCCCCTGCTGCAGCAGGGGGCAGCGAGAACCAGAGCAGTTAGTTGCTCTTGGTCACTTCCTGAATTGAGGTGGTGAGCTGGTTCCTTATATGGGGTTAGGGTAGGGGCAGGTCCAGGGGTCCAGACAGAGGGGTGGCTTAGGTGGCTTGCCCACTGCTTTGTTGGTGTTGAGTGCAGGGGGCATGCACAGTCCTCTGCTTTGGCTCCCAGCACCCTGTTTTTGCACTCCACTCTTCAGAAGTGCCAATGGGGCTTTTTTGTCTTTTTGTATCGTATTGTTCATAATTTGCCCCAACTGTGCATGCACACAGTTATTTTTAGTCCTTAATAGTTTGTCTTTTGTTGAGGAGATGTTTTTCCAGGTATAGGCATTGCAGCAAAGGGTCCTAGGTGCCAAATCCCAGCCTGTCTCACAATGATGAACCAGAGACCTAAGGTGGGGCTCCTTGTAAGGGGTCCAGTTGTAGGCTTCAGCCTAAAAACAACTCTGCTCTTTAAATGTTTCCTCTGCTGTTGGAATGTAGGATAGTGCGGCTACATTATTGGTTTTTCGTATGTTTGTTTTTGTTGGCTGAGGTCAAGGAGACTGGGAACTTGGGGACATGTATCTTGGCAATGAATTACTGGTACCCTCTGCACACAGGGCCTTGGGAGCTTTAGGTTGACCAATCACAGTGTTCCTGGCGCATCTTCTCTTTTGGATGATGGTGAAAGTTCTATTCACCTTCTCCCTTGCTTCCAGGTGGAGATTTCATTCTATTACTAATACTTTTATTTCTTTTTCTGCTTCTTCTGGATAAAGGCTTAAAATTTAAACTCAGACTCAGCCATAAAAGAGAATGAAATCTGAACATTCACAGCAACATGGATGGACCTAGAGACTGTCATCCTAAGTGAAGTCAGAGAAGAACAAATATTACGTGGTATCACTTCCATATGGAATCTAAACATTAGCACAAATGAACTTATTTACAAAACAGAAACAGACTGACAGCCGTGGAAAACATATCTGGTTACCAAAGGGGAATGGGGGGAGGGATAAATTGTGATATTGGATTACCAGATGCATACTACTATATATAAAATGGAAACAACGAAGATTTACTGTAATATACAGGGAACTATATATTAAATAAGTTGTAGTAAACTATAATGGAAAAGTATATGAAAAAAAGACTTGATATATAAATGTATACATGTAATCACTTTGCTGTATACCTGAAATTAACAGTTTTTCACACCAACTATACTTCAATAAAAAAGTAAATAATTTTTTTTAAAAAAGATCTCAGCTTAGAAGAGGAATTAGCCAAGAAATGGAGAAATGCTGTCCCTTTCCAAAGGGCTAATAGGCCTTGGAATGGAAGCTGGCTTAGAAGAGAATTCATGCTGGAGAAAATAGACAGCAGTGCCAATTGTCCTGACTTTGCTATTGAAGTGGGAGATGTGATCACATGCATACCACCTTGGTCATTTCTCCACCGTCATTGACTTGTTCAAGAGATTTCAGGAAACCATCACATCTATGTCAGTCAGGTACCAACAAAGAGGGTCACCATGATCAAAACATCTAGTAAACCACTGTGCAAAAATCTTACACAGTGAACTGTGAGCCAGAATCGGGTTCATATGTAGCCTCTTTAGAGCTGGAATTCAACCTAGGACTTTCACAAGGAGAAAATTCACGGTGTAAACTCAAATAAGCAAAGGCAATTTTCTGGCTAAAACTCATAAATTGGCTTTAATTTGATGAGCTGGTTATCCCCATTTCTCTCTCCTTCCGCAGTGATTTCAGTGTTTCTCAAAGATAAGCCCCTAGATCGATCAACTAAAAGTACTTACTGAAGACGTTTACAAGGTATTTTGCAACAGGCCAGTTCTAGCCCTAGGGTATTTATAATCTTGTTCAGCCATAAGACTTTGCATGGGTTGTAACAAATAATTACAAGCATTAAATTAAATAAAAGACCACATGAACACCGAGAAGATAAGGCCTATAGGAGCAAATTAAGAAAAGAAAATAAACACGCTAAATCAAGTGGTTTTATTGCTACATAGATGCTCTCGTAAATGTTCTCAGAGAGGAAGCAGTGGAAAGGAACCGTTCAAGTAAAGTTTTAAATGAAATGTGCATATTATTTATCCTTGATCTTCCTCTTTGCTTCACTGTCTCTTTACAAAAAAAAAAAAGACTGGACAGTTTGAAAACCCAGGTTCTTCTGAATATCAGTGACAAGAGAGTGGAGAGTGGCAAAGAGGGCATAGCAAGTAAACCCTCAGCCCCACCGTGTACAACAGTTTGTAGCATTGCCAGGTGATGAATGACACTGTTTATTTCCGAAGAACTTCCTGAGATACTGAAGGTTAGGCTGTGGGTGAATTTAGATTTGCTTCCTAGCGTGAACCCTGAAGAGCTGTGCAGTTTGCGGTGGCATGATTAATACCAAGTAAGTAGCAAGCTTTCCCCATGTGCCTGGAGTGGGTACACAGGAATGAACAGGGTTCCAAGGAAGCATGCATTTCAGGTCCAGGTTCTTTGTTTTTAAACCACAGTGCTCAGCGACGGGCTACAAAATCATGTTCAGTCTCTGTTGTTTGGGAGCTTAAAATCTAAGGAGCCAAATGTTATTCAAAAAATCAGACAATGTGACAACTGGGGTATGTGCTATGATCACTGCCTGCCCCGCCCCCCCACCCCATCCACCGGCCCCAGTCAGGAAACCAGACAATGACAGTGAATCCACAGGGCAAGTCAGCAAATCTAGCCGATAAGAAGCTACTGTTGTTGTTGTTGAGTAGCTAAGTCATATTCAGTTCTTTGTGACCCCATGGACAGTAGCACACCAGGCTCCTTTGTCCTCCACTATCTCCTGGAATTTGCTCAAATTCATGTCCAGTGAGCCGGTGTTGCTATCCAACCATCTCATCCTCTGTCACCCCCTTCTCCTTTTGCCTTCAATCTTTGCCAGCATCAGGGTCTTTTCCAATGAGCTGGCTCTTCACATCAGGTGGCCAAGGTCAGAAAGATCAAAGGCAAGGCTGAGGAGAACAAAATTGAATGCATGTAATTACCCTTCCTTTTCCACATTTTATTCTTCAGCCGAGGACATTAGCCTATAATCCGAGACTTGGATGATTCCGAATGTAGGCTGTTTACTCATACTGATAAGCTGTTCATCTTAAAAGTAAGTCCCCTTCTCTCTCATCCTCAACACAACTCATTAACTACACCCCCTCCTCCTTCTCACATAGTGAAACAGAAAAGGTATTTAAATTGGTTTTTCTTTCCTTTGGCTGCTCTGCACAGCATGTGGGATCTTAGTTCTCCAACCAGGGATAAAACCCGTGCCCCCTGCATTGGTAAGTGCAGTCTTAACCACTGGACTGCCAGGGAAGTCCCTAAGACATTTTAAAGGTTGATCAAACGTTACCCAGTCAGGTGAGTTTTTCTTTGCAAACCTGCAACCATGAGGCTCTTATCAACTTGCTGTGTTGGAGATGATGACTTCACCATATTTCTGCGAATGGCCTGCATCTTACTCAAGATCTTGGGGAATCTGACCATCCAAGCTGTGCTGGCCTTTTCTGCAGTGCTGCATTGTTTTCCTCCTGTCTTATTTGACCTGTGGTGGCTTTTGGCTCTGGCTATGCAGTGTCATCGGAGAAGGCAATGGCACCCCACTCCACTACTCTTGCCTGGGAAATCGCATGGACGGAGGAACCTGGTGGGCTACAGTCCATGGGGTCGTGAAGAGTCAGACACAACTGAGTGACTTCACTTTCACTTTTCACTTTCATGCACTGGAGAAGGAAGTGGCAACCCACTCCAGTGTTCTTGCCTGGAGAATCCCAGGGACGGGAGCCTGGTGGGCTGCCGTCTGTGGGGTCGCACAGAGTCGGACACGACTGAAGTGACTTAGCAGCAGCAGCGGCATGCAGTGTCATACCTCTCCCTGTTCTGTGATGGAGGACGGGCATGGGGACTCCAGGGAAGCCCAGCGAGAGAGCCTTCAGGTGGAGGGGTGGCCAGTCGAGAAATTCAGAAGAGACCCCTTCTTTCCTGAGTTCACCCTCTCCTCTCCCAAGGAGTCATTTATTGAGAGCCTGCTATATGCTAGCCAGCATGAAGGTTGAATCTGAGTATGATAGAGGTCCCCATTCCGGAGCTTATGCTCCTTGGAGGCCCTTCAAGTAAACAAATGTCCTCAACATGCAAGGAACCTCCCGTGTATTGACCTTAACAGATGCGGATATAGTAAGTGTTGTAGGAACCACCAAAAAAAGCAATGTATGTTTTTCTAAGAGAGTATGAGGGAAAGGCAAATCTAGGCGTCACAAGAAAGTCCCATGCTCTTGTTGTGTCACTATAGGAACACACCTATAGGCTCACACACGTTTGTGTACGAGCCAAACGCAGTGATCCAAAGCCACGGTCAGCTCCTGGGCCTCCTTTCCCCAACTTGAAACTAACTTTGAGTCATTCTCCCCAGTTGACAGCATGAACCAGGAGGTATTTGGGGGTGGCTGTCTTCAGTAGAGGGTTGTGTGTGTGAGAGAGAGAGAGAGAGGGAGAGAGAGAGATGGGATTCACAATGGATGTTGGATTGGAGTTTGAGGGAAACATGAGTGGGCAACAGAGTAAGGTTAGGAGCCCAGGCTCTTGTTTGAATCTCAGCCCCTCCGTTTTCTAGCTTTGCAATCCTGGGAAAATAAAGTCTCTGGCCTCAGCTTTCTCATCTGAACAGTGGGGATAATGAGCAGACCTGTGTCACTGGGTCATGTGGGCTTTACAGGAGTCAGCACATGTGAAGCACATAATAGACGTTAGTGGCTGTGATGGTTTCTGTTCTTTGGGTCTGTGGTCTCCAGCTTGTCTTTATGAACAAGTGCAGTCTTGTTCAGCAGAGACTCTTGTGCCAGACGGCTTCAGGACTGTGTGGCTTACAGAATCCACGCCCAGGGCCAAGGCGATCCCAGTACAAGACTCTGCCTCATGGTGTGATTTAAAGCCATAACACCCACCTGCTCCCAGAATTACTCTCCTAAAAGCCTATAGCATTCTTTATTAGTATTTCTTAAATTGGAGGACAATTGCTTTACAATGTTGTGTTGGTCTCTTCTGTACAATGAAGTGAATCAGCTGCATGTTTACGTATATCCCCTCCCTCTTGGATCTCCCTCCCACCCCTCTCTTCCCACCGCTCTAGGCCATCACAGAGCACCGAGCTGAGCTCCCTGTGCTATATAGCAGCTTCCCACTAGCATCTGTTTTACACATGGTTGTGTATATATGTCAGCCCTATTCTCTTAGTTCATCCCCACCCCCCTTCCTTCTCCTCTGTGTCCACCTGTCTATTCTCTACGTCTGCGTCTCTATTCCTGCCCTGCAAATAGATTTAATTCCTACCACAGTCTAAATCTGTGAAAACTCCGATGTGCTGTCACCCGGAGAGAGAGAACAGTTACCCTCTCGTGTGTGGCACAGACACCTTGATGCACCCTTAAGTCCTAGGAACAGGACAGTCCCTTTTGGGCTGGGGAAGAGAGGAGACAGACTGGGCCATGAGCCGAGGGCTTGTGGAAGCTAAGCAGGAACCCTGAGGAGTCAGGAGCAGGAGGGTGGCTGGTATGGCTGGTGCAGGGGCAAGGCATGTGGGGCTTGGGGGCTGGTATTTGGGGCATGTTGCTGGCGCACAATAGGTGCTCAGTAAATACTTGCCATTGAAAGATGGGGCCTAGAAAGAGGCAGCTTGGGCACTGGCAGTTGTGGGCTGTCTTCAGTTGCCCAGGGACAACAGGGAGCCAGTAAGGGAGGTCCCTGGAGGTGTTGCCAGCCCATTCTAAGGTCCAGGGATGCCTCTGTCCCTACTGCCCCTTCTCACCATGGCAGGATCCTAATTCAGATGCTTCTAGGAAACAAGGCTTCCCTGGGGGTCGTCTTCAGTGACAAGGCAAGGCAGTCACATGGAACCTCTGTGCACGTCCACTCTGGCGAGAGGAAGGCTGGCGGCCTCAGGCTTCTAAATTTGATCCTTTCTGCTAGGCTGTTTTAATCTGCAGAACTGAGTGGTCATGAGGAGTAAATGAATAATAAAAATCAAGCCCTGGCTTAGGGCACAGTCTCTATAGACCCACCAAGGATGGGGGCTGACTGCTGCTATTACTGCCCTCAAAAGTGATGCAAGGGACTACCCGGGTGGTCCAGTGGCTATGACTCTGTGCTTGCAGTGCAGGGGGCGTGGGTTCCATCCCTGGTTGGGGAGCTAGGGTTCCCACAGGCTCTGTGGCACAGCTTAGAAAGAAAGAAAAAAACATTTTTCTTTTTTTGTTTTTTAAAGATGCGAGATGCTGCCCTCTAGTGTGCATCAGCAGAACTTTAAGTTTTTAATTAGAATTGAAATTAATTAATAAATTTAGTATTATTTCCTCTGTTGGCCTTAGGGTATTTTTCAGGATATCCGTTTTCTGTTCTTGATCTGAGGTGTCTAATGGAAGTCAAGCACGTCTGATTGATGCGCTAGCCTCCTGCACAGAGAGCAGAGCCTCTCTCTTCTGGTCCCACAACCTCTCTTCCTGTGGGGTGGTGGGTGAGTCCCTGGGCCTCTGGATGCGCAGTGTTTGTCATCTGTAAACTGGACTACCCAGCCCTTTTCAGTCTACAGCCAAGCCTGAGGAGCACAGTTTCACCCATTCATTCATTCATCCGACCAATCTGTGGTGGAGCCCGCTGAGTACCAGCCCTGGATCCTTCGTGAGGAAGGAGGGTGGGGGTGGGGGACTGCCATCGGGGAACTGGTGACCCAGGAGGAAATAGACCGACACACGAAATGAACAAGCCATGGAACCATTTCTCAAGGGACTCCTTCCTCCATTCTTGGCGTCCAGCCTTTTTCCTTTCCTAATACTAAAATTTTTTTCCCTGAAACACAAATCTGGACATCACTGGCTTGCTCAGAAACCAGCTCCCTTTTCAATACAAAAATGTCCAGTTTCTCTGTCCTGGACATTTCTCTATTCTGGCTGCTCCACTAGGCTGCTTCTGGTGTTTGGAACTCATAGCAGGTGACCTTGGCTTGGCAACAGGTGTACTGCTAAGTGCTTTATCTGTTCATCTTTGCCACAACCCAAGAGCTCCTATCACCACTCTCTGCTTATCAATGGGGAAACCAAGGCAGAGAGGAGCCAAGGAACTGGCCTGAGGCTGCACAGCTTGTAAACAGCAAGTCTCTGGGACTCAGACCCAGGTCCCCCTTATGGCAGAGCCCGTGTCCTTGACTTCTGTGCCACACTGACACCTAGCTTCCGGCTTCTGCACCTCTGCTCACATAGGGTGTGTGGGCTGTCCGGTGAAATCTCATCAATTACTCAGAGGTCCTGAGCACCAGGCTGCCCCTCACATCCATGGCCCTGCTCTGCCACCCCCAGCCCTGGAAGGGCCCCTGCCTGGGTCAAGCCTTGTCACATGTGGCGGAGTTCGTACTCATTTGCCTCCCTGGACACGTGACCAGTATCTCATCCACACCTGCAGCTGCCTGAACTAAACACAGGTTTGCTGAATGGCAGGAAATGAACAGCGCGGGAGAGTGCCCTGCACGCTGGAAAGCCTCAGAGAATCAGAAGTCAGCAGATGCTTTTAAAATGTCTTTATAAATGTAAACGGGTGTAGAAGATGAAATGTTTCGCTTGTGCCCGAGCATTTCTTGGTCTTGATTTTAGTATTACAATTCAGAGTGGCTTCTGTGATTTTAACCAAGGTTCACTATCTGGGGAAGTGTTTGTGTTCCTTACTGAGAAAGAGACTTGAAGCTATCCTGACATAGACTTTGCACAAAGGCAACCTTGAGGGACTTCCCTGGTGGTCCACTGGCTGGGACTCTGTGTTGCCAATGCAGGGGACCCAGATTCAATCCCTGGTCAGGGAACTAGGTCCCACATGCTGCAACTAAGACCCGGTGCAGCAAAATGGTTTTTTTTTTTTTTTTTTTTAAAGCAACTTGACCCTCCTGACAGAGCTCCAAGTAGCTTCAGTGCAGTGACTCTGATTGGGAGAAAAGTTTTTTCTTCATCCTTACCTCACCAGGAAATGGGTAGGACCCTGGTCTCGGATTTATGCACTTGATTCTGTCTGGGGCTCTGCCCCTCACTGACTGTTCCTTATTAAACTTCTCAGTGGAACAAGGGAGTTCCCCAAATGATTTCTGGGATTCCTTCAAATCCTAGGGTTCTTAGATTCAGATCTTGGCTCTGCAGCCTCATTGCTTAGAGTCATTTAATGATTTTAGAAAGCGGTTTCCTTGGCTATAAATTGGAGCTGGCCTAAATTATCAGAAGTCTGTGGGCACTGTGGAGAAATATGAATGTAAATTGCCCTTGCAATTAAAAATCTAACAAGTGGGGACTTCCTGGTGGTCCAGTGGCTAAGACTTCGCACTGCCAATGCCAGGGGGGCCCGAGTTTGATTCCTGGTCAGGGAACTGGCTCCCACATCCTGCAACTAAAGGTTCACATTCCACAACTAAAGATCCCACATGCCACAACTGAGACCGGTGCAGCCAAATAAATAGATAATTATTTTTTTAAAAATCTAATAAATGGAAAGAACTAAAGAGCGCAGTGTGTTGTCAGAGGTAAGTTTCAAAGGATGGCTCCCTATGGTAGCAGCCAATTTTCTCTTTTTAGAAGATGAATTAGATAGGTGAAACCTGGAGTCTTTTTTTTTTGAGGGGGAGCTCTGTGACAAAATGAGGTTTATATAGTCTGTGACAATAGAAACTACATCCCTTGTTCTCTAAGTAGATTTTCTTCCTCTTTCTCTGGTCTTCACTTTCTCTCATTTCATCTTATCTATCTGATCTTCCTGAATAATAGTTCTAGACTAAAAAATGAGTAACCTTAATGCCTTTTGTGACTGCAAATGAAAATTGCTTTATATGAAATAATTTGGAATCAGGAAGAGATTATAACATTAAAAAAACAAAATTTTCTTAAATAATGTTATGTGCTTGGCTATTGTAAACAGTGCTGCTATAAACATTGGGGGGCATGTATCTTTTTGAATTAACCTGGGTCATGGTTACATGAGTGTTTGCTTTATAATTATTTACAACACAGACATTCTTTATATACTCTTCTTAGTGTGAAATATTCCACAGTCCATTTTTTTCAATGACAACATTTCAGTTAAACTTAATGATTGGTTCTGTAAGAGAAACCTTGGTCCCATAGGAAGTGGACACCAGCATATCTGGGAAGAAGAAAGAAACCAGGAGCTTTCACAATATGATGGTCTTGAAGAAAGGATCTCTAATTTCATCTCTGAGCAGGCCCCTCTCCCACTGCCCTGCAGTAGTATCTTGCCTATCAACCAGCTCTCCCGGTGGGTTCTAGCAACTGCCAATATGCAGTGGAGTGAATACAATTTGTTCCGAGGAACAAAGGTGAGATAATTAGGGTGCATTCACATTGCAGCAAAAGGAATTGGATTAGATTTGCTTCACCTGTTACTTGTTTAAATCAATAGCACTGGCAACCATTGTAATAAATCTGTAGGATGTATATTGGCCTTACCACATTTGTCCGTGCAAACCCCAGACCCTCTCATCTTCATCTCCTTTTACTGGCCCCCTTATTGGGAGGCTGAGCAAGTACAAGCATCTGTTGATAGGAAATTTTATTTGGAATTCACTTAAAAGCCCAGATCCCTATAAAAATGGAACAAACGAAGGTTATAAGGGGAGGAGAGCCCATGCATAATAAATTACCCTTCACTTTCACTTTGTAATTTCTTTTGGCCCTAATCTCTATTTTCATGTCTGCGTTAAACTTGGCAGAGATTTGTCTGCCTGTGAGGGCTGTGGGGGCACTAGAGTGTGAGGCCTTTGAAAACCGGACTCTCCCCTGTTCTTAGAGGAAGAAGTACTTTGGGATGCTCCTACTAGAAATTTTGAAGGGGGACCTTCAGTGTACCATTTGGGGAGGTAAAGTCCATGCAGCAGTGTCTTAATTCCGTCAGTTTCTTCTATAAGGGGTTTTACTGTTATTTTAATAGGATGGATGTATTTCTTTGAAAAGAGCACCATGTAAGGGAATGAATAAATAACTAGTAAGTAATATTTAAATTCATTCTAATAACAGACTTTCTTAGTTATTTCCCTCCGGACATTGGCCATGCCCCATGTTAATCTGTAGCCCTAGTACCTGGCATGATAGGAGCCACTGGTGGGGACTGGACCCACTGGTGGGAACTCACTGAATCACATTGAATGAGTGAATGAATGAGATGAACGCTGAGTCTGGCATCCAGGCTTTCACTAGTGCTCTTTCCTGACCATACTTTCAGGATCCCTGAATCTAGAGACTTTTCCCCCAGCTTGTTATTCTGTTAATTTTGAGTGGAATAACAGTAACAGTTTTCCATTGCACCCAGGACTAAGGTCATCAGTAACCTGAGGCTGAGTTTGTGGTATTAGGATCTTAAAGATCAAGATTCTGTTTGTATCTGAAACAAAAAATTGAGTTGTGCTAATTCATGTAGAATAGCACATTACATCTTTTCCCATAAAATGATATTATTAAATGAATTTAGATGGCCTCTCAAGGGAATTAAAAGAGATATCCTCTACTTCAGGCTCCAGAGCATTGGATCTCTTCCTTCAGTTCAGTTCAGTTCATTCGCTCAGTCGTGTCCGATTCTTCGCGACCCCATGGAATGCAGCATGCCAGGCCTCCCTGTTGGATCCCTTGGTGGTTGTCAAAACCAATTTCTGGGCCCTGAGGATAAAAGAAAACAAGCACCTGTCCACAGGGGTCACTCATCATGCTTCCCAAACATAAATTTCTGTGAAATAGAGCCATAAGAGTGGGAATTTAAAGCAATGTGTAGTTAGTGAGAAATATTTTTCTTTTTGCTAGGCTGTGTGTGAAATTGAATGGTTATGAAAGCAGTATGCCTTCACTGCAGGCACAAAGATTTGGAGGTCAAGCACAGATGCCCTCCATAGAAGCATACGGCCAGGGCCTGCTGAGGGTTGTAGTGCCCAAGAACCTCCTTGGCCTCTGAAACATCGAAGTGCCCAGGAATCAATACCTGTGCTCCGCCAGTATGTCTACTGAACCAGAGCTAATAGCATCAGTGAGTAACTTCCTAGGAAATGTCTCTTTCCTTCCTTCTTTCCTCTCTCCTCCCTTCCTCCCTCTTTCTTTCTTCTGTTCTTGTTATAACAAGAGCACTGTGGCTGAATTTTTTACAAGCATTTGACAAAAACCCCACCACAGCCTAGAACATCAACATTCATCTTCTGGATGACATGTGCCAGTCAACCATTTCCCTGTTGACCAAAAAAGAGGCTTCCAGCTCCCTGGAGGGGCAGGAACGCACGGAAACAACAAGACCATGAAAGTGCGTTCCAAGCTGGACTGAAGGACCATGAGGTGTGGAGGCAGGGGGAGTTCAGGGGTGTTCCAGGTAAGCAGATCTAGAGTCAAATCCTGTTTCATTTATGCATTTACTCAGAAAATATTTGAATATTTGAATATCTGTTCTACTGGCCAGATTCTGTTCAAGCCATCCATTGTATATCAGTAGACAGAGAAATTCCCTATTTTCACTGAACTTGCAAGCTCATAGAGGGAGCATGCAAAAGACAATGCAACCAGATTACCATATTTTGTTGATCTGGGGGCAGTACAGAGTTTCACCGTTAGCCGCTCTGAATTTGGGAGGCTTTCTGTAATCACAGGGCATCTTACAATTGCTGCCGGCCAGGCAGCTGTCTTTAAGTATGTCATCGACTGCGACTGTGCTAAGCAGAGCTGTGAAATAGGAGCGGGGCAGTTGCACAGCCGTTATCGCGAGAGTATTGGCACGAGACCCAGAAAGCGACCGTTAGAGATCCCGCTGTGGCAACGGTCAGCCTGGCAGCGGGAGTCCTCGCGGCAGAAAGTGTGGTGAGAGGCGGATCACAGCCTTCTCCCCGGGGCCCTCCAGGTGCTCTGGCCTCAGGCCAGCAGGTGAACTGGGGGGCCGTGGGACAGGCCAGGGGCTGTGTCTCACATGGCTGCCCGTTTGTCGGGTCCAAGCCTGGAAGTGACCGTGAACCTCTTCACGGTCCTCGCCTGTGAGACTTGATGGCGACCTTGGTCGTCTCCACGGGTCTCCGTCCACAGAAGCCCCAGCAACTGAAGGATACGCACACTGCCATTCAGGTAATGCCTTCAACCAGCTTCAGTCTCTCCATTTAAGTTTCAGAAATCGATCCGGCTTAGATGAGTTGTCTAACCCTGGGAGGTCCGGGTTAAATTGCTAGGACATTGCAAGTCGTTACTTCGGGTCCACCTCTGTGGTCTGGGCTGTTCTAAGAAGGCAATCACTGTGAATTGGGAGTTATCCCAGTTGGTATTAGCTACAACACGTATTCCTATTGATCCTGTACAAAGGAGTCTCTCCAGGTTAAATGAAAAGTCTGGAGGCCGGCGGGGTCCTGGGTGCCTGGCTCCCTCATTGATGATGGCTGGGTGGGGACTTGGACCTTAGGGGGCTGCCAGCTGAGATCTACCTCTTCAGCAGGGCCCGGGTCCTGGCAGGAGGACCCAGACTGGGGGCTCGACCAATGCTCCTGGGACTCTGTCTTCTTAGCCAGGATCTGTTCCTCAGAGAGTGAAAGTCGAGCCTTGGGACCTTGCCTTTTCTAATCCGAACAGAGAATAACGTTTGGTGAAGGTTTACAGGAACATCGTGACCTGACCATGACTTCGCCTCAAGAACAGAGGACCTGGGACTTCCCTGGTGGTCCAGTGGTTAAGACTTCACCTTCCAATGCAGGGGATGCAGGTTCAATCCCAATCCCTGGTAGGGGAACTAAGATCCTATAAGCCTCATGGACACAAAACCGAAAGATAAAACAGAAGTGATATTGCAACAAGTTCATTAAGGACTTTAGAAATGATCCACATCAAAAAAATCTTAAAAAAAAAAAAGAACAAAGGATCTGACACCAAGAAGTCTGCAACAACTAACCATGCCCCTTTCCTGGAAAAGGGCTTTGCTGAAAGCTCTCGGGGAGTTTGGGGGTTTTAAGGCATGAGCCACCTGTCTCCTTGCGGGGTCCCTGCAGTAAACCTTTCTCTGCTGCAAATTGCAACGTTTTACTATCGTTTGTCCTCACTGTGCATCAGGCACATGGACTTGCGTTTGATAACAGCTGATCATAATGCTGTTGCTGCTCCAATCCAGTCATGCACATTGTTGGTTCTCTATGCATAGAATTTAATCTGCCACTTAAAGATGTCTCCAAAGAGTCCTTGATGTGAATGAAATAACAAGCTATGTACACTGAAAGACTTGGGAACCAAAGAAGCAAATACTCATTCTTGGAAGAATGACCACAATTCCATATTTTCTTTTTAAATTAAAAAAAATTAAATTAATGTTTTCTCACTGTTTAAAACATTATATTCTTTTTGATCAAAATCATGTGTGTATTTAATTTTGAGGACATTAGATTTTAGGTTTTGAATTATATTATTGGATTTATAATTGCTTTATGATGTTGTTAGTTTCTGCTGTACAACCCTAACCATATTTTCATATAAACAACTAACAATGTTTTGACACCTTAAGAAAGGAAGACGCCTCCAAGTAGATGTAGCCATATTTTATTAGTGAGCTGTATTTGCAAATGGATTCCTGATCACATGCCAAGGATATCAAGGCTGTAGATTACTCTTAAAACTTCTGAATTACACAAATTACCAAAGAAATTTGAGCAGTGTGACCTGACATTAAAGCATTGACTCAGCTGGCTAGTCTTCCCTTTTAGTGACACATGACCTAATGGTGTGTCTGAAAATTCTTGCTGCCTTTGTTGAAATGTGGTATTTTGAGTGTAAGAAGTGTTGTAGAGGAGAATAACATAGGAAAGTGCCATTGCAAATAATGTGGATTTGAAAGTGCTCACTGGGCAAGTAACATTTGAGCCAAGATCTGGAGGAATTCAAGGAAGAGCCATGCTTCCTTCCAGGGGAAGAGTGTTTGGGGAAGAATGACTAAAAAAATAATGATTTAAGGGCATACTCCAGCAAAACACAAAATAATTTAACGCTCTCACTGGGATGTATGTTTCAGGAAGACAGAGACTATGAGCTTGTGGCTGTTAGATCTCCCTGGAGGTCAGTATTTGTGGATTACATGAATAAACTAAAAAAATGAAAAGGAATGCTATAGTGAGGGATGAAACCATTAACATTTAAAGTTACATTTATTTTAAAAATTATTTATTTATTTAGCCATGCTGGATCTTCATTGCTGTGCTCAGGCTTTCTCTAGTTTCAGAGAGTGGGGGCTACTCTCTAGTCGTGATGTGCAGGCTTATTGTTATGGCTCCTTTTGTTGCAGAGCACGGGCTCTAGAGCATTTGGGGACAGTAAGTGGGGCACATGGGCTCAGGAGTCGCGGCTTCCGGGCTCTAGAGCACAGGCTTGATAGTTGTGGTGCACAGGCTTAGTTGCTCTGAGGTATGTGGGAGCTTCCTGGACTAAAAATTGAACCCTCTTCTCCTGTATTGGCTGGTGGATTCTTTACCACTGAGCCACCAGGGAAGCCCTAAAGTTACGTTTAGATTGTTGCTGTTAATGTTGTCATAAGGTTTCATACTGCTATGGTCTGAATGTTTGTGTTCCCCCCAAACTCATATGTTGGAACCCTAATCCCCAAGGTGATGGTATTAGGAGGTTAGGCCTTTGGAAGATGATCAGGTCGTGAGGGTGAAGCCCTCCTAATAGGGATTAGTGCCCTTAGCACAATGGTAGTGCATCTTACTCCAGATCAGAAGGTTGTATGTTCAAGTCACATCAGGGTAAAGCTGACTTTTTTTGGGATACGCAGGTAGCTCTGTGGTCAAGAATCTGCCTGCCAATGCAGGGGACACAGGTTTTATCCCTGGGTCAAGAAGATCCTCTGGAAGAAGAAATGGCCTGAAAAATCCCATGGACAGAGGAGCCTGGTGGACTGCAGTCCATGGGGTTGCAAAGAGTCCAACACAACTGAGTGGCTGAACATGCATGCATGCATGCATATCCTTATAAGAGACCCTACAGCTGGATACAAGAAGTCTGTGACCCAGAAGAGGCCCTTCATCTGGTCAAGCTGGCTTCTGATCTTGGACTTTCAGCTTCCAGAACTTTGAGAAATAAATTTTTGTTGTGTTTTAAGCCACCCAGTCTGTGGCATTTTGTTATATAAGCCCCAGTGGACCAAGACAAATTTTTTAAAGAATTAAAAAACTAAACAATATATGTCCCTAGAGAATTGCAAATTAAAGCAATTATCAAATATACCATTAGAATGGCAAAGATGTCAAACAGTGACAACCTCACATGCTGATGGTAATGTGGAACAGAAGAAACTCTCATCCATTGCTGGAGGAATGCAGATTGGTACAGCCACTTTGGGAGTTTCTTACAAGACGAACCATAATCTTACCATGCAATCTAGCAATTGCACTCCTTGGTATTTATCCAAACACATTTATAAGTTATGTCCACATGTCCTCAGAAATCCTACTCATGGATGTTTACGGCAGCCTTATTTATAATTTCTAAAACTTGGAAGTAACCAAGATGTCCTTCAGTGGATGAATGGTTAAATAAATTATGGTATATCCAGATAATGGAATATTATTCAGCACTAAAAAAAAAGAATGACATGGAGGAAACTTAGTTGCATATTACTTAGTGAAGGAAGCAATATGAAAAAGCTACAAAAAAAAAAGAAAAAGCTACATACTGTATGATTTTAACTATGTGACATCCTGCAAAAGACAAAACTATGGAGACAGTAAAGGATCAGTGACTGCAGGAGTTGGGGACAAGAGGGTTGAACAGCAGAGTGCCAAGGATTTTGAAGGCAGTGAAACTACCCTGTCTGACATTATAATGGTGGATACATGTCATTACACATTTGTCAAAACCCACCGAATGTAAAACACCAACACCAAGAGTGAACGTTAATGTAATCTATGATTTTGGGTGGTAATGATGAATCAGGTTTACTGATTGTAACAAATGCACCACTCTGGTGTGGAGTTTGATAGTGGGAGAAGCTGTGTGTGCATGGGGGTGGGGGCAAACGATAATATATGGGAACTCTCTACTTTCTGCTCAAAGGTACAGAAAGTGAGCCTAAAAGTGCTCTAAAAAATAGTCTATTAGACGTTAAAAAAAAAGCCCTCATGATAATAATTACAATCTTGGAGCTAAAATTCAACATTATTTCAACAAAGCTTAAGGCAAGGGGTCATTAAGAAGAGAGGATACAATAAGTTGTCACCGTATCATCTTGTTTGATTTGGAGAAGAGGGAGATTAAAATATTAATTATTGATGTTGCCAGAAAATGTAGTTTAATTGAGTTAGCTAAAGATGGAAGTAAAACTAGTAGACTAGAAATAGAATGTAGAGCTACAGGAAGAGTGTGCTAAGTCACTTCAGTCATGTCTGACTCTGTGCAACCCTATGGACTGTAGCCTTCCAGGTTTCTCTGTCTACAGGGATTCTCCAGACAAGAATACCGGAGTGGGTTGCCGTGCCCTCCTCCAGGGATCTTAGCGACCCAGGGATCGAACCCCAGCTCCTGCACCCCCTGCACTGCAGGTGGATTCTTTACCTCTGAGCCATAAGGGAAGTCCTCAAGAAGAGTGTAGAAAAGGAAAAAGAGAGTTTAATGGATCCAGTATATATTGGGAAAGGAAAAAAAAACCCATTGAGATAATATAAGAAAACATAAATGGAGTGGGTAAGAATAACATCTTCACCTACTAACAAGACAAAACTCCCCCAACTCCTGCCCCTGGTTAAGGGACAATCTGGTGCTAGGTGTGGGCAGGGAGGGAAGGTGACTACAGGGGACTTCTCTCAGGGCTCCCTGCAGCGAAGTGGGTGCTGGCAGGGGATGCTCTGGTGAGGAGCCTCCTTCCCCCAGGGGAGCCTGGGGGCAGCAGAGAAAGGAGTTTGCAAAACCTGATTCATCCCATGCCAGCCATCAATCTGCTGGTGAGATTTTTCTGGGTATTGCTATAGTGGGAATCAGGCAGGAATTAACTCAGAAGCAAAGTCATCCCTCTCTTCCAGGTGCTGTGGTGCACAAACATTATTCTGGTTCACGTTCTCTTGCTCACTGGTGCCTCATTGACATGAGGAGATGGTCAGGCACATCCTCCTGTGATCTGGTGAATAGTCCCCTCTGTGTGGGTCTGAGGGTGTGGACCAGCCAGCCTCTGTGTGGTTACAGTAGTTTTTTTGTTTATCCCTTGTTAGGTGTCCCGTTGACTCATTCTTGTCTACTGAACTCAGGAGTTTTACCAGACTCTATGGGGGAAGTGCTTCCATATCTGCCTTTGCAGTTGCTTAATCACAGGCCAGTCAGCCCTGATCCATTGAGCTGTCCAGTCCTGCCCTATCTGCATTACACTGTCCACAAAGTTCCCAGCGTTTCACTTTGCTATTTCCCAGAGCTCTTTTCTTGACTAATTTTTGTGTGCTTTGGTTATATCCATGGAGGTTTGAGAAGGAGGGAATACAGATGACAACCTGAAGATGCAAGTTACAGTTCTAAAATGACAACTCTGCTTATTCTGAGGGTGAAACACTCATTTGGGTGTGCCAAGTCTGTGATAATATGTGTGTTAAGAAACAAAGCCCATCCTTATGCGCACACCCAGCATGCTTCCCCAAGGCCTTTGCATGGCTCACCCCACCTCTATGCTGGCCCTTCCCTTGAACACTCACATAGTTTATTCCCCTTTACTCAGTTCTGTGCTCCGATGTCCCCTCCTCAAGTTATTTTCCCCATCTCTTTGTTCCTTGCTTTGTTTTTATTTCTTAACATGTATCACTCCTTGATGGGCTTCCCTGGTGGCTCAGTGGTAAAGAATCCACTTGCCAATGCAGGAGACGCAGGTTTGATCCCTGTTCTGGGAAGATAACCCTGGCGAAGGAAATGGCAATCCACTCCACTATTCTTGTCTGGAAAACCCCATGGACAAAGGAACCTGGTGGGCTATAGTCTATGGGATCAAAAAAGAGTCGGACATAACTTAGCAACTGAATAACAGCAACAACAGTCACTCCTTGACATTGTATTACGTATTTATCTGTTTGCTTTCTGCCTTCCCTTTCAATAGGAATAAACTCCAGAAGAGGGCAGGAACTTTGCCAACTTCTGTATCCCCAGCACCTAGAACAGTGGCACACAGGAGCATTTGTCTGTATTTGTGAACATGAGGATGTGTGGCCGTGGAGAAACTGAGGTAGCTGAACTGCAGTCCTCACTTTTTTTCCGTAATGTCAGATTCACACTACAACTAACCTTATCGTTTCAGAGGTGTTTTACTCCTAGATAAAAAATATATAAATGTATATAAAATTTATGTATATATATAAAAAATATATATATATCTTGCATTTCATTGCATGGTAATATGTCGACTTTCTGGTTAACAAATCCACCTCTGTGATACTGAGGTATAAAGCCCTGAGCTATAACCATATCAGAGATCTAAATCTGCTACCTGTCACCTTGTTGTCTGGGGTGTCCCTCTGAGTATAACCTTTAATTTGTGAGCATGTAACTTGGATTTGCCAGCTGGACAATCCTTCAGAAATAATAAGGCAGTTCCACGGTTCCCAGTGGCTGTGTCTGGTTGGTTCTGTCCTCAGCTGACATCATTTTATTAATACCAGCAATCCCTCCCTGCCTTTCTATTATTTTGCAGTGTGATTAATGGTAAGCCTCTGGATGGAAGGAGCTTTACAACAGTAAATGATCATTTAAGTCATGCTTTGATTACCTCCAGCTGCTTGTTCATGTAGACACTAACTGTTCAAGGTGGAAAGTCGTTGCTAGATGTAGGATTTAAGTACCCAGAGGGGTTAGAGTGGAAAGAAGGTTCTGAGGAGGACTGAATTTCTGAACATTGTGGGCTGATTTTCTGAAGCAGTGTTTGGGCAAAGGCAAGGGTTAGTCATTTCATTAGTAAAGTTGCAGGGCTTCCCAAGTAGCACTAGTGGTAAAGAATCCAACTGTCAATGCAGGAGACATAAGAGACTTGGGTTCAATCCCTCAATCTGGAAGATCCCCTGAAAAGGAAGTAGCAACCTGCTCCAATATTCTTGCCTGGAAAAGCCCATGGACAAAGGAGCCTGGTGCAGAGTCAGACATGACTGAGCAACTGAGCATGAGCATGAAGTGCTATTCGTACTAAAAGTCCTCCAGGAGAGACACGTGAGCCAGGAAAAATAACAGTTCCAAGGAAGGAAGGAGGGAACAAAGGAGGCAGAGACCAGGGGAAGAAAGGAAACAGTTTTTGTTGGGAAGTAATAGAAGAATTTTGCTCACTGATGTCAGTTTAAGGTCTTCTATCCAGAACACTTACTAATAGGACCATAATTGGTTCTCTTTCCCCCTGATTTCTGGAAATAATAATACAGAAGTCAACAGAAGTGCTTTGATGTTGCCAAAATTGCCTTGTGCACCATAAGTTCTGGAAGCAGCATTTCAGGGCACAGGTAAATTGAAGCTGGTACCAGTGGACAGATGTAATAAACATACTGATGGCTACTCCCAGAATTCCTCCTTTTGTAAATTAGTAATTCAGAGTCTTGAGTTACTGTCAGGAAGCCAGAGGTTGTCCTGGCTCCCAGAATGATTTTCAGGGTTGCTGATTGACCTTATGATGCCATCTTGGATATGGATTCAGACTAGTTCAAAGGGTACATTTTGGTGAAAGCTGTTATAGGAAAATCCCATCTCTGGAACGCTCTATAATTCCCTCTTGGTTTAGCATCCCTCTGTGGCACCAAACCCAGATGGGATGTTAAGTGATGGGATATATCAGGGAGTATGGGAAGAATCCCCTTGTGCAAGTTTTGCCTCCAGTTGGGCCTTAAAGTTTCCTTGAAGCAAAGTCATCATCATATGTACTGGTTCGTGCTTAGCACATTCAGACATATGACACTCTACCATTAGCCCTGGAAACTCTTCAGATGTCACTTAACTCATTATTGACCAGGAAATTTTTGCAGAAACTAATACCTATTGCCAGTGATTTTTCTTTTGGCCAGCCAAAAATTAATTCTGTTATTTCACTAACACTTTGTGGGTTATTACATTTAATAGTTACACTTAACACACCTGTAAAATCTTCTGATTTTCATGAGATGTTGTCTTCAATCCACTCCACTGTAGAAGCAAAGAAATATTCTCCAGCACTGTGAGTTTCATGTTCACTTTTCATATCAGAATCAATCACTAAGTCTTTTTGTCTTTTTGTTGGTCTAACATTCACCTCATTTGAATCACAACTGTATTACGAAGAACTGTCTTCTGAGACACTAGTATATATGTCTTGTGGACAATCAGAAAAAGCCTCTGTATACAACTCACTGAAAAATTCTTCTTCACTCAAAATTTCACAATGCATCATTTTTGAAAAATTTATGTTTATAATAAACACAAGGCTGGAGCAAAAACCTAATGGGGCAAAATGTGAATGATAGCAATTGTAAGTTGTACAATGAAGTGAAAAGTGAAAGTGTTAGTTGCTTAGTCATGTCTGACTCTTTGTGACCCCATGAATTGTAGCCTGCCAGGCTTCTCTGTTCATGGAATTCGCCAGGCAAGAAAACTGGAATGGATAGTCATTCCCTTCTCCAGAGGGTCTTCCAGACGCAGGGATGGAACCTAAGTCTCCTGCACTGCAGGCAATTCTTTACCATCTGAGCCACCAGGGAAGCCCAGTGTTCTGATAACAGAATATATATTCATGTCTCTGGTCAATAATGTGTTTAATATGTTGGCAACAAAGCTACCCCTTGAATCCTCCTGCAGGTTAAGTGGCAAGATCTCAGGCAAATAACATAATTACATAAATTCTAACAAGAGGGTGAGTCATCAGCAAGGGGCCTTGATTCTTGGTAAAAAAGTGAAGATGGCATAGCATTAAAAATGTGGGCTTGGCATTGAAACAAGTATACTATCAAGGGTGAAACAGACCACCAGTCCAGGTTGGATGCATGAGACAAGTGCTCAGGGCTGGTGCACTGGGAAGACCCAGAGGCATGGGATGGGGAGGGAGGCGGGAGGGGGGATCGGGATGGGGAACACATGTAAATCCATGGCTGATTCATGTCAATGTATGGCAAAAACCACTACAATACTGTAAAGTAATTAGCCTCCAACTAATAGAAATAAATAAAAAAATAATAATAAAAATGCGGGCTTGGGAATCTGAAAAATACACAATCCCCTAATTGGTAGTGCATGAGCTTCAGCTAATTACCTAGCTTCCGGGAGCCTCAGTTTCTCCGTCTGTGAGATGGGTTCTTACTAGCAGACCTTGCATATTCTAAATGCATAATAATTGCCATTGTATGATTACTGCTATTGTCATTAATTATAGAGAGTAATAGGAAGAAATAGCCAAAACAAAATTGACTCCAAATCTTCTCTGGTCAATCACATTCCCCAAAATCAAATTCAAGAATCCCTCAACTGTATGTCATTGCCATCAATGCCAACTGGACAGTCATTTCCCTTCAGTCTTTCTTTCATACAGTTTCCAGTTATTATGTAGAAAGTGAAAATCTTACCATGTTACTTCCTTCCCCCAGCTCCAGATTCCTGAGAAAAGGCCTCTATTATTTCCCCATGGGGGTCCCTGAGGACAGCCTACCTTGGTCCCCCTGTAATTCCATGGGGGGCAGTTATGAATTATAATTCTATATCAGAATCCCCCTGGATCCTGATCAGCTGGAACCATCTGTAGTAGTACTTGCAGTTGCTAGGGTTCCCTGGGGTGCTCACATCTTCCTCTTTCCCTTCTGTTGTCAATTTGGGCACTGCTACTCACTCATCCTTAAGACTCAACCTGGGGACTTCCCTTATGGTCCAGTGGCTAAAACTCTGCACCCCCAGTGCAGGGGTCCCAGACTCAATCCCTGGTTGGGGAACTGGATCCCACATACCACAGCTAAGACTGGTGCAGCCAAATAAATAAATATTTTTTTAAAAAAAGAAAAACAAAAAGACTCAACCCAAATGTGGTCTCCTTTGTGAATCCTGGGCTCATACCCAGGAGGGCACTCCCTCCGTTGTGCTGGACCTGGGGCATAGACAGCTTTCTGGTTGCATGTATGTCATGGGGTAGCAGGTGGTTGTTTACCTGCCCCCTTTCTCCACTGGACTGTGAGCTTCTGAGGGGTTCAGACCTTGTCTTGCTCATCTTGGTGGCCTCTGTGCAGGACTCAGTACTTGATGGCAGTTGCTCAGCAAGTGAGTAGAATGAATCAGTGAATGATAATCAGTGTTGCATATAAGAAGCTGGATGCACCTCTAGGTACCAACTTCCTTCCCATTGTGCCCGGTAGGAAACCTAAGTGCAGACAGGCCTGGTTGCATCCCCATGCTTTCCAGCCCCAGCTCCTTGGGCCTTTCATTTCGCTAAGTCTGGAGGTGCTTCCCAGTCTCCCCTACCTGTCCAACAAAACTTTCCTTCTTTGAAGCCCCACTTAGAAATTCTACATTATTACTGTTCAGTGCCAGTTATAAACACTGGATGCAGTGCCAGTGTCTACATCCCCTGATTATCTATATGCCCTTGAGGAACTGTATCTTTCATCATAGTTTGGTGCCCAGTGAAGTGCCTGGATCACGGGATTTATTCCGTAAATGCTGAGTGTGTAAATGGTTGATATACACTTAATAGCCTTACATTCATTTGGGACATGTTTTCTACTGGTGTCTTAATCACCTTTTCATATCACAGAATTCTTTTTCTAAAATTATTTATTTGGCTGTGTTGAGTCTTAGTTGCGGCATATACAGGATCTTTAGTTATGGCATGTGGGATCTAGTTCCCTGACCAGGGATAGAACCTGGGCCCCCCTGCATTGTGAATGTGGAGTCTTAGCCACTGGACCACCAGGGAAGTCCCCATATCATAGAATTCTTGAAATTACTTTTAGTACCTATCCCAGGCCCAAAGATTTAAGCGGCCCTTAATAAATATTTTTTGGTTACTTAAGGCTTTCCTTTACATTGCATTTTATAGCTTATATTTTGCCATTCTTAAATTTCTTAAAATTATCCCCAAAGTGAAAGACAAATACTTTAAGCTTTTTTTAAAAAATGTTTTATCTGTTTGGTTTTATTTACATTTTCCTCAAGTTCATACAAATCTATAAAAACAGATTGACGTTTCCCTGAGTAGATATTCTTCTATTTTTGTCAAAAAAAGTTTACAATTTTCTGTGACTTTCTATTTAATTAATTAATTTATTTTAATTGGAGGATAATTACTTTACAATATTGTGATGGTTTTTTGCCATGCATCAACAGGAATCGGGTGCCCTGCATCATGCATCGAACTTGCATTCAAATCAAGGTTTTAGCAGAGAAATAGCACTGTGATAACTATAGATGAACGAGCACGTGAATGGTTAGTGCTGCTGGGTGGCAGAAAAATAGCCCAACGCTAGAGGTCCCTCCCTCCACAGGTTCCACTGGCTCTGCCCAGGATTCCTGCCAACTTCCCTGGCTTCTGGCTTGGAACAAAAAGTGAGGAGCAAAGGAAATTTGAACCAGGGAATTCTTTGTGGCATCGAAAATTAGATCTTATGTATCAGTCCTGCACCGCAGAGGCGTTGGCAGAGCAACAAGGAAAATATTATTTTCTGCCCCCAAATCCTAGCCCCAGTTTAATTTTATTCTATATTTATCTGGCTCTTGAATTAGCCATGTGCCTTTATTCAAATCCTTTTATCTCAGCCCCATCTGGGAAGCAATCTGGGTTTGGTTGCTAGTTTTTCACTGAAATAACACCATAGAATATAAGCAAGGAATGGGATCCCCTTGTCCCTCACAGGGGCATGTCAAATCTTCAAAGATTTAGTAACCAGTTTAATGGCCTTTATTTGAGGGAAGGAATCCATGGATTGGGGGAGTATGGTGCCTCACACACTGTGGAGCCCTCTTCCCAAGGTTTTTTTTTTTTTTTTTTTTTTGTAATTTTTATTTTTTAATCCTAATGTCTTTTATTTTTTTAAAACTAGAATACTTTAAGCTAACAATTTCAGTTTATTTATTTTAAAGTATTTCTTTACTTATTTGGCTGCACTGGGACTATTTAGTTTTATTTTTATCATTTTAAATTTTTATTGGGGTCTTCTAGAGTGTTAGAAGAGGCAGTGTGGAAACAAGGCATGCTTGGTTAGGAGGCCAGGGAGTTCCTTCTAAGGCTAGCAGGCCCTGTTTTCTAGGGTAAGGGCAGGTTGCTAAAGTTGAGTTGGAGGGTTGTGATTGGTGTGTGTTGTTTCCCCCACAGGTGTTTCTGTAAGTGCAGGAGGACAGGTTTAGATTTGTGATGTGTGTTGGACCCTTGGGGTGGCCTCCATACTGTGGGTCCTAGGTTAGGAATTAACTTCCTCCAACAAGGTGGGTATGGGAATAAACTCAAGGGTTACTGGGGTCTTGTAGTTCTGGCTGTTCCTCATCCAGGTCAGGGCTCCTCCCAGACCTGAAGCATGTCCATTATTCCCATGCAACCAGCAAGTGCCAGAGAGGAGAATCTAAGTGGGTACCTTATTCTTTTCTCCAAGGGTCAGTTACTTGTAAGAAATCAATTGAGGTGCATACTTTTACTTTTGAAATGAGAAACACATTTTAACTTAAGTTAGAAAATACATGCACCCTAATGTTCACAGCAGTAGCATTTACAATAGCCAGGACAAAGAAGCAATCTAAATGTCCATCTACAGAGGAATGGATAAAGAAGATATGGTACATAGGTATAATAGAATATTACTCAACTGTGAAAAGGAATGAAATTGGGTCATTTGTAGAGATGAGGATTGACCTAGAGGCTGAATGGAGAGTGAAGTTAAGTCAGAAAGAAATAAAACAAATATCATATATATGTGGTATCTAGAAAAATGGTATCAGTTCAGTTCAGTCGCTCAGTCGTGTCTGACTCTTTGCGACCCCATGGGCTGCAGCATGCCAGGCTTCCCTGTCCATCACTAACTCCCAGAGCTTGCTCAAACTCATATCCATTGAGCTGGTGATGCCATCCAACCATCACATCCTCTATTGTTGCCTTCTCCTCTTGCCTTTAATCTTTCCCAGCATTAGGGTCTTTTCCAGTGAGTCAGTTCTTCACATCAGGTGGCCAAAGTATTGGAGTTTCAGCTTCAGCAATCAGTCCTTCCAATGGATATTCAGCACTGATTTCCTTTAGGATTGACTGATTTGATCTCCTTGCAATCCAAGGGACTCTCAAGAGTCTTCTCCAACACCACAGTTCAAACGCACCAATTCTCCGGCACTCGGGTTTCTTTAAATTGATAATTATGTATACAATTGAGAACTGATGGGAACCTACTGTACAGCACAGGGAACTCTACTTACTGCTCTGTGGTGACCTGAAGGGAAGGGAATCCAGAAGGAGGGGATGTATGTATACCAGATAGCTAATTCATTTTGCTATACAATAGAAACTAACACAGCATTATAAAGCAAATATACTGCAATAAAAGTTAATTAATAAAAAGGAAGGAAAATACAGAATAGAAAGATGTCTTTCAAGGAAATGAGTTAATAAAGTTTCAACTCTGTGCTGTGGTGCTGATGGAGTAGGGAAGAGGAGGTGGCCAGAAGTAAGAGACTCTCTGTGGCCTCCTTGTTGCTAAAGCAAATGTAACTTCTCCAGGACTGATCTTCTATGAACTCCCAAAGGCAACATTGCAGGTCACAGGAAAGCCTGCCCCCTTCTCTATCTGCACTGCAAGGGGCCTCCAACTCTGTCTCCTATAAACACCTACCTCTTGACATCTTATGTCCCAGGGATGTACTGTTGATGGCAGAGGGCACCTTATAGAGCACAAAACTGGAGAAGAGGCTGGCAGTGGGTCTGGAACAAACAAGGCTCTGGGCAATTTGATCATAGAGTTCTGGGGTCTAGGAGCAGGGCCATGAGCTCTTGTTATTGAAGGAGGAGAACCTCTCAGCTCTGTGAACCCCTCAGTCCATGTCAGGGGCTCAGCCAGAAAAGGACCAGCTCAGGGATCAGGGCAAGGACCCTTGTTGTCCAGATATAAAAGTAGTACTGTGTTATCTTAAGGTCTCCATCCTTGGTTCCTTGGTTTTCTGGTTCCATGTTCATTGCTCCCTGATCTAGAGCCTTCTCAACTAAGGACCAGGGAATATCCCATATGTAATATAACCAAAATTGCTTTCCCCATGCCTAGTAGCTAAGTTCTTAAGGATTTTTGCCAAATCCAGTGGCTTTGTACTTGGCCGAAAATGTGAGTAGCAAAGGAAATTTGAACCAGCAACTGTTTGATTGAGACAGGCTTTCTTCTTCTTTTTAAGTTTTTGTTTTATGTTGGACTATAGCCTATTAACAATGTTGTGACAGTTTCAGGTTGACAGCAAAGGGATTCAGTCATATATATCTATATATATCTATATCCATTCTCCACCCAACTCCCCTCCTGTCTAGGCTGCCACGTAACATTGAAGAGAGTTCTCTGTGCAATATAGTAGGACCTTGTTGGTTATCTGTTTTTTTTTTTTTTTGGTTATCTGTTTTAAATATAGCAGTGTGTACATGTTGACCCCAAATTCCCTAACTATTCCTTGCCCCCATCCTTCCCCCTGGTAACTGTGAGTTCCTTCTCTGTGAGTCTGTTTCTATTTTGTAAATTTGTATTCATTTCTTTTTAGATTCTACATATAAGGGATATTGTAAGATATTTCTTTTCTGTCTCACTTACTTCACTCAATATGACAATCTGTAGATCCATCCATATTGCAAGGCAGTCTTTCTTCTGATAGTATTGGGACCTGTTTAGAAGTAGCAGAAAATTACACAAGTTATCAATGCAATTCTGCATTCATCGCTGCTTCTCTGATTTGCTCCAAAGTGATTTTTGACTAGTTTCTAAGTGGATAACACCGAGAGATGAGATCAGACACACCTGGGGCCTGTGCAGAGAGTCTCCAAGTGGGTTTTGGAACCATAAGGCCAAACTCCATTTGCTGGGAGTGTGAAGAGTGTAAGAACAAAGAGTGGAGGTGGGGGTGGGGCGCTACAGATATCTCCGATGCCTCAATGTCAAAAGCCCACAGCAGATTATAGACATGTTAGTTTGCCACCCTGGAATTCTGCTTGGGGTTTTGGCAGAGTCTCTTAGCTGGCTGTGACCTGGCCACAAATTTGGGGAAAGCTAATGGGTTTCATATGTTTTTGGCAACTCTGGGCCCACCTATAGTACTGAAATAACTCAGGAAATGCCTTTGCTGGCTCCTGACTGCTTTTATTTTCCCTACAAAGAGACACAACTCAGAGGCCCCTGTAATTTCCAAATCAACGAGCAGGAACACCTGTGACTTGCTAATGGCTTGAAACGTTGGGGGTAAAGATGCTCAGAACTTGACAGTAGCATTCTGGTTAATTTAGGAAGAGGCCACCTTGGACCCCGAGTGAGCTGAATTTTCCCAGCCTTGTGTCCCTTGTTTCGTTATGAACACGTACAGCCTCCTACAAGGTGCACAGATTCTGAAATGGAATCCAATTAACCTTTAGCAGGGTTTGAGCTGGGAGGCTGGAAAGCACATTTGTTTCACCTAATTCCACAGTTGTCATGATGCTAATAGACGGTAGCACATTGAGGACCTCGTCACCATTGTGTTTTTATAGGCTGGCAATTAGCACCTCCGTTTTCCTGCAGCCTGGAAGGCAGGAATCTCCAGGTTGGGTTCCCTCTCACAGCTTCTCTTGCTTCTGAGCTACAGTGTGTGTGTATGTGCTCTGCAGGTGCCCGGAAAATCCCCCCAGTTCTCCCCTCAGTGGGGTCACAGCCAAATAATAAGCTTCAGTAAGAATGTCAATTTTAAAATAGTGCAATCACTTTTCTATATGAAATGTGTTTCTTTGGAAGGTGTAGAACTTCTGTTGTGCCAGTAATTTAAAAATATGTATTTTTTTGGAGATTGGGGGTATTTTGGTTATCAATTGCGGTGCACAAATTACCCTAAAATTTAGTGACTGAAAACAACTGTGTCATTTATCATCGTTGTATTGGTTTTCTAGGGCCTCCATAACAAAGTAGCACGGTCAGGAGGTTTAAACAACAGACTTATATTGTCTCCCAGTTCTGGAGGCTGGAAGTCCAAGGTTAAAGTGTTGGCAGGGCTGGATTTTCCTGAGGCCTCTCTCATTGGCTTATAGATGCCATCTTCTCCCAGTATCTTCACATAGCTGTCCCTCTCTGTGTATCTATCTGTGTCCTCATCTCCTCTTCTTATAAGGACACCAGCCAGATTGGATTAGGGCCCATCCTGGTTACCTCATTTTAACTTGTGAGTGAAAGTCGCTCAGTCATATCTGACTCTCTATGACCCCATGGACTGTAGTCCATGGAATTCTCCAGGACAGAATACTACAGTGGGTAGCCTTTCCCTTATCCAGGGGATCTTCCCAACCCAGGGATTAAACCCAGGCCTCTGGCATTACAGAAGGATTCTTTATCAGCTTAGCCACCAGGGAAGCCCCATTTTAACTTAATTACCCCTTGACATCACTGACTTTATGGACATGAGTTTGAGTAAGCTCTGGGAGTTGGTGATGGACAGGGAAGCCTGGCATGCTGCAGTCCTTTGGGTCACAAAGAGTCGGACACGACTGAGCAACTGAACTGAACTGAACATCTTTAAAAGTCCTGTCTCTAAATACAGTCACATTCTGAGGTACTGGGGCTTTGATCTTGAACACATGAATTTGAGGGGACATAATTCAGCCTGTAACAGTCATGAATCTACAGTTTGGACAGAGGTCAGCAGAGATGACCCCCTGGAGGCGGGCATGGCAATCCTGTTCAGTATTCTTGTCTGGAGAATCTCCATGGACAGAGGACCCTAGTGGCCTACAGTCCATGGGGTCACAGAGTTGGACATGATGGAAGCAACTTAGCATGCAAACAAGCACACAGCGGAGACGACTCATTCTGCTCCACATCTGGGACCTCATCAGGGCTGACTGCATAGATGAGAGCTAGACGATCTGGCCCCGGCCTCCCCAGCCCTGACATCTCTCTGTCTCCATTGTCTCTCTTCCCATATGCCTTTCCCAGGGTTGACTGCTTCAGGGGAGCTGGACTTCTTACATACCTGCTGAGTCAGAAATCTAAGGAACTTTGGCAGAAGAACTTTTAACAACCTAGCCTCAGACTCACCATTGCCAATATCTCTGTTTTTTTCTTTTTGGCTGCACCACATGACCTGTGTGATTGTGATTCCCTGACTAGGGATCGAACTTGGGCCCTCAGCAGTGAAAGCAAAGAGTCCTAACCATTGGATTGTCAGGGAAGTCCCAATTCCTCTTTACTCAGTGGGCCACCCAAGGCCAGGTCCAATTCACTATGGAAAAGGTTGAATAAGTATGTGGATACTGGGAGGTTTTTGGTGTTGGAGCATCATGTTGGAGGTTGGGTACTGCAGGCAAGAACATGAACTTGACACATAGAGCTGAAAAGAGATGCATTTGTATATAGTGCTAATTATAGACATTCGGCAATACACAATTATAAGGTTGTGGTAGTTCCTCGGCTGGTATGTCTGCTCCTCCATCTCTCTTCCTCTGGGAATGCTCTCCTTATATCAGAATTTCCTGGGTTTAAGAGAAGTATCACAATAAGGAACAGGTACTGCTATAGGCTGAATGTTTGTGTCTCTCCCCGGTTCATATGTCAAAATCTAACCCTCAAAGGAATGGTGTTAGGAGGTGGGGCCTCTGAGAGGTGATTAGGTCTTGAAGGTGGAGCCTTCATATATGAGATTAGTGCCCTTACAGAAGGGACCCCAGAGAACTATTTTACCCATTCTGCCACGTGAGGACAGTGAGAAGATAACAGAATGGAAGCGGGTTCTCATCAAACACTGAGTCTGCTGGCACCTTGATCTTGTACTTCCAGCCTCCAGAACCATGAGAAATAAATTTCTGCTGTTTATAAGCCACCCGGTATATAGTATTCTGTCATAGCATCTGGAACAGATTAACACATGCATCAATATCCTTTAAGTACCATCGACACCAAGGTGGCAAGGACAGGGGAATAGAGAATTTAGAGCAGTGTCACCCAGAGTGTGGAATCCTGCCAGTGTTTGTGACTGGCCCAGGAGGAGATAAGAGATTAAGAGTTCAGAAACTTTTATTGCAATTGAACTGAGTCATTTTAGTCCATTGAGTCTAATATTTTCATTTTTATTTATTTTTATTTTTTAAAGGATTGATTGATTTATTTTATTTTTGTCTGTGCTAGATCTTGGTTGCTCCACGCAGGCTTTCTCCAGTTGGGGTGAGGGGTTCATTGCTGTGACTTCTCTTGCTGCGCAGCACAGGCTCTAGGGCATGTGGGCTTCAGTAGTAGTGGTGCATAGGCTTAGTTGCTCCAAAGCATGTGGAATCTTCCCAGACCAGAGCTCAAACCCCTGCCACTTGCATTGACAGGTAGATCCTTCACCACTAGACCACCAGGGAAGCCCTGAATCTAATATTTTAAAATGTGGGTTTATTTTTATATGTATTTGGTTTGTTTCATTTTTCACTAATTTATTTTATTGTCTTATTGCATCAGCCTGCCATTTGGGCCAGAATTAGAAACTATGAATCTGTCACAGTTGAGCGCTTGGGAAGCACTGACTTAGGAATCTGAGTCCAGCTCCAAGAAGCAGAGAGAATGGTGGTTGTAGGGGCTGGGGTTGGCAGGTGCCAGGAGTGCTCAAAGAGGAGATAGAATCTTCTAGGACCAAGGTTCCTGAGTTAAGATGGAGGGCTCTAGAAGAAAGCTCAAGTATTAATATTACCAGTCTTCTCTGGTTGCGTTCTTCCTACTTGTACACAGGACATGGGACTGTGTTGGGGTCAGACTGAAACCATGAGGGGATTATGAAATGAGAGAGGGGTTTGCTTTTTCACAGACACATCTTGGTCAGAATGTCCCTATGGGTGTAAATATCTATGGTGTGGTTTCCATGATGTCCAGCTGACATCACATCAATCAAATTCTCCCTGGAACATTTTACGCCAGATTGGTTTCAATCTTTAAATTACCCCAGGCCCTCCAAAGTCTCCAGCTATAGGGAAAAAAGTCCTGATGCTTTAACAATGACCATTTGGCATGCTTTTCAGGCAGATTGAATGAGGCTTGAGCGAAGGACATGAGTTTGAGCTAGCTTCGGAAGATGGTGAAGGACAGGGAAGCCTGGCATGCTGCAGTCCATAGGGTCACAAAGAGTCAGACATGACTGAGCAACTGAACAATAACAATAACAAATGAGGCTTATTACATTTCTGTAAAGGGCCTAGTAGCTGATAAGTGATAAACCAAAGTTCTCTTTATGGGCTTATGATAATTTATGGTTTTAAAAAAAAGTCTTTAAAAAATAAAAATTTTAAAGTATTCATTCCACTTTCCTAGCAATTTCAGGCTTATTTTAGGTTTCAGCCAAGTTTGTAATCCTCTATAATAGATGAATCAATGAACTATGGTTTAGCAGAGGGTCAAGCTGACACAATCATCCCAAAGTTATTTGAAAACTGACTACAAAAAAGTCTTACCACGATTACAGCATTTTTTTAGTCAGGTGAAGAACAAGTCACAACAAAGTGTGTAAAATGATTCCCAGAGAAGCAATAAAGTCCATAGGGAAGGGCGTAGAGAGGCTATTCTTTGTCCTGCCAACGAGCAAGAATAAACACTAGGGTCTTCCCTGAGTCCAAAGTGTAGCTTTTGGAAAATAAAGATTTACGATGTGGGTATAAATGGTGATGAATCACTCAGTGATACAGGCTTTCTGGCATAGCCCGTCAAAAGTAACGAGCCATAGTCTATTCCAGAGTTCGTCCAGTTGTAAGTGTTCCCGATAAAATATGGAATAGAATAGAGCACAATTTGTCTGAGTCTCTGTACAACCTTCTCCCAATTACTGTGCTTCTGTCCCTGTCAGTGGTGGAAATAAATGGACTGATAATTATAGCCCCAGATACACTCTCGTAGCTTGAACTTCCTCAGGCTTTGCCAGGCACTGTGTCTAATGGGGTCACATTATGAGTCATAACTCAACATTTTATTGTCTCCTCCGATGCCCCCTTGGCCTTCTGTGCCCCCACTGACCTCCATTTCAGTGCAGAGTTCTTCCCACATCTCAGGGGCCCCCTGGAGGATGCCTCTTGCCTTTAAATGAGTCTGCTCCTCGTAGGACTGTTTCTGCCGTGGGCGTGCAGGGTCCTCCCGGGCACATCTGATGCTCTGCTGTTTTTGTTGGACTTAATGGTCTCCACTGATACCATCACACCTTTCTCTGGGCGCTGCCAAATTCACAGGGGCCCTCTGGCTGCCAAAGCTCTGTGGTGGTCTATGCAAGAGTAGGGGAACAAACACCTGTTTGTTTCTTACTCTGTTGTGTGTGTGTGTGCATGTGTGCACAATCTGTAACGCTTATACCAGGGAGTTTTACAAATATTTCGATGGACCAGCCTGTCTAATTTTACTAATTTTTTTTTTTTACTAATTTCTCTCTCCCCCAGACCTGCTTACAGCAGCTGCCCTTCCTCCCACGTGTACTCTCCATGGCCCCCCCACCCCCCCACCTCATCCACCCTGGCCAGAGTGAATTCTCTCCCAGGAAACACCTTAGCTCCCATGCAAATAGCAAATCTATCCCACCAGTTATCCAGACAAGCTCGACAAACATGGGTCCCAGCTGAAGCTCCAGCTGGGACATGCATTATATTTTCTTTTGTCTTTTTGCAAAGGTTTTCATGGTTACGGATGAGCCCCTTTCTTGGAAGGTTGGAGAGATGATATTGGCTGTCTGGAAACTAGGGCACTGGGGCGCTTCTCCTGGCTAGCTCCCAGGACGTGTTAATGATACATGGGTGAGACCTTGACCATGGCTGTGCTGCTTGATCTGTCCGTTATGTAGCTGACACCATGCATTCCATCCTGTCTCCACCTGGCTGTGTTAGGAGTGCTGTCTGTGTCCTAGGAAAGCCATTGGTGTGACTTACATGGATGTAATGTTTCAGCAGGCAGTTCTGGGGAAATGTGAGGGCAGAATGCCTCCTTGACACATTCTGATTTATATTGCTTTTAGATCAACTTTATTTACATACCTAACTTTAGGAAGCAGTCTTTTTTTTTTTTAAAGTGATGGGTAGGGAAGTTGAGAAAAAAAATCCAGGAAGTTAAAAACTCTGAGCCATGCCAAAGTATCTTTCTTACAGTCTTCAGTGGCCTACCCTGGAAGTGAACTTGAAGCAGAGAGAGACAGAAAAAGCAGAAGACATTAGCACCTGGACAGACTGATGCCTGTTTACTTCTCAGATCTGGGCAGCGTTCCAGGGTATCAGCACATGCTGCCTGTCTCCAGGATGACTTCATGTCATACTGTTGTTTTCACGAGCCATGAAGGACACGAGTCCAGGTCACAGATGGCTGGTCCCAGCGAGTCATGCTTTCAGTTCCAAGATCTTGCTCCATGAGGGTGATTGATGGATGCTTAGGGAAGTCTGAGCTTCACCTTTCCAGAGGTTACCATGGAACTGGCTAAACCAAGCTGAAACTTAAAAAAAAAATCACACATACCATGGATAATAGCAATAACAGGTATTTCAGAAAAGAAGCACTTAGAAACCCAATAGACCAATAAGTAACTATTATATTTTTTTCTGCATTCACTTATAGTGTAAGAGGTGAAATAATATGAAGAAAAGGGTGTTTGAGACTTTGAGTGAATCAGTGCACTCAATTGACTGGTTAAATATTCATGTAACTAGAGCCACTTTGGGTGAAAAGCTATAGTGGGTATTGGATGCCCTTATTTCTTCAAAATAGTGGGAAAAAAAGGAATAAGAAAAGTCTATATTATATTCGCATATCCTTAGTTCCCTGTTGGGAACTAAGAGGAAGATGTATCAATATCTTAACTTCTTTTATTTTTAAGGGCTTCCCTGGTGGCTGAGTGGTAAAGAATCTGCCTGACGATGCAGGAGACGTGGGTTCAATCCCTGGGTCAGAAAGATCCCTGGAGAAGGAAGTGGCAACCCACTCCCGTATTCTTGCCTGGGAAATCTCATGGACAGAGGAGCCTTGTGAGCTCTAGTCCCATGGGGTTGCAAAGGACTGGACACGACTTAGTGACTAAACAACAACAGTTGATTTACAATGGCATGTTAGTTTCAGGTGTACAGCAGAGTGATTGAGCATATTCTTTTTTATATTCTTTTATATTATAAGCTGTTAAAAATATTGAGTATGGTTCCCTTCCTGTGCTATACAGTAGATCCTTGTTTGTTTCTGCTTATTTTTTAGTAGTGTCTTCTCTGAGCCTGTATATTTTAAATTTGGTCATGCTCTACTGACAATGTTTATTTCTGCTTTCTTCAGTTGGTATTATTTCCAGAGCATTTCATCACTACCATTACATATTATTTAAGAGCATCATTTTATTATTTTTTATCATTTTCGTGTTTTATTGAGGTATGATTGATGTACAATAATGTATGTTTCAAATGTACAGCATAAAATAAGCCAGAGTTTTTAAAGGTTATACTTCATTATAGTTATTATAAAATACTGGCTGTATTTCCCTGTGTTGTACAATATATCCTTGTAGCTTATTTATTTTGTATATAGTAGCTTGTACCTCTTAATTCCCTACCCTTCTCTTGACACTCCCTGTGCCTTTCTTCCCTTTCCCCACCGGTAACCACTAGTTTAGGTCTTCCCTGATATCTCAGTTGGTAAAGAATCTGCCTGTAATGCAGGAGACCCCAGTTTGATTCCTAGGTTGGGAAGATCTGCTAGAGAAGGGATAGGCTACCCACTCCAGTATTCTTGGGCTTCCCTGGTGGTTCAGCTGGTAAAGAATCCACCTGCAATATGGGAGACCTGGGTTTGATCCCTGGGTTGGGAAGATCCCCTGGAGAAGAGAAAGGCTACCCACTCCAGTATTCTGGCCTGGAGAATCCCACAGTCCATGGGTTCACAAAGACTCAGACACAAGTGAGTGACTTTCACTTTCACTTTCCTTTCAAGCACTAGTTTGTTCTGTCTCTGTGAATCTGTTGCTTTTTTTGTTACAGAGGGCATAATTTTATTTATTTTAAATATATATATATATATATTTATTTATTTATCTATCTAACTAGCTAGCTAGCTAGCTAGCTGCACCTAGGGGCAAGGAGATCCAACCAGTCCATCCTAAAGGAGATCAGTCCTGGGTGTTCATTGGAAGGACTGATGCTGAAGCTGAAACTCCGATACTTCGGCCACATCATGCGAAGAGTTGACTCATTGGAAAAGACCCTGATGCTGGGAGGGATTGGGGGAAGGAGGAGAAGGGGACGACAGAGGACAGAGGATGAGATGGCTGGATGGCATCACCGACTTGATGGACATGAGTTTGAGTAAACTCCGGGAGTTGTGATGGACAAGGAGGCCTGGCATGCTGCGATTCATGGGGTCGCAAAGAGTCGGACACGACTGAGCGACTGAACTGAACTGAACTGAATTGAGGGCTTACCTGGTAGCTCAGCTGGTAAAGAATCCTCATGCAAAGAGGGAGACCTGGGTTTGATCCCTGGGTTGAGAAGATCCCCTGGAGAAGGGAACAGCTACCCACTCCAGTGTTCTGGCCTGGAGAATTCCATGGACTGTATAGCTCATGGGGTCACAAAGAGTGGGACACGACTGAGCGACTTTCACTTTCATTTTCACATGTGAACTCTTAGTTGAGGCATGTGACCTAGTTCCCTGACCAGGAATCAAATGGGCCCCCTGCACTGGGAACGTGGAGTCTTAGCCACTGGACAAGCAAGGAAGTCCTTGGAAGGCATCATTTTAGATCAGGGATCCCCAGCCTCTGGGATCTAATGCATGGTGATCTGAGGTGTAGCTGATTTAATAATAACAGAAATAAAGTGCACAATAAATTTAGCATACTGAATCATCCTGAAACCATTCCCACACCCCACAGTGGTCTCTGGAAAAATTGTCTTCCACGAAACCAGTCCCCTGGTGCCAAAAATGTTGGGGACCGTTGTTTTAGAGGGGCTGTATAACAGTTTATCACAAAGATTCTCTTATAGCTGAACATTTGATTCCAGTGTTTATCACAACTGTTACTGCAATGAACAAGTTTACCTTGATCTTTACTTGAGTTTCAGATGAATTCCTTAGGGAAGATACTTAGAAGACATCCTGTTATGAGCTTGAAAGTTGACCTTCTGTGAGTTTTAAACTAATACAAGTCTTTTCATTATCATTTTGGTTGTTACCTTAGGTTTAACAACATAATCCTTGACTTGTCAGAGCTTAATTAATAATTGGTACTTTTAGCTCTTTTTGGATAAAACAAGATCTTTTGTTGTTTTCTAAAATTCACATGCCATCATTGTTGTGTATTTTAATTCTATTTTATTCCTCAGGAAAAAAATTTGTTTTTTGCTTTTAATTTGTCAAAGCATTCAGATTTAATGTACCCTTTCAGTGTACATCATTTCCTCTCACAGCTGTGACTTTGTGTGGGGTAATTTTTCTGATGTCTGAAGAACTCCCTTAGTATTTCTTGCTGGGATTGTCTGCTGGTGATAAATGTTCTGCTTTGGTTTGCTTGAAAATATCTTCATCTCAGTTTAATTCTTGATGGATGCTTTCCCTGGATATAGTTATAGTTACTTCATTTCTTAGTTTTCTATCTTTCATTTTTTCCTATCATTCACTAATAACTACTGCTCCATTAAAAATAAGTTGTCTTTTTTTTCCAGGCAGCAGATTTTAAGATTTGAATTTTTCTTTCTTTCTTTTTTTTTTTTTTAAGTAATTTTAATAATATGTACCCAGGTGAGGATTTCTTCTTGTTTATCCTGTTTGGAATTTGTAGGGCTTGACTTGATGGCTTGATGTCAAAAATTTTGTTAGTTTTAGACAATATTTAACCAAACATGTCTTCCCTGTTTTCTTCTGAATCTCATTCTTGGTCTCCAGTTACACTGTGTCATACCGTCATCTAGCACCCTTTATGTTTTTCTACATTCTTTTCTGTATCTCCTATCCTTTTCTGTCGCTCATTCTGGATCTTTTTTTCTTGGCTGTATTTTATTCATCAAGTCTTCCTTCACCTATCCAATCTGCTGTAAATCCACCCTTCAAATTATTAATTTCAATTGTTGAATTTTTTCCAATCTAGAATTTTAATTTGTTCCTTTTTTTAATTTCAAATAGTTTCATCCTCTCTGTTGAAATTCTGTCTTGTTTATTTCCCTGAAAACTTCTATCATAAAGACTATGTCTGATTACTACAATATCTGGAATCCTGTAGGTCTCTTTGTTTTCTCTCCCATTTCTACTGTTTCATTCATGTGACTTTATATATTTCATGAGATTATTTTTTATTTTGAAGTTACAAAATTATTTGTAGGAATGACATGAGGCCAAGACTTCTTTTCTTTTTTTAAATTTATTTTATTAAAGTCTAATTGACTTACAATATTGTGTTAATTTCTACCATACAGCAAAGTGATTCTCGCTCTCTTTATATATGTATATACATATACATTCTTTTTGAAAAAATACTCTTTTCAATTATGATTTATCTCACAATATTGAATGTAGTTCCCTGTGTAGGATCTTATTGTTTATCCATTCTATATATTATAGTAGCATCTGCTAATCCCAAACTCCCAGTCCAATCCTCCCCCACCCTACCTTTCCCTTGGCAACTGCAAGTCTATTCTCTATGTCTGTGTGTTTGTTTCTATTTTGTAATAAGTTCATTTGTGTTATATTTTAGATTCCACATTTAAGTGATATCATATGGTGTTTGTCCTTCTCTGCCTGACTTCACTTAGTATGATAATCTCTAGGTCCATCCACTTTGCTGCAAATGGCATGATTTTATTCTTTTTCATGGTCAGAAAGTATTCCATTGCATATAAGTACCACCTGTTCTTTACCCATTCATCTGTTGATAAGATATCTAGGTTGTTTCCATGTCTTCAGTATTGTAAATACTGCTTCTATGAACATAGGATTGCATGTATCTATTGTAATTATAGTTTCCTCTGGATTTATGCCCAGGAGTAGATTGCACGATCATATGGCAACTCTATTTTTAGTTTTTTGAGAAACCTCCATACTGTTCTCCATAGTGGCTGTACCATTTTACATTCCCACCAACTGTATAGGAGGGTTCCCTTTTCTTCACACTCTGCAGCATTTATTATTTGTAGACTTTTTAATCATGGCCATTCTGACCGGTGTGAGATGGTGTCTTATTGTGGTTTTGATTTGCGTTCAAGAATGATTTTTTTTCCTTTGTCTGTAGCTTGGGTGGAACTAACAATTTGAGGCATCCTTGATACAACTTCAGGGACTGAGATAATTCAGAGACCTAGGAGGACTACTATACCTCCTGATCACCCCTCTCGTAGTAAATAGCTCTGTAAAGTCTCAATCCAAAGAAAAGGCATTCACTGGGACTTCTTTCTGATTGGCATCTGGACCATAAACCTTTTTCTTGGTCAAAAGCAGTAGTTGGTCTCTCAAGTATGGCCTTAGAGTTGGCAAACACTTCTAGGGGAAATCAGTCCTCATTACCAGCTCATCTCTCCTCCCCTAGCTCTTGACCCAGTAACTCTCTTTATCTTATTAGCTGTTTTCTCTCCCATCATGGACAGGGTAGAGCTGGGAGTGCCCTGGCGCAGAGGGGTCCTTCTGCCACCTTGGAGTCCAGGACCTGGGAAAGACGCTGCAGATAAGACAACAGTACCATTATCATCCTCTCACCAAGACACCAAATTCATTTCATTGTCTGCCTGAAATAATTAATCAACTTATATTTTGAACTTCAAATTTTTTTTTTTTTTGCTTTGAAATGAAACCTAGTGAAATACCATTCTTGGTGGCATTGAGCGCGTGTGTGCTAAGTCACTTCAGTTATGTCCAACTCTGTGTGACTCTATGGACTGTAGCCCACCAGGCTCTTCTGTCCAGGGATTCTCCAGGCAAGAATACTAGAAGGGGTTGTCATTTCCTTCTCCAGGGGACCTTCCAGACCCAGGGATCAAACCCGGGTCTCTTATGTCTCCTGCACTGGCAGATGAGTTAGTGCCACCTGGGAAGCCCCTTGATGCCACTATTTTGATGCTAATGTTTTGTCAGATCTGCTTTAAGTGGGATGGGGGGAATTTCTGATAGGACTCCATCCTTTTCCAGTCTCACATTTATTTAGGAAAGAATGCCAGGTAACAACCCAGGCTAACAAAAAGCAAAAAGTGTGAGGCCAAAACCACAGCTCCCATTTTCAAAGTCAGTCACCACTCTGGCTGATCTCAGATCTGATGTGTTTCAAATCCTCAAAATACCACCACTTTCTTTTCCTGTGTGCTCCTCAGCCCAGCCTAACCTTCAGATAGATAGGAAATAAGGCTGCTCTTAGGGAAGGAAGGATGTGAACGCAGTCTGGTTGTGGTTTTTCATCTCTGAGGGCAGCTTAGAACACTTCTCAGGAAACCATACTGGTGAGAGCTTAACCACTGTTTTGCAAAGTTTACAAATGTTAAGGCCTTAGAGACCAGCACTGCCCACAATTTTAGGGTGGGCACAGTGTGCCTACTTGTCTCACTTGTGCTTTGATGAAATATCACACTGTTAATGAGAACAAAAAGAAGGAAAGTTAAAACTATTGCACTTTTTTTCTGTTTACTTTTCTTTAACAATGTATATTCAACCCACTCCAGTATTCTTGCCTGGGAAATCCCATGGACAGGGGAGCCTGGGGCTCTACAGTCCATGGGGTCACAAAGAGTCGGACGCAACTGAGTGACTAAGCAATACATAACAATGACAACAATATATGAGCTGGAAGGACAAAGGGAAGTTGAGACTATGGGGGCTGGATGCAGAGGCGCAGCAATGCTGGGGGAGACTGGTTTGTTACACGTGAAGAGTTTCACAGCTCCAGTCAAAGTTTTGCTTTCTAATTTCATATTTGTGAAATATCTTAGACCCGGGAAGGACCAAGGAAACACAAGAGAAGGGGTGTGTGTTAGGCAGAGTTTTCCATAGAAACAGAATAGCTGTATATAGATATATGGTTATGTATATGCAGAGTATTTGTATATATATATATATATATATCTCTACATACAGAATATATATTTCTATATACAGTTATTTATATATCTATAGCTATATATGGCCACTAGGAAAGCCCATATATATCTATATAGACATATAGATATATAACCACTAGGGAAGCCCATATATATCTTTAGCGGTAAAGAATCCACCTGCAATTTAGGAGCCACAGGAGAGGTGTGTTTGATCCCTGGGTTGGGAAGATCCCCTGGAGGAGGGCACGACAACCACCAGTATTCTTGCCTGGAGAATCCCATGGACAGAGGAGCCTTGCAGGCTACAGTCCATGGGGTCACAAAGAGTTGGACACAACTGAAGCAACTTAGCACGCATAGATACATATGGATATCTATGTACAGGTACACACATGCACACACACACATGGAGAGAAAGAGTATCTTTTGGGGGGGAATTGGGTCATGTGATTGTGGCAGGGACTGGCAAATTCAAAATCCATAAACAGGCCAGCAGACTGGAAGCTTCAGGCAGCATTCCTATGTTATAGTCTGGAGATCAGATTCCTTCTTTTCTGGAAACTTTGGTCTTTGCCCTTAAGGCCTTCAACTGATTGCATGAAGCCCACCATGTATTGATTCTAATCTGTGCTTTTTTTGGCAATACGGAGTTAGGATGGAATTTTACTTTAGTAGTACAGTTCATGAAAGCTGCCTTTTGATGTCACACATTCATTTTTCACTCTGGGCCAACTCTTTACACCCAAAAAGCCAGCAATTTTCTTTAACATTTTGTATATTAGAGTAGGATGGAAGTATGTTCTGTAGTCAGTTCTCTTTCATCATCAGACTACACAGACCAAATAAATGTGGCCCCAAGGGCAGCAGATCATAATCACATCCAGGAAGTAATCCATTCTGTTAAAAAGACCTGTGCCATAAATAAATCAACATGGCTGCTGTCTCCTTACAGTTTCGTTTCCCATCTGAGACTCACAAGTGTGGTCGGGACCTCAGGCCATGGTGATTTCTTATAATTCTTTGATGAGTGATTTCTATTAAGCCTATTAATCTATTAATTAGATTAATTATAGATTAATTCTATTAATCTAAATTTTAAATAGTAATAGGTGAGGGGAATACAGTAATGGTACTCTAAGCCTAGTTCCCATGGATATGATCACTCTGGCATTAGTTCAGTTCAGTTGCTCAGTTGAGTCTGACTCTTTGCGACCCTATGGACTGCAGCATGCCAGGCTTCCTTGTCCATCCATTCTGGCATGGATGGGGACATTTTCTGGTGATGTTTTTCTAATGAATGTCTCATTAATTTTCTTTCTTTCATTTTCCTTTTTTTAAAAAAAAACACAAAGCTTATTCTAGTTTAAATGACATGCTTCCTTGGAAAGAGCAAGTGCAAATTATCTTTTGTTAGAAATGAAAGGGCACATCATGAATGCTTTTCCTCCATAGGGTTTCAAAGAATGCATTCATGCCTCTGGACAGAGAAAAAATTGGTTCTGAATTAACTACACAGTGAAGATTAAAATGTAATTTTCATGTCAGGGGTCCATCAGGTCCCTTACCTTTCCAGCCCAGGTGAGGCAGGGCTGCCTGGCTTCCTTCTCTCTTGGGGTGCTGCCTGTTTCCGTGGGATGCACATAGAACCCTAAGAAGCTGTCCAATTTGGGGCCATGATAGCAGTTATCAAGTGGACAGTGACCTTATTATAGTAAGTCCCCTACATGCGGATGAGTACCATCCTGAGGACATATTCATAAGACTGATTTGTTCATAAGTCAGACAAAGTTAGCCTAGGTACCCAACTAACACAGTCAACTATATAGGATTGTACTGTAATAGTTTTATAATATTTTCCACACAAACAATACATAAGAAACAAACACACACCAAAATTTTTTTGATCTTACAGTACAGTACCTTGAAAAGTAGAGTAGTAGATCGCAACAAACTGTAGAAAATTCTTCAAGAAATGGGAATACTAGACCACCTTACCTGTCTCCTGAGAAATCTGTATTCAGGTCAAGAAGCAACAGTTAGAACTGGACGTGGAATAACAGACTGGTTCGAAATTGAGAAAGGAGTACGTCAAGGCTGTATATTGTCACCCTGCTTATTTAACTTATATGCAGAGTACATCATGTGAAATGCTGGGCTGAAGCACAAGCTGGAATCAAGATTGCCGGGAGAAATATCAATAACCTCAGATATGCAGATGACACCACCCTTATGGCAGAAAGTGAAGAAGAACTAAAGAGCTTCTTTTTTTTTTTCATTTAATTTTATTAGTTGGAGGCTAATTACTTTACAATATTGTAGTGGTTTTTGCCATACATTGACATGAATCAGCCATGGATTTACATGTGTTCCCCATCCCGATCCCCCCTCCCGTCTCCCTCCCCATCCTATCCCTCTGGGTCTTCCCAGTGCACCAGCCCTGAGCACTTGTCTCATGCATCCAACCTGGGCTGGTGGTCTGTTTCACCCTTGATAGTATACTTGTTTCAGTGCTATTCTCTCAGAACATCCCACCCTCGCCTTCTTGATGAAAGTGAAAGAGGAGAGTGAAAAAGCTGGCTTCAAACTCAACATTCAAAAAACGAAGATCGTGACACCAGTTCCATCTCTTCATGGCAAATAGATGGGGAAACAATGGAAACAGTGACAGATTATTTTCTTGGGCTCCAAAATCACTGCAGATGGTGACTGCAGCCATGAAATTAAAAAACACTTCCTCCTTGGAAGAAAAGCTATGACCAACCTAGACAGCATATTAAAAAGTAGAGACATTACTTTGCCAACAAAGGTCCATCTAATCAAAGCTATGGTTTTTCCAGTAGTCATGTATGGATGTGAGAGTTGGACTGTAAAGAAAGCTGAACACCAAAGAATGGATACTTTTGAACTGTGGTGTTGGAGAAGACTCTTGAGAATCCCTTGACTGTAAGGAGATCCAGCCAGTCAATCCTAAAGGAAATCAGTCCTGAATATTCATTGGAAGGACTGATGTTGAAGTGGAAACTCCAATATTTTGGTCACCTGATGCGAAGAACTGACTCATTGGAAAAGACCGTGATGCTGGGAAAGATTGAAGACAGGAGGAGAAGGGGATGACAGAGGATGAGATGGTTGGATGACATCTCTGACTTGATGGACATGAGTTTGAGCAGGCTCTGGGAGTTGGTGATGGACAGGGAAGCCTGGAGTGCTGCAGTCCATGGGGTTGCAAAGAGTCGGACACGACTGAGTCACTGAACTGAACTGAACCAGCTATATCACTGCTGCTTTTATGCTTGTTTCTGAATGTCCTGGGCTTGAAATAATGATATGGTACTACTGTACTATAAAATATACAAGAGCACAACCACTGTAGATGATGTGCACTTGACAATATACAACAGACACATGAACTGACGGGTGTGATTGGACATGCAAACACTCATCCGCATCTTTGAAAGTTTGCAACTTGAAGGTTCATATGTAGGGGATTTACTGTATTTGATTCTTCCACTCATTTGGGATCTAGTTTTGGAACTAATGAATACCCCCAAGTACCAAGTAGAGGAGCTTGTGACACTAAATACCTCTCTTTGTTACATTCAACAATGATTTGTCACGTGCTCACTATATCCACCCCCCCCCCCCCCACTCCCCACTGAGTTCTAGGGCTGAGTACTAGGCCTGAAAGTGCAATGCTAAAAAAAATGGTTTTCTTAAACATCTGTGGATTTAACCTTTTTTGAGTGCTCTATTAGACTATGCCTTTTCAAAAGATCAGATTTAGTTCTTGGTGAGGACTTGCTTCTTGGCTTGTAGCCCGTCACCATCTTGCTGTGAGCGCATGTCACTTCTTCTTTGTGTGTGAGAACAAGAGAGAAATCTCTTTTGTCTCTTCTTCTTCAGATAAGCGCACTCATTCCATCATGGGGACCCCACCCTCATGACCTCATCTAAACCTGTTTTCTCCCAAAGGCCCTGCTTCCATGTACCATCACATTGTGGGTAGAAGATTCAATATATGAATTTGAGGGGACACAAACATTCAGTCCATTACAGTCCCCCTTGGAGAGGGAACCAGCCCAGGAGATGCCTCTTGAAGAGAAATGTGTTTGATCCCTGCATGAGCTGGAAGGAAACTGAAGATCACAGGGAGATTGCTCTGTGGGGAAACCCCTTCCTCCTTCTGCCCCACGGACTCCCCGCCCTCGGCAGGCCTGCTGACTACTTCAGTCCAAAGGTGAGGAGATTTATTCAGGGCCATGTTCCCAGGCCCGGGCCTGCTGATGGCTAAGTTTTCTCTCCTCTTGTTTAATTGGGTGCATTGGGCCATTCTGTATTCCAAGGTCATGCATGTCAGCTACTCACTAATTTCTGCTCCATCCCAGCTTACCAATATCTTTGCTGGTAAATCATTTTACTTCTCCTTTTCCTTTAGCTCTATTTCCAAAAGTTGAGAGTTATTCTGTTAAATTAGGAGGAAGAAGCCCTTTCAGAAATGAGCTGCTCCCTGACCCCTATAGCAGGTACTCTTGGCTCCTCTCCAGTCCGCAGAGTCCATCCTCAGATGTTGCCTGCTCTGGGTCCTATCTGTTAGCTGTTGCCTTTCAGCTTCTCCCATGTCTCATCCCAAGTCCTGAATGGGACTCTGGCCATGTGACTGGTGTCTTTCAAAGAACATGGGATCTTTGCCATCTCTCAGCCATCATCCTGCTCTTACTTCTTTCCCAGAAGACTTCCAAAGAGCATCTCAATGTGAATGAGAACTGCCAGATGGAGGAGTTCCACGTGTTTGCCTGGAAGTGGGTGCTCCAATTTTAAAAGCCCTGTGCCCAGAATTACATTCTGTTCTGCTTACCTCTCAAGCCCTCATTGGCAAAAAGAGACTCCATGGCTGGAGGGCTTCCCAGGACTCCTGGTGTTCTCGGGCCCAGCCCTCATCAGTATTTCTTATCTCTCTCAGTGCATCCAGGCATGATCTTTCATACACGAGGTGTCTATGAAGCATGTGCCTTGTCCAAAGTCATCAGCAGAGCCTGGTCAGGGGAACTCAGTGCCTTGGTTTTTTTTTTTTTAAACCAGTAAGTCTTTTTTTTTTTTTTTTTTTGATAATTTTTAAAATTTATTTATATATTATGTTTATTTTTGCTGTGCTGGGTTTTCGTTGCTGTGCAGGCTTTTCTCTAGTTGCAGGGAGCAGGGGCTACTCTTTAGTTGTGGTGCACAGGATTTTCATTGCGGTGGCTTCTCTTGTTTCAGAGCATGTGCTCTAGGGCGCACAGGCATCAGGAGTTGCGGCTTGAGGGCTCAGGATTTGCAGCTTCCGGCTCTAGAGCACAGGCTCAGTAGTTGTGGTGCACAGGCTTAGTTGCTCTGAGACATTTGGAATCTTCCTGGACCAGGGATTGAACCTGTCTCCTGCATTGGCAGGTGGATTCTTTACCTCTGAGCCACCAGGGAAGCCTAGTGCCTTGATTTTAAGTACACTTCTCTTTCACATTGTGACACAGAAAGTAGTTCAGTGTAGCGGGATCCACAGAGGGCTGGTGGCCAAAGACCTGCTGCCTGTTGTAGCTCAGTCACCACCAACCACTTGTGGGGTCTGGGGCAGCTTCTCCAGCCTCTGTTCCTTTGAGAACTGTGATGGTCAGCAGGAGCGTTTGTGTTCCCTCCCCCTGCCACTCAAGACCCTGCCCCTTTCCCACTGGCTGCAGAACCTTACAGAAAGCTGCTACCAATGACTGGATTTGCTCATAGAGCTGGATCCTATTTGTCCTGCCGCTCTTCATGTAAGACAAGGGATAAAATATATCACTGGTGTTCCAACAATTTTTAAGACAGAAATTCTCCCTTCAGATAACATCAGACAGGGCAACCCTGTGTATGAGTACAGTCATTCTCCTTATTCCTGGATTCTGTACTGGCAAAGTCACCCACTTGCGAACATTTATGTGTACCTCTAAAAGCAGTACCCACAGTCATTCATGGATATGTGCTTGGTGGTGGAATGTTTGAATCAGCCGCGTGCCTGGCCCCAGCTGAGGCTGAACAAGGCTCTGCCGCTTTGTCTCAGCCCCACCCAGAGATGACCAGAGGGTGGAGATGTAGGGCAGGTGGCAGGGCTGTGCACGGTGCCCCATCTCTGGGGCTGGCAGACAGGGTTTGAATATCAACTCTGACACCTGCTAGTTGGGGTGCCTCAAGGAAATCATCTTCTACTCTGAACCCTGTTTCCTCTTTTGTAAAACAGAGAGGACAGAGTCTACCAGAGTGTTTTTTTCTTTTAGAATTTAAGATTACAATTTACATGTGTATATAAACACACACACATATACACATACTTCCCCTAGAAGCAATAGTGCAGTATTCACTAATTGAGCATTCAAGTGACTTTATGGAACGTGAATAACTTGTGTGAATAACCAGACTGACTATATACCAAATGCAAAACTAGCCTGGAGACCCATTAGCTGGCTGTTTTCCACCTGTAAGTGGGGTGGGGAACCTAACTTGACAAGCCTGTGCAGGGGACCCTAAGGAGCCCCGCTGTGAGTGCGACTCCATGTGGTCCGGATTCCCTGGTCTGAGCAGAAACTCCTCCAGTCGAGCCAGGCCAGAGGATGGCTCTTCTTGGAGAGTCACAAAAGGACATGTTTCTTCCGGAGGAAGATTCCCCACGCAGCTCCTCTGGGGAGGTCTCAGCCTCTCAGTCTCATCAAAGGGCCCCTTTCTACTCATGTGGTCAGGATATCAGATCCAGAACTTCCTCTGCCCTTGACTTTCTTGTCTTGTTTCCTTTACTGAAATGAGGTGTGATTGTTTGAGCTTTAACTATCACAGTTTGTGTGTCTGTATTTGTATCTGTGCTTGTGTGTGTGTGTGTATGTGTGTGTGCATGCATGCATGTATATGTGTGCTTATCTGTGTGTATGCATGGGTACATGCATGGGTGCTTCTATATAGTGTCTGTGTATGCATGTTGATGTGTGTATGTATACATGCATTTCTCTCTGTGTGTGCATACATGCATGTGCATTTGTGTGTTTGTATCCGTGCTGTGTGTATGTGTGTGTCTGTCTGTGTGTGAATGTCTCTGTGTTTGTATCTGTCTTCTGTATATGTTTGCGTATGTATGCATGTGTGTAGGTCCGTGTGTGTGTGTACTGGAGGTGGGGTGTCATAAAAAGCGAGGGCAGCAACAGCATGAGTGGTGAATTTAAAGGCAGAAGAGAAAGGTGAACTTCCCCAGTGAGGCAGCTTCTGAGGCAGGAACTGACTTAAAAGATGTAAAAATCCTTTCCTATCTCAGCATTTGAACCTCCGCCCAGATGGTGACTTTAGCCTGATCAAAACCAGACAGAAGCCCTCCTCCCTCTCATCCTCCCTCTGCTCTCCCCCTTGCACCCTCTCCTTCCTGCCCTGCTTCTCTGTCCTGTCCCTCTCCTGCCCAGGTCACAACTGGATCTCTGTCAGTAGCAGTGGCTTTAAAGCCAACTCCCGCCATGCATCCCTGCCCCTGTGCCCAGCCTCCCTGTCCTATTCCACTTGTAGGGAAGGCGGAGCTTTATTCATCCCCAGCAGCACCACATCCCCCTCTTTCTGTGGCTCTGGAGCCACCACTTAAAGCTCAGGACATGGGAGCTAGCGGTCAGCCACGGGTGGTACAAGAGAATAGCACATCCACCATCCTCAGAGGAGAGCATTCCGAAATGGCAGGACACCTGCTTCCCCTCACAGCACGAAAGGACACAGAGTGTGGTGCTCAGATGATCTTTCCTTCATTTTAATGGGAGGACTGGCTGTGAGAGGTCCAGGGCTCAGGTACCACATTAGGGAGTGGGTCAAAGACCACCACTGCCTCGTCGACACCCATTCGCTTGTTTGTTTATTGGTGATAGACTGTCACTGACAGCGTCCTGTGTGCCAGGCACTGTTCTAGGTAGTCGGGACCCCAGAGTCTCCCCTGACTCAGCCATTGGCTGTGGAGGAAGTGACTGTGTGTTTGGGACCAATGAAACACTGTACTGCTTGGGGTTCCACTGTATCCAGGAGAGCCCTTGATTTTCATCTCCCCACCCCTCTCAGATACCTTCAAGGTCGAGAGGATTCTCTGGGCTGCCAGGGCTTTGGGTGTACCTTGTCTTCCCTGGTGACTCAGAGGGTAAAGCGTCTGCCTGCAATGTAGGAGACCTGGGTGCGATCCCTGGGTCAGGAAGATCCCCTGGAGAAGGAGATGGCAAGCCACTCTGGTACTGTTGCCTGGAAAATCTCATGGACGGAGAAGCCTGGTAGGCTACAGTCCATGGGGTCGCAAAGAGTTGGACACGACTGAGCGACTTCACTTCACTTCTTCAATTCCCTGTCAGGGACAGGGCTGAGCTGACTGTCTCCAGGTCCTCAGTTCCAGTTAGAGTCATTGTTCATTTGTTAACAACTTGCTAGACTTTATTGAGCAAAGAGTTTGTTTTTTTCCTCTTAAGATTGAAAACCCACTACCCTACTTATTCACCTTCAGGTTTGGAAGGCGGCTTCCAACCCTGAGATAAAGTCTAATCATGTCAACTCACTTACCTTGTTTCTTTTTTCTTCTTAAACTTACTTTTTTTTTTTTTTTTAATTAAAGTAGTGTTGATTTACAATGTTGTATTAGTTTCAGGTATATGGCACAGTGATTCAGATGTATCTCTATCTATGTATTTTTTTTCCAGATTCTTTTCCCTTATAGGTTATTAAAAAATATTGGATATAGTTCCTTGTGCTACACAGTAGGTCCTTGTTGATTATCTATTTTATATATAGTAATATGTATACCTTGATCCCAAACCCGTAGTTTCACTTACCTTGTTTCTGCCTCACATCTTATCTGGGGGATCAGGAAGGGGTCATAATAACTGCCAACAGCTTCCATAACTATCCTTTTATGTTTTCAAAACAATTTTATATACAGTATGTCATTAGATTTACATTGCCTCTCTCTCATGGTTGTAGTCACAACGGACAAAGCAATGATTGTATTTTCTGGAAGAAATAAACAAGGGTGCAGAGAATGTCTAAATGGATGGCTTCTGTGTAATGACAGAGTAGGCTGCAAGAACATATTTTTTCTATAGCACAATCACATTATTTTAAAAGTCCAAATACATTTGGGTTTTTAATGTATCAATAATTAAACAGGACAATGAAATAAAAATTACAGCTATCTCCCCTTCCCGCCTTTCTTTCCTCATGGGCAGTTGCTGTCGGTGCAGCTGACAAATCTGTTTACCACTGAGAAATAAACTGCTTTTCTAATATAAAGGGGCACCCAAACAGTGTCCACTCTTATAAGAAGACATAAAATATATACTTTGATTAAAAGAAAGTGTCAACCAGGGACTCAGTGGGCTTTTCTCCTGACTGTAGCCAGTAGCCCTGAAGTAAGGGTTCAGACCATGAGAAATGAAAAGTGGTCCACAGAAGAAGCCCCAAGCCTAACAGCACTTTGTAACAGATATTCTGATTGTATGCTTTGAACAGAAGCAAACTTTTCTGATGCATCTGAATTCTGTGGCTATTTATGTCCTCCCTCATTTTAAAGAATATTTGCTTGCTAGTTGAAAAATCATTATGATATCTTTCAAACATAAAAAAGATTTATATCATATATCTGTGTTTAAGATATAAGCATGAGTCAGAGACACATACTCATCATTTCATTTAAGAAATTACAAGAATTTTATGATTGTATTCCTTGCTTTTAGCCCTCAGGGATAAACACTGTTCGGTTTTTGTGTTCATCCTTCCCTCAATTTTTATTATAGGTTTACTACATAAGTGTAAATGGCTTCATTTTGTGTTTTTTACCATTAAATAAATAGAATCCTGATGTTTTTCTGCTTCCATGACGAACTTTTTAGTGTTATATGTTTCATAGATGCATTCTTAGAAAAAATTAGAAAAATCTATTAGTGTATGTAATTTTATTAGTTAATTTTAAAATCTTTTTTCTTAAAAATTTAATTTATCTAAGCTAAAACAGAAGCAGAAACAATTTACCCATTTCTTTTACCCCTCACTTTCTGTCTCTGGCAGCCACTGTGTGTTCTCTGCTTTAAATCTTTTTAAAAATTGAAGTATAGTTGATTTACAGTGTTGTGTTAATTTCTGCTGTAAAGTGACTCCATTTTACACATATATACATTCTTTTTCATATACTTTCCCATATGATTTATCACAGGATATTGAATATAGTCCCCTGTGCTATACAGTAGGACTTTGTTCATCCTACATATAAAAGCTTACATCTGCTAACCCCTACCTCCAACTCCATCCCTTCCCTAACCCCCTCCCCCATGGCAACCACCTGTCCTCTATGTCTGTGAGTCTGTTTCTGTTTCATAGATAAGTTCATTTGTATCATACTTTAGATTCCACATGTAAGTGATATCATATGGTATTAGTCTATCTCTGTCTGACATACTTCACTTAGTATGATAATCTCTAGGTCTATCCATGTTGCTGCAAACAGCATTATTTCATTCTTTTTTATAGCTGAGTAGTATAAGGCATAATACTGAATAGAAGTGGTAAGGATAGACATTCTTGCTTTATTCCTAATTGAACATATTCCTTCTTTCATAACTACGTGTGATGCTAGCATAGATTTTCAATAGATGCACTTTATCAAGTTGAGGCATTTTCTTCTGTCACAGCTGGCAGAAACTTTTTTTTATTATTATGAATAGCTGTTAAATTTTGTCAAATACTTCTGTGTTAATTTGGGGTGATCATATGGCTTTTATTTTAAAATTTGTTCATATAATTAATTATGTTGACTATCAACCTTGAATTCCTGGGATGCACCTCACTCGCTCATGATGTATTCTCCTTATATATTGATGGACTTGGTTTGATAAAATTTTGTTGAGGATTCTTACAACTATGCTGTGTTAGTTTCCTGTTGCCACTGTAAAAACTGCCATATGTTTCATGGCATAGAACACAAATTTATCTTCTTACAATTTTGGAGGTCAGAATCCCCAAAGCCATTTCACTGGGGTAAAGTTAAGGAGTTGGCTGGGCTGATTCCTTTTGGAGATTCTGAAGGGAGAATCCATCCATTTCCTTGATTTTTTTAGCTTCTTGTAGCCCCTTTTTACATCTTAAGCATCACTCTCGTCTCTGCTTCTGTCATCACATCTCCATGTTCTCTAATTTTGACTCCTCCAGCCTGCCTCTATCTTATAAGACCCTTTTGATTGCATCAGGTCCCACTGGATAATCTGGGATAATCTCCCGTCTCAGGATCCTTCATTTAATGACACCTACAAAGTCCTTTTTGCCATTTGAGGTAACGTTAAAGGTTCTGGGGACTAGGGCATGGACATATTTGTGTAGGGACATTATTCTGCCTGCCACATCTTCATGGAAGTATCCAGTTATCTTTGAGGGGAAAATTTTATATAATTTTGGTATTATGGTAAAGCTGCCCTCATAAAATCAGTTGAGAAATCGTCTCTCTTCTGTTTTCTGAAAGTGTGTGGGTTGATTTGGTATAGTTTATTCCTTGAAGGCTTAGTAGAATTCATCAGGAAAGCCATGTACTCCTCAGCAAATTCTCTCCTGAACCTCTAAGCTAAGTCAGGCCCTCCTGTTAAACTTTCTGAAACACCCTATACCTTTTCCTTGGAGCACTCAACACAATTTCTAATGATATATGTAGTTGTGTGATTACTTTGTTTATGTATGCCTCTACCAGAATATAAGCAGGGTGTAGGCCTGTCTCTTTCACTGATGAATACCCAGAACATATCACTGAATTTAGCACATATTAGTTACTCAATATGTAGTTTTTGAATAAATAAATGGATGCATTCCTGTTCTATGAGACTTCCCTGTAATTTTATATTTTCCCTCCCTGCTTTACAAAATAAGGATGCTTTCTTTTACTTATTTATTTTAATAATTGACAATAATTTATTCTACTTTATTGATATATAATTGACAAAATTGTAAGCATTTTTGGATTAAGCTAGATCACATTGGTTTCTCTTTCTCCTTACTGAAACTGTCTTAGAAATGGTCAGTCAGGTGAAGACTAGTATATACTTTGTGGAAGTAGGCTATGTGAGGACACTATGAGAAAGTGGCTGTCTGTAAGCCTGCAAGGGAGTTCTCACCAAGAATGGAATCTGCTGGTACCTTGGTCTGGGACTTCCCAGCCTCCATCTGTGAGAAATAAATGTCTGTTGTTTAAGTCATGCAGGCTGAGGTCTTTGTTATGGTCGTCCTGGGCTAAGACAGCAAGCACATCATATGTTATCTGCCGTGTTTACTCCACTAAAGCCTTCCCAGTCCTGTGTCCACCCTGGACCTGCTCTGCCTTGCATGCAGATGAGCAAGGCCAAAGATGCCTCCAACAAGAAAGAGTGGACCTGCAGTAGTCTGCAGCCTGGCTTCCTTTAGACAGTCCATCTCTTCAAACTTGCTTCAGTAGGTCCCTGAACGCTGCACTCCCTCACCCTAACTTTTCTCTTTCCTTGCCAAAGAAACAGGTGTGCATGCACACACACACAGACCCACAAGTGAACATCTATATACAACTCCAACTTCACAAGTGAAAGTGAAAGTGGCTCAGTCATGTCCAACTCTTTGCGACCCCATGGACTATATAGTCCATGGAATTCTCCAGGCCAGAGTATTGGAGTGGGTAGCCTTTCACTTTTCCAGGCAATCTTCCCAACCCAGGGATTGAACCCAGGTCTCCCACATTGCAGGCGGATTCTTTTTTTTTTTTTTTTGCAGGCGGATTCTTTACCAGCTGAGCCACAAGGGAAGCCCAAGAATATGGAATTGGTAGTCTATCCCTTCTCCAGCGGATCTTCCTGACCCAGGAATCGAACTGGGGTCTTCTGCTTTGCAGGCAGATTCTTTACCAACTGAGCTATCAGGGAAGCCCAAAGTGAAAATTGCTCAGTCGATTTTCTGTTTGGCTGTTTGTGACCACATGGACTATACAGTCCATGGAATTCTCCAGGCCAGAAATACACCTTCAAATGCAGTAAATCCCATGGTGATAAAGTCTCCTTCATTTAGATCACCTAAATGTATTCAAATATGAAGAAATAAGAATCTTTTACTTAGAAATAAGAAGAAATAAGACTCTTACTTCCAACTTATTTTTTCATTTGCGAAAATTTGTTGATAGCGCCAATGTGGCTCTAACCACGTCTAACTTAGATGGCTTCACAGGATGACTTCAGCCTAAGTAGAATGTGTCCGCGGTGCCTGCAGCCAGACTTGCCTGATTCATCGCTGTTGCTCTGAGATCAGTCATCAACTACCGAATCTTGAACACTTGGAAGGAATTGAAAAATCTCTGGAGAAGAAAGTCAAGGGAAATAAATGTGTCCTCAGATGGCCTTTGCTCACTCAATCTGACAAATGTAGATTATGTTGTTTGAAATACTTTCCAGTCTGCTAGGAAATGTCCCCATATGGAGCGTATGAAGGGAATTAAGCCCTCATATTGTTAGACAACACTCTGCTGTGTATGAAATGCCAGAGATTTGAAATGAAAGATGATGACGTCATCTGGTTCACTGTGCCAGAAAAGCCTTCTTTTTTCAAGTCTGTCATCAGACTGCAGTGTTTGGAGCTTTTATTGCCTGCAATTACTTACACATAGCAAAGTCGCACAGGGCCAGGTTCAAGTTCAATTTATCTTTACATCTGTAGTACCTAGCTTGGTAAAGGTGCCTGGTAGATACTTAATCCTGTTTCCTGAATGGAATTCTATTGATTCTTCATGTAAAGCCAAGTCTTTAACATATTGACCATTTTCTAGTTTGATTATTGAATTAACATTTATTATCTGAAACACATGAAGCACTGGTTTTTTATTCTTGATATTTATTTATTTTTTGGATGCACTGCATAGCATGTGGGATCTTAATCCCCAGATCAGGGATCAAACCTGTGCCCCCTGCACTGGAAGCTTGGAGTCTTAACCACTGGACTGCCAGGGAAGATACCAATACTTTTTTGATAAGCACATAAAAACAGATTCATCCATCTTCACAAGTAAATAAGATAAAACACTAAAAAACTTCTAAGGAAAGAAACAAACGATAATAAAATTCTACCCCCCAAAAGATAAAACATATGATACAATGGAATGCTTATAACGAACCTTGTGATTTACTAAAAATAAAAAAAAAAATAGAATAAACTCTATTTTTAAAATGAGAGAGAACTGTGTGTAAAGAACATAAAACTGACTCTGTCTTGTCTCATTTTTTCCTAAAAGCAAGTCTTAATAGACACCACAGGCAAACAAACAGAAAAGACTAATGAGAAACTGAAAACTACAGAACTTATAAAATGCTCATTGTAATATAATATGACAAATTTTACAGATAAATTAGAAAAGCTCTAATGTGCTCCTCATAATAGGAGAGATTGAAATAACCAAGGGATTTTAATTGTGTGCTCCACAAGCTCAGAATTTTATCCACGGGGGAAAAGTTATTTCTTTAAAAGATAAATAGATAAATCTGTGCCGTGTACAGATTATTCTTAAAGAATTGCTTATAGGCAATGCCTACATTTAGGTACTATGATTCTTTTTTAAAATAATTTTATTCATTTATGTTTGGCTGTGCTGGGTCTTTGTTGCTCTGTGGGCTTTTCTCTAGCTGCAGAGGGTGGGGACTACTCTTTAGGTGCAACGCATGGCCTTCTTATTGAGGTGGCTTCTCTTGTTCTCTAGGGCACTTGGGCTCAGTAGTTGAGGCTCATGGACTCTAGAGCATAGACTCAATTGTTGTGCATACATACTTATTTTGCTTCAAGGCGTGTAGGATCTTCTTGGACCAACGATTGAACCCATGTCTCCTGCGTTGGCAGGTAGATTCTTTACCACTGAACCACCAGGGAAGCCCCATTTTACTATGATTCTTGAAGACTAACCTCAAATGGGCTTGTTACAGGATGACTCTGTACCCAAGTTGTTATTCTGCGTGTCTTCCCTGATAACTGTCAAAGAAGATGTGGAAATCTCTATTAGGCCACATTGAATAAAGCATATGGTAAAATTAAAGTCTGTAAAGCACATAGTAAACCTCCTGGAGCTATTCCACATTCTTTAAAAATCTTTCCTGGTGTAAGAACACATACAGATGGTCAATAGGCACATGAAAAGATGCTCAACATTACTAATTATTAGAGAAATGCAAATCAAAACTACACTGAGGTACCCCCTCATACCAGTCAGAATAACCATCATTAAAAAGTCTACAGATAAATGCTGGAGAGGATATGGAGAAAAGGGAACCCTCCTATATTGTTGGTGGGAATACAAATTGGTGCAACCACTGTGGACAACAGTATGGAGGTTCCACAAAAAACTAAAACTAGAATTACTGTATGATTCAGCAATCCCACTCCTGGGCATATATACAGACAAAACTATAATTCAAAAAGATATATGACCCCTATGTTTATAGCAGCACTATTCACAATAGCCAAGACAAAGAAATAACCTAAATGTCCATCAATAGAGGAATGGATAAAGAAGATGTGGTATATATATACAATGGAATATTACTCACCCATAAAAAGAATGAAATAATGCTGTTTGCAGCAACATGAATGCAACTAGAGACCATTATACTAAATGAAGTAAATCAGAAAGTAAATGAAGTATATCACAAATACCATGTGATATCACTTATATATGGAATCTGAAATATGACACAAATGAATCTATCTATGAAACAGAAACAAACTCACGTATATAGAGAACAGACTTGTAGTTGCCAAGGGAGAGAGATTTGGGGGATGGATGGAGTTGGAAGTTGGGGTTAGCAGATGAAAGCTTTTATATATAGGATAGATAAACAACAAGGTCCTATTGTACAGCACAGAAAACTATATTCAATATCCCGTGATAAACCATAATGAAAAAGAATGTATATATACGTATAACTGAATCACTTTGCTGTATAGCAGTAATTAACACAACATTGTATATGAACTATACTTCAATTAAAAAAATATTTTTTTGTTGTTGTTATAAAATGGTGCCATTGGTTTTTAAAGAGAATTGTTTCACTGCACCAACAGCTGCATCAAAACTCCCATAGGACACACAACAGGGGCTTCAAGGACCGTCATCACTTCACCCCTCTCCTGGAACCCCTGAACTCTCTGTTCATTGAAATTCTGCTGGTTCAGTCTAAACATCAGCTTTTTCTCTCTTGCTGTGATACCACTTGAAATCTGACCCCATCCCTTGATTTTATTAACAGTAGTTGGGAAATCCAAATCATTAAATCATAATCTCACATCCTAACTGCATTTTAAAAATATTTTTTAAAAATTATTAAAAAAAAATCTTTGGTTCTGCTGCATCTTCATTGTAGCACCAAGTCTTCTCTTGTTGTCGAGTTCAGGCAGCATGTGGCTCAGGGCTCAGTTGTGGCATGCAGGCTAAGTTGCCCTGAGGCATGTGGAATCCCAGTTCCCTGACTAGGGATTGAACCTGAGTCCCTCACGTTGCAAGCTGAATTTTTACACTGGACCACCAGGGAAGTCCTCTAACTGAATGTTTAATCTGAGTTCACATTGATTATTCTGCCATCATCTTGTTTTTCTTTACAATAAGAAATGTGAAAGAAGGAAATGCCTCGGGGCATTGCCAGGCAGAACTGACTTCATGACCTGTGCTTTCCTCACTTCTTTAAATGCTGTTTTTGCTGTCTTGACACTCTTAATACTTCCTGGTCAAGGGGCCTACATTCTTATTTCTCACTGAGCTCCTCAAATTATAGAGCTGGTCCTGTGGTCACTGCCCTCATCTGTTTCTCAGACAAGCAGAAAGCTGGAATTGAGTGAAGTTGGATGAAATACTGAAGAAGACCACCTTGGTGTGGCTGAGACACAGTGTGGATTTTTGCTGTGTTTGTTCATATTTGCTGAACATGGCATCTCTGGGGAATCCAGATTCTTCATGGGAAATAGTAGTGGGATCTCTCGAGCTGCAGGCTATTATTCCTTATGCTGTCCCTTAAGTCTAGTACATGTTCCTGGCAGCATGGAAGAAAAAAAAATAAAAAGAGAGAGATGCACATGGAAGCAGAACAGTGAGGGAGGCAGCCCAGTGGTGTCCATGTTGTCATGCTTTCCCTAGACATTTGGCTACACCAGAGCATAGGATGTAGCCAAGTATTTTAACCTACTTTGTGCTGTGAAATTCTGATCTATCCAAGTAAATGTAATCCATTATTCAGAAATCATTTATGTCTAACTCTCCAAAGTATTATTCTTAAAGCCCCTTTGAGGTCTAGAAAAATGTTAGAAGCTCATAGAAGTTTTCTAGACTCCTATGGCTGACTTGCACTTTGCATAAATCAAGATGAACCACAGAATCAGAAAACAAACTTATGGTTACCAAAGGGAAAAGGTGTGGGGAGGAGGGATCAAATGGGAGTTTGGGATTGACATACACACACTATTTAAAATAGGTAACCAACAGGACCTACTGTATAGCACAGGGAACTCTACTCAATATTCTGTAATAACTTGAATGGGAAAAGATTTTGAAAAAGAATAAATATGTGTATATACAACTGAATCACTTCGCAGTACACCTGAAACCAACACATTGCATTTCAACTATATTGCATTATAAAATAAAAATTTGAAAAAAAGATGAACAATCCCCTCTTTTGAGACTGCCTTCTGTCATAAAGCCTAGTCCTTAATGGTGAGAGTATGATACATGGTCTCTGATGTTAGATGGCAGGCAGTGAGTGTCCCAGTCCTACCTCTGCAGTTTTAGTGACTATGGGTGGGTCTTTGTCTTGCCAGGACCATGATTCCCAGGAATGGGCTTAAAAGGGTCTTCTTTGCTGCCCAGACTACCATTTGCTCTTTGCTTCTCATTGTGGTCCCTGTGGTGCACCTACCTGAACCACAAGGGACTTTTATTTAGCAAAAGGTAGAGTCAAACTGTTGGAGTAACAGGCAAATTTGGCCTTGGAGTACAGAACGAAGCAGGGCAAAGGCTAATAGAGTTTTGTCAAGAGAACGCACTGGTCATAGCAAACATCCTCTTCCAACAACGCAAGAGAAGACTCTACACATGGACATCACCAGATGGTCAACACCGAAATCAGATTGATTATATTCTTTGCAGCCAAAGATGGAGAAGCTCTATACAGTCAGCAAAAACAAGACCGGGAGCTGACTGTGGCTCAGATCATGAACTCCTTATTGCTAAATTCAGACTTCAATTGAAGAAACTAGGGAAAACCACTAGACCATCCAGGTATGACCTAAATCAAATACCTTATGACTATACAGTGGAAGTGAGAAATAGATTTAAGGGACTAGATCTGATAGAGTGCCTGATGAACTATGGACGGAGGTTCGTGACATTGTACAGGAGACAGGGATCAAGATGATCCCCATGGAAAAGAAATGCAAAAAGGCAAAATGGCTGTCTGAGGAGGCCTTACAAATAGCTGTGAAAAGAAGAGAAGCAAAAAGCAAAGGAGAAAAGGAAAGATATTCCTGTTTGAATGCAGAGTTCCAAAGAACAGCAAGGAGAGATAAGAAAGCCTTCCTCAGCGATCAATGCAAAGAAATAGAGGAAAACAAGAGAATGGGAAAGACTAGAGATCTCTTGAAGAAAATTAGAGATACCAAGGGAACATTTCATGCAAAAATGGGTTTGATAAAGGACAGAAATGGTATGGACCTAACAGAAGCAGAAGATATTAAGAAGAGGTGGCAAGAATACACAGAAGAACTGTACAAAAAAGATCTTCATGACCCAGATAATCACGATGGTGTGATCACTCACCTAGAACCAGACATCCTGGCATGTGAAGTCAGGTGGGCCTTAGAAAGCATCACTACGAACTAGTGGAGGTGATGGAATTCCAGTTGAGCTATTTCAAATCCTGAAAGATGATGCTGTTACAGTGCTGCACTCAGTATGCCAGCAAATTTGGGAAACTCAGCAGTGGCCACAGGACTGGAAAAGGTCAGTTTTCATTCCAATCCCAAAGAAAGGCAATCCCAAAGAATGCTCAAACTACCACACAATTGCACTTATCTCCCACGCTAGTAAAGGAATGCTCAAAATTCTCCAAGCCATGCTTCAGCAATACGTGAACCATGAACTTTCAGATGTTCAAGCTGTTTTTAGAAAAGACAGAGGAACCAGAGATCAAATTGCCAACATCCGCTGGATCATCGAAAAAGCAAGAGAGCTCCAGAAAAACATCTATTTCTGCTTTATTGACTATGCCAAAGTCTTCAACTGTGTGGATCACAATAAACTGTGGAAATACCAGACCACCTGACGCACCTTTTGAGAAACCTATACACAGGTCAGGAAGCAACAGTTAGAACTGGACATGGGACAACAGACTGGTTCCAAATAGGAAAAGGAGTCCGTCAAGGCTATGTATTGTCACCCTGCTTATTTAACTTATATGCAGAGTACATCATGAGAAACGCTGGGCTGGAAGAAGCATAAGCTGTAATCAAGATTGCCAGGAGACATATCAACAACCTCAGATATGCAGATGACACCACCTTTATGGCTGAAAGTGAAGAGGAACTAAAAAGCCTCTTGATAAAAGTGAAAGAGGAGAGTGAAAAAGTTGGCTTAAAGCTCAACATTCAGAAAACTAAGATCATGGCATCTGGTCCCGTCACTTCATGGGAAATAGATGGGGAGACAGTGAAAGCAGTGTCAGACTTTATTTTTTTGGGCTGCAAAATCACTGTAGATGGTGATTGCAGCCATGAAATTAAAAGACGCTTACTCCTTGGAAGGAAAGTTATGACCAACCTAGATAGCATATTATAAAGCAGAGACATTACTTTGCCAACAAAGGTTTGTCTAGTCAAGGCTATGGTTTTTCCAGGTCATGTATGGATGTGAGAGTTGGACTGTGAAGAAAGCTGAGCGCCGAAAAATTGATGCTTTTGAACTGTGGTGTTGGGAAAGACTCTTGAGAGTCCCTTGGACTGCAAGGAGATCCAACCAGTCCATCCTAAAGGAGATCAGTCCTGGGTGCTCATTGGAAGGACTGACGCTGAAGCTGAAACTCCGATACTTCGGCCACCTCATGCGAAGAGTTGACTCATTGAAAAAGACCCTGATGCTGGGAGGGATTGGGGGCAGGAGGAGAAGGGGACAACAGAGGATGAGATGGCTGGATGGCATCACCAACTCAATGGGCATGAATTTGAGTAAACTCCGGGAGTTGGTGATGGACAGGGAGGCCTGTCATGCTGTGATTCATGGGGTCGCAAAGAGTCGGACACGACTGAGCGACTGAACTGAACTGAACTGAGAGTCAAACTGTATGCTATTAAACAACAAAGTCATAGCTATGGTTTTTCTGTGAGTCATGTACGGATGTGAGAGCTGGACAGTAAAAAAGACTGAGCACAGGAGAATTGATGCCCTCGAATGTGGTGCTTGAGAAGACTCTTGAGAATCTCTTGGCCAGCAAGGAGATCAAACCCATCAATGCTAAAGGAAACCAGTCCTGAATATTCATCGGAAGGACTTATACTGAAGCTGAAGCTCCAATACTTTGGCCACCTGATGCCAAGAGCTGACTCATTGGAAAAGACCCTGATGCTGGGAAAGATTTTTGAAGGCAGGAGAAGAGGGCGACAGAGGATGAGATGGTTGGATGGACAACTCAATGGTCATGAGTGTGAGCAAACTCCGGGAGATGGTGAAGGACAGGGAAGCCTGGCCTGCTGTAGTCCATGGGGTTACAAAGAGTCGGACATAACTGAGCAACTGAACAACAACAAGTTAAACAACAAGGTCACTGCACTATAATAAAACATAATGGAAAAGAATATTTAAAAATACATGTATAACTGAATCATTTTACTTTTGGGACCTTGATTTTGGACTTCCAGGCTTCAGAGCTATGAGAAATGACCCAGTTTATAAACCACTCAGTCTACAATATTCTGTTTGTTATAGTAGCTCAATGGACGAAGATGATAGCTTTGCACAATATCTGGCTTTTGCCTGCCATGCAGACCTGACTGTACATGAACCTTCAGCTCCAACACCATCTGCCTAATTCAGAGTCTGTTTCTTAGTTCCAGATTCCTGCCTGGGAGGAGTGACAATCCAGCCTAGAGCGTGTTCTGTCTTCCCCAATCCCAGCAATTGTGGTGGGCAGTTGCCCCTTCTAAGTGGGTGAGGCAGCTTCTTTAATAAGAGACTGTTGATGGGGAATATATGATGGATGTCTTTGGTCCAGCAACACAAGTCTGTGTAATTCATGGTGACACTTAATCAATATCAAGAAGCTCCAGCTTTAGGTTAAGACAGAACCTTGAGTTCATTAATCCTCTAAAGCAACTACACTAATCCTGCTAGAATATTAGTGCATAGAAACTTACTTGGATATGCCTCATTTGTTTTTGGCCTTTTATGATCCTAGAGCGAGTTCAAAACTGAAATTCAGTCTTTGAGCTTTCCTAGTTTTCACCCAGCTTGGTCAAGATATTAATGTTTAATTTATAATATCAGGGATTGTCTTATAAAAAATTTTGAGGATGGTGCAGACTCCTAAAATGAAGATGAACTAACTTACTTTGTGGTGGTATGTTAAATCTGGGGTATTGGAGATAATTAGCTTTATGAGCATCAAAGCCATTAATATTTATTGAGGATGAACAGGGTATAATCAATTTGGCACAATGTAAAAAATGATAAAGTTGTTTGCTTCTAATATTTGTTGAATGTTCATCATATGAGACAATAGTCACTTCCATCATTGAATTGGGAAATGAAAGCAAAGCCAATTTTATGTAAATGAAAAGTTAAACATAAAAGTCTAATTCTGTAGGTATTCTCTTAAATCAAGTTGAAGACTTCAGAAGTGCTGCTTGTACAATAAAACTCATCTTTCATTGAAATATAGAAAGATAGAGTTGATGGTGACCTTGGACCTAATCATAGTGTCTTGTTTTTAAAGAGGAAATTGAAGCCTAATGAAGGGTCTGAGTGACCAGTTCAAAGGTCATGTGGCTAATGGGGTCTCTTTCCCTAAGAGCACACTCCCTCGGTGACACTGGTGTGAGGTGATTATATGCTCTTTAGGTTGTCTACAGTGTTCATCTGGATGAATTTGTACACACACACACATATATATATATACAAATATGCTTGCATATATACACATCTCACACACATTTTATGTGTATGTATCTTACACATATGTACATATTTTCATATTTATATATATATTATACACATAACACCTGTAGCATTCATAACATCTTGCAGAAAAACCTGAACATTTTTTTGCCAATACAATATTTCCATGTAACTATTCAAATGATACCCCCAGCATCCCACAAAATATTCCTTCTCAGTATATACTTCATCCCTACAAAAGTAAGTACTATCTGCCAGCATCATCAAAGCATTATATTTCTTATCTAAAAGGAATTAAAGTTTCAAACTATGGGAAAGTCCCATAATTTATTTTCCATTCATTTATTTAATAAATATTTGTTGATCACTCTCTAATGAATTTTTGTACAGGCACTGGAGACTCAGTGAGGATGAATCATTTCTTGTACCATTTCTTGGTATTATAGATAATGCTGGAATCAGTCTCACTATATTTTGAAGGTTTTTTCCCCTTTAATTTTATTCTAAGTGTGTATCATTTTGAAATGTATTATATATTACATATACCAATTTGCGTTATTCTTTGTAGCTTTAATATTGAGTTTGAACCTTTAAAACAGTGGTCCCCAACCTTTTTGACATCAGGGACTGGTTTCGTGGAAGATAATTTTTCCATAGACTGGGAAGGGGGGGAAATAGTTTGGTGATGATTCAAGCCCATTATATTTATTATGCACTTTATTTCTAATCTAATGCTGTCACTGATATGACAGGAGGTACTGGTCTGAGACCCGGAGGTTGGGGACCCCTGCTTTAAAACATTTGCTTATTTTTGAAGGAGAACAGGTTTGCCATTGAACATAGAAGGAATATGACGACAGCAGAATGAAACCATTCCTTACTTAACCTATTGGGAACTCTGGCTGTCAGGACCAAACAGCCATAGCTATAGTGCCATTATCTACGAGGGGCAGCACGTCCTAGAGAAGGCAAAGTGCCCAGTTGGGATAAAGCTCGTGATCTTGTTGTGTGTTCTGCCCTGAGTCACTGTGGTGCAGAAGGAGAGAGACCAGGCAGGAAAATGAAGATGGAACGTCCCAGGAGAACACTGTATGGACGACACCTGTCTATATGTGGAAATAAATCTCTGCACCTCATTGTATTTTTGAGATATGTTAGTTTTATTCCAAAGGCAAAATGGGCAAGAGAATCTTTTAAAAAAATTACCTAACTTATTTTTGTCTGTGCTGGGTCTTTGTTGCTGTGCACTTGCTTTCTCTAGTTGCAGTGGAGCAGGCGCTACTCTCTAGCTGCACTGCTCGGGCTTCTCATTGTGATGGCTTTTCTTGTTTCAGAGCATGGGTTGTAGGGTGCATGGGCTTCAGTAGCTGCACCACATGGGCTTAGTTGCCCCTCAACACGTGGAATCCTCCCAGAGCAGGGGTTGAACCCATGTCCCCCGAATTGACAAACGAATTTTTAACCACTGGTGACCTCCAGGGGAGTCTGGGCAGGTGAATCTTGGCTGTTGCATCAGAAGTGTCCCTGCAGTCCGCATATCTAAATAATGCCTGAATGCTTGCTGAGTGCATTTCCCCAGAAAGGAAGACACTCCAAAGGAAACTGTTAATTATAGGTACTATTCTGGGTCAGTGCTCTTGCAAGTCTCAGCCTTATCATAGACAGTCAGTTTATCACTGTGTTAGAACTGAATTTAGATGTTTTTAGAAAGGGGAAAGTGTATTTTTCAGTTTTTTGTAGTATAAAAAAAAGAGAGAGATGTCTACTCTATTCTTTCTGAAAAAAAAAAAAAAGAAAAAAACAAATAGTGAGCACAGTTGAAAACAAAACCATGTATCTCCATAGTAAATGGCTTCTGGAGAGTGAGACCTAATCTATAAAGCTGTATAGGATTACCAAACACTATCGACAGACTCACCGTTTATCATTTACTAAAAGGCCTTGGGAAGGAAATAGTGGAGGAATTCACGACTCATGTCCCTAGGAGTGGTTGAGAGTTTGCTGTCTCTCTTCTTGGAGCGAATGGGAGGCTGCCCAGATGAACATTTGTTTCAGACAATTAAATTGAGGGAGTCATGATTGACGTGTTTTCATGTTATTCTTTCTTGGTTTGATAGAGAAAATCTCCTGGAATCAAGCTAATTTACAAATGAAGGGGTTTATTTTCCCTTTGCTTTGTGGACATAATTGTCCCCATTAACTTTAATAGGAGTTCTGGGGCCTGGTCTGAAGGGAGAAGGATGGCTTAGCATGGAGAGCTGGTTCTCTGCTATTAAATCCTCTGGGAGGAAATGCACCCAACTTCTCCACTGTGAAGAAAACAGAAGCTGTTTGAAACCATTCACATTTTGCTCTATTGATGCCTTAAAAAGAAATACAATGAAAGCCTGATGAGTGCTAGAACAATTTTATGTGGCTCTTGAAAAGATTAAGGATCATCTTAAAAACACCACAGACATTTTGTCTTGAGTAATGGGGATGTGTGTAGCAATAAATGCACACCACTAACGGAGAGCCTGACTTCTGCATCCTGTAACCAATATATGTTCATATCCAAAAGGTCAGATTGACCAATAAAACTTCCATAAAACTCAGAGAGTGGCAATCCAATCTCCTGAGAAATGAATTTGAGATACTATCAGGGAAGTAGTTCACAGTGAGGGTCTGTGTTTTGCTCTTTTGAAGAATATACATCAAAAGTGCTATAGGCATCCGGACAAGATAATGAAGGTACTTTTAATTATGAAGTTGGCTTTATTAATGACTTAAAACATCACATGGCATAGTGTACAATGTGAAACTGAAAGAGGGCTGTGGGAGAACAGAACTCTACTTAGGATTTAATTGTAATTTCTGCAAATGTTTATCGTCCTTGCTCACTGCCTGGCCGTGTTAGACATTCAGTAAGTTTTGTTGAATGAAACAATGAGTGACTGGTTGCTTATGATATGTGGTGCACCATCCTTATCAGGACAGTCAAATGTGGTCCTGGCTTTCAGGGAAGCACAGTCTAATAGATAATGCATATACAACTAGAGTGTCCTTTTTCCAGCTCTACTGTTTTAAATTCAAATACAAAGCCTATTATTCCAAGTGCAGTATTACAGAGAAGCACCAATTAAGTATAATGGGAGAACGCAGAAGGAAGTGATGAACCCTGTCTGAAGGTGACCTGGGGAGGCTTCACAGAGGAAATACCAGTTGACTTAGACACCTGTAATAGGGAGGGAAAGGAAAACATGAGCACAGGATCAGCTACAGGAACATGCACATCCTTTTCAGAGAATAGCTAATAGCCTAAGCTTTGTGGCCACAGCTAATTGGGTCTGTGTGGGGACAAGTGTAGGAAGACACAGGTGGAGGATGGTAAAGGCACAAGTTCCAATCATGCTGCAAGGGATACTGAATATCAGATGAAGGACTCTGAATATTTTTCTTTTTTAAAAATGATGGAATAATTGATTTTTTAAAAAGAAAGTAGGGTGATGTCAGGATTTAACCTGAGTTCTAGAACGATGACTGACATCGGTGTAGAAAATATATTGAGAGGGAAAGACAAGACTGTAGACAATGTTTATTATGGTGGCAGTTATAATAATGTAGATGATAACGATGATGATCTGAACAAGAGTAGGATCATTGGCAGCAGGGATGGGGAGGTATTCTGCCAAACCATCCATCCACCCACCTATCCATCATCCATCCATCCACTCACCCATCCATCCATTTACTCAATCAACAACTAATTGTGAAGTGTCATAGCCAATACTAATCCTTCCCTAACATCTATTTTCTCTCTTTAATTTCCCCAACAAACCTTACTTTCTTCCTGATATTAGGTGACTACGTACTTTTAGAGATGCTGAGCTCTCTCAGTTCCAGGCAGTTGATCTCAATTAGTCTATTCATTCATTCATTCAATATTTATTGGGTACCTTCTAGGGTTCAGGCATTGTTTTCAGAACTGGGGCTACAGAAGTGAGAAGAATAATTATGATTCTTCCCTCCAGTTAAAATGCTCACACTCTATTATTGGAGATATTTACCTTGACTAGATAGACGACATCAAAATTCACTGCAGTCAGACTTGTCACGTTCATCCATACCTTAAGCTTTTCTCCTGGGTACACATTTGTAGTCAGGCAGGATCAGAGTGACCATTTCTGGCTAATGGGCTGTGGATGAAACTTCACTTCCAAACAAGTGTTTTCCTCTTCAGTCATCCTGAATGAATAGATCATATGCTCTTGTTGGTACAGGTAGAAAAATCATCATTAGCTGGGGTCACTAAGTCTTCATGGAAGACAAGGAATCATCATTACCTGAGCAGATTTTGCTTGAAAGAGAAATATGCCCTTGTTTATAAATAATTAGGATTTGGGGAGTTGATTGTTACTGTAATATAAGCTAGCCTGTTCTTCCCACGTGGGTCAGTGGTAAAGAATCCGCTGGCCAAGCAGGAGATGTGGGTTCAATCCCTGGATTGGGATGATCCCCCGAAGAAGGAAATGGCAACCCATTCCAGTATTCTTGCCTGGGAAATCACATGGACAAAGGAACCTGGCAGGCTGCAGTCCATGAGGTTGCAAAGAGTTGGACAAAACTTAGCAACTAAACAACAAAAACAGCAGCAATCTAACTAATATGATGATTAATGCTGTCATTGAGGTAGGAGCTAAGTGCCATAGGAGCCCAGGGAAGGGAGTAACTCACTATCTGAGGTGTCAAAAAGGGGACTTTGGAGGTAATAACTTGAGTCAGGAAAAATGATTAAGATTTAGCTAGGCAGATAGGCAAGTGAGAGACTTCCATGTAATGGAAACATCCTGGGCAGAGGCTTAGGGGCTTGAAATAGCTCGACATATTGGGAGAACCATGCATGGATTTGTTTGGCTGCATGTAGAGTGTGTGGCTGCAGAATGCCCTCTGACAGCCCAGGAGTTCTGCTCATTACTACAGCACACTGAGTGTAGATGGTGGAAGACAGCAAGAGTCCCAAATAAAAGGAGCAAGTCAAATGTCAGAGCTCAATCATGATAATTAGGGGTAGAATTAAGGCTTTTCCTTCCACTTCAGACTTTCAGTCTTTGCTGTCACTAAATACCATTAAATGAAGTGATACAACTTCTGAACGTCTTTCAGACAATTCCCCGTGGGCTCATGGAGAGCTTTTAAGAGGGAGTAAACTTTGGAGGCAATGGTGTAAACAGGGATTATCCAGGCAGAATTAACAAAAGTGGGCAGATTCCATTTCAGTTGTATATGTTTATAATCTAAAAAAGGAAACCTAAAAATACCCTTAGAGCCTTGATATGTTCTGTGGCAGATTTAGTACTATAGAAAGGGACAATGCATAGTTATTCTTAAAATGTCTTTTCTAAGCCTCACAAACTTTATAATAAAGAAATATATGCTGTCATACAAATTGTTATATATCTCAAGGAAATGAATTGGCTAGAAAATGCTTTTTGGTCACTTTACAAAACTAGACAATTTTGCTCTTCCCTCTTTTTTGTATTTTTCATGGTATTGGTTAATTTATTTTTGAGCTGATCACATGCTAGATATAATCTAAAAAGTAATACACAAATGCAACAAATTGGGTTATCCCTCTTTATTTCTTCACATTAAAAAAACAAAACAAAACATGGGAACTAAGTAATTTCCTAACATTCAAGACTGTAATCTTTTCTACTTGAAGGCAGGAATGGCCTAGTTATTTTTATTTCTCTCAGAGCCTAGTGAAAGCTGATAACATAAATTTATTTAATCACAACAAATATTCACCCATGCCTACTCTGAGCCATGTAGTGTTCTAAGTGCTGAGGGTAGTCCACAAACTGGATGGAAAAGGTGCCTTAAGAAACTTGCATTTGAGATGGTGGCTGGGGCTATGGAGAACAACAGATCAGGGAAGGGTAGGGGTGCTGAGGATTGTTTGCTGTTATTTATGGAATGATTGGGGAGGCTTAGCCTTGATAAGGTGACATTTGTTCAGAGACTTGAAGAAAATGAGCTGAAGACCATGTGGATGTCTAGGGGAAGAGATGCTCAGGCAGAAGGAGCAGCCATGAAGAGATCCCAAGATGGCGTGTGCTTGGCATGTTGTAGGAACAGCAAGGACGTCAGAGGGGCGAGAAAGGAGTGAGCAAGGAGCAGAATAATGGGTTGTAGGATCAACGTGTTCTTGGGATCAGATTTTATAGGGTGTTTAGGTCTCTCTAGGAATTTTGGTTTCTATGCTGAGTCTTAAGGGGAGCTTCTGAAGGCTCCAAGAGGAGGGTGTTCTCTGACTTTAATGGGCTGAAATGTGCCCCCTCAAAATCCATAGGATAAAGTCCAAACCCCCAGTACCTCAGACTGTGACTGTATTTGGAGGTGGGGCCTTTAAGAGCAAATTTAGTTAAAATTGGGTCATATGAACATAAAGGGAAAGTCGCTCAGTCATATCTGACTCTTTGCGACCCTGTGGACTGAAGCCCACCAGGCTCCTCTGTCCATGAAATTCTCCGGGCAAGAATACTAGAGTGGGTAGCCATTCCCTTCTTCAGGGGATCTTCCTGACCCTGACATTGAGCCCAGGTCTCCTGCATTGCTGGCAGTTTTTTTTTTTTTTTTTACTGTTTGAGCCACCAGGGAAGCCCACATTTTCTCACTTTCACTTTAAGAACAAATTTAGTTAAAACTGGATCATATGGGTAGGGCTTCCCTGGTAGCTCTGCTTGTAAAGAATCCCCCTGCAGTGCTGGAGACCCTGATTCGATTCCTGGGTCAGGAAGATGCACTGGAGAAGGGATAGGCTACCCACTCAAGTATTCTTGGGCTTCCCTGGTGGCTCAGCTGGTAAAGAATCTGCCTGCAATGAGGGAGACCTGGATTCGATCTCTAGGTTGGGGGGATCCTCTGGAGAAGGGGACAACTACCCACTCCAGTATTCTGGCCTGGAGAACTCCACTGACTGTATAGTCCATGGGATTGCAAAGAGTTGGACATACCTGAACAAGTTTCACTCACTCACTCATGTGGCTGGGCCCTGGTCCAATATGATTGGTGCCTTTATAACAGGAGGGGATTAGGACAGAGACACGCACAGAAGGAGGATGATGTGAAGACACAGGAAGAAGACAGCCACTCACAGACTGAGGAGAGAAGCTGCAGGAGGAGCCAACTCTGCCCATACCTCAGTCTTGGACCTGCAGCTTCCAAACCTCTGAGGAAAAAAGTGTCTGTGTTTAAGGCCCCCAGACACTGGTACTTTGTTATGGCAGTCTAAGCAGACTAAAACAACACTGATCTTCCTTTTCAAACAAGGTCATTCTATCCTCTTGAGTGCAGAATGTTTCAGGAAGGGCAAAAGCTGGAAGAACAGGTAAATGCTATTTAGGTAATCCAGGTGAGATTTGCTGGCACTTAGTTCTGAGAGGTTGAAGTGGAGGAGTTATGACATGGTCAGATTCGGGATCTGTTTTTTTTTTTTTAGTTTATTTGGACTGTGCCGAGTCTTAATTGCAGCAGATGGGATCTCTAGTTGTGGCAATTTAACTCTTAGTTGTGGCATTTGCACTTAGTTGTGGCATGTGGGAATCCAGTTCCCTGACCAGGGATTGAACTCAGGTCCCCTGCATTATTACTGTGTAGTCTTAGCCACCGGACCACCAGGGAAGTCCCCCTGGGATCTATTTTGAAGGTAGAGAGATGGAATTTGCTCTTGGCTTAGTTACTGAATGTGAGACCAAGAGCAGACTCATGACTGTCTCTCAGGTTCACTGCGTGAGCAATTAGAAAAAGGATTTTGCCATTTTCTGAGGTGGGAAGACAGGGAGAGGAGGGGGTTTGGAGGGTGGCGTGGGAATCAGGACCACGATCTGGATGTGTGACTCTGACATGCCTGCTAGAGACCAAGTACATTGCTAATGCCACATAATGCCAAATAATTTTAAGAGCCTTTGTCTACTGAGTACCCAGTAGGTGATTACATGATGCTCCTTGGATAAATTAGTGGATGAAACTGGAGATGAGGGTTTTAGCTTTGTTCTTCTTTTGTTTTGGGGAAAAGCTCATTATCTCTCTGCTTGCATCTGAAAACAATTTAAATACTACTGCAGAGTTATCTTGCTTCAAGCTATATTTTTACAAATTATGATGTGGTGGTGGCAGCTCAGGGGTTCATGTAAAAAATATGTTGCATTACTGTTTTGAGGGAATTTTCCAAATTTATTAAAGTAGGACACATAATTCAAATAACAAAATGGATCTTTTATCATTTCTGGAACAGTTCTTGGTCCTTTTCTCCCACTGAGCTTTTAGTCCATCTTGTCCCCTCTGGTCTGTCTACATCAGGGTCTCCCAGGGAAGCACCCCTCAAGTGCTACTAGATGCTGACGTGGCTAACAGTGGCCACTCATGTGATTCCGTCCATACCATCATGAAAATTTGCTTCAAAATGATGCTTAGTATTCTCTAAAGGAGCTAGAACAGGCTAGAAAAATTTCAAACTTCCATCCCGCTGACGCACTGTGACACAAATATTTTATGGATGAATTTTTTTCCAGCTGTGATTTTTTTTCCTTGATACTATTTGAATACCATTTAAAACTTATAAGAAACTTTCAAAAGTAGGACAAGAAACACTGCTGTATTTAAAATAGATAACTAACAAGAACATACCATATAGCACAGGGAACTCTGGTCAATATTATGTGGCAACCTGGATGGGAGGAGTTTGGGGGAGAATGGATACACATACATGTATGGCTGAGTCACTTTGCTGTCCACCGGAAACTACCGCAGCATTGTTAATTGGCTATACTCCAATATAAAGTAAAAAGCTTTTTTTTTTTTTTAAAGAAAAAAAGAATAGTACAAGGATTTCCTAAATACCCTTTACCTGGAATTATCAATTATTTATATTTTATTTTCCTCTCCTTTGAGCATGCATACACTTGTTTTTTCTGAATTATATGGAAGTTGGAGATTTCATCCCCTTTTGCCCCTAAATACTTTGTCATGTATTTCCTTAAAACAGGAATATTCTTTTACATAATCATACTATCATGATCAAAATCAAGATATTTGCCATTAATAAAATGCTACTATTCGGTCCACAGTCTATATTTAGTTTTTCCATAGATGGCATTTCTTTATTGACATTTCTTTTCTGACTATTTTTTAAAATCAAAGTATAGTTGATTAACAGTGTTGTATTAATTTTAGGTGTACAGCCAAGTAATTTATTTATACTTACATAAAGTAAGTAAGTGCTCAGTCGCTCAGTCTTTGTCTTTTTGTGGCCCCATGGACTGTAGCCTGTCAGGCTCCTCTGTCCCTGGAATTCACCAGGCAAGAATACTAGAATGGGGTGCCATTTCCTACTCCAAGGGATCTTACTGACCCAGGAATTACACTCAAGTCTCTTTTGTCTCCTGCATTGTCAGGCAGATTCTTTACCACTATGGCCACCTGGGAAGCCCAATACCTACATAATTATCTATTCTTTTCAGATTCTTTTCCCTTATAGGTTATTATGAAATACTGAGTATAGTTCCTTGTGCTATACAGTATGTCCTTGTTGGTTATCTATTTTATGTGTAGAAATGTATATATGTTAATACCAATTATATGTTAATACCAATTTATCTCTCTTCTCCTTTCCCCTTTAGTAACCGTAAGCTTGTTTTCTATGTCTGTGGGTTTTCTGACCATTTTAAATGTGATGATCCAAGGTCAAAGATTACCTTTATTTGTCATAACCTGTTTTCCTTTAATTTAGTTTCTCAGCCTATCTTTATGATCTTGATCTTAACCTTTAAAAAATATTTAATTTTGATTGCCCTGGGTCTTCATTGCTTTGTGTGGGCTTTCCTAGTTACAGCAAACAGGGCCTACTCTTCAATGTGGTGCCCGGGCTTCTCATTGTGGTGGCTTCTCTTATTGCATAGCACAGGTGCTAGAGCGTGCAGACTTCAATAATTGTAGCTCAAGGGCTCAGTTGTTCTGTGGCATGTGGAATCTTCCCAGACCAGGGATTGAATCCATGTCCTCTGGTGAATTCTTATCCACCGCACCACCAGGGAAGTCCAGTCTTGACATTGTATTGAAAAGTAGAGTCCATATAACTTGTAGACTGTTTCTCTGTTTGACTTGTCTGCTATTTCCTCATAACTAGATTTGGGTTCTGCCTTTGGCAGGAACAGCAGAAAGTACTGTGTCCTTCTTGGTGCATTGCATCAGGAGGCCCATGCCTGTTTGAATTGGGGTGATGGTGACTTTGCTCACTTGGTAAAGATGGCGCTTCCCACGTCTCTCCCTTGTAAAGTTACCCTAGCTCCCTCTGTAGTGATTTGTCAGGAGACACTGTGAGACTTTAAGGGCTTCCCTGGTGGCTCAGACAGTAAAGAATCTACCTGCAATGCAGGATATCTGGGTTCGATCCCTGGGTCAAGAAATATCCCCTGGAGAAGGGAATGGCAACCCACTCCAGTATTCTTGCCTGGAGAATTCCATGGACAGAGGAGCCTGGCGGGCTATAGTCCATGGGTTCGCAAAGAGTCAGATACGACTAAGTGACTAACACTTTCACTATGAGACTTATATGAACATCCTGTTTCTTATCAAACTTTCTTCTGCTGGTGTATCTGTCCATGAGTTTCTGTCTCTAGGTTGACTGACTTTTATTGGGAATCCATTGATGAATTTCTGTCTCCAGGTTGATTGACTTTTATTGGTTATCCTTTGATGAGTTTCTGTCTCCTGGTTGATTAAAGCATATGATGTCTATTCAACTCAACATTTTCAGGATTCTTTCTTTCTAGATCTGTGTGGGGAGCTCAATGAAGCATAACTGAGGCACATGTATTCACGGCCTTCATTAGTCATGAAGACCATGATTAATTAAAATATCTGGCAAGATGTCATAAAATTAATGGCCCTCCTGGAAAGTCAAAGGGGTCTGTTGCAGCCCTTATTTAAAATTTGAAGATCATCTTATAGCACTGACAGTTCTCTATATGTAGAATATGTATAATCTACATATACTTCTGGATGGTATGAAAAAGATATAAAAAAGCTATAAAATAAATCCCTGATATGAGTTTGTTTCATTTTCTTTGATCTTTTCCATCCAATAGTAGAATGAGCAACATGTTTTAGTAAATGGAAGTGCTGCATGGCTAAAAGTAAAAATGTCAGTTTCTAAGTAACTTTAAGAATCTTTATTTCTTGTGACAACACAGAAATTACATAAATGCTCTCACCACCCACATGTATATATGATGCCCTTTTCTTCCTCTTCCAGTTATATAAGTTTTACATTATTGGGAGCATGAATTGCACTTTTTTTTCGTAAATAACTACTATACCATACCATGAAAACCAAACTGAGATGCAAATTATTTATGTGTTTACATGATAAACCATGCAAAACAGTGAAGATTATTGACCCAAGTATATTGGATCAATTCACAAACAACGTCTTATAAGTAATAAAATTACTTTGTAAATATTCAACAAAATGAAAAATAAAACTCTCAGCATTTTTAGTTCTCCTGTGTGTCTCCCCAGCTTTCAGGTTACCAGGTTTTATCAGGTGGGTGTAAAATTTCATGTTAATTCTGCCCTAGCACGGGGCCAACTGATTGGACCTCTTCTGGCCTTGCCAATATAGGATCTGTCACCACAAGCTGGCCCCCTCTTTCTAGCCCTCCTATGTACCCACACAGACTCAGGGGCTTGCAAGAGAGGTCTGAGTAAATGAAAGAACAGATCAGGGACTTGCCTATGTGGGTGATGGTACAGAGCCAAAGAATGTTCTCCTTGTGCTGTCCGCCCCAGGCTTTCTTCAGGAACACAGGCTGAGGGAGGCAGAACCGGTTTTTGTTTGTATGCTGTTATGGGCTTTGTCAGCGAGTCTCAAGCATCGCTTACAGTGAGGAACACAGAGACTGAGCACTTAATTTTTTTTTTTTTTACTGGAGGATAATTGCTTTACAATATTGTGTTGGTCTCTGCCGTTCATTGTCATGATCAGCCTCAGGTATACATATGTCCATTCCCTCCTGCACCCTCCTCCCATCTTCTACCCCTCTGGGTTGTCACAGAGCACTGGCTTGAGTTCCCTGTGTCACACAGCAAACTCCCACTTGTTATCTACTTTACTTATGGTATTGTATATATTTCCATGCTATTCTCTCAACTCATCCCACCCTCTCCTTCCCCTACTGTGTCCACAAGTCTATTCTCTATGAGACTGAGCATTTTTAATGTGCTCTGCTATTGGAAGAACTGAACTCAATCTGTTTGCAGAAAGCAAGAGATAAGTTATTAGACTCTGATCTTTGTTGTAGGTGCTTAAAATGAGGACTCCTGGGTTACAGTTGTATTACAGTGGGAGGGATGGGGATGCAGAAACTGACCATAGTAGGGGAGCATTTCATTATGAGGATGGCCCAGAGTTAAATCCTTTTGTAAGATGTGAGATTCAGCAAACCTTCAAAGGAAGTAGAGGCACAAAGACCTTCAGACCTTGTTCTCATGCTAGGATTATCATTTTAAGGAACCTCTAGCTTCCTTAATGTGGACTGAATATTATGGCATCACAAAGAGCTTTCTTTCTCATGTGCTCTGAACCTTAGCATGGTTTAATGTATAGGAGCAGCAAATCCACACCACACGAATGACATTATTTATTTATCTGCTTTGTATTTTAGGCGCATCATGCGGGATCTTTCATTGTGGTGCATAGGTTCAATAGTTGCAGCGCTCAGGCTTAGTTGCCCTGCAACTTGTGGGATCTTAGTTTCCCCACCAGGGATCAAACCTGTATCCCCCGTATTGGAAGACAGATTCCTAACCACTGGACCACCAGGGAAGTCCCTGAAATAATTATTTTATACTGTCTGACAAATGGCCAAGATGTTGAATACTCCATAAGATGAATATGCTCTTTTTACATAATAGTTCAGTTCAGTTCAGTCACTCAGTTGTGTCCAACTCTTTGCGAACCCATGGACTGCAGCATGCCCGACCTCCCTGTCCATCACCAACTCCCGGAGTTTACTCAAACTCATGTCCATTGAGTTGGTGATGCCATCCAACCATCTCATCCTCTGTCAACCCCTTCTCCTCCCACCTTCAATCTTTTCCAGCATGATGCTTTTCAAATGAGTCTGGGTCTTTGCATGGGTCTTTTCAAATGAGTCTGTTCTTTGCATCAGGTGGCCGAAATATTGGAGTTTCAGCTTCAGCATCAGTCCTTCCATTGAATGTTCAGGACTGATTTCCTTTAGGATGGACTGGCTGGCTCTCCTTGCAGACCATGGGACACTCAAGAGTCTTCTGTAACACCACAGTTCAAAAGCATCAATTCTTTGGTGCTCATATTTCTTTATAGTCCAACTCTCACATCCATACATGACTACTGGAAAAATCATAGCTTTGACTAGACAGACCTTTGTTGGTAAAGTAATGTCTCTGCTTTTTAATATACTGTCTAGGTTGGTCATAACTTTCCTTCCAAGGAGTAAGCGTCTTTTATTTTCATGGCTGCAGTTACCACCTGCAGTGATTTTGGAGCCCCCCAAACAAAAGTTTGCCATTGTTTCCCCATCTATTTGCCATGAAGTGATGGGACCATGATTTTAGTTTTCTCAATGTTTAGTTTTAGGCCAACTTTTTCATTCTCCTTTTTAATTTCATCAAGAGGCTCTTTAGTTCTTTTTTCTTTTCCGCCATAAACATGGTGTCATCTGCATATCTGAGGTTATTGATATTTCTCCCAGCAATCTTGATTCCAGCTTGTGATTCATCCAGTCCAGCATTTCTCATGATGTACTCTGCATATAAGTTAAATAAGCTGGGTGACAATATACAGCCTTGAAGTATTCCTTTCCCAATTTGGAGCCAGTCTTTTGTTCCATGTCCAGTTCTAATTGTTGCTTCTTCACCTGCATACAGATTTCTCAAGGGGCAGGTCAGGTGATCTGGTATTCCCATCTCTTTAAGAGTTTTCCACACTTTGTTGTGATCCAGCCAGTCTAAGGCTTTGGCATAGTCAGTAAAGCAGAAATAGATGTTTTTCTGGAACTCTCTTGCTTTTTCAGTGATCCAGTGGATGTCGGCAATTTGATCTCTGGTTCCTCTGCCTTTTCTAAATCCAGCTTGAACATCTGGAAGTTCATGGTTCACGAACTGTTGAAGCCTGGCTTAGAGAATTTTGAGCATTACTTTACTAGTGTGGGAGATGAGTGCAATTGTGCAATAGTTTGAGCATTCTTTGGCATTGCCTTTCTTTGGAACTGGAATGAAAACTGACCTTTTCCAGTCCTGTAGCCACTGCTGAGTTTTCCAAATTTGCTGGCATACTGAGTGCAGCACTTTCACAGCATCCTTTTTTAGGATTTGAAATAGCTCAACGGGAATTCCATCGCTTCCACTAGCTTTGTTTGTAGTGATGCTTCTTAAGGCCCATTTGACTTAGCATTTCAGGATGTCTGGCTCTAGGTGAGTGATTACACCATTGTGGTTATCTGGGTCATAATGATCTTTTTTGTATAGCTCTTCTGTGTATTCTTGCCACCTCTTCTGAATATCTTCTGCTTCTGTTAGGTCCATACCATTTCTGTCCTTTATGTGCTCATCTTTGCATGAAATGTTCACTTGGTATCTCTAATTTTCTTCAAGAGATCTCTAGTCTTTCCCATTCCATTGTTTTCCTCTATTTCTTTGCACTGATCACTGAGGAAGGCTTTCTTATCTCTCCTTGCTATTCTTTGGAACTCTGCATTCAAATGGGTATATCTTTCCTTTTCTCCTTTGCTTTTCGCTTCTCTTCTTTTCACAGCTATTTGTAAGGCCTCCTCAGACAGCCATTTTGCTTGTTTGCATTTCTTTTTCTTGGGGATGGTCTTGATCACTGCCTCCTGTACAGTGTCACAAACCTCCATCCATAGTTCTTCAGGCACTCTATCAGATCTAATCCCTTGAATCTGTTTGTCACTTCCATTGTATAATCGTAAGGGATTTGATTTAGGTCATACCTGAATGGTCTAGTGGTTTTCCCTAGTTTCTTCAATTGAAGTCTGAATTTGGCAATAAGGAGTTCATGATCTGAGCCACAGTCAGCTCCTGATCTTGTTTTTGCTGACTGTATAGAGCTTCTCCATCTTTGGCTGCAAAGAATATAATCAATCTGATTTTGATATTGACCATCTGGTGATGTCCGCGTGATGTCTGGTGATGTCTCTTGCGTTGTTGGAAGAGGGTGTTTGTTATGACCAGTGTGTTCTCTTGACAAAACTCTATTAGCCTTTGCCCTGCTTCATTCTGTACTCCAAGGCCAAATTTGCCTGTTACTCCAGGTATCTCTTGACTTCCTACTTTTGCCTTCAAGTCCCCTATAATGAAAAGGACATCTTTTTTGAGTGTTAGTTCTACAGGGTCTTGTAGGTCTTCATAGAACCTTTCAACTTCAGCTTCTTCAGCATTACTGGTCAAGGCATAGACTTGGATTACTGTGATATTGAATGGTTTGCCTTGGAAATGAACAGAGATCATTCTGTTGTTTTTGAGATTGCATCCAAGTACTGCATTTTGGACTCTTGTTGACTATGATGGCTACTCCATTTCTTCTATGGGATTCTTGCCCACAGTAGTAGATATAATGGTCATCTGAGTTAAATTCACCTATTCCAGTCCATTTTAGCTCACTGATTCCTAAAATGTTTATATTCACTCTTGCCACTTCCTGTTTAACTGCTTCCCCTTTGCCTTGATTCATGGACCTAACATTCCAGATTCCTATGCGATATTGCTCTTTACAGCATCAGTGTTTGCTCCTATCACCAGTCACATCCACAACTGGGTGTTGTTTTTGCTTTGGCTCTGTCTCTTCATTCTTTCTGGAGTTATTTGTCCACTGATCTCCAGTAGCATATTGGGCACGTTCTGACCTGGGGAGTTCATCTTTCAGTGTCCTGTCTTTTTGCCTTTTCATACTGTTCATGGTGTTCTCTTTTTACATATGTGTGTGTCTAATCGGTAACATGTTCAACAGTGTTCTTACAACATTCAAATATTCATTGCTATTTACAAGAACTAAGTTAGAGTTGAATCATGCAATAATTTCTTTATGTAGACTCAAAGAAGGCATCTGTAGACCCAAAGTGAAATCTCTGTTGTCTTTGGGAGACTGCTTGTGGAGCTAGGAGTGTCTAGCTACGTTTGTCAGTAGCCCCCATTGGTACTCTTCCCCTTCAATGGCTGTTTATTGAATTCATGGGCTAACAAGGTCACTGTTTTATTAACTAGAAAGGTTTTTGGGCGGCTGGATGGTCAATAACATTGACCATTCATAAATCAAATAATTAAGTCAAATGAAGCCCACACAACATAGGCTGACAGTTGCATAGAAAGTAACTTCCCATGAGTACTTCTACTGTACAGTGTGTTTCACTAGATTCCAGTCTTTTCTGGGATTAGCTTGGAGAGCTAGTTTTGGATTTTTGAATGTGGAGTAATTCATATCACAGCTATAACTGGGCACTTGTGTTGGTTCTGCCAGAGTGTCATGGGGCTGTCACATTTAGTGAACTATTCATTCCCCAAGGGCACTCCACAAAGTACTTTATTTTAAAACTTTTTACTTTTTATTAGGGTATAGTCGATTAACAATGTTGTGATAGTTTCAGATTGACAGCAAAGGGTCTCAGCCATACATTTACATGTATCCATTCTTCCCTAAACTCCCCTCCCATCCAGGCTGCCACATAACATCGAGCAGAGTTCCCTGTGCTATACAGAACATTCTTGTTGGTTATCCATTTAAAATATAGCAGTTTGGACATGTTGAAGTACCAATGAATCTTCCAAGACTCAGGAAAACCAAGACCACCACCACACATCTCATGTTCCTATAGAGCTTTAGCTGTTTCACGGGGTATTTTCACTGGTCATTTCTGCTATGGAAGAGCAGGAATGTTCTGGGCATATTTTCTTCCCCACCAGGCTCCTCTGTCCATGGGATTCTACAGGTGAGAATACTGGGGTGGGTTGCCATTTCCTATTCCAGGGTATCTTCCCGACTTAGGTATTGAACCCAGGTCTCCCGCATTGCAGGCAGATTCTTTATCATATGAGCCACCAGGGAAGCCTGAAGAATACTGAAGTGGGTTGCCATGACCTCCTCCAGGGCATCTTCCCAACCCAGGGACTGGACCCAGATCTTCTGCATTGCAGACAGATTCTTTACTTTCTGAGCCACCAGGGAAGCCCTTTTCTTCATGGAAAGACCAAAGACAAGGAAGCAAAAACAGAAGGAAAAAAAAACACCTCCCATTAAACTCAATGATATCTTTAGCTTTAAAAATCATAATGATAAAATCCTATATTTCCCATTTATGAAGCATCCATGATGTACCAAGTATTGTGTGGTAATCTTCACCACATTGACTTACATGCTCAAGATGCCCTTACAGAACAGAGAGTGCCCTCATTTTACAGATGACCTGGGTTCTGACTATAAAGTGATAAGACTAGGATTCAAACCTGGATCAGATTATCCTCATAAATATCTGGATAGAAGATGGAGTCAAGGTCAGATGATCTGAGGATGGAGTAAACCATCTTCTCTGCTACACGCATTTCTAGGGCTTAAGACTGAACTGGGAGTGTGAAAGGATGTTGATGGACACGTGCAAGTTTCACTGAGTTCCATGGTACCAAGGGGACAGTAGCTAATATGCAATGTTTAGTAGGTGCTGATCATCATTCTAAGCTCCCAGGTGCATAATTATGCAATGAATCCCTGCTGTGAATTTATGAGCTATGTACTCTATGATCCCCATTATGCCTGCTTAGGTAGCTAGCAGGCTCTTCAGGGCTCCGGATCTTGATGTGCGAGCAGAAGCACTCTGAAGTGACAGGAGAGTTAGACTTTTCTCTTAACTGTCCTTGTGAAATGCCATTTGTTGTAACACTTCGGGCATTGGTTAATAAAATCTAAGACAACAGTCTGAAATATGTGTTTTGAATTTCACATTTGTTTGTTTTAATTACAAGGGCGATTTTTTTTTTCAAACTACAGTGTGTTTTTAAATGAATTTTTGAATCCAAACCTCTTCAATGGAAGGGCATGGAATGTAAAAAAATCCTTATTCTTTGAGCAAGTCAGGTAAATGAGGAGAAATCTAAGGGAAGCCACCACTGAACAGAGGGAATCATTGCTATCAATGGGGCTCAGAGAACACAGGCCTTTAATTGCAACGAAAGGAGCAACACTCCAAATGCTCTTGATAAAAACTGATTGTGTCTCTGAATTCCACGGTAAAGCTCCCCAAGGATGTCTGACAGAGACTCAGAAACCAGTAGCAGTAGATCTAACAATGCCAATAAATTTAACAATGAAGTTATCAATTTACATCCAATAACATATGGTTTAGAATAGAACATCACTGAAAAAATTACCACGAACATCTATCTTCCCCCAAATTTAGATAACATATAACTATCATAAAATTTTTTACAGTTTTATTACTAGTCCAGCCATATATGTCCCTTTAGGAAAAATTTAAAAATTGAGACAAGAATAATTTTTTTATTTACCTGGTGATTATTCCTACGACTCAGAAAACAAGCACTGGTTGTTGTTTTTCATGGTTTTATTTCCAAGAACATCTGTGTTCTTCTGATGCAGGCTAGCAGCCATGTGATTCCACTTTGGCTAATTACTTTTGCTAGTAAGGAGCTGTCCAGATTTGAAGTCACTTCTATCTCTCTGCTGAGAGTGGCTCGATGGAAGGTCGGGGTGGGGGGTGGTGGTACCATTTTTGCCAAATGGTAGGAAAGAAAATGAGAATAATAAAGGTATTGGTACTTAAAGACAGTCTCTTTTATCCAGAGATCAACTGTTGTCTACAAAGTGATGGAACATGGACTTCTCTGGTGGTCCAGTGGTTAAGACTCTGCCTTCTAGAGTAGGGGGTGTGAGTTCAATCCCTGGTTGGGGAGCTAAGATCCCACATGCCACATGAGCAAAAATAATTAGGTATTATTATATGAAAGGTAACAAACTTTTGATCTGTAAAATGAACATAGAGTGTACTATCATTTTGTTGAATAGGCAGAGATTTTGCCACCTGAAAATTTGAGAGAGAAAAAAAAATCAAAACATAAAACAGAAGCAATATTGTAACAAAATTCAAGGAAGGCTTTTAAAAGTGTTCCTATTAAAAGTATTTAAAAAATTAAGTGATAGAACAAATCTAGGACAAAGCTAGAGCAGAACCAGAGCCCAAGACTTTATATTCTTCGTTGTTTGTTCTCCGTCCTCTTGGTCAGGAATTCCAATTATGGTGGCATATTCTTCAACTTGGCTCAGTCTCTCTTTGTTTTCATCTCAACTCAAAGCAGCAACTTTCTTGCTTCCTATTATGGTTCTCAGAGGAATGGATTTTCTGCAAGGGAGCATCTCCACTTAAGTCTTTTTGTGTGTTAAGCAGAGTTTTAGTTGAAAACGTAGCTTGTGTTTGTATCTTTGGCATTTAGGGTTCAACTTAGCTTAATTTACATAGTAACAAAAGAGGGATGGAGGGGTCATTTGAGAGGACAAGGGGTAGATAAAAAACAGACTATCATCTATTGGAGGTCAGATGGCCATGGACCCAGTGAGGGGTGGGCAGGTGAGATGCGTTTGTAGGGGTGGCATGAGATTAGAAATCAAGAAAATAATTGACATGCAGAAATAAGAGGAATCAAGAAGCCCAAGCAGAGGATCTGAGCTCCAGAGAACCAGGGTCCAGACATTTCTTCCATCTAATTTTGTAATTTAAAAATAGCGATAGGGCGTGGGATTCCCTGGATGTCCAATGGTTAGAACTCAGTGCTTTCACTGCCCTGGATTTGGTCTCTGATCGGGGAACTAAGATCCCATAGCTGCAAAAAAATAGAAAAAAGAAAAAATGGTAATAATAGTGGTAGGATATTGATTTTTATTGAAATGTAATTTTTTAAAAGCTATTTGGACACACTTAGGACTCCCTCTTGTCATCATTTCCCTTGTCGGTTAACATTTATAATGAAGAAATCAAAACTTTGTATATTTGTAATCTTTAAGATTGTTCTTTGAGGTGTAAGTATATTCAATAATATTCTCATTTTATAATAATCCATGGAAATAGGCTGACACTTTAGAATTCAGCATGACTGTGTCAAGAGTGGAAAATATGTTTTCATTTAAGTTAAGAAGAAAAAAGAATTCATGGTCAAATGACTGTTAAAATATAAATAAGAGTTGGAATGAAGAAAAAATCCAGAGAGGGTTGTAAAATGTACTGTGTTGGCAATGATGCTAGTTATGACTCTGATGGCCAGGAAAAATATTATAGTGTTTCTCATGCCATCTAAAGGCTAATATCACAATTTATGGACTACATAGAATGTTGTATTTAAACTCCTGGGAAATTTTAAAGCTGTATATACCAAGATAATACTTGAGGAAATAAAAAGTATAAATACTTGTGTTTTAAATCTTCAAGGTGGCATTAAAGTTGTGAATGTGAAGTTCACAGCCCCCGATCCCCTTTGCTTCAGCTTCTCCTCCAACTCTCCTTTTTCAGAAGTAAAAAGGACAAAAACCACATGCAAAGATTCTGGTAAAAATATTTCTTAAGAGGTAGAGAAAATAAGACAATGTGAAAGGAGGATCAAGAGACCTGGGAGCAAATATGGGACCAGGAAGGAGTGGTTAGGGGGATGTGGTTAGGGCAAAAATGTGAATGAATCCTTAAAGATTTGGGGAACCAGAGAAGTCTAAAGGGGACTAAATGCTAGTAGGAGATGCAGGGATTTTTCTGACCATCCTTAAATGTTTGAGAGAGAAGTGAGGATGTTAATTCCAATTTGGGCCATTCTTCTTTCACTGGGACCCTGATCCACAGTTGTACAGTAAGGGTCAGGGCATAAAGACTGTTAGATCCAAGTGACAGGAGACCACTCCATCCTGACTAGATCTGTGTTGGAGGACAAAAATCCACAGGTTCTGGGATTTCCCTGGTGGTCCAGTGGTTAAGACTTGACCTTCCAATTCAGGAGATACAGTTTGATCTCTGGTTGGGGAACTAAGATCCCACATGCCTCTTGGTCAAAAAACTGAAACATAAAACAGAAGCAATTTTGTAAAAAATTCCATTAAGACTTTAAAAAATTTCCACATCAAAATATCTTTAAACAAGCAGTGTATGTTATCTTAGTTTACTTAACAGCTGTCTAATACTGATGCTCTTTTGTCTCATGTATGGGTAAGGAGGACCGAGATTTGGAGAGAAGGCTTGGGTTGACCACGTGCTGACAGGGTGTACCCACACCCATTCTCCAATAGGCTGGCCCCATGCTCTGACCCCTTTCTTCCCTTTTTAAACAACATTTTAAGAGTTCAAGATTGATTCTTCTTTTTTCTCTCAATCTGAAGCCCCCATCACAAGTCTTTCTCTTCTGCTCTAGAAGATATTCAACAGAAAAGATGGGTGATGAAATGCCAGTCCTATGTGTGGCTTTGCTGGCTGGCTTGTTTGACCTACGGGGCCTTAAGACCTCTGTCTCAGATTTTCCCAAGTGAAAAACAGGCCTAGAAATGTTATTCTCATTCTCACAGAGAGTTAGCAGCAGCAGCAGAAAGGCAGGGCTGCCATACAGATCCTCAGGAGTAGAGCAGTTAGTAGAGTCAACAAGAGCCTAGTTCTTCCCATGATCAGCCTGAAGTCTTCCTCACAGGACCTTAGTAAATGAATGCCTTGGCAAACCAAGGATTGATTGGGACTCTGGTTCTGTTGCTGAGGTAGAATTCAGAATCTAAGCTGTACTTCTGCACTTATGAGAATTGGGGGTGAGAAGGGATGGGGCCAGAAAGGTTCTTCCAGGTGTCTCTGGAGCAGGCAAAGGTCCTTGAGTGAACATGTACATTTGTTGACTGGAGTATCAGACCCTGTAGAATAAACCCTATTCAAATATAGATGTGTGACTCAATGGGTCACTTGTTATATTACACACACAAATTATCCTTCATTAGCTTCTTTTGTTTGGGGTAAATTGCAGTGACAGTAATATGGACTTAAATTCTAGTCCTCTTATCAAACAAATTCAGAATGTACACTCTTGCCCACACTGATTTCATAATAAGTGCCCATCCAAGCATGTTTGTTGCTTGGATGAAAGAGGGGGCATTTCTTCCTTTCCAAGCCTTTCTGAAATTTAAGGAGTATTTGGATGAAGGCTAGTGATTCTTTTGATGCCAGGGGTTACTCAGTGCTCATCTGACATTTCAAACTGTTTGGCAAAGGGAAGGCCGTCAGATCTTGTGCTTTTGTTGTCAGAGCTTCCCTGGTGGTTCAGATGGTAAAGAATCTGCCCACAATGTGGGAGACCTAGGTTTGATCCCTGGGTTGGGAAGATCTCCTGGAGGAGGCATGGCAACCCACTCCAGTGTCCTTGGGGCTTCCCTGCTGGCTCACGTGATAGAGAACCTGCCCGCACAGACCGAGAGCAGCACCGCACAGCCTTCTGCTGGCAGATCGCTTAGCTTCCCTGCTGCATCTGAGACCAAGGAACCCATAATAAGGTCATCCCATCAGGAGAATAACAACAATTGGAAAGAAGCTTCTTTACTTTTTGTTAGAGCCTTTTCATGACTGACTGGATCCAGAAGAAGGGACATATTGATTCTGTGTCCTTTTGCTGAGTATGGTGGCATGACAAGTGTGACCTACAGGACATACTAGGTAAGATTTTGGTATTGCAACAAAAGCAAACACAGCAGAACAATAGATCAGAGTTCAGGTTGACCTGAGGCAGTCAGTAGGCAGTCCTAGGCATTTTGTCCTGGTAAGGAGAACTGTTCATTTCATTCATAAGTTTCTTCTTCTTCTTCCCCTTCTTCCTCTCCTTATCCTCCTCTTCCTTCTTTCCTCTTTCTCTTCCCTTTCCCTTCCACCTTCTTCTGAAAATGCTTTGGAAACTTTCTCCAAAGGGAAATGTCCTTTCCAAGCCCAGAATTGTTAATCCTTTTGCAGGCCAAGTTTCTGTCTTGTTCCAAAAAGAGAGCATTGACAGTAAATTCGGTGTCTCCTTAAAGTACCCCTTTATTTAAACCTTCAAATGTGTTTCATTTGTTATTGTTGTTTGCTGTTATTTTTAAGCCACAATGCTTACCCATCCTTACACCATCTATTTTGGGCACCCCGAGACGAAGAACTGAAATCAATGCTGGCTGTTGCTTTCTCAATTAGTTCAAGGGTTCCAAGAAGCCCTATGTGCCCTAAGCATTGTCTGTTAACTCGATAATAATGACTTACACACATGTGTAATGTTCATTGATTTTATTGTAAGGAATAAGATACAAACTTGTTTATAAACATTATTAAATCTGTAGTAGCTTTTGGCTCTTTCAATGTGTATTGAGTATAGCGATTATGAAGATATTGTTTTGAAAAGCACAAAGGGATTCTAATGTTGAAAAAAGATGGAAGTCAGTGGGGCAGAAAATGAGATTCAGAAGAGCACCTACCTCTCCAGACCCTCCATCACTTTATCTGGTTCCTCACAGAATTTGTTCCCCTTATGGGAAACGGCCAGAATGGACCAAGAGATCGAATGACTTGGGAAAGAATTTCAGCCCTGTTCCTTCTTTCTTAGCTATATATAACCGTGGTCAAGTTCCATGGCCTCTGAGTGCCTCAATTTTCTCATCTGTACTATGGGGACAATAGTTGTTGTTGTTCAGTTGCTAAGTCATGTCTGACTTTTTGCGACTTCATGGGTTGTAGCATGCCAGGCTCCTCTGTTCCTCACTGTCTCCTGGAGTTTGCTCATATTCATGTCCACTGAGTCGGTGATTCTATCTAACCATATCATCCTCTGTACTCCACCCCCCATTCTCCTTGCATCAGGGTATTTTCCAATGAGTCAGCTCCTTTGCTTCAAGTAGCCAAAGTACTAGAGCTTCAGCTTCAGCATCAGTTCTTTCAATGAATATTCAGGATTGATTTCCTTTAGGATTGACTGGTTTGATCTCCTTGCTGTCACTAGTAGGTCTATTTAAACTGTTTACAATAAGGCTTGGAGTACAATTACTATTCAACAAATAATAGCTACTGTTTATTAAAGATAACAATGACTTTTCTTTAAGAGGCCAAGACTGAGAAATTTCGGTTTGATTGGACAGAACCCCTGTTTATCATGAGTGTCCTTTGCTTGAGCTATGTAATGGGGAGAAAGGGCTTCCCAGGTGCTGCTAGAGATAAAGAACCTGCCTGCCAATTCAGGAGACATAAGAGATGTGTGTTTGATCCCTGGGTCAGGAAGATCCCCTGGAAGAGGGCATGGCAACCTACTCCACTATTCTTGCTTGGAGAATCGCATGGACAGAGGAGCCTGGAGGGCTACAGTCCATACGGTTGCAAAGACTTGAATGTGACTGAAGCAACTTAACATGCATGCATGTGTAGAAAACCCTGCCTTCCCACAAAGGATAAAGTGCTAAAATGATCCCCAAGGAACAAGGCTGATGAAAATATTTAGTTTTGTTCTGATTGAACAAACTCAGCACATGTTTAGTAGTTCCTTTATTTTTAGATTAAAAGGAAAAAGGAGAAGCCAAGCCTTCCAGATAAACCTGCCTGACAGCTTGGGACCACTGACCAGAGAGGACTGCTGATCATCCAGGCTCCCACTGGGCTGCCTGCCTGTGTCCTTCAACCTTGACGACAGGTTCTGGAAGACAACCTGGCAGCCCTCTCACAGTCCATTAAGGCAGCAGATGCAAACAGACTCAGAAGCCAACTGCTGAAATCAGGTTAATTTCAGCCCTGTCCTGGGGCTGCCCACTCACAGCCAATGCCAACTCAACCCAGAACTCTCAAGGTTAGGTCATGGTAAAGCTCTCATTAATGGACATTTCTCAGTAGGATCTGTGCTAAATAAATGCAGAACTGGGCGGCTGGATGGCTTCTGTTTCGAATAGAAATTGCCAGCCTATCATTAGGAGATGGGAGGATGGTTGAGCATAGAAATAGGAGACAAAGACACAGAAGCAGAGTCGGGTGAATAGGGAAATATCTGGCACTTGATCTATGTTCATTTCCTAGAAGATGAAATTGTTTCAGGAACACTGGACTTAATTGGGTTATGTGATTGAAATGTTTATGAAACAATAAGGTTTATTTGTATCTTCCCATTGCAACAGTAGTGTGGACCCATGTGGAGAAGCAGAAAGAAAGAGAGGAGTAGTTCAAGGATCATTTGTTTTTATCTTTCTCAGCACTCTGGCTTACTTGTTGACTCAAGTTTGTACTTACACTGAGAAAAATCTGCTTCTAGGTTTTCCTCTTGTGATTCACAGTCAAAATAATTTGAACTTAAATTTGGGGAAGAGGAAAGAATTTGAAGGTTGCCATCTTTTTTAGAAAAGCTTTTTGTTTTATATTGGAGTAAAGCCAGTTGAGAATGCTGTGACAGTTTCATGTAGACAGTACTCAGTCATACGTACATGTGTATCCATTCTCCCCAAATTCCCCTCCCATCCAGGCTGCCACACTGAACTTTGAGCAGAGTTCCTTGTGCTATGTAGTAGATGCTTGTTGGTTATCCATTTTAAATATAGCAGTGTGTACATATCCATCCCAAGCTCCCTAACCATCCCTTCCTCCCATTCTCACCCTTGGCAACCATAAGTTTGTTCTCTAAGTCTGTGAGTCTGTTTCTGTTTCATAAATAGTTTATTTATATCATTTTAGAGTCCACATACAAAAGATCTTATATGATATTTCTCCTTCTCTGTTTGACATACTTCATTCAATATGACAATTTGTAGGTCCATCCATGTTGCTGCAAATGGCATTATTTCATTCTTTTTAATGACTGAGTAATATTTCATTGTACAAATATACCATATTTGTTTATCCATTCCTGTCAATGGACATTTATGTTGCTTCCATGTCTTGGCTATTGTAAATAGTGCTGCTATGAACACTGGGATGCATGTATCCTTTTGGGCCATGTTTTTCTCTGGAGTGGAATTGGTAACTCTATTTATAGTTTTTAAGGAACCTTCCTACTATTGGAACAGTGTTTTTAGTTTTTAAGGAACTGAAGTGACTGTACCAATTTATATTCCCACCAACAGTATAGGAGGGTTCCTGAAGGTTGTCATCTTTGTGGTAACAGTTACACTGCCTCTTAGGGAAAACACCTTTCTATTAGTCTGAAAGGGAAAATAATGTGCTTTTTCTCTCTCATCATTACATTTCTGGTGGCTGTGTTTCTCTGATGGGCTGGTCCTCTATTCTCTCTCTGTTGTTTTCCTTGGTGCTGCCCCAACTTCCCTCCTTTCTCTGCCCCAGCACCCAGTTCAACAAGCTCCGCAAATGGCCATGTGTGCCTTTTCTAGACTGGGCACCTGGCTGAGCACTGGGGTATAGGAGACAAGTATGTCTGATCCTTGTTCATAAAGGGTCCATAGTTCTAGTGGTATAGGACTTGCCTGCCCCTTGGGGAAAAGTCAGGGCAAAATGAGTGGAGGAATCCTGAGAAAACACTCTTTTCTCTGCAGTTCTTACCTACAAAATACCCTAGGCTCATTTGGGCTCATGGCTGGTAAATGAAGGTGACCAGAAGCTTGCTTAACTGGGTATTTTCCAGAGTGATGGTTTAAGTAGCAGTGCTGCCTGTAGTTAAGTGCCTGGGTATTGGAATTAGACAGGACTGGCTTGGAATTCTGGCTTTGCCATGAACCACTGTGTGACCTTGAAAAATATACCTAACCTCTCTGAGCATCAACTTCTGCATATGCTAAAATGGGATAATAATAATGAGTTCATAGGGCTATTGAATGACATAAGAAGTGCAAAGTGGGTAGCACATACTAGGGGCTTAATAAATGGTAACTGCTTTTATTTTATAGCTGTTTATGTTTGTGGATGAATTCTTAGCCTCTGTGAAGGGTCAGACTGTATATAGGGAGCAGTTGACACATGAGCCATGGGTACCTGGGAACTCAGGTGGGTCTGAGGAGGTGGGGGGCAATGATGACCTCTTAGCTTTGGCAGCAGTTGAGTCCTCTCCTGTGGAAAGGAAATGGCCCATTTAGCCAGCTGCATAACCAAACTGCTACCATCAGAGTCTTTTTAAAATGGAGCTTTGTAAATGTGTGCCATGCAGCCTACGGTAATGAGATTCATGCTTCTTCAGTGGTAATCTTCCACCAGACAGCATTTTAAATCTTTTCCTATTTGGTGCACAGAACTGAGTCCAGGATATATATATTTCCAAGTGTCATTTTTAATTTAATGCATGATTGAACGTATTACCACTGGCACAGCTAAATAGTTAAACTAGAATCTATCAATTTGTCCTGAACTGTTGACACGCAGGGTAATGCTACAGTTAAATTAAATTTAAATATAAGAATGAGAGGCAGCTTGGTTTCGTGGCAGCCCTGGGGGCTGCTTTCTCAGTGAGGCCTGGCTGTAGGAGGAAAAGGACATTTTAAAATATGAGGTGCATCGCTCCCCTCCCCTCCATATGGCTCGGGGAATGTGCTGATTCTCTTGTGTTTCTGGTTGTTTTCCTGGACTGTGTGGCGGAGCAGACCAGGTGTCCAGAGTCTGGCAGGAAGACACTGTGCAAATGTAAAAGCAAATCACAGTTAATAGGAAAAACCTGGTTTGCAAATCATAACAGTTCAGAATGGGAACAGATTTGGGAGACCCCAGAATATCACAGTCAGGGAGACCAGCCAGAGCTTCTATCCAGCTCAGAGGGTCTGGGAAACCTGCCCAAGGATGTCTGAGTTGAGAACTGGGCCCTAAACTCAGAGTAAATGTTTTCTTCTCTGCATCTGAATAGGCTTAATGCAAAGACATGGCCAGGTATGCCCCACTGCTCATTTCTGTGATAACCTGGGCAAGTGAGTGAGCCCCTTGGAGCTCAGTATGCTTGTCTGTAAAATGAGGGTAGACTCACTAGCTGTCTCATCGGGTTGTCAAGACCACTAAGGAAGTTCTAGGTGTGGAATGATTACAATAGCGACCCATACTTGAGAAAGGCCCTGTAGATAGAAACTAGTCTTGCAGCTGTTGTACCAGTAAATATTACTTTACTATTGATTCAACATTTTCTCTGAACTGTTTTCTAGGAGTGGGAACACTCCCACTCCCAAGTATGTCCTCCATAGCTTGGTCCTCTGGTGTCCCCTTGCAGAAGGATTTGAGATGCCCCATGCATTAGTCAGTCTGCTGGGAGGGCCGTGAGGAGTTCCTGAAAGTTGGAGAGTTAAAACCGGAGACACATATTGTCTCATAGTTCTGGCGATCAGAAGTCCAAAGTCAAAGGGTTGGCTGGGATGTGCTATCTCTGAAGGCACTAGGGGAGGACCCTTCATCACTTTTTCTGGCTTCAGGTGGTTCCAAAAGCTCCTTGACTTGTGCCCACATCGTGCCAGTGTCTAGCTTCATTGTCACCTGGTCTTCTTTTCTTTCCAATGTGTCTGTCTTTTGTGCGTTCCTTATAAGGATGTTCATTATTGGGTTTAGGACCTATCTGGGTAACCCAGGATCTCATTTCATCTCAGATCTCATTGTGAGATCGTCACCTTATCTGCAAAGACCCTGGTAACGTGCCTTCACGTGCTAAGTGCTCAACACATAAAAGAAGTGAAAGTATTAGTCTCTCAGTCATGTCTGACTCTTTGTGACCCCATGGACTATAGCCCACCAGGCTCCTCTGTCCATGGGATTCTCTAGGCAAGAACACTGGAGTGGGTAACCATTCCCTTCTCCAGAGGATCTTCCTGACCTAGGGATCGAACCCAGGTCTCCTGCAATGCAGGCAGATGCTTTCTCGTCTGAGTGACCAGGGAAGCCCACTCAACACATAACTAAAGCTTTATTCAGAAATTCCCCTTGGATTATTGTAAAATAAGTGATATCCAGGTACAAGGGGCTGCTTCTGGTTTCCCACGTAGCTCGGAACACAATGGCTGCTCAAATGCAGGGATACCCAGAATACACCCACAAATATGGTCTGTTTAAAAATTCTTAAAAGGAAATCAACTCAGTGTGTTTCATTACTGATAAACAGAGCAACCTCTATGTACATGCCTCACATAGAGAAAGGAAGTTTCAGTCACATGCTTTCATAAAAATGACCTAGAAATTTAATAGGGTCCCTGTAAGATGCTTTAAGTCCAAGTTCCTTCTGGACTATTCTGCAGGAAAGTCCAGTATTCAGACTGTGTAGGGAAGGGTGCTCAGTTTCCTTGTTTCTGCATTGTTTGGATTTGCATCATTCATTACTTTTGAAGCCCAAACATAATGGGTGGAGGAAAAAGAAAAGTAAGGTCCATCTATCCATCTACAGTAGTGACATCAGATGCAGCTGGCTGGCCAGCCCTGCCAGCTCTGCTCGGCCTGCTGCTCAGAGCAAGGGAGGCAGCTGGCTGGCCCCTGGTAAGACTTTGTCAGCTGTGCAGCTGTGAGCCCTGGCTCATTGCTGCTTGAGCTTGGTGTAGACTGCCAGCTGCTGAATCTCCGGTGATTATGCTGAGATGCCCAGCAGATGAGGCACATTCAAGTCATGCTGCTTGTGGTCAGTAGCAGCCATTGTTATCACTGTCCTACTGATGGAGATTTAAGCACTCAGGTGATTTCTTAATTCCTTTGGCCCCTGACCTTTAAGATGATGATCAGATTTTTATGAGCTCTTAGACGCTTTTTTTTTAATTACTCATGATTTTGCCAAACCTGTGTTGTTGATGCCAGCAGTTCTGGGACAGAGCTTGCCATGATTAGAATTCAAGATACTTTTGAAGCTGACTTTCATTTCTTGTTCTTCTTAGATGATGCCAGAACTTGGAGTGTTCTGTATCTTTGAGGGAACTTCAAAACTGAGATACATACTAAAACTCTTGAGTTGGGTTGCTGGGGGATAGGGACACTGGACAAGTTGATAAGAAGGTGGGAGGGGTATAGTGTGTCCTGAAGTGTGATATCAAGGTCACCAGGATAACCATTTATAGCCACCAGGTCAATGAGTTCTGAAATTTGAAACTAGCCAAGAATCATTCTTTTGACTTCAGCCTGTCCTTTTATTGAAGAGCAAGTGCTACTGGGAAAGGCTAGCCAATTCATCTGTTTTCAGATATGTCTACTTGAACATACATGTGTCTATTGGATCATTTGCTGAGATTAAGTTTTGTTGGAAGGGTGCAGGAGGGAGAAAGAGGGCACTGGATGTCTGAATGGGGTGAGGAATCAGGAGAGGGTCATGGGTAAGAGATGATAGACAGAGCGAGGCTACCTTCATGTATTTTCCTAGGCTTGGCACCATGAAGAACGGAGTGATGGGATATCTGGACATCTTGGATGACAGCGACAGTGAGGAAAAAGGTATGATTAGAATTATGCTCCCCTAGAGAGAGACAGGGTGATCCAGCCAATAGCTTAAAATACAGCAGAGTGTTATTTAGGGTCCAGGGCCTTTGTCTTATAATAATTTTTTTCTGGATGTAATATATAGCCTGATACTTTAAAATATAGTTTTCCTCTCCTACCCCCACCCAACACAGCACTCATAGACCATCACTGGTAGCTTAGTCTCTTTCCTTGGCTCTCCAGATGCCATTTTGGAAGTAGGACAAGGGCTTTCCTGCAAAGTCATGGTACAAGAGCTGATAAGTAGAAAATACAATGTTACACTTATGTTTAAAATAACAGGTATGGACTGTTCTACAGCCAGTGGGTTGTAAATATTATCGGGTTTCCTTTATCCCCTAAGTTAAAACTAGCCTGTGAAAATTTAAAATGGCAAACCTAAAATTACATTATTACAGGGAGAAATAAGATTATTATGGTTTTGATGGGGTCAAACCATGAAATAGAATAAACTTTGTTGGTGAAACTGACTCAAGAATTCAGAGTGCAGGAAATTAATTCCATATCTCAGAGAGATAAGAAAGATTAAGTTAAGCAGGCTCATATTTAGTGATTCATAAAATACAATGAAAAAAAGGGAGGGGGACTTCCTGGTGGTCCAGTGGTTAAGCTCCACGCTTCTACTACAGGGGGTGTGAGTTTGATCCCTGGTCAGGGAACTTAGATCTTGCATTCCATGCAGCTCAGGAAAAAAAATTTAAAAATAAAACAAATATCATGAAATCTAGAAAAATGGTACTGATGAACCTATTTGAACATTGACATCTTAGGATCCTATCAGTGAACTAAAATGGACAGGAATGGGTGAATTCAATTCAGATGACCATTATATTTACTACTGTGGGCAAGAATCCCTTAGTAGCCCTCATGGAGTAGCCCTCATAATCAACAAAAGAGTCTGAAATGCAGTACTTGGGTGCAATCTCAAAAGCAACAGAATGATCTCGGTTCATTTCCAAGGCAAACCATTCAATATCACAGTAATCTATGCCCCAACCACTGATGCCAAAGAAGCTGAAGTTGACCAGTTCTATGAAGACCTAAAACACCTTCTAGAACTAACATCAAAAAACAATGTCCTTTCCATCATAGGGGATTGAAATGCAAAAGTAGGAAGCAAAGAGATAACTGAAATAACAGGCAAGTTTGATCTTGGAGTACAAGATGAAGCAGGGCAAAGGCTAACAGAGTTTTGTCAAGAGAACATGCTGGTCACAGCAAACACCCTTTCCCAACAACCCAAAAGACGATTCTACACATAGACATCACTAGATGGTCAATACTGAAATCAGATTGATTATGTTCTTTGAAGCTGAAGATGAAGGCACTCTATACAATCAGCAAAAACAAGACCTGGAGCTGACTGTGGCTCAGATCATGAGCTCCTTATTGCAAAATTCAGGCCTAAATTGAAGAAAATAGGAAAAACCACTAGGTTATTCTGGTATGACCTAAATCAAATCCCTTATGATTATACAGTGGAGGTGACAAATAGATTCAAGGGATTAGATCTTGTAGGCAGAGTGCCTCAAGAACTATGGACAGAGGTTTGTAACACTGTACAGGAGACAGTGACCAAAACCATCCTAAAGAAAATGAAATGCAAGGGAAAGTGCTTGTCTAAGGAGCCTTAGGGATAGCTGAGGAAAGAAGAAAAGTGAAAGATAAAGGAGAAAGGGAAAGATATACCCAACTGAATGCAGAATGTCAGAGAATAGCAAGGAGAGACAAGAAGGCCTTCTTAAATGAACAATGCAGAACGTCAGAGAATAGCAAGGAGAGACAAGAAGGCCTTCTTAAATGAACAATATATATATATATATATATATATATATATATATATATATATATATACACAGTAGAATGGGAAAGACCAAGGATCTCTTCAAGAGAATTGGAGATATCAAGGGAAAATTTCATGCAAGGATGGGCACAATAAAGGACAGAAATGGTAAGGACCAAACAGAAGCAGAAGAGATTAAGAAGAGGTGGCAAGAATACTCTGTATCCATACCTGGATAACCATGATGGTGTGGTTACTAACCTAGAGTCAGACATCCTGGAATGTGAAGTCAAGTGGGCCTTAGGAAGCATTTCCATGAACAAAGCTAGTAGAGGTGATGGAATTCCAGCTGAGCTATTTCAAATCCTAAAAGATGATGCTATCAAAGTGCAGCACTCAATATGTCAGCAAATTTGGAAAACTTAGCAGTGGCCACAGGACCAGAAAAGGTTAGTTTTTGTTCCAGTCCCAAAGAAGGGCAATGCCAAAAGTTCAAGCTACTGTGCAATTGCAGTCACTTCATATTCCAGTAAGGTTATGCTCAAAATCCTTCAAGCTAGGCTTCAACAGTACATGAACTGAGAACATCCAGATGGACACGCTAGATTTAGAAAAGGCAGAGAAACAAGAGATCAAATTGTCAACATTTGTTGGATCACAGAGAAAGTTAGGGAATTCCCGAAAAACATCTACTTCTGCTTCATTGATTACACCAAAACCTCTGACTGTGTGGATCACAAAGAAATGTGGAACATTCTTAAAGAGATGGGAGTACCAGACCACCTTACCTGCATCCTGAGAAATCTGTATACAGGGCAAGAAGCAACAGCTAGAACCCGACATGGAACAATGGACTGCTTCAAAACTGGGAAAGGAGTACATCAAGGCTGTATACTGTCACCCTGCTTATTTAGCTTACATGCAGAGTGCATGCGTGCTAAGTCGCTTCAGTCACATCTGACTCTTTGCGACTCTATGGACCATAGCCCACCAGGCTCCTCTGTGCATGGGATTCTCCAGGCAAGAACCCACTGGAGTGGGTTGCCGTCCCCTCCTCCAGGGCATCTTCCAGCCCCAGGGATGGAACCTGCATCTCTTAAGTCTCATGCGTTGGCAGGCAGGCTGTTTACCACTAGCACCATCTGGAAAGCCTCTACATGAAGAGTACATCATGTGAAATGCCAAGGCTGGATGAATCACAAACTGGAATCAAGATTGCAGGGAGAAATATCACCCTCAGATATGCTGATGATACCACTCTTAACAGCAGAGAGTGAAGAAGAACCAAAAAACCTCTTGATGAGGGTAGAAGAGGAGAGTGAAAAAGCTGGCTTAAAACTCAACATTCAAAAAAATAAGATCATGACATCTGGTCCCATCACTTCATGACAAATAGAAGAGGGAAAAAAGATCTGGCCTCTAATTTAGAGGTTATTTATTTTTGGACAATTATCACTCAAGATTGGAACCTGTAATCATTAGCCTGGGTTAACCTCAGTGTTTCTTTAAAAGTAGTTATTGAAGAAAACTATGTTTCTTCCCTTAAACTTATAAACCCTGTTACAGGAAATTGAATTTACTCCCTAATAACTAAACTCTGTATGATTTTACTGGCCATAGTAATATAAACCAGGTTAAATTTCTCTTTTCAGAAAAATTTTTCATAATCCAGAATTTCCTCCTTGAGTTAGCTATACAAGTAAAATAAGGTTTTGTTTATGTCCAAAACCACAAATTCTCATAATTTTGCAACTCACCCCCCTCTCCAAGATAGGAGAGAGCTCTAGTCTTTCTTGGGGGTCTCTCCTCCAAGAAATAGGATAATAGGAGAACCCTGGAGAGTTTATAAGGGCTAAAATGGGACCTGTCAAGCCTTGTTCTTAAACCTGCATGAGAATCCTATGCCTCCAGGATGCTTTCAGCCCTCAGAACCCAAGACACTGATACCTGGTCCTGAGACTGTCACTGAGGAAATGTGGGAGATTGAGAAAATTCAAATATTCCCTCTTAAATCAAACACAAGATGGTTCCATTGTCCATCTGTGTCCAGTGAGGACTCTGAATGAATTTACCTAAATTCAAGTAGAAAGTCAAGGTTATGTAATGAATATAGGGCTCTCACGATAATCACCTAACATGCTCAGGGCAATCATGTTCTAGATTTGTAGTATCAGAATAGCTTGGCAAATAGTGTGTATATACGTTGGGGTGGAGTGAAGATTTCTTTCAGGATTCCTGTGTCCTTAGAATTCTATGTCACTTACACATTCTGAGTTCTTGAATAATACCCATTAGGCTTCTTAAACCTACAGGTGAAGTTTGCTTAAGTTAATACCTTAATTCTCCTGAGGTATCCAGTTCTGCAAAACAATTATATCAAGACATTTTTTGCTTGTTTTGAGCTGCTGAGGATATGCTAGGCTGGAGAAATGTGCATTTGACAACCACTGAAGTTGAGTTTTTGGCTCATTATCTTCAACTGAGGGCTTCCCAGGTGGTGCTAGTGGTAAAGAACCTGCCTGCCAATGCAGAAGATGGAAGAGACGCAGGTTCGATCCCTGGGTTGGGAAGATCCCCTGGAGGAGGGCATGGCAACCTGCTCCAGGATTCTTGCTTGGAGAATCCCTATGGACAGAGGAGCCTGGTGGGCTACAGTCCATAGGGTTGCAAAGAGTTGAATATGAGTGAAGTGACTTAGCACAGCACACGCACGCCCTTGGATGGGGCTTGTTATGGGACTTTTTTAAGGTCAATGTCTCCATCCAGTCCAACCAAGTTCTGTTACATGTTTTGGATCTCATGGTATGTGGCTGAGGGTGTGTATCATATTGCTTTACACTAAGTGCTCTCCTATTTGGAAGAATCTCATTATCGCTCCTCTGTCATGAAATGCTGTTGATAAATTGATCCTATCAGTTACTCATTGGGTCCTTTATTTAATAAATAATGCCTGCACTATTCTTGACCATTAGTCCAGAATTAGTCAGCATGCACTTTTTATGCTTTAGGGATAAAACAGGAAAACAGACATGCTTTCAACTATCACAGAGCTCAATCTAGCAGGAAAAACAGACATTAAGCATATAATTATGACTATTAAATGCATAATTACAGGTATGAGAAATGCTGTAAAAGAATTCTGGGTGCTATGGGAAGGTTTAACAGGCAGACCTCAAAGTTGGGGAAGTCAAGGAAGATTTTTTTGAGGAAGGTGAAGCTGAAATAGGATGGAAGCATTTACATATGACTGTGTGGCAGGGATGCAATTTTTACTGGGTTTTAGGATGTGCCTGAGTCCCAGTTACTGTGCTCTAGTGGCCACCTGAGTTGGCTATAAAGCTGTTTCACTTGTCTCTGCATTTCTGGGGTCAGTGATTCAATGGGCCATGCGTGAAACTATGAGACTGTGCCCAGACCAGGAGCTAGAGGGAACCTTAAAGCTTTCCTTCAATGATGAGTCATGTTCATTATGGATTTTAATCCCTTGAGTATCCTGAGTTTCTGGATAGTCAATGAAGAAATTAAGAGCCTTTCTTTCTACTCTAGTACTAATGATTAGGGTGATTTAGGTTTCTACTCTCATCAGTTCCAAGGGGAAAGTTATATAATGTGGGTCTCACTAATAATGGCTTCTAGTCAAGGGCTCCCTCCATGAACACAGCCCTACATCCTTCCCAGCTCAGCCAAAGATTCTCGGGGTCTTCTCCATCTCATACTACTTCAGAGTGACTCTGAGAATCCTTTCCTGGATGTCCCAGAATGATCCTCCTGTTTTGCTCACTAGACGGCTTCTCCACTGTGCTGATACTTTCCGTAGAGTGCCAGGCGGTGCCTCTGAATAATTTGACATTAACCTGAGTCTAGATTTTCTTGTTTTGTTGAAACAAGGTGGCCATGTGCTCTGGGTTACCAAGAGCATCCATACTTGTAGTCTTCTTTCCCTTGAGTCAAGGTGAGTGTTCCAATTTACCACAGTCAACCCACTGCTTCTCTGGAAATTGTACAATGCCCCTGGGAGAAAGGGCTTCTCAGGTGGCACTAATGGTAAAGAATCCGTCTGCTAATGCAGGAGACAAAAGCAACACGGGTTCCATCCCTGGGTGGGGAAGATCCCCTGGAGGAGGGCATGGCAACCCACTCCAGGATTCTTGCTTGGAGGATCCCACAGACAGACGAGCCTAGCAGGCTACAGTCTGTGGGGTCGCATAGAGTTGGACACGACTGAAGCAACTTAACATGCAGGCACGCATGCCTGGGAGAAAAAGAGGGAACCGAGAAGCAATATAGATGATCACACCCAATGCTGCCCACGTTTGGTTTCCTTTCCACTCCTGCAGCCCCTAACACACTTCTTGAGTGGCAGTGTGGACTGTTGAGCCCCTACCACACTTCTTGGGTGGCAGTGTGGACTGTTTAGCTTGGAGAAAGAGGTTTTGACCCAAATGAAGGACCTCATGTCTGTGAACTCAGGGCAGATAGTTCGGGGGAGGGGAAGCCCTATCTTATGACACACAAGTTTAAATTTTCCAAAGCTCTGTGTGGGAGTGGCTGTTATAAATCCTGTTATCTGTTGATGGGATTTGAGCCTGAAACGCCCACGTGCTGCTTTGAAATTTTCCTCCATCTGTTCATTTCTGCAGAGCTTATTTATTTATTTAGGACAAGAGAATTGGCCTAGTAATGTCCCTAGCTGAAGAATTGGGATGGTAGATCTGAGGAGAAAATAGATAACTGTTTGCTGGGGGGTTCCTGATGTGTGTCTACCTAGGTCCCCTTCCTCTGGTATCTTCAGATTAAAAGGTTCTGGTGATTCAGATTAGAAGATTCAATTCATGGTTGATTAGTAGTAGAAGTTAGCAGCGGTGACTCGTCTATTCTCAGCGTGGGGAGTCCTACAGAGTAACAGTGGGGGTGTCCACAGAGGCCACTAGAAACTGAAGTGAGTGGCTTTCAGATCACAACATTGTGATAGGCAAGGACTGTTCACTAGGCTGTGGAAAATAAGATCAAATAACTATTTAGGGACTCAGCTTGGACTTGACCCAACTTGTACCTACTTCAGGAAGGAATTTGATCCTTAATTTGCCTTTGGGAAACTTCCCATAATTTTTTTTTTTTCCCTAATTCAACCTCTGGAGTTTTCTTCTTATCTCCTTCTTGGTTATGAGTCAAGTACATCCCAAGGCTTCCTTTCCCAGAATCACTTCCTTCCCCTTTGATGACAGGTGGGGTTTTGGCCCCAATTCCCACTCAGGTTTTTTGACCCATGTCTGTTGCGGACAAAATGTTGTGAACAAAAGCTCTCAGAGCCCTGACCCTTCCTCTCACCTCTCTGCTGTCCTTGGCCACAATTCTTCTGCAGACCCAGAAAAAATTGGAGCACTATCTTGCAGTTATTTCATAATCATGAAGCACTTCTTGGATGTTTATGCCTTTAGCAGATATTCACTGAGTGTCCCATATGAACAGAATACAGAACTGAAAATGTACACAAAGTTTTTGTTCTCAAGGACCTGATGGCTGAGTGGAAAAGACCTATGTAGAACAAGAAACTATACATACACTCATAATTTTCCATAGTGTAAAGTGTTGTGAAGAGTGAAAGGGAAGTAATGAAAACTGGGGACCTGAATGGGTTGAGGGCTTCCCAGAGGAGGTGACTTTCTTCCTGAAGTCATGGCTTCTCTATTTGCATTTCCCCCCACTATTTGCACTATATTTAGATTCTACTTCTGTTAAGGGTGTGATTGAGAATTAAAGCAACTCTTGTTCTATTAAAAATGAATTTGCTTGGGTAATTCTCTCCATCCCTGTTACCTCTGGTGCTTGATTACTGAGATCAGGAAAATGCAAGACATCCACGGATAAATTATTTTGTAACATCATGTTTACAGAGTGTGAGCAACTCACTTGGAAACTTTAGGCATTAGTCTTACTTGTGATGTGATGAAGTCCCTGGGGAGGGAATAGACTAGGTAGAAAGCTAAAAGGAAAACTTAGCTGACAGTTAAGACACCAAGCAGTCAGAAGAGGTAACCCTCTCTGCTGTTCGTTTTGGTAATCCCAGCTGCCCTATGGGCTGGGGGTTTATGTAAAACAGAATGTGTGACAATGGCTGGCTTGGGGATCTACCACAAAAATATTTGAGACTTGCTCCTTGGGAACCCCAGTCCTAGATGAATGTTTTCCCAAGACTCCACAAAAAGTCATAGATAGGCGATGAGGGTCCCCATATCAACCACTTGGGATGAGCCCAGGAATCTGCATTTCTGCTGCATTCCCAGGTGATGCTGCTGTTGCTGATCCTGCAAGCCAACTCCATAATCGCTCTCCTGGTTTCTCTCCCTGGTCCTGCTCCTCAGATTCCTCATTTCTCATATGGACACTGGCTTTTACCCACATTTCTCATCGTTGTTTCTCTTTTCTGTAATTCTACCAGCCCTAACACCAGCTCAGCTCACACTTTGGTCATTTTTGAAATGAGTGAAACAAACAAACAAAAAGATATTCTCTTTGCCTTTCCATCTAAGGCTTAGGGGAGCACACAGGGCTACCCCATATCCAGAAAATAGATCCTTTTTTTTTCTTTGTCTTTCATTGTCTCCATTAGATTGTTTCAGCCTTGTAGCTTTTTCATTGCTGCACCTGCTTTCTTTCTTACAAATGCTTTCAACCTAAAACAAACTGGTTATGAAACGAAATTGCACATCTACATGGGAACACGTTTATAATGAATTTTCTTTCCAGTTTACTGAACCATTTTTGGATTTATTTGGCAGTGAGTTTGGAGATCTCAGAAGAGGATGTAGAATCAGTGATTTATGCATTGTAATTTGGATGGTGTAGCAGGATTACAGTTCTGATGATGTCACACATCAAGGCAATGTGTTAATGTTTGCATTTCTAGTAACATTTTAAAAAGTAAAAAGAAATGGGTAAAGTTAATTTTAATAGTATATTTCATTTCTTATCTAAAATATTATTATTTCTACACATAATCAATATAGAAATTGTGGGCTTTTCTAGTGGTTCGGAGGTAAAAATTCCACTTGCCAATACAGGAGGCACAGCTTTAGTCCCTGAGTTAGGAAGATCCCCTGGAGAAGGAAATGGCAACCCACTCCAGTATTCTTGCCTATGGAATCCCATGGACAGAGAAGCCTGGTGGGTTACAGTCCATGGAGCCACAAAAGAGTCAGGACACAACTTTGCTACTAAATAACAAGAACAAGAACAACAACAACAACAACATTGTTTTGTACTAAGCCTTTGAAACCCAATGTGCATTTCATATTTATAGCCTATTTAAATCTAGACATTTCAAGCACTCCATCACCATGTGTGGTTAGTGGTTTCTAAATCATTGTTTTCCATTTCCTCTTTGACTGCCTGGATTTAAATACAATTGGCTCTCGGTATCCCAGGGTTTTGAATCAGCAGATTCAACCAACCGAAGATCAAATCTGCAGATGTGAAACCCCTGAATACAGAGGGCAGACTGTACACACTGTTTTATATGAGACATGAGCGTCCCTGGAGTTAGGTATCCGTGGGGATCCTGGAACCAATCCCAATCAGATGTCAAGGGGTGACTGCAGTGTCATTTAAAAATTAAGGCCTTTCAATATTGATGTCTCTGACATCTGTGTTAGAGTGAGACTAGTGTCTTATAAGCATAAATGGGACATCCAAAATATATATCAATATAATGGGTCAAAGACGAGTTTTTTCTCATTCACATAAAATCCAAAGTGAATATTCCTGATCAGCAGGTGGCTCTTTTCCAGGCAGTGATTCAGGAACCCTGCTCCCTTCTGTTGTGGCTCCTCAGTTTTCAACACGTAACTTTCACAGTCGCCATGCTCTTCTGTATCATGCTTTTTTCAGCTGGGGGTAGCTGGCCTGTGAGTGATGCATATTATGTTTGTGCATCATTGCTTGATATGTCTTACTGCGAGGAAGTAAGACATAGCTGTGTGCTCAGGAGAAAAGGGAAATAGATTCAGATTGGTGACCATCTAGCTAGTTTTCACCATAGTTTCAAAGGATCTAAAGGGTTTATCTCTGCAAAGAATAGAGGGAAGAATGTTCTTGGCAGGGGAAAAGATACACACAAGGCTCTGAGGCAAGAAAGAGCTTGACATGTTTGAGGAGCTGAAACAAGAATAGGGTGGCTGAAATACTTACTGGGGAAGCATAGTAATGTTTTCTAAACTCTTTAGACTCTTAGGTTAATTTCTCTTTCAGTAATAGTCTGGCCTATTTTTATGTATGTCCAAAAGAGAAATAATAAAATAAATACTATGATCACACACACACACACACACACAAAGAATAGGGTGGTTGAACCATGGTGAGCAGGAATGGAGCAACTGAGAGAGTGGTGAAGAAATGGGTGGGGGTCCAAGTAGGAGAGCAGTCTGGGATTGTTAATTTTTTGTTGTCATAAAATACAGGTAACATCAAACTTAACAATTTAACCATTTGTAACTATATCATTCACGCATTTAATACATTCACATTGTTGTGCAACCATAACCACCCTCCATTTCAAGAATATTTTTTGTCATCCAAAACTGAAATTCTGTACCGAATTCCCCCTCCCTCTAGCCTTTGGGAACCACTAGTTTACTTTCTGTCTCTGTGAATTTGACACGGTTTTAGGAACTTCTTATAAGAGCATTCATATAGTATTTGTCCTTTTGTGTCTGGCTTATTGCTTCTAGCATAATATCTTCAAGATTCATCCATGTTGTAGCACATATCAGACTTTTATTCCTTTTTTAAAGACTGAATGATATTCCCTTGCCCTTGCACACATATAAGACATCCTGTTTATCCATTCATCTTCCATCAGTCGGCCTTTGGGTTGTTCCACCTTTCAGCTATTGTGAATAATGCTGCTTTGAACGCCAGTGTACACATATCTGTCTGAGTTCCTGCTTTCAATTTTTTGGGCTATATACCAAGACAAATTGCCAGATCATATCATAATTCTATATTTAATTTTTTGAGGAACCACCATAATGTTTTCCTCCATGGCTGCACCATTTCGCATTCCCACCAGCAAGGTGCGAAGGGTCCATTTTCTCTACATTCTCCCCAGCATTTATAATTTTGTTTTTCTTTTAAAAATAATAACCATAGTAATGGGTATGAATGGTACCCATAGTAATGTTATCTCACTGTGGTTTCAATTTGCATCTCTCTAATGTTCAGTGATGTTGAGCCTGTTTTCATGTGCTTATTGGCCATTTTTGTCAGTCTTATTTGGAGAAATGTCTGTTCAAATTTTAGGCCTTTTTTGAATTGGTTTGTTTAGTTTTTAATTGTTGTTGAGGGAGTTAGGATTTTATTCTCAGTGCAATGGAAAGGCATCGTGGCACTCAAGCAAGGAAGTGATGTTTTAGGGAGAACCTATGCCTTTCTCAAAGGATTGTGTGAAATTCTCCAGCAACACAGGCTGCTGGGTCCAGAAGCAGTGTGGGTGGATATGGATGACATCACTAACCACAAGAGTCTCTGTTCACTATGAGCTAAAAATGTCACGTAATTAGGGCAGAAGGCTTAGGTTCTGTTTTTCCTCCCACAAACTTCAGCAACGTCCTATATTTCTATGCTGTTCCCATAGTGTCCCATATTTTCATATACTGAGACTGAGATGGGGTGGGGGTGGGGCAAAGCTCTGAGTCTGTGACAATGATTCACTCTCCAGGGCCCATGTAGTCCTGTGAATTTTTAAAAATTGACTTATCTTAGTTGATTTTAAATGTTTCAGATGTACTTTTTCAGATTATTTTTCATTACGGATTATTGCAAGATATTTAAATTTATTTATTTTTGGCTGCATTGGATTCTTCGTTGCTGTATGCAGGCTTTCTTTAGTTGTGGTGAGTTGGGGCTACTCTCTAGGTACAGGGCTCAGGCTTCTCATTGCAGTGGCTTCTCTTGTCCTAGAGCACAGGGATCCTCAGTGACTGCAGCTCATGGGCTCTGTAGTTGTGGCACATGGGCTTAGTTGCTCTGCAGTATGTGGGATCTTCCTGTAGCAGGAATCAAATCCATGTCCCCTGCACTGGTAGGCTGATTCTTAACTGCTGGACCACCAGGGAAGTCCTATTGCAAGGTATTGAATATAGTTCCTGTGCTACACAGTAGGTCCTTGTTGTTTATCTATTTTACATATAGTAGTGTGTTTGTGTTAATCCCAAAGTCCTAGTTTATCCCCCCTGTCCCTTGCCTCCACCCGGGCCTGTGATTCTTAAAGGGCCTGATGAGGGAACTCAATTAGTTCAGGCACTGATCTTGGTTGTTGTGATTACAGCGAAGAAACCTGTTCCTTGAAAAACTGGTGATATTATCAATTCATTTCACACCAGCCCAACAGAAACAACAGAGTCTGAGTAAGAGATCAGTGACAGGGAAGCGATAGGGCTTCTGCAGTCCTGAGAGCTAGCTCCCCTCATTTGGTTTTGTACATCCCATTATGTTCAAGTCAGAATTCGATATTAGACTTAACAGAGCACTTGACAATTTTATCAGTTTATCAGAGTAGGACACGAGCAACTGAGCACGCATGCATGCCCTGTGCTATACAGTAGGTTCTCATTAGTTATCTATTTTATTTGTAGAGATGTGGATGGATATGTTCTTGTTTACCCACTAAGGCAGTGGTTCTCAAACCTGAGTGTGTTAAAATTGTCTGGTGGTGCTGGTTCAGTCACTAAGTTATGTCCGACTCTTGCGACCCCTTGAACTATAGCCTGCCAGGTTCTTCTGTCCATGGGACTTCCCAGGCAAGAACACTGGAGTGGGTTGCCATTTTCTCTTCCAGAGGATCTTCCTGACCCTGGTACTGAACCTGTGTCTCCTGCATTGCAGGCAGATGCTTTACCACTAAGGGCCTGTTCAAACACATAGTGCTGGGCCCAGTCTCCCCAAACTTCTGACTCAGTAGGACTAGGGTGGGCAAGAATGTACATTCCCAAATGCCCAGGGGTTGCTGCTGCTGCCAGTCTGGGCCTCCCTGTTGAACCCTCACCTGAAGACACTAAGCCTAGCCCTGTAGAGTCAGAAAGCCAGCTGATTTAGGGTTCTTCAGTTAGCGGTGACTCAGCTACTGTTCATCGTGGCCTGGTGATAGGCAGCCACATCCTCTGGGGAGGTTTCCTTCTGCACTGCAGTATGCAAGGTGTTCGTGTGGGGGGTAGGGGTGATGAACACAGACATGCCAGTCCATGACCCTGGGGATTCTTCAAAGCCCACTGCTTTTCTGTGCAGACATTGTAAGTAGAAAGCCCCAGGCCCTGATATGGCTGGGAGAAAGTTACCTACTCTTTCTCTCCTGTTTGTTTCATGTGATGAAAAGGGACAATGCTATTGTCTCTATTGCTCAGCAGTACACAGGCATTAATTAACACCCGTGAAAATCTTTGATCTCATTCAGGCAGCTCATTAAAAATACATTAATTGAACATCCACCTTATGAAACCTTTGTTCTACATACTGGAGATAGAGCAGTGAACACAAATCAGTCCCTGATCAAGTTAAAACTTTTTTTCCTAGTGGCAGAGATATGAAAAAAACAAATGGAAAGGTAAATATGTGCTATGTTGGATGGCAATAGATACTGTGGGGGAAACAGGGTAGAGTATGGGAGATAGGATGTGGTGAGAATGGAAAGATTTGCCCTTTGTGTGTTTGTGTGTGTGTGTGTGAGCACATGTACATGCATAGTGGTCAGGGAGGTGTCTCTGAGAAGATGGCACTTGGGCATAGACTCTGAGGAAGTGAGGGAGTGAGCCACCTGAAAATCTGGAGGAACAGTGTGTTAGGCAGAGGGAACAGCATGTGCAAAGGTCCTGGGATGAGAGTACTTGACATTTCAGGGAAGAGCCAAGAAGCTAGTGTGACTAGTGAGGAACCAGATTAAAGAGGAGAGGGTGAGAGAGAAAGTCAGAGAAATAACCAGGACCAGCTTGCATAGGACCTTGTAAACTATTCTAAAGAGATGAAGTGGGCATCACTGGAGGGTTTGGGGCAGAGAAGGGGTACAGTGGGATTTACATATTAAAAGGTTTTTCTTAGCTGCCAGTGGCACTGTAAGGGAGTTATGGGGGCCAGGCAGGAAGGAAGACCAGTTAGGATGCAGATTCAATAACCAAGATGAGTCATAATGGTTGATGGGATCAGGATGCAAAAGGGGTGATCTTGAAGGAAAAGCCAACAGTGTTTACTCATTTAGACTAGGGGGAGGGGGAGAGAGAGGGGATACAGGATGGCTCCAGGTTCTTTGAGTCCAGCAACTGGAATAACAGAATTGCCAGTAATTAACTGAGCCCGGGGAAACATGCATAAGAAGCAGGCCCGTGGTCTAGCTGAGCACACAGGAGAGAGGAAAACAATATAAGATGTAAAGGGAAATCACTCAGATCCTACAACCTCAGCAGAGGTTTTATTTTTATTTTATTTACTTTTATTTTTTGTAATTCTTTCCATTTTCTATTCCTATTCATTTGTAGTTTACACAGAGGTGTAGGTAACATTATTGAGTAGTTAAAATATGACAGTTAACTGTAATAAGCATTTCTCATATCACACTGAATCCTTGAAAACTGCCCAGAATAAAGACCACAAAAGCTTAGACAGGTTGAGTAACACCTAGCTAGTAAACAGAATTCAATTTCACCCAGAACTAGAGTTTCACCCAGAACTAGAGTTTCACCCATGACTGTCTGACTTCAAAAATCCAAGTTATTCCCTATTGCACTACATTTCTTTATTATGTATGTATATAAAACCCAGAGAACCCCAAGTGTTACAGCTTTTAGAGTCATTGTCTCCTTTCTCTGGTGCTGATGGAGTTTCTCCCCTTCCACAAGATTCCTGCATCCTTTTCAGGGATCACTTTCCCTGGAATGTCTGAAATAAAGTTTAGACCTTCAGGGCTAAACGTGTAATCCACCATGAGGTTTATTGACTTGTGACAGTGGGGGAGAGAGCTCCAGGGAAACCAGAGTGTCTCATCACACAGAGGAGGTGATGAGGTTGTCAGGACTGGGGGAGACGGTGGGATTTACCTCAGATTCAACTAAATCAATGTCATGGTTTCAAAGCAAAGTAGGGCTGTGTGTAAAGGAAATAGCATCCTCCTGGGCTAAGGGAACAGACTCAGATTTTTTTTGGAAATGACAGGGTTAAGAGAAACATGGGTGGTTTATCCAAAATCCCTTATCTGAGGCTCTGCACCTGGGTTGGAAATTCAGGCTACTTCGTCTGTGTCCAGGATGACTGGGCTCTCTCAGCTAAGAGCGGGATGTTCCATTCTTATGAAAATGATTTTGGACAGGAAAGTTTCTGGAAATTTATAATTTTAGAGAACACAGTTTCTCAGGTCTATGTCTTTTTTTAAATTTTTTTAGAAATAAAGTCTTTAATTTACAAACATTTTACATTTACAGGAAGATTATTAAAGAGATTTGCCATAATCTGCCTACTTATTTGCCCCTATTATTACCATTTAACTTTATTATGATACTTTTGTTACAATTAATGAACAAATATTGATTTTTAAAAAAATTTTAAATTGGAGGATAATTGCTTTACAATGTTGTATTAGTTTCTGGTGTACAACAAAGTGAGTCAGCCATATATATATACATATATCCCCTCCTTCTTGTACCTCCCTCCCACTGCCCCATCCCACCTCTCTAGGTCATTACTGAACTGAGCTCCCTGTGCTATCCAGCAGGTTCCCACTAGCCATCTATTTTACACACGGTAATATATGTATGTCAGTGCTACTCTCAGTTCGTCCCACCCTCTCCTTTCCCCACTGTATCTCTATTCCTGCCCTGCAAATAGGCTCATCCGTACCATTTTTCTAGATTCCATATATATATGTGTGTGTGTGTTAATATATGATATTTGTTTTTCTCTTTCTGACTTACTTCACTCTGTATAACAGGCTCTAGGCTCATATATCTCAGTAACACTGACTCAAATTCATTCAGGGCTATGTCTTTTTGCTTATTAACAAAAGTGCTCAGAAGGAAGCTGACTTCTCTGCTCTGTGCCCTTATTCCTGGGGCTCCTGTTTTTCTTGCAACCCAGGCTCACTCTGCCACGGTCCTATGTCTCTCCAACCCATGAGTTCCACTCACATCAGCTGCTGGTACTTGTCTGTGCATTTGGGGTCGTGGTGTGGGATTACAGTACCATGAAGGTGACGCTGTGATGTTTCACTGCCAAGATGACAGTCTCAACAATCGTTTCCTACCTCAAGGAAATTGTCCACTAGCAAGCCCTGCTTACTGCCCTTTTCTTAGACTTCTCTGCCCTCCTTGGTTTTCTGAGTCTCCAAGTTTTCCTCTTTTCTCCTGTTTTGGGGCCTCCACCATTCTGAAAATTATGGGGGGAGTCATTAACATCCCCAAAGCTGCCCTCTTTGAAGAGGGATGTCTCTGATCCCCCTTTTCATATGCACAGGACCTCACATAGGAGAGTGAACGTAAACAGAAGTGAGTGAAGGGGTTCCATTTGCCTTTAGGAAGGACATCTGGATGCATGCAGATGAAGCACCAGAGGCAGGGAAGCCAGTGAGGAGGCAATGTGGACAGTGCATCCCCTGAGAGAGCCTGAACTGAGGAGGATTGAAGGGAAGCAGAAAATCACATCCCCAGAAAGGCTGGAGGATGGCTGCGAGTGACTGCAAGGGAACCTCAGGTGAAGTGGCCAGGGCCTCCCTGAGAACAGGAGCTGAGGGGAGGGAGAGACTCAAAGTCTGTAAAGATAGGAGCAAATGCCTGACCCTAGGGGGCTACTAGGAGACACTCTCTACTACCCAGGTCATGGCTGGTCCAGGCAGATGAGAGAGACCATTTTAGGGTTGTTTTCTGGTTTTCTGGGGGCTTGTGCATCTGACCTGGTAGGTGGACCGGATGGATTATTTTACCCTCACTTCACATTTTCACTTCGTCAGCAAAATGGACATGCCCGTCAGGGTGTACCTGATGCTCTCCATTAGACTGCCTCGGGCCGTGAGGGCTGTTCAGTGGTGTGTAAGTGATAACTGTAATAGCTCTATTACAATGCACACTCAAGAGTAAACCGTCCCATTAATCTTCACTGCATGAGGAAAAAAGCATCATTTGATGAGATACTAGAAGAATTTGCTGGAAGAAATGCCCACAACATAGTGTGAGGATGAAGAACAAAAGAAGCTCTGTTTTTTTTTTTTTTTTAAGGTGACATCACTGATTCCAACAGATACTAATTGAGAATTTACTATGTGCCAGGAACTGTTCTAGGCACTACATAGAGCAGTGAATGAAGAAAGCAAGACCCCTTCTTATGGAGCTGATATTTGGTGAGGGAGACAGGCAAATAACAAGTAACAAATAAGTGAGACAATTGAATTGTGGTAAGTGCAGTGAAGACAGAGGATTCATGTTCCTGAACTCAGGTTTGGCTACTTGTCATTCAGGAATCCAATACTGAGAGACAAGTGTTGGGTAAAAGGAAAGACAGCTTTTTTGAGGAGGCTCACAACCCTGGGGAGAAGGTGGGCTCATGTCCCAAAGAGCTAACTCCCCCTTGTCCATCAGGGAGCCAGAGTTTTGTTGTTGTTCAGTTGCTCACTCATGTCCGACTGACTCTTTGTGACCCTGTGGACTGCAGCACGCCAGGCTTCCCTGTCCTTCACTATCTCCCAGAGTTTGCTTAAACTCATGTCCATTGAGTTGATGATGCCATCTAACCATCTTGTCCTCTGTCACCCCCTTCTCTTCTTGCCCTCAATCTTTTCCAGCATTAGGGTCTTTTCCAATGAGTTTTTAAAGGAGAGTTTCAGGGGTGCATATGTGGGGGAGGGGGTTGTATGCCGAGCAGTACAGTGAGCTCTGACAGTCACCTTGAAATTGATTGTGCAGCAGTATGACTAGCACCATCTTGATTGTTTTAAGTACAGTTAATCTTCAGTTCCAAGGTCAGTTTGTTTCCATTTCCTTGAGGCCAGCTCTTGGAATTGTGTAAGACGGAGCACTTTATGTCCCATCTACAGACTGCTCTTCACGCTGTTATCGTCTCCCACCTGGTGAGGGTTTCAGTATCTGCAAAACAGCTCAAAGGACATGGCTCAGAATTTTTGTGTAGCCTTGAGGAGAAACTAAAGGTCCTTGACTATGTTTAATGGCTGTTATTGTTTTGTCTTATTTGACTGTCTTCCTTTGTTTCTGCATTTCTCATTTCTCTGATTAAATTTGTTCTTTGACTGAAGTTTTCCTGCAGCAGGCAGGTGGAAAACATGGTGGTTGAGGCCAGGGTGGGGAATCTGCCCTGGAAAGGCCCCATAGGATGCTGGTCTGTAACATTAACAGGGCAACATGATGGAGTATATTAGGATGGTCAGGGCAGGCCTTTCTGATAAGGTGATGGTGAGGCTTATTCATCTGGCTCAAACCATGGAAGTCTCCACTGATGGCAAGTTGAAAGCACCAGTGATCTAGGCTTCAGGCAACTTTGATTAGGAATACCATCAGAACTCACGTAACCACCTTCTTGCAGTGGCCTCTCTCCACGTTCCTAATTGCCTAGAAGTACAGGCTGCTTCGACCTTGATGAGACATGGATGTTTTGAGAAGACACCAGACTGCATCTGGTGTAATACTGTTGTTATCAGCTTAGGAGATGAGAGCATGGAGGGTGCAACCTCCCTGGGTCTCAGGGCTACCATGGGAGGAAGAAGGGCAGGAGTGGAGGGCTTTGGACCCCCAGTGCTGGGTGCTTCCTGCTCCAGCCATGGACCCTGGACTGTTTTTCTTTACTTCCTTTTCTCACATCATCTTATGGACCTCCTAGTCATGTTATCGACTCTTATCATCGTCTCCCTTACCCTCTCTTCACGACATCATATGTCCTGAAGAGAAGCTGTACCTAAGGCTAAAGAGAGAATTTATTACATTATAGCCTACCACTTTTTAGAAAGACCATGCAGGGATCGACACCAATCATGCAGAATTAAAGTTATCCATATGTGTTTGTGGATGGACCATCTATGTATACATACATGTTCATGTGTGTATATTACCACTAGCGCCTCCTGGGAAGCCCTATGAATATATATTTAAATATATTTTATATATAAAATTTGAAAATATATTTTATTCCATATCTTACATCTATTTTTTTATCTTGTGATAAAGTATCAGCTATGAGGTCCCTATAGAAATGAAACATGAATGTGACTGTCCTTTGACCTTGAAGTCCAATACAGACTAACTAGGACAGGATGATTTTGGTGGAAGAGGAACAGTGTCCCTGCTCTTTGTTCATGAAGGTCACAGCACTGGAGCTGGGGTGGCCAGGTGCTTGGGTCACCCTTGGCCAACCTGCCTCTAGCTGCCAAGGTCCATGGGATCAGAGTCCATCTCTGGCATGTGGTGCTGTTCCAGAGCTGCTACAGCTCACGGAGCCCCATGCTGACTGTGCTGATCCCGCAAGACCTCTGTGAGCTCTTTCATTCTGTTGCTCCCTGAGGCTGGCTGGGAGCAGATGGCGTAGACAGGCCCTAGACACTGGGGGAAGAAGTTGTCTGCCCAAAATCATCCCCCTCACTGTGGCATGAAATACCCTTTGTATTAAAGACCAGCAAGTCAATTACTTAATGTATTTACACTGAAGTATAGTTGACTTAAAATATTATATTAGTTTCACATGTATAGCAGAGCGATTCAATGTTTTTGTAGATTATATATTGACTATAATTCCTAATATGTGATATCCTTATTTATAGCTTATTTATTAGTAGTTTGTATCTCTTAATCCTGTACCCCTATCTTGCCCCTCCTCCCTTCCCTCTCCCCACTGGTAACCACTGATTTGTTTTCTATATCTGTGAGTCTGTTTCTGTTTTGTTATATTCATTAATTTTAAAATTTTGTATATGTGATAACATATAATATTTGCCTTTCTCTATCTGACATATCTCACTAAGCCTAATACCCTTCAGGTTCATCTATGTTGTTGCAAATGGAAAAATTTTATCCTTTCTTATGGCTTAGTAATATTCCATTATGTGTGTATTATCTTCTTTATTCATCTGTTGATGGAGACTTAGGTTGCTTGCATTTCTTGGCAATGAACACTGGAGTTCATGTATCTTTTTAAAATATTGTTATTGTTTATTTTGGATATATACCCAGGAGAGGAATTTCTGGATCATGTGGTAGTTCTATTTTTAGGTTTTTGTTTTTTATAGTGACTGCATCAATTTACATTCCCACCAACAGTGTATACGTGTTCTCTTTTCTCCACACCCTTGTCAATACTTGTCATTTGTGGTCTTTTTGATGATAACCATTCCAAGAGGTCGGAGGTGATAATCTCTTTGTGGTCATTTCTAAAGGTGCTGGACAGGGAGGGGGCAGTTTCTAGATAATCTTCTGTGCCCAGGGGGACGAGGTTACTTATGGGGAACCCATCTCCTCTTTCCTGTATTTATTCATTTGACAAATATTAGTGGGAATACTATGTGCAAGGCACTATTTAGATGTGGGGATAGAATGGTAAACAGAAGTCCTCAATCTCACAGAGCTGATATTCTAGCAGGGATGAAGGAAACAGTGAAGAGATAAATAAGTAAAATGAATAGTGTCATAGATGATGATAAGTACTTTGGAGGAAGATATGCAGAGGGAGGTAAGGAATCCCAGTGGGAGGGGGATTCATGATGCCCTTTTAAGTAGAATGGTTAGGAAAGCCCATGGGAAGGGAAAGAGGTTATGCAGTTCTGGGGGGTGGGGTGGGAGGTGTTCCAGGTAGAAGGACCAGTAAGGGCAGATGCGGAAAGTGGGATTCTGAGGGTGACTGGGGACCAGCGCGGAGGCCACGTGGCTGGAGTGGAGGAGGTGGGGAGAGAGGAGGGGATGGGGTTAGAGGCTGGAGGGTATCAGCTCAGGTACGGCCCTGTGCTCTGAAAGCACCAGATGTGGACACCATTGGTGCGGACACCATTGCAGACTTTTGAGCTGGGGAGCTACATGGTCACACACCGGAAAGTGTTGCGTTGGGCACTGTGTTCAGGATAGACAAAAGTGTAAACTGTAGATCAACTGGGAGGCTCTGGCTGTGACCCAAGTGAGATATGACAGTAGGGACCCTGCAAAGGGGGTAGGTCTGTGCAAGGGATGATTCAGGGACCCTGAAGACCAGAGCTGTTTTCTCCATAACTTGGTCTATTGTAGATTTTGCTATAAATCTCCCTGGCATACACACTTGCTTCCAGAATCACTGATAAGACCACTGGAGAGGGCCTGTTGTCTCAGGCTCTGGAGCTTAGACCATGTGTCCCTCCCTCCACCCCCCAACTCCCCCCACCCCCCACCACCACACATGCCATGGCCAAGCAGCACCTCATCACCTCCTGCACAAGCAGAACAGGTTGAAGGCTCGTTGATGAAAGGGCTGGAGGTACTAGCTCTCCTTACCTTTTCCTCATCCTCAACACCTGCTCAGCTCTGGTCTCTGTGACCTTGGACATGCTGCTAAATACATATATTCCCTGAAGACCAGCTTTTATGGGGAGGATGTTTGAGCTGTGATTTCTGTGCTTGTTCAGACCAGAGGCAGGAACCCTGAGTTCATGGAAGGGCATCTGTTGGACGGATGCAGATGGACGTGGCCGTGGCCCGACCCCTGCGCATTTGCTGGGGTCCAGAGGGGCAACTCCTGCCCCTCCCCACCTGTGGACAGGAAACCACAGATGGCTGGGCAATTTCATGTTCTGTGATGTTTTCAAAGCTCCCTGTGTGGTGTGTGCAGCCACACTGCTTGCTTCCAGGAAACTGCCTCCAGTGTGGGGAATTTGTCATTTGTATCCAGCTCCATTAAAAGCTTTGTAGTAGTACAAACCCCAGGCAGAAATGGCCTTTCTCTAAATGCCAAAAAAATCACTGAGTTCAAATGTACTGTGTTTATAAAAAGAACTCAGGCGGAGTGATTTTTCACACCTGGTGCTTCCCCTGTTCACTGTGAACGTGACAAAACATTCTGGTGACAATGAGATCATTTGCCCTGACTATCTTCATGGTCTATTTCCTTAGAAAAGATTATTCTTTGTTGCTCTTTAAAAAATTGTATTATGAGTTATTTTGAAAAGATGATTTTTTTTTCAATGCACAAGAGATACCTTTCTTCAGATTTGGCTTTTTTGGGGGTTTAAGTTTAGGAATGCTATGCCTTAATATCTACAAGATGATAAATGCATCTGCCTTTTCATGCAGAATTTCCACTTTGGGGATTTATTTTGTAAGTTCACGTCCCTGTATATGAAATAACATCTTAAGCATTGTTTGTAGTGACAAAGAGAAACTTGTTTAAAAAAACCCCACAATGCCACACCTTCATAGCAGGACCCTATGCCATGTAAAGAGGGATCAGGGTGTGCTCTTTTTACCAACATAGTATGATTTCTAGGATATGTGATTTAGTGGAAGAGCTAATTTTTGCATAAAATGGAGGAAAATAAGCATATATTTGTACTTGCTTGCATAGCATAAAGAAACACTAGAAGGGAAAAGAAATGGATAAAAATTATTCCTTTGGGGGCAAGAGAAATGGAGTGGATGAAGATGTGATGCAGTGTATTTATTAAAGTTTTGGTGCTACAGTCATCATATATTTTATCCCCACAAATTTTTTACAAGAAAGATACACCCAATCATATCCAGGCTCCAGTGGCTCGTCACTTGGCTTCTGACAGTGGTGCAGGGAAGTGCAAAGAGCTTTGATAATTATGTAATTTTTAAGCACCAGCCAGTGGAAGGTGGGGGTTGAGAGCAGGCTCTGGGGGAGGAAATAAGACCCAGGACCTACCTGAAGGCATTTACAGCCTAGCAGAGGGGACAGGTAAGTAAATTGCTGGTGATAACACATTGCACTGAGAATCACATGAGAGGAAAGTACAGGATGCTGTGGTGCTTGGAGGAGGACTGGAGAGGAACATGGAACTCCCATAGGGGATGGGGCTGGAGACAGAGGTGAGAAGGAAGGAGCTGGAAAGAGAAAGAATGGAGAGGCTCAACGGGGCAAGGAGAAGAGGACATAGTGTGGAGTTTGGTGTGCTTAGGGAAATGCAGGCAGTTCAACACAGCTGAAATGGAGTGGGTGAAATTGACAGGGGAATGATGGGATGTCAAAGACAGAAGAGAAGTGACCCAGTCATAAAGGTCCTTTTTTGTCATCCTATGACTGATGGTGCTTTTGCTACCAATACCTTTCCTCCCTTTATCCAATCTTCTATTTGTGGTTAGCATATGGGTTCTTGGACTCAACATTACCCAGCCTCCTTTGCAAATGTGTACAGCCATGTGACTACATTCTGGCCAATGGGATGTAAATGGAAGTGATGTGCACCTTCTAGAAAGTGCCTTCAAAGGATGGAATGTGCCTTTTCCCTTCTTTTCCCCTTTCTTCTGGATGAAATGCAGATGTGATAGCTAGAGTTAGAGCAGTCATTTTGGACCTAATGGAAGACACTTAAAGAGAGGAGTAGAGCACTGAGACTTAAGGGCCTATATTTATGTAAGAGAGAAGTTATCTGTTCCTAGCAGTTAAATCTAATACTAATTAACCTGGGTTAATTAGTAGTTATTCCTCAGTAGTTTAGGATTATGTTTCAAATATACCCAACTTCACTTTAATAGCTTTATCTCAAGTTAGGAACCCTAAGTTTAGTCTGTAAATATTTTTGGTCTGCACAATGTCTTTGAGTGAACATCTCTGTAATCTTTCTATCTGTTAAGTATGTGACTTTTGGATAATTGAAAACCCATCTCCTTCTAGCTTGATATCATGTATTTTAATCAAGTATTGAAGAATGGCTAACAGGGTGGACTGTGACACCAAACTCCTAGCATTTGAATCCTGCCTGTGTCACTTACCAGCTGTGTGACTTCAGATAAATTTTTTGTTCTCAATAAATCCCAGTTTCCCCCTCTCTAAAATGAGGAAACAGATAGTCCTTCCTTCATAGCCTTGTTGAGACAATCAAATGATAAAATTTAGGAAGAGCAATTAGCACAGTGCCTGATACTTGTAACCACCTGATACATACTAACTTCTAATACTAGCTAGGGTCTCCCATCCTTGAGAATCTTTAGGTACATTTCAAATAGTCTCATCAACATACCCAAAACTCCCCTCCAAGAGTCACATGAGGCCCCCTTTCCAAGCTGGATAGCTCTTAGAAACCGCTGAATCTCTGCTTCATTTTCTGAGACTGGCATTCCCAGTCAGCTCTCTGCAGCATCCTGGGCTCTACACTAGCAGCCAGGTTATTGGCTCCACCTAAAAAGAGAAAGCATGTCTGTCTCCTCATGGAGAAGTCCAGGGACCCATGTCCCCAAATCCTGGAGGCACCACTTCATTTTTTGATATGAATGCACTCCCTTAATTGTGCCTGTGCAACCATATGTGCCAGTGCTTAGGCCCCCAAGCAAAATCTCTCTCTGGCCAATGTGAAGGGTTTCCAACTCTACAGGGAAGCTAGGGCAATATATAGTCAAGAGGGAGGGGGAGAGTTTGCATGGCCACACATTCTCTCATGTTTCCAGAGGGGAGCCATCTCTGACTTATCTTCATTGTCTGTGAATCTGTGAACAAAGCAACTTGTGCCAGAGTATCTCAAGTAAGCTTCCTCCTAACTGTTTCTTGTGAGCGTGCATGCTAAGTTACTTCAGTCGTGTCCGACTCTTTGCGACCCTATGGATTGTAGCTCACCAGGCTCCTCTGTTCATGGAATTCTCCAGGCAAGAATACTGGAGTGGGTTGCTGTGCCTACCTCAAGGGGCTCTCTTGACCACATCTCTTATGTCTCCTGCCTTGGCAGGCGGGTTCTTTACCCTTAGCGCCACCTGGGAAGCTCAGCTGTTTCTTAGCAGTTCACAAAATACAGTGTTATGTTAATGATACAAGTTAATAACAAATGGAACACTCTCCGACATAAATCACAGCAGGATCCTCTATGACCCACCTCCCAGAATATTGGAAATAAAAGCAAAAATAAACAAATGGGACCTAATGAAACTTAAAAGCTTTTGCACAACGAAGAAACTATAAGCAAGGTGAAAAGACAGCCTTCAGAATGGGAGAAAATAATAGCAAATGAAAAAACAGACAAAGGATTAATCTCAAAAATATACAAGCAACTCCTACAGCTCAATTCCAGAAAAATAAATGACCCAATCAAAAAATGGGCCAAAGAGCTAAACAGACATTTCTCCAAAGAAGACATACAGATGGCTAACAAACACATGTAAAGATGCTTAGCATCACTCATTATCAGAGAAATGCAAATCAAAACCTCAATGAGGTACCATTACATGCCAGTCAAGATGGCTGCTATCCAAAAGTCTACAAGCAATAAATGCTGGAGAGGGTGTGGAGGAAAGGGAACCCTCTTACACTGTTGGTGGGAATGCAAACTAGTACAGCCACTATGGAGAACAGTGTGGAGATTCCTTAAAAAACTGGAAATAGAACTGCCATATGACCCAGCAATCCCACTCCTGGGCATACACACCGAGGAAACCAGATCTGAAAGAGACACGTGCACCCCAATGTTCATCGAAGCACTGTTTATAATAGCCAGGACATGGAAGCAACCTAGATGCCCATCAGCAGACGAATGGATAAGGAAGCTGTGGTACATATACACAATGGAATATTACTCATCCATTAAAAAGAATTCATTTGAATCAGTTCTAATGAGATGGATGAAACTGGAGCCCATTATACAGAGAGAAGTAAGCCAGAAAGATAAAGACCAATATAGTATACTAATGCATATAGATGGAATTTAGAAAGATGGTAATGATAACCCTATATGCAAAACAGAAAAAGAGACACAGATGTACAGAACAGACTTTTGGACTCTGTGGGTGAAGGCGAGGGTGGGATGTTCAGAGAGAACAGCATTGAAACAGGTATACTATCAAGGGTGAAAGAGATCACCAGTCCAGGTTGGATAGATGAGACAGGTGCTCAGGGCTGGTGCACTGGGAAGACCCAGAGGGATGGGATGAAGAGGGAGGCGGGAGGGGGGATGGGGATGGGGAACACATGTAAATCCATGGCTGATTCATGTCAATGTATGGCAAAAACCACTACAATATTGTACAATATTGTCAAGTAATTAGCCTCCAACGAATAAAAATAAATGGAAAAAGTAAAAAAAAAAAAAATAGCAAATGGAAAGGGTAACTAGCATTTATCTAAGGCCTTTTAAGTACCAGGCACTTTATATATGTCATCTCATGTAATCCTCACACCAAAGCTGAGAATGGTTAGCCCAATTTCTGTAGAAGAAGGAACTGGGATTCAGAAAGGATAACTTGCCTGAGGTCACCCAGATAATATACAACAGGGCTGGGATTTGAACTCTGGTCTGCCTGGCACCGAAGCCCTTTCCCTCTGCTGAGCTACAGCAGAACCTGGGTAAGTAGCAAACATTTGTCCGTAACACTCTCCCCCCAGTATTCCACTGACAGTCATCTGTTACCCACAGGGAACTGCAGTTGTCTACAGCAAACCTGGTCCAGATTAGGGGCCTCAGCAGGTGACAAGACACTCTGAATAACATCATGAATGAGGAAATAGTGCAGCTTATTGCCTAGGCTGGAGGGCAGATCATTGACTGACTGCCAACTTTGGGGAAAATCGGCTGTTTACTAGAGATAAATCAAACAAGGAATATTTCAACATTAAGGTATATGAATTTTGGCAGGGAAAGATTTGATGACTTAATGGTGAGCACTGGAGGCTAATTTGGAAATAGCAGATAACTCCGTCTGTACCTAAAACGGTAGGCTGTGTTATTAAAATGGAGTGCCGACGAGCCTGGAGACAGTGTTATTTAAATTGGATGGGATAGAGGCCATTCAGTCCCAGATGATGGCTTTTATGGCTGCTTAGGATTCATGATGTGTTGGGCCTGTTCAGGTCAGTGGCCTGGCTGTGTGCATGGCACCTCCTAACGGATCAGTGGACTGGAGGCAGCTATCAGCCTGCTGGATGGGTCCTCTGGCTTCAGAAGGGGACATTAGAGAAGCTTACAGATGAGTCCTCTGGACTCTACACAGCCAATGCTCAGTTACCTGAATGGAGGACAAGAGCTTGGCCGATCTGCAGAAAACTGCATTTTGACCATCGTGGCTGATGTACCTACCTGGGCATGTTGCCAAGGTAGGAAGGCCAAATAACATTTGCTTCTCCCAGCCCCACCTACAGTATTGTTGCAGGAGGAGGGCAACCAGGCAGCCTCAGTGTGACAAGCTAAGTGATTGGATGGTGCAAGCATGGGCAGCTATGGATGGGGTTATACCAGTCCAAATGGGTATCAACCTGTAAGGCATCCTGAGGAAGCTACAGTTCCCACATTGGACAGGAGAAGGCAATCCTGAGAGGGTCTCTGGATGCCAGTGTGTGGCTACTTCCCTACTGGCCATTGGGGCTCCTACCAGGAGGCAAAGGGGCATTTGCTTACCAGGATGCCAACATTGTCACCAGACTGGTCATCTCCCTTGCCATAGCTGCCCATGTTTGCACCATCCAGTTCAAGAAGAGAGAGGGAGAATGAACAAATGAATTTTCCCATCCTTCACTTTTTTTGTTCTATTTAGACCCTCAAGAGATTGGGTGATGCCCACTCAGCCAGGCTGAGGAGGGTGGTTTGCTCAGTCCACTAATTCAAATGCTTATCTCTTCTTCCCTCAGTCCACTTATTCAAATGCTTCTTCTTCTGAAAACACCCTCACAGGCATAATGACGCAGAAATAATATTTTGACAGCTATCTGACTTTGCTCTTTTTGGCCTTTTGTATTTTCTTAATGAATTTTAGGATCAACTTGCCAATTTCTAAAAAAAGAAAAGAAGTAAAATTTTGGGAATTTGATTGGGGTTGCATTAAACTCATAGATAAATTAGGAGAATATTTGATGTTTATAATACCATGTCCTACAATCCATGTACATGTCATACATCTTGATTCATTTACTTTCTCTTTATTTTCTCTCAGTAGTGTATTTTTAGTTTGCATTGTAGAGTTTTTGCATGCCATAGTGGCTATTGAAGGTCTGAGTTGTTTCAAAGGCAACAAAAGGATAAATTGAGAAGCTGAATATTCTTTTGAATGAAAGTTGAAATGTTTTTCAATTAGCTCAGCAACCACCAAACTACACAGCCTTTACCACAGCAAGAATCTGGAGTGAACTTCAATCCTCCTTTCCAAACAAAAAAGTGGACTATTGTAGGTTGAATTGTGTTTTCCCCCCAAAAGGTATCCTGAAGCCCACACGCCCTTTTCTTGGATGCAAGATAGTCTGAGAAATATAGTTTTTGACATTTGAGTCTCTGTGATGCAAGAAGGCACACGAGCAGTGAAAGTGGTGTTGAGTGAGACAGCTCGTAGCCCTGAATAAGAGGTTAGGATGTTTACTGCCTTGGTTTGTGTCTGGAAGAGAAAACCATCCAGATCAGCTCAGAGGGTCTTCCCCATCTCAGAACTTCTCCATAGTGCCTCCTTTTTGCATACTGTTTAGTTCTACCCACCTCTCACTCCCTGGTAGTCTTGGATTTTGAGATTTAACTCTTTCCTGCCCTTTCCTTTGTGAAGGTGACATTAGTACCTGGTTTCAAAAGCTCTGACAATTCATAGTATCTATTTCCCGGTCCATAGAAACTGTTGGTCAGTCTGCCTTCCCAACATGTTCAAGGCAGAAGCCGATTCTTGAAACCTCTAAGAGCCTCCTCTCTTTGCTATCACTTTTGTCCTCGGAGTTCTTTTCCTGGGACTGGCTGCAGTTCTGTCTAACAATAGCACCACATGGCATCCTGCCTCTCACTCTACTTCCATCAGCAATACATTCTTCTCTCCTCTGGTGCAGCTGACTGCCGGGTGCTTTTGAAATAGGATCAACAACACATGCTGCTACTTGGCATCAGTACACACTCACACATATGTAATGTGTGTGGTCTAGCCACTCTCTTCCACTATGGCAACTGGGGCACAAGCCTTGTGAGATCACCCTGGCACAGTCCACAGCATCCAGTGATGTGTGCATGGGCTCTGGAAATGGCACCCACATGATCCAGTGAAGAAGAGTGACATTGTCATGGTGCCCAAACCTGAGTGCCATCTTGCCCCTTCTCTTCAAGTGTTGAGCGGATTGCATTTGTATTGCTTTGGTAGGAGGTAAAAAAGGGCTGGGGAGTTTCATAAGCTTCTGTGACTGTTGGCCCCACATTCTCCTGAAGAGCGAGCTGTACTGAAAGCTGCTCTCTGATCTTTCCTAAGCTCTTTGACAGACATATATTTGCTGCTACAGCTGCTCAGATCATATTTATTTTTGGGTGAAGGAGAGGCTGGCACTTGTACTTGACAACAGGATGTGATTGGTTGAATCAAGCTGGCTATCGTGTCCTTGATTCCTCAACTTGAATTAGTTTTCTACTGTGTATGTCAGTCAGGGTCCAGGCAGGAAACAGATGGACTCCTCCAATGAAATGATTGCAGCGAGTTAATTAAGGCAATTTTTATAAAGTGGAGGGAGTAGTTTAGGGGTACCCGCAAGAGACTGTGAAGCATCCTTTGGTGGGCTGAAAGGGCCAGAGCAGGGAGCAAGTCTGAGAACTCTGGAGAGAAGGGTTGTAAGGAGATGGCTGCCTGCCTGTGCTCTTAGTCTCAGAGAAACAGCCACTCCATGGCATCCAGCAGGGAGGGGCTGGTGGAACACAGCCTCAGCTTCTTCCTGCCCTCCTGTCTCTTACCCCTCATTGAGCCAACCAGCCAGAAGCCAGAGGGCAAGGAGCTCCCCTGCAGCCTACAGAGATCAGTGGGTTCAGTGACGGGTACAAAGTGGAAGTGGAGAAATAAGTAGAAAATCACCAACAACTTCACTGGAACATACTAGAATGAATTTCCCCCACTGTGCTTGGGCACAAGAAATGCCTCATTGCTTTAGTTTTCTAAATTGAGGCAAAACTGGCTCAAGATACCATTATTATCATAAGTCACAAATGAATATCAGTTACTGAGAAACACCCCTGTATGACACTGGGTTTTAAACTGTCCTGGCTCTTATGTGACTGCGGGAAAAGCTGTAAGCGCCCTTTCTGTAGTAGACGCCTGTGTTTTTGCCAGTTTGTTCCTTTGTTTTAGCACATAGCCTCTCATGTTCATACAGGAAATGACTTCCCCCTAGTTGTACATATACTGATTGTGGCGGATTGTTAACCAAGTGCCCTGCCCTTCTTTGGCCAAGGGGTAGGCAACCAACCCACCAAGCCAGTCACACTCAATTTTCTGAAAGTTTGAATTGGAGCTGAGTACTTGATACCTAGACGAGGTGGTGCTAGTGGCAAAAAACTTGCCTGACAATGCAGGAGACATAAGGATGCGGATTCCATCCCTGGGTCAGGAAGATCACTTGGAGGAGGACATGGCAACCCACTCCAGTATTCTTGCCTGAAGAATCCCATGGACAGAGGAGCCTAGCAGGCTATAGTCCATGGGGTTGCAAAGAGTTGAACACAACTGAAGCAACTTACACACTTGCATTTGATACCTGCACAGAAAATAGTCAGAGAAGGCAATGGCACCCCACTCCAGTACTCTTGCCTGGAAAATCCCATGGATGGAGGAGCCTGGTAGGCTGCCGTCCATGGGGTCGCTAGGAGTTGGACACGACTGAGCGACTTCATTTTCACTTTTCACTTTCATGCATTGGAGAAGGAAATGATAACCCACTCCAGTACTCTTGCCTGGAGAATCCCAGGGATGAGGAGCCTGGTGGGCTGCCGTCTATGGGATCGCACAGAGTTGAACACGACTGAAGCGACTTAGCAGCAGCAGCAGCAACAGGAGAAAATAGTGGAAACCGAAGCATCCCAATCATGGAGCCCTAAGGAGATGGTCATCTCTTGTTACCTCGATAACCTGAACTTTGCTGGTTTCTGTCCTTTTGGACACCTGGGTTTTCAGTTTTCTCTCTGATTCTCTGAGATGACCTTTATAATTACTAGCATTGTTCTTGTTGCTTACAACCCAAGCATCCTTATAGCTACACTATTGTTGGCATGGCAACGTCTGCTACATGGTAACTTTGCTTCCCCTGTTTCTGACCTCCCAGCAGCACTGGGAGAGCTGCAGGGAGCTCTTTGCCAAGGTCTTCCTCCAACCACAGGCTTTACCAGAAGGGACCTTTGTCACACTTATAAACTGCAGGCTTGGTGTCCAGCCTGTCATTAGGTGTCCAGGGAGCATCCTGGGGAAGAGGGAACATCCCCACGACTTGTGCAAAACCCATCCCTTTGTACCCCATGTTCCCATCCTTCACTTCAAGGAGTTAAGACTGGGTTGGGCCAGTTCTCTGGAATCCAAATCTTCAGTGCTCTCATCTCTTGGACTAGTGACCTCTCTTACCTTGGTAGCCCACATTAAAAATAATAAAACTTAACTCCTTGCAAACAAGATAACTCTTGATTTCTAGGGTTCAAAACCTTGGACTGTCTTCTTAAATGGTCAAGTGCTGGGAAAATCCATTATTTTGCTGTGAGAAAACTTTAGTATAAGACCAAAACAAAACAATACACAAAAAGTTCGTTTCTCAAATGGTTAATACTGTACCATTACTCTCTATATTTTTGACAGAATGAATCTAAATCTACACTATGTATATCTGGGGTATCTTTTCACTTTCTCTTTCCTCAAATATAATTGTCATGAATATAATTTACTACTAAACTAGAAGGTATTTCTGTGTATGCAAATAAATTATATTTATCCATAATTAAGTATATGTCATTATATATAAACAGTATCTCTTTTGAAACTGTTGGAAAAATGAATGAAATAATACCTACAACAAATGACTCTCTACTAATTCACTGGCACTGGTCATTAATGACCTTAGTCAACATAACTGAGACAAAACTCACGGTTTTGTCTTAATTAAGACTTCCCTCCCTGTACCCATTTTTCATCACTCATGCGTCATGGCTACTGATCTCAGCACTGTTCCTCCCCAGTCTTTCTGGTAAACCTCCATGTCTAAACTATATCTCACCACCTGTAAGAAAATTTCCAAAATTGATTGGTATTTTACCTTTACTTAATATGAATGTATAATATAAATCCAAATACATGTTCACTTTCTACCACTTGTATGTATTTATGTCTGTGTTATATCTATGTCTGTTATTGTAACTCCAGAAAGAATGAAGGGATGGAGCCAAAGCAAAAACAATACCCAGTTGTGGATGTGACTGGTGATAGAAGCAAGGTCCGATGCTGTAAAGAGCAATGGTGCATAGGAACCTTGAATGTTAGGTCCATGAATCAAGACAAATTGGAAATAGTCAAACAGGAGATGGCAAGAGTGAACGTCGACATTCTAGGAATCAACGAACTGAAATGGACTGGAATGGGTGAATTTAACTCAGATGACCATTATATCTACTACTGTGGGCAGGAATCCCTTAGAAGAAACGGAGTAGCCGTCATGGTCAACAAAAGAGTCCGAAATGCAGTACTTGGATGCAATCTCAAAAACAACAGAGTGATCTCTGTTTGTTTCCAAGGCAAACCATTCAATATCATGGTAATCCAAGTCTATGCCCCAACCAGTAACGCTGAAGAAGCTGAACAGGTCTGTGAAGACCTATAAGACCTTTTAGAACTAACACCCCCCAAAAAATGTCCTTTTCATTATAGGCGACTGGAATGCGAAAGTAGGAAGTCAAGAAACACTTGGAGTAACAGGCAAAATTGGCCTTGGAGTACAGAATGAAGCAGGGCAAAGGCTAATAGAGTTTTGCCAAGAGAACACACTGGTCACAGCAAACACCCTCTTCCAACAACACAAGAGAAGACTCTACACGTGGACATCACCAGATGGCCAATACCAAAATCAGATTGATTATATTCTTTGCAGCCAAAGATGGAGAAGCTCTAGACAGTCAGCAAAAACAAGACCGGGAGCTGACTGTGGCTCAGATCATGAACTCCTTATTGCCAAATTCACACTTCAATTGAAGAAAGTAGGGAAAACCACTAGACCATTCAGGTATGACCTAAATCAAATCCCTTTTGATTATACAGTGGAAGTGAGAAATAGATTTAAAGGACTAGATCTATAGACAGAGTGCCTGATGAACTATGGACAGAGGTTTGTGACATTGTACAGGAGACAGGGATCAAGACCATCCCCATGGAAAAGAAATGCAAAAAAACAAAATGGCATTCTGAGGAGGCCTTACAAATAGCTGTAAAATGAAGAGAAGCTAAGAGCAAAGGAGAAAAGGAAAGATATTCCTGTTTGAATGCAGAGTTCCAAAGAATAGCAAGGATAGATAAGAAAGCCTTCCTCAGCAATCAATGCAAAGAAATAGAGGAAAACAAGAGAATGGGAAAGACTAGAGATCTCTTCAGAAAATTATGGATACTAAGGGAGCATTTCATGCAAAGATCGGTTAGATAAAGGACAGAAATGGTATGGACCTAACAGAAGCAGAAGATATTCAGAAGAGGTGGCAAGAATACACAGAAGAACTGTACAAAAAAGATCTTCAAAAAAAAAAAAAAAAGATCTTCACAACCCAGATAATCACGATGGTGTGATCACTCACCTAGAGCCAGACATCCAGGAATGTGAAGTCAAGTGGGTCTTAGAAAGCATCACGATGAACAAAGCTAGTGGAGGTGATAGAATTCTGGTGGAGATATTTCAAATCCTAAAAGATGATGCTGTGAAAGTGTTGCACTCAATATGCCAGCAAATTTGGAAAACTCAACAGTGGCCACAGGACTGGAAAAGGTCAGTTTTCATTCCAATTCCAAAGAAAGGCAATGCCAAAGAATGCTCAAACTATTGCACAATTGCACTCATCTCCCACGCTAGTAAAGTAATGCTTAAAATTCTCCAAACCAGGCTTCAGCAACACGTGAACCGTGAACTTCCAGATGTTCAAGCTGGTTTTAGAAAAGGCAGAGGAACCAGAGGTCAAATTGCCAACATCCGCTGGATCATCGAAAAAGCAAGAGAGTTCCAGAAAAACCTATTTCTGCTTTATTGACTATGCCAGAGCCTTTGACTGTGTGGATCACAATAAACTGTGGAAAATTCTGAAAGAGATGGGAATACTAGACCACCTGACCTGCCTCTTGAGAAACCTGTATGCAGGTCAGGAAGCAACAGTTAGAACTGGACATGGAACAACAGACTGGTTCCCAGTAGGAAAAGGAGTGCATCAAGGCTATATATTGTCACCCTGCTTATTTAACTTATATGCAGAGTACATCATGATCAACTCAGGACTGGAAGAAGCACAAGCTGTAATCAAGATTGCCAGGAGAGATATCAATAACCTCAGATAGGCAAATAACACCCCCCCCCCCTTATGGCGGAAAGTGAAGAGGAACTAAGAAGTCTCTTGATGCAAGTGAAAGAGGAGAGTGAAAAAGTTGGCTTAAAGCTCAACATTCAGAAAACTAAGATCATGGCATCTGGTCCTGTCATGAAGTGACGGGAAATAGATGGCGAAACAGTGGAAACAGTGTCAGACTTTATTTTTTGGGCTCCAAAATCACTGCAGATGATGATTGGAGCCATGAAATTAAAAGACATTTACTCCTTGGAAGGAAAGTTGTGACCAACCTAGATAGCATATTAAAAAGCAGAGACATTACTTTGCCAACAAAGTTCCGTCTAGTCAAGGCTATGGTTTTTCCAGTGGTCAGGTATGGATGTGAGAGTTGGACTGTAAAGAAAGCTGAGCGCCGAAGAACTGATGCTTTTGAACTGTGGTGTTGGGGAAGACTCTTGAGAATCCCTTGGACTGCAAGGAGATCCAACCAGTCCATCCTAAAGGAGATCAGTCCTGGGTGTTCATTGGAAGGACTGATGCTGAAGCTTAAACTCCAATACTTTGCCCACCTCATGCGAAGACTTGACTCATTGGAAAAAGACCCTGATGCTGGGAGGGATTGGGGGCAGGAGGAGAGGGGGATGACAGAGGACAAGATGGCTGGATGGCATCACCGACTTGATGGACACGAGTTTGAGTAAACTCCGGGAGTTGGTGACAGACAGGGAGGCCTGGTGTGCTGCAATTCATGTGGTCGCAGATTCAGACATGACTGAGCAACTGAACTGAATTGATGTTTGTCTATCTCTAATCTATTTCTCTATCTATCCATCATCCCTATGTTTACATAAGCAGAGATTTTGCCCATGTGTTAAAACTTAATTACGAATAAGAACTTATTTATAAGCAGAAGAAACAGGTGGGAGAAAAACTATTCTTTGCCCTGAACATGCCAATTTATTGAACTTCAGACAAATAGAAATAATTCTCTTGTCTTCTTTTTGAAGAGAAGGAATTAAAACCATCTATCATAATTTAATGGTAACAGATTAGAACTCTATACTGACATGGGAATCATAAGAATTATACAAAAGAGCACCATGCAATAGGCAAGCAAAGTTGATCTAGGATGGACATATTGTCTTAAAAATGTTAACTGTCTAAGAATAAACAATTAGTAAAAATTTTGGTAGCCTGGAAGACTGAAAAATTTCTTTAATTACTGAAAATTCAAGTTGGTATTGGGAGAAGAGAAAGAATACTGTATTGTGATTTATGATTATGAATCATAAAATGCCCAATTTCAGTGCAAAAGAGAATATTTGTTAGGTTTACATTTTATGTTCCAGGAAGCAGAATGATTTCAGTTTCTTGGTGATTTATGTCCCTTAAATACCTTTCAAAGAATACTTATAAATTCATGTATGTCTGCAGAAGTTGATGGGACCTACAGAAAAGACTTCTAGGCACAAAATTTTTTCTTTACTCAGGTGTCTCACAAATTGGAATTCTATTAGAGACAATACTTTTGTATTATGTTTTATCCACATTTTCATGATTTATTAATGTTGCAAACATAAACCACCATCTTCAGGAAACTGCAGAACATAAAGATGCAGAGGTCTTAGCTCTGCCTAAGACTTTATAGCCAATAGGGCTCCCTAGCCATGTTAAATAAGCAACCATATGTAGCAAAAAAAGAAAGTATGCTTCAAAAGCATATAAATACAGTAGTGAAGGAGAGAGCTTGAGGTATTACCTTGAAAAAAGGCCTACAGGGGTCCTGAAGCTGATGGTCCATAAGCCTGCATGGGGACTTGAAGAATGATGGATCCAAAATCACTAATGGAATTCAAACTTGTTAGGAACAAATGCCCTGACATTTGAAAGCTGGCCTTTGAGGTGGAAAGTGTGGACTCACTGTATACTTTGAGCCTCTGAGTCCAGAAATAAGGGTGTGAACAGGGAGTTTGACTTGTTGAGTTGGTAGTGGTTTAGTTACTAAGTTATGTACAACTCTTGTCACCCCATGGCCTGTAGCCCACCAGGATTCTCTGTCCATGGAATTCTCCAGGCAAGAATACTGGAGTGGGTAGCCATTTCCTTCTCCACGGGATCTTCCTGACCTGGGGTTTGAACCCAGGTCTCCTGCATTGCAGGCAGGTTCTTTACTCACTGAGATACGAGGGAAGCTGTTGAGTTGGAGTTTGCTTTAATGCCCCTCTCTCGCTCCAGGTCCCTGCTTCTTCCTTTCAGAACCGTTAGAATTCAGTCTGAGAATACTTCTTGCCACCCTCCTCTACCTCATAGACTTGTCCCCATTCTAAGATGTCAATGCACTGACCACCTAAGGACCTGGGAGAGTTGAGCATTGATCCAGATCACTTTCATCTCATCTCACTGGTCCCAACCCCATTACAGATATTTCAGTGATTTTCACTTTTTGCCCACTGTATATGTCCCTAGAATTTCCCTGTCCCCACATGAATCCATGACAGCAAAAAAGGGTGAATCAGAAAGGAAAAATCAATTATATTACTTTTATAATAAGCTTGTTGCCCTAAGCCTCCCAGGTTATCAGTGCTGCTGGTCCTCCGGGCTCTAAACCTTCAGGTCAGTGTTTTATATTTGTGTTAAGGAGTTGTATCTGGAATCAGACTAGGAAGGGATCTGAAGCACAGCATTGGTCACTGCAGCAACAAAAAGGATGCTGCCTGAGTTTCCACACTACCAGCCAGTATTGATGACTCAGCAGTACTGATGCCTGCCTTCCATTCAAGGTTGTAGTAATGACGGATTTGTCCTGGGCAGGGAGCCAGTACACCGCCTGACTGGCAGACACCTTTGCCCAGAGTTCTTTCATTCTCTCCCTACATAGAAGGGCCCTAGTGGTCCTGGGAAGAAGCAGTCCTATGACCCAGTATGTAAATGAACTCCTTGGAAGGGATTTTGGGGACTTGACAGTGCTGCCTCTTTGCAGGTTCTAAAAAAGGGCCAATCTTCCATAGAAAACTCTTTTAGAAAGTGTGCCAGCCTGGGAATGGCCTTATAGGGTGCTAATGAGCAGATAATGAGGACATAAGGAGCCCCGTCTGATCACTTTGATGGAAAATGAGAGAGGTGGAGAGAGATTACATATAATTAGTCTTTATCTTAATCACATTCTAGCTGCATCCTCAGACGTAATCCCAACAGTAGCTACATATGAAATGGACAAAACTCTAGTAATTAGGTAGAATTTCCAACATTTATATATATTTCTCATTATTTTTTCATTTTCTAATTTCATCTCTCTTTTTTCCTTGATGAATCTGGCTAAGGGTTTGTCAATTTTGTTTATCTTCTCAAAGAACCAGCTTTTAGTTTTATTCATCTTTACTATTGTTTCATTTCTTTTTCATTTATTTCTGCTTGGATCTTTATGATTTCTTTCCTTCTAACAATTTTGGGGTTTTTTTCCTTCTTATTTTTCCAGTTGCTTTAGGCGTAAAGTTAGGTTGTCTGTTTGATGTTTTTCTTGCTTCTTGAGGTAGGATTGTATTGCTATAAACTTCCCTCTTAGAACCCATAGGTTTTGAGTTGTTGTGTTTTCATTGTCATTTGTTTATAGAAATTTTTTGATCTCCCTTTTGATTTTTTTCAGTAACCTATTGGTTATTTATAAACATGTTGTTTAATCTCCATGTGTTTGTGTTTCTTACAGTTTTTTTTTCTTGTAATTGATATCTAGTCTCATACTGTTGTGGTTGGAGAAGATGCTTGATACAATTTCAATTTTCTTAAATTTACTGAGGTTTGATTTGTGACCCAAGATGTGTTCTATCCTGGAGAATGTTCCATGTGCACTTGAGAAGAAGGTGCATTCTTCTGCATTTGGATGGAATGGCCTGAAGATATCAATGAGATCCATCTCATCTAATGTATCATTTAAGACTTGTGTTTCCATATTAATTTTCTGCTTTGATGATCTGTCCATTGGTATGAGTGGGGTGTTAAAGTCTCCTACTATTATTGTGTTATGGTCAATTTCTCCTTTTATGTCTGTTAGTATTTGTCTTATGTATTGAGGTGCCCGTATGTTGGGTGCATAGATATTTATAGTTGTTATATCTTCCTCTTGGACTGATCCCTTGATCATTATGTAGTGTCCTTCCTTATCTCTTGTTACTTCTTTATTTTAAAGTCTATTTTGTCTGATACGAGGATTGCTACTCTAGCTTTCTTTTGCTTCCCATTTGCATGGAATATATCTTTCTATTCTCTCACTTTCAGTCCATATATATCTTGAGGTCTGAAGTGGGTTTCTTGTAGACAGCATATATATGGGTCTTGTTTTTGTATCCATTCAGCCAGTCTGTGTCTTTTAATGGAGCATTCAAACCATTTACATTTAAAGTAATTACTGATATATGTGTTCCTATTGCCACTTTCTAATTGTTTGGGGTTGATTTTGTAGATCTTTTTTCTTCTCTTGTATTTCTTGACTACATAAGTCCCTTTAACATTTGTTGTAAATCTGGTTTGGTAGTACTGAATTCTCTTAACTTTTGCTTGTCTGAAAAGCTTTTTATTTCTCCATCAATTTTGAATGAGATCCTTGCTGGGTACAGTAATCTTGGCTGTAGATTTTTTTCCCTTTCAGTATTTTAAATATATCCTGCCACTTTCTTCTGGCCTGTAGAGTTTCTGCTGAAAGATCAGCTGTTAAGCATATGGAGTTTCCCTTGTATGTTACTTGTTGCTTCTCCCTTGCTGCTTTTAATAATTCTTTCTTTGTGTTTAGAGTTTGTTAGTTTGATTAATATGTGTCTTGGCATGTTTCTTCTTGGGTTTATCCTGTATAGGACTCTTTGTGCGTCTTGGATTTGATTGACTATTTCCTTTTCCATGTTGGGGAAATTTTCAACTCTAATGTCTTCAAAAATTTTCTCATACCCTTTCTTTTTCTCTTCTTCTTCTGGGACCCCTATGATTCGAATGTTGGTGCATTTGATATGGTCCCACAGGTCTCTGAGACTGTCCTTGGCTCCTTTTGTTCTTTTTACTTTATTCTGCTCTTCAAAAGTTATTTCCACCATTTTATCTTCCAGCTCACTGATTCATTCTTCTGCTTCAACATTCTGCTTTTGATTCCTTCTAGAGTATTTTTAATTTCAGTAATTGTGTTGTTTGTCTCTGTATGTTTATTCTTTAACTCTTCTAGGTCCTTGGTAATTGATTTCTGCATTTTCCCCATTTTGTTTTCAAGGTTTTTGACCATCTTTACTATCATTATTCTGAATTCTTTTTCAGGTAATTTTCCTATTTCCTTTTCATTTATTTGTACTTCTGTGTTTCTAGTTTGTTCCTTCATTTGTGAAGTATTTCTCTACCTTTTCTTTTTTTTTTTTTCTACCTTTTCATTTTTTGAAAAATTATTGTGTTTGAGGTCTCGTTTTCCCAAGCTTCAAGGAAAGTTGAATTCTTTCCTTGAAGAAGGTTGAATTCTTTCTTCCTTTTGGTTTCTGCCCTCCTAAACCAGTCCATCCTAAAGGAGATCAGTCCTGGGTGTTCATTGGAAGGACTGATGCTGAAGCTGAAACTCCAATACTTTGGCCACCTCATGCGAAGAGTTGACTCATTGGAAAAGACCCTGATGCTGGGAGGGATTGGGGGCAGGAGGAGAAGGGGACGACAGAGGATGAGATGGCTGGATGGCATCTCCGACTCGATGGGCATGAGTTTGAGTAAACTCTGGGAGTTGGTGATGGACAGGGAGGCCTGGCGTGATGCAATTCATGGGTTCACAAGGAGTCGGACACTACTGAGCAACTGAACTGAACTGAACTGAAGGTTGGTCCAGTGGTTTGTGTGAGCTTCACATAGGGTGAGATTTGTGCTGAGTTTTTTTGTTCGTTTGTTTGTTTTTCCCCCGATGGGCAAGGCTGAGTGAGGTGGTTGGTACTCCTGTCTGCTGATGATTGGGTTTGTATTTTTGTTTTGTTTGTTGTTTAGATTAGGCATCCTACACAGGGTGCTACTGGTGGTTGGGTGATGCCGGGTCTTATATTCAAGTGGTTTTCTTTGTATGAGTTCTCACCATTTGATACTCCCTAGGGTTAGTTCTCTGGTAGTCTAGGGTCTTGGAGTCAGTGCTCCCACTCCAAAGGCTCAGGGTTTGATCTCTGGTCAGAAACAAAGATTCCACAAGTGATTTGTTATGGCATTAAGGGGGAGTAAAAGAAATATCCAAAAATGAGAAACCAAAGCTGAACCCTAGACAAATGGCAGTTACGAAATCAGGCAAATAATAATTAAAATAATGGAATATACACATATACATTATACACCCATGAGCAAAGTGAAAACAGTCCAACAAAAATAAAGTACAGTAGATTGATTTGGCAAACAAAGGAAATAAAAAATTATATTTACCAGTTAAGAACAAAACTAACTTAAGCACAAACTGGAAAACAAAACTAAAGCAAGGTGCGAAGTGGGGAATAAAGTAATGAAAACAAAGCTAACAAATATGTTGAGAGGAAAGGAAAGAAAGAAAACAAAGAATAGATCTGCAAAGTTAAATAAAGGTAGATGAAGAAGATTTATATACATTAAAGATTAACTGCAAGGGGAAAAGAACAATAGGAAAGGCAAATGCAGGAATAAATGTAGAAAAAAATAATAAGTTTAAAAAATTAAAATTCTGAAAAAGAGAAGAGAGAACAAAATGGAAGAAGAAAGAAAAAGGCGGGGGGGGTGGGGGTGGCGGGAGGGGCAGGGCAGGGAGGAAAACTCCACAGAACTGCAAAAGCCCAATGTAGAGGCAGAGGTTTATAACAACAATAGAAAGTTTGACTGAATATACACATATACATATACACCCATAAGCAGAATCAATACAGTTCAACAAAAATTAAGTGCAATAGATGGACCTGGTGAACAAAGGAAACCAAAAAATTACATCTACCAGAGCAAAATTAACTAAAGCACAAACTGGAAAACAAAACTAAAGGAAGGTGCCAAATGGGGAATAAAGCCATGAAAATAAAACTAACAAATATGTTGAGAGGAAAGGAGAGAAAGGAAAGAAAGAAAGAATAGATATGCAAAGTTAAATAGAGGTAGATAAAAAGAAGATTTATATACGTTAAAGATTAACTGCAAGGGGAAAAGAACAGTAGGAAAAGCAAACAAAGGAATAAATGTAGAAAAAACAATAATAGGCTTAAAAAATTAAAATAAAAAAGAGAGAAGGAAAAAAAGAGGAAAACTCCCCAGAACTTCAGAAGCCCAATGTAGAGGCAAAGGTTTATGACAACAATACAAAATGTGACTGAGGAAAAAGAAAAAAAAGACAACTCAAAAGCTTAATTGGATTTCTTAGTGCCAATAAAATCGACAACTACAATGGGGCAGGAAGAGGAAAAAAAATCCAAAATCTGCAGAACAAGTAAAAAAATAATAATAAATGTTTTTCTTGAGTCACTGCTGTTGGAGTCCTTCCCCATGCTGGGAATCACAGTCCAATTTACCTCCCTAGGATGCCCTCTAACACTCTACTGATTCTCTGTACCGCTGTGGGGGCTGCTCAGATTTTAATCTGGTTCTACTCCTGTGTGTTCTTGCCTCCAATGTCCACAGCTATTAGAGCTAGTGCATTTTCTTTTGTGGGAGCTCTCAATGGCCTTTTATATATTCCATACACACAGAGTCTGCTTAGTTGATCATGTGAATTTAATCTACAGCTTGTACAGCTGGTGGGAAGGTTTTGGGTCTTCTTCCTTAGCCGCACTGCGCTGGGTTTCAATTGTGGTTTTATTTCCACCTCTACATGTGGGTCGTCCACTGGGGGTTTAGCTCCTGAGGCTGCCCTGGAAGGCTTGGGTTTGCTCCTGTGAGGGCCAGGTGTGGAGGTGGTGCAGGTGCTTGGGTCACAGGGGTTCTGGCAGCACCAGGTACTCAGGGGAGTTGGCAGGTAGGGTAGTAGGAAATACAGTGCTCTAGAAGGGTATGGCAACCAGTATTGGCCAATACTCTCCAGTATTCTTGCCTGGAGAACCCCATCTCTGACAGAGAAGCCTGGCAGGCCACAGTCTACAGGTCGCAAAGAGTTGAACAGGACCGAAGCAACGCTGTGCGCATAAACACAAGACTTTCCCCCCACCACCCCGTGGCAGCTCTGCCCCAGGGAGAATTGATTGTGAAGGTGGTGCAGCTGCTTGGCTTGCAGGGACCCTGGCAGTGCCAAGTGTGCAGGGGACACGGACTGCCTCCACCGCAGGAGTTATGGCCCTATCAGAGTCTTTTTTCGAGCCTCTTGTAGCTGGCGATCAGAAGGCCTCCTTGGCCAGTCTTTCTCCTTAGCTCCGCCCGTTCAGGCACTTAGAGGGATCCCTTGCCTGGGGTCCTTCTCTGTTGTTTGGCGCTCTATTTTCTCATTCTGTGAGAACACATGTGAATAGAAGCATTAATATTTAATATAACTACACAGTTGAGACCATTTCACAATAAATGACTGGAGGAGTCTGAAATTTACCATCTTATTGACCATTTTGGGCATTTGGTATTAATTATTTTATGTTGAATATCCTCTATTTTTTTTTTTCAGGAGCTAATTAGGCTGTATTTCATTTGGGAAACCTCACAAGGGAAGGGCTCTTACCTGTAGACATTTTGAAGTTAATTCTTTTTTAGCTCTTATTCTAGCAAAAATAGGGAGTGAAGATATTCCCATTGTTTTCTCATTCTCTCCCCAGCTGTCCTTTGTTCTTGTGTTAGGCCCAGCTCAGGGGCTCCTTGGTCCTTCTGACAGCAACCAAAAGAAAGAATGAGGAGTTGGCTGCCAGCATCTGGTTTGATTCTCAAATATTTAAATTCCATGTTAGTGCTGGTCCTGCCCATACACAGCCCTGGGAGAAATCATTACTAAGACAATAGTTAATGTGATGAAAGAACAGGGGACAAACATGGAAATAAAACACTTAATGGCAACTATTTTGTTAAACAATGCAATATTATTTGAGAGAGACATTCCATTTTCTCTCTTGGATTATTAATATTTTTAGGTTAATTTCCCTCTGTTTTGTATATTGCATGACTTGAATAATTTTATATTTAGAAATATTTTGGAATGGAAACCTTTCCTATATTGCATATGGTGAAACTTAGCTTCCCTTTTAATATCTTTAGTTTTTGTTTTTTTTTAAGATTTCTTGTGTGGACCATTTTAAAAATCTTTATTAAATTTGTTACAATATTGCTTCTGCTTTATGTTTTGTTTTTTTGACCACAAGGCATCTGAGATCTCAGCTCCCCAATCAGGAATCGAACTTGTACCCCCTGTATTGGGAGGCAAAGTGTTAACCACTAAACTGCCCGGGAAGTCCCATCTTTAGTATTCTTAAACAGACTTCTTCTGGAGAATGCGAATAGAAATATTTAGTACATTCCTATGAAATGCCAATATTGTTCTCTCTTTAAAAAATTAGTAAATATTTATAATATATAAAAAACTCTTTCTTAAAAAAAATAATGTGTTAGTGGTGAATTTGGTCATGGTCATAGAAGCTAGACCTTTGAGAATGATTACTGAGATTCATTTTAAAACACCTTTATGTTCTCTCTTGTATTAAAACACATCACAAGGGAATGTTTAGTCTTCATTCTCCTGTGAGGGAGAAGTTGGAAGTCAACCCTGAAAGGTACATTCACAGAGGATTGCCATGATGGAACTTGTCTACTCAACTTCACAGCAATGCTGAGTTTATAAACCTCAAAGTTTCTTTGCTCCCAGCTCTTTGCTTGACTTTTCCATCTTGACATTAGCTCAAAGTGAGGAGTAAAGGATGATAACTTCAAGTTGTGAGTTCTGTGTCTTCAACCTGTTGACCTGATAGGGCCCAATCCTGTTAGTTCCTGTGGGATGGTGATGAATTTGTCATTTCTTGTCTCCTTGCAGAAATTTCCCCTTCTGTCTCATGTTCTGATTTCCAGTGTACAATTAAGGCTAAAACTCTCTCATCTTTGTTGTTGTTGCTTGGCTGGCTGACACCAGTGTTCTTGGGTGATCTTTGGTTTGACACTACTGGATAGCATGGTTTGCTGTTTGCAGATGTATGCATTGCTATAAGTAAATTTGGGCACAAAAGATTTAGAAAGAGAAGAATCCACTGATAGCATAATTTACAAAGAGATCAGTAGTTTTGAAAAAGTATTCATCATAATACTCAGTTCTTAAATGGCTCTTTGTTGTGGTGCGAGGGCTCTGCTGCCCTGCAGCGTGTGGGATCTTAATTTCTCTACCCGTGATGAAAGCTACATCACCTGTACTAGATAATGGATTCTTAACCACTGGACCACCAGGGAAGTCCCCATTGTGCTTGATTTTTAAAAAGTGGGATCTGTCCATCTCTGTTCTTTATCTACTTTATCAATTAGAAGCAGAGTCTCTATCTTATTTGTTGGATTTTTGTAAAGATAAAGCTACTTTCACAAGTATAAGCAACAGGGCATATTAAGACAATAGTCTAGATAATCCAAGCCCCAGATTACTTTGATATTGCCCAAAAATTGTAGGAAAAGTATACCTGAATCCATATTACCACCTACCTTGAGTTTTCACATATAGTTTTGGGAGTTTTTTCATCATCAATTATAAAAATAAATCACAATAATAAATATTTTTGGCCAGATTTCAGCCCTGTTCACAATTCTATTTTTTTAAATAAACTTGAAAAATTTTTAGAACAGAGTTAGATTTGTAGAAAAATTGAACAGAGAGTTCTCTTTATAGTCTACACACAGTTTCCTCTACTATTAATGTCTTTATTATAACATAGTGTATATGTATGGTATATTTGCCCAAATTAATGAATCAATATTGATATATAAATTATCATATCAATAATAAGATAAAGTCCATACCTCATTTAGACTTTCTTTGTTGTTACAAAATGTCCCTTTTCTGTTTTAGGTTCCCATCCAGGATACCCCATTTTGCTTACGTCTTATGTCTCTATAGGGTCTCCTTGGCTGTGACAGTTTATATAGACTTTTCCTTGTTTTTGATGACTTTAACACTTTTAAGGTGCACTGGTCAGGTATCTTATAGAATGTCCCTCAACTGGGGTTGGTCTGGTGCTTTTCTCATGGAAGGACTGGAGTTAAGGATTCTGGAAAGAGAGAAATTAGTAGAAACAATCTGCCACTTTCAGGTGGTTCAGACAGTAAAGAATCTGCCTGCAATGCAGGAGACCTGGGTTTGATCCCTGGGTTGGGAAGAATCCCTGGAGAAGTGAAAGGTTACCCACTCCAGTATTCTGGCCTGGAGAATCCCATGGACTGTATAGTCCATCTGGTCACAAAGAGTTGGACATGACTGAGTGACTTTCACTTTCACTTTTCATCACATTGCATCAAGGGTACATACTGTCAGTATAACTCATCACTATTGATGTTGACCTTGATCACCTGGCCAACGTGTAGTGTATGTCAGTCAAGGACTCTTTCAATAGGCAAATCCCCACTGCATACTAAAAAGACAGTAAAGAAATTTCTTTATGTGTCACCTGTTAGGACACAGTTTTACTTGAAAGAAACTGTACCTATAATGTTAATTTTGGGCAGTGAGAGATTGCATGAATATAGAATGAAACAAAACTACCTATAATTGACAAAACAATTGAATTTCTAATAAAGTTTCATTTGATTTTTAAACGTTTGCAAGTATGAAAAAAAACACAAAAATTGCATCTAATTGTTCTGAATCCTATATTGTAGTAAACACTAGACTTTTTACTACTAAAAGACAAATGCTAATGTAATTTATTCATTAAAATATTTGAACATGTTGCTGTGCTGGTGTCACAGAGATATATGTTAGAATTACAAACCAAGGTTTTACTTTTTCTTACCTGTGGGCCTATTATTTGTAGGAAAAGTAGGGATTAGGGAAACTACCAGACATTGGGAGAAGAGTCAGGTCATTAACAATGTTAAAAGAAATGATAACTCATGGGCTGTGTAATATGACTATGAAACATTGTCTGCATAAAAGTTAGTTGTTGATAACTGGAACTTCCATCAACCAACCCAGATGCAGTCATTAATCAATGTTACATACACAAACAAAGAAGACTTATTCACAGGGGAAATTTGAAATATGTCAGCAAAGCATTTTCTCCCCATCTTGCTTCATTTCATGCTGGCCAAATATTTAGAATTTCCTCTTCTTTGCTCTCTAGTGGATCAGCCATTGGCCTGTATCCATGAGAAGGCAATATGCCCAGTTGAACAGTATATCCAGTACTTTTAAGAATATCCCTGGAGATTAATTTCATTTGATCATTTACAGGAGAAATGTTTAGTGAAATAATATTAACACTCTGTAGGATGACATAATATACAAAACTACACTTGCCTGATGAGATGTTTAATAAAATTGAGCACCAGTTCCCAATCAGACCTATGAAAAGAGGGAATAAGAATATTGTTCTTCAAATGAAATAATATTTGTGGCAATGTGGATGGACCTATAGATTATCATACTAAGTGAAGCAAGTCAGAAATAGGAAGACAAATGCCATATGATATCACTTATATGTGGAATCTAAAGTATGGCACAAAGAAATTTATCTACAAAACAAAAACAGACTCCCAGATATAGAGAACAGATTTGTGTTTGCCAAGGGGGAAGGGATTGGGGGAGGTGATTGGGGGAGGGATGTGTTAGGAGTTTGGGATTAGCAGATGCAAATTAGTATATATAGGGTGGATAAACAACAAGGTCCTACTGTATAACACAGGTAACTAATAATATTCAATATCCTAGGATAAACCACAATGGAAGTGAAAGTCACTCAGTCATGTCCAACTTCTTGCGACCGCATGGGCTATACTGTCCATGGAATTCTCCAGGCCAGAAATACAACTTCAAATGCAGTAAATCCATGGTGATAAAGTCTCCTTCATTTAGATCACCTAAATATATTCAAATATGAAGAAATATGAATCTTTTACTTAGAAATAAGAAGAAATAAGACAGATTCTTTACCAGCTGAGCCACAAGGGAAGCCCAAACCATAATGGAAAAGAATATTAAAAAGTACATATATGTACAACTGAATCATTTTGCTGTACAGTTGGAATTAACACAATATTGTAAATCAACTATATTTCAATAAAATAAAAATGTAAACATTCTTTATATGATAAAACTGTCCATTTAATATCATAGGTAAAATCATACTGAGCTTACATATATTCAGAATTATTCACCCTCAACCTGATACAAAAATAATTCAGTACAATTCAATTCTTTTATTCAATAAAATTATGTACTTAGCAACTATTTCCTAATGCTGAGGACACAGTAAAAAGCAAAATAGACAGAGCCTTGCTTTCTCAGAGCCTAACATATTTTAATCTCAGGTTGTATGGGAAGAAGGTAGAAAGATGAGAAACACATGCATAGATGCAATGTCGCATGGTGAAAAGTGCAATGGAGAAAAGTAAAGCAGGAAAGGCTTAGGAAGCACAAGGAGAGGAAGTAATTTTAAATAGGGGAGTCAGGGAAAAAGCATCACTTAGAATCTAACATTTGAACAAACACGTGGAGGTGGTAAAGGGGTGAGCCATCCAAATACCAGGGAAGAGCTTTCCAGGCATCCGTAGTAGCAAGTGCAAGGGCCCTGAGGCAGGAATATATCTGATATGTTCAAGTAATAATAGCATCTCCTGTAACTGGAAAGAATTTAATGAGTACTGAAGTCTTAGGTTGCACAGATGGAAGAGGCAGACCATCTAGGGCTTTGCAAAGAAGTATCAAGAATCTGTCTGCAATACAGGAAACATAGGTTTGATCCCTGGGGTTGGGAAGATCCCCTGGAAAAGGGAATGGCAACCCACCCCAGTATTCTTGCCTGGAGAATTCCATGGACAGAGGAGCCTGGTGGGCTACAGTCTATGAGGTCACAAAGAGTTGGACACAACTGAGTGACTAACACTTTCACTTTTCATCAGGATTTTGGAAGATTTTGAGCAGGAATGTGACAAAATCTGACCTAACATCTTGAAAATCACTCTAATTGCCCTTTTGGACTGTGCTAAGGAGGCTGTTGCAATAATCCCTGTGAGAGGGCCTTGTGGCTGAGATAGAGCGGTGATGCTAGGAAGGACTGGGATTCTGGAAGTGTTTTGAAGGTACAGTCAGCAAGTTTTGCCTACACATAAATGTGGATGTGAATTTCTTTTCAGCATGAGTAGCAGGATGGAGTGGCTTTCACAATGGCTATTTTTCAGAAATTTCTATTTTCTTGTCCACATAATAACGTATAAAAAAGAAATGAGCTTTAAAAGGAACTCCATTAGAAAACTATGGTTATATACTTAGAAGAGCTAAAATAATCAACCAAAGCTATTAGAGATAATAGAACAGTGAGAAAAACTGCTGGTCAAAAGACAGAATCACGCAGAGAAGTCCTATACTCTAATGCCTTTATTATCCAGCTAAAAATATAATAATAAAAGACTTCCAATTTATGATAGCCAAAAAATTGAATTATGTGTTGATTAAACTTGTGTGATAGTATATAAAACATATTAAAAAAAAACTACAAAATTTTCATGGTGGACCAAAAGGCCTGAATGTGTAGAAAAATACATCCTTTTCGGAGAGGAAGGTTGAGTGAAGGTGGCAATTTTTTCTGTTTGTAGTTTTAAGACACCTTATGGCTCAGACAGTAAAGGTTTTACCTGAAATGCGGGAGACCAGAGTTTGATCCCTAAGTCGGGAAAATTCCCTGGAGAAGTAAATGGCTATTTACTCCAGTATTCTTGCCTGGAAAATCCCATGGTTGGAGGAGCCTGGCAGGCTACAATCCATGGGGTTGCAAAGAGTCAGACACGACTGAGTGACTTCATTTCCCTTCACTTCTTCAGTTGAAATACCAATGACGTCACTGGTGTTTTAAAGAGTTCAAAATAACTGATTCTATAGTATTCTTGGAAAGATAGACAAAAATATGAAAGTGTTAATGAAGAACTAATAATGATAAAATATATTTTTAAAAAATAACAATAATTGAGCTGGTATTAGAAGGAAAAATACAGATCATTGAAATAAAATAGGGCATGCATAAATAATTTTTAGTACATATGTAAAGATAATACATGGCAAATAAGTATAATAGAATTATATAGAACAAACTTATTCTATACATGCTTCTGGAGTAATTTTATTTCAGTGTGGCAAAAGACAAATTTACCTCAAAAATTAAAATAGAAAACTAAGTCGTATACAAAGAGATAGTTTATTTAACCAAAGACAGAAATCATTTTGGATTATTAGAGAAGTTATAAAGAAAAAAATGGGCAAAGGTTTTAAAATAAAATTCAAACTTCTGTACAATTAAAATAAAACAAAGATAAAATAGCAGCAAAATAAAGAAAAAAATTTTAAGTTCTTGCAGGAAGTCCAAGTGTCACATGCACAGTTATTGAATGTTTTATAAATTTACCTTTACAACAGATAGAAATTTAATAGATAAAATATGTAAACAGCTTATAAAATCCCCAAAACCACCACCAAATCTCCAATAGACAAATATATGTGTACATATATATATATATATATATATACACAAATGGAGAATAAACAAGTCTCACAAGAGAAAAATTGCTTAACCTCATTTATCAGAAAATAAATAGAAATTAAACTCATTCCAGAGTAAATTACACACCTATTAAATCAGTCAACATCAGAGGAAGTGCTGATGAATCTTGAAGCTGCCTCTTGCACTAGAGATGACGCTGGAAATTGATTCATTTCAACAGGGCAATATTTTAGGCAACATGAAACTAATTTTAGCTTTATTCTAGTAATCTTAGTATGGGGAAGTGTGTGTATGAAAATAATTTAAAAGGAAAGCAAATGTTATCTGTATAAAGCTGAGTTACAGTGGTATTACCTTCAATAGTTACAACAATAACTAGAGAGCAAAAAAAACAAATATTCATCACTTGATTATAATGATGAAGTAGCCTATAGTTCAACAATCTGATGTGAGCTGTTTATTATGAGCCTAAGGTGAGGAATAAGAAAAGTAGTTATCAGATAAGGATTATAGTAGAAAATAGCAAAACACAAAATTTTGACTATGATTCAAATATCACAGAAGGTTTACCTGTGCTTAAAGATGAGAGATGTTACTATGAAAGATAGTTGAGTCTTGGTAAAGGAGTCTTGGTAAAGGACTTTGTGATGTAATTTGTGTAGAATTTTAAAAAATCAACATTAAAGAATTAACAGGAACATCTGCATATACTAACGGATGAATTGGAGGTATTTGGGTGTTACAAGAAAAGTACTGATTTGCCTGTTTCCTATGCTTTGTCTTCTTTACACAGTATTGCTCATTTCATTTTAGAACTGGTGTGGCAAAAATGTCAAGGCTGTTGGCACCTGCATTCTGTTAGCCCTTTGGGAAGGAGAGTCCTGGCTGTAGGTGGACTGGTGGAGTAGGTGGGTTGGTGAAGCTGACCAGGCCATGGTGCTGCATGGACAACATATGTCCTAGGGTTTGGGGACAGGGTTGGAGTCTTGTGGAATTAGAATGCTGGGCAGAGGACAAAGGCAAAACCAGCTGTGTGGATCCAGCCAGCCCAGCAAGGAAGTGGCTTATGAAGGCATATGTATTGGCACAATACAGAATATCATGGACTCCTTTCTCTGGTTTAGAGCTAAGATGGACTGCATTTGCTGGTGAGTGGCATCTGAAACTCCCCTGGGTGGCCCAGGGAGGCCAGCAGTGGGGCTACCATCCACAGTTGTACTTCAGAGGAGTAGGCAGAGAATTTTGTTTGAGTCTGGGTCTGAGCAACAGCAGGACAGGATGGGTTCTGGGCTCAGGTCCCTGAAAGACATTAGGGAGAGTGCCCAGGTAAGCTTGCCCTTATGTAGGCCTTGTATGGAGTGGTCATCCACTCTGGAACCTTGTGCGTTCATGTTAGGCAGCAGCTCCCACTGAGAGGCCTGGCATAGGGGAGGAGGGTGTAGGCGTGAACCATCCCTCTGGGACCAGCATCTCCCAGAGCACATTGTCCTGGTTGAAGCAGAAGAAGAAAGAAAGCAAAAACATGGGAACTCTCTACTGAGATTAAAAACCTTTGAACAAAGGTGCTTCAAGCCCTCCTTAGCAGATTAACATATCACTGTTTCTATGCCTCCTTCATGTTTTCTCAACATTTCTATGCATTTTCACCTTTCTTTTTATTTCATGGGAAGATACAGCCCTCTGCCCAATGACAGCCCCTCTGTCTGGGAATCCATTCTCCTTCGATTCTTTTGGGCTTTGTATGTCCTTTGTCTTTTCATCTTGCTGGCTTCTTTAAAATATACCTGTGACTCTTCTGCTTTCAGCAGCAACAACCAACAAACAACGATGTCTTCTCCTAACCCTATGAGCTCCTCAATCTATACCTTTCTTCTTGTCCATGAGCTGATCATGCCCTCTTTGAACAATTACAATAAAACTTCTATCTTCCTCAAATTGGGACACATGGTTTCGAAGGTATTGGCCTTCTGTGGACCCCTTTGTCTGGCAAAGCAATAAAACAATTCTTTTCTACTTCACTCCCCAAAAGACAACTTTATTGAGGTAAAATTGACATGCAATAACCTGCACTTTTTTGGTTGCACTGGGTCTTCATTGCAGCTCACAGGTTTTCTCTAGTTGTGGCAAGCAGGCTCTCTAGTTCCAGTGCACGGGCTTAGTTGCCCCATGGCATATGGGATCTTAGCTCCTTGAACAAGGATCAAACCCATGTCCTCTGCATTGGAAGGCAGATTCTTAACCATTGGACCACTAGGGATGTCCAAACCTGCACATACTTGAAGAACACAATTTGAAAGTTCTTACACGTTTACACATCCTTAAGATCACCGCCATCATGAAGATAATGACATAGTCATCACCACCCACGTTTTCCTCATGCCTTGTGTTAATCCCTCCCCTCTGTGGACCCTTTGCTATATGTTCACTCCTTCCTACACCAGTCCTATTCCCCAGGAAACAACTGACCTGCTATCACTATGCATTAGTTTAAACAATCCAGAATTTTATATGAATGGAATTACATAATATGTATATTTTGGTCTAGTTTCTTTCATGCACTGTAATTATTTTGAGATTAATTCACATTGTCTGTATTGATAGTTCATTCCTTGTCTTTGTCAGGTTGAGAAAGTTCCTTTCTATTACTAGTTTGCAGAATTAAAAAAAAAATCAGGAATAGATGCTGAAATTTGTCATTTGCTTTTTAAATACATCAATTGAGGTAATTTTATGTTTTTTTTTTCTTTTTTAGTTTGTTATTATGACAAATTACATAGGTTGCTTTCAGAATGTTAAACCAACTTTGTATTCTTTGGATAAGCTTTGGCTGGTCATGATATATTATCTTTTTAATATATTGTTAGGTTCTAGTTTCTATAATTTAGTTTAGAATGTTTGCATCCTTGTTCATGAGGGTTACTTAATTTATAATTTTCCTTTCTTATACTGTCTTTATCTGATTTTGATATCAAGGTAATGCTGACCTTATAAAATGAGTTCAGAAATATTTTCTCCTCTTCCATGTTCTCAAATAACTTATAAAGAATTGTTATTTCTTTAAATATTTGCTATAATCAGTGAAGCCATTTGGGCCTGATTTTGGAGGGGATAAAGGGTGGGAAGTTTTATTTATTTCAAATCTCTCTTCTTTCTATTCATTTTGTATTTCTGAAAAAGTCTTTATAGCTTTTGCTTTTGAAAGTCACTTTTGTTGGATTAAAGAATCCTAACAGTTTTCCTTTAAATTTATTAAAGGATGTTGCTCTGCTGATTTCTGATAAGAAATCTAATGTTACCTTTACCTTTGTTCCTGTGTGTGTGACATAGGTTTGTTTCACTCTGGTTGCTTTCAAAATAGTTTCCTTGTCACTGATACTGTGCAATTTGATTACAATGTGACTTGGTGTAGTTTTCTTCATGTTTCTCATGCTTAGAGTTTGTTCATCTGTAATGTTTAATTTGGGGAAGTTTTAGCCATTATTTCTTCAAATATATTTTCTGTATTTGCCTTTCTTCAGGGATATAAATTATATGTACACTAGGCTGATAGAAGGGACCCTACAGTTCACAGATGCTCATTTTGTTTTATTTAGAAAAAAATTTTTTATCTCTTTCAATTGGCATAGTATATACATTTTCAAGTTCACTAATTTCTCTTTCTTTAATATATAATCTCCATTAATCCAAACCAATTTTTTTTTCTATTTTTGACATTGTAGTTTCTAATCTCTGAAAGTTCAAATTGGTTCTATTTTGTATCTTTCATATCTCTACTTAATTTTTTTAACATATTCAATAAAATTACAATAACTCTTTTGATGTTCTTTTCTGATAACTTTAACAAGTGTGTTAGTTCTGGATGATTTTTATTGATTTGTCTGTTATTTAATGGTCATAGTTCCCTACTGCTTTCCATACCTGGCAATTTTTATTACGTGTCAGGCATTGTAAATTTTGCCTTCTTGGGTGCTGGATATTTTTGAACTTATATAAATGTTCTTTAGCTTTGTTTTGGAACACAGTTAACTTACATGTCTTGCTATTCAGATTTGCTAGGCACTGATCAATCTATGGCGAATTATTCCTTTTTTCCCAGGTGGTGCAGTGGTAAAGAATCCACCTTCCAATGCAGGAGACACAGCTTTGATCCCTGGGTCGGGAAGATCCCCTGGAGGAGGAAATGGCAACCCACTGTTGTATTCTTGCCTGGACAATCCCATGGACAGAAGGATCTGGCAGACTACAGTCTATGGAATTGCGAAGAGTTGGACACAACTGAGTGAGTGAGCATGAGCATCCTTGCTACTGAGGCAAGAACTTTTTGAGCATCCTACCTAATGCACCATGAATTAGGCTTTCCTGACTGGATGTATGAACAGGTACAATTCCTGGGTCTGTGTGAGAACTCTGTCCATCTTGGTCCCCCCTGACTCTCAACTTTGTCTCCTAAATTTGGGGAATCTGATTCCACTTGGGATTCCCTCTCTGTTCTGGGGCCCAAAACACCTTTAGCCAATAATCTGAGACAGTTATAAGGCAAATTGTGGATCATTGTCCTTTGTTGCCCTGCTTTCAGTATCTTAAAAAATATTGGTTCATATATTTTGTCTGTTTTTTTGTTTGTTTATTTTCGGTGGGAGGGTAAATTTTGTCCCTGTTACTCCATCTTGGCTAGAAGCAGAAGTTCTTGGAAATATATTTAAATCCTCTTAAAATACAAATATTTACATGGCTGCCATTAGAGTATATGTATCATTTTATGGTCAAATCAACATTATGTCTCAGACAGACAGTTTCTATATTTCTAAATAGCTTTCATAATTGCCCTTTTAGTAGATGCAAAATATTCCACAGTGTGCCAAATTTATTTGAGAGCAATTTATACATTAAAGAACGATTGGTTCCAAAAAAGAATTTCAGATGGCTTACTGACAAAAAGGCCTACTAAATAAGAGTAATACACTATGAATTAAAAAGAAAAACAAGGTTGAGGAAAACCAAGAAAGTAATAATGCCAACTATGATAATATCTGCTTTAATTGAAAGTAAAATTAGGCTTCAAGTATTCTGGCAGCCAAAGGTGCCAACTGTGATGAGTTCTATTATTTTCATTTTATGGATGTAGAGGAGATTTAAGGGAACTGACTGTTATTTAAGGCCTACTGCGTTCTGCTTAACCAAAGGTATAATAACATTTGACTTGATTTTCACCTCATCCTCTTGGCACCTACCCTGTGTCACAGAGCAAATGACAAGAGTAGCTTTCTGATTTCCAAGAGGAAAATGTCATAGCAAGGATTCTGGGGCTAAAGCCACCGGTCATTCAAACTATCTCAGGAGGGACAGACATTTTCCTTGTACTAAATTCCAAGAGAAATTTGTTGCATGGGGCAATTTACACACGCAGCAGTGAGTGACTCAAACATCAGAGTCTACCCAACAGCTTCACACTAAGTACAGAAGAGGTTTTTCTTGGCTTTTTTTTTTTTTTTCTTTGCAATAGATTTTGCTTGGGGTGACATTAAACTGTGCTTTAACTGACGTGCTCTTAGGAGGAGCTACACTGAAAGGAGGGCTTCCCAGGTTGCTCAGTGGTAAAGAATCTTCCTGCCAAGCAGGAGGCATGGGTTGGGAAAATCCCCTTGAGAAGGAAATGTCAACTCACCCTAGTATTCTTGCCTGGGAAATTCCATGGACAGAATTTTTCCTGGCGGGCTACAGTCCATGGGGTCACAAAGACTTGGATATACTGAGTGACTAAACAGCAGCAGCAACACTGAAAGGAATTACTATGCAGATTTCTTGAGATGTTACATTAGCCAAAGATGGAACTTAGTTACTTAGAGGAAAGGATTGCTGTTCTCCAAACTTTCTATTTTGCTGATTTTGATTGCTCTTGGTTAAGGTTTTACAAAGATCTATAGAGCTCATATCTTTGTTTCTTTCTTTGTTTGATAAGGGTTTGTTTTATACTAATTGATTTTTCTTCTTCAGACTACTCCATTATTCTTCCCAGTTTAATCTCTACATCTGTAACTCGACTAAAAGCTCCAGGCATCTTTGTGGAGGAACCATTATGTTTGGAACTCTGAGGTTCTCTTTCTTCTCCTCTGTCAGACTGCTAGTTTTCTTCACAAAAGCCCCATGTTCTACCCACCCCTTCTAGTGTGCTGTCCTTGACCCTTTCTTCTTGTATTTGACATTTTAGCATCCTTATTGGTGGCCAGTTTAATATTATTGAGCTCCTACTGATCTGTGCTTGATGCTTGGAGCTATGGGATTTCACAGAGAGAAATGGTGCCTGATTCTGATGTCAGGTTGTTCATTCTCTAGTAGGAGGATAATAAAGGAAAGTGAACAATTGTTGCAAAAAAAACAGTAACTTAAACGTTGTACAAACGGCAGAGGCACTCATGGCACCACTGGATCCAGCCGCATTCACTCCACTCCATCTTCCCACAGCATTTGAACTTGGGTGGACACTGATATTAAGCTGCAAACTTTTTTGTCTCTTTTCCAACTCTACCCCTTCGTTTCTACATGGTCACCTCCAGAGATCAAGTCCTGAGCCTTTGGAGTGGGAGCACTGACTCCAAGACCCTAGACTATGAGAGAACTAACCCTAGGGAGTATCAAATAGTGAGAACTCATACAAAGAAAACCACTTGAATATAAGACCCGGCATCACCCAACCACCAGTAGCACCCTGTGCAGGACACCTAATCTAAGCAACAAACAAAACAAAAATACAAACCCAATCATCAGCAGACAGAATTACCACCTCACTCAGCCTTGCCCATCGGGGGGAAAACAAACAAAAACTCAGAACAAGTCTCACCCTATATGAAGCTTACACAAAGTACTAGACCAACCTTAGGAGGGCAGAAACCAAAAGGAAGAAAGAATTCAACCTTGAAGCCTGGGAAAAGGAGACTTCAAACACAGTAAGTTAAAAAAAATAATGAAAAGGCAGAGAAATATTACACAAATGGGGGAACAAACTAGAAACACAGAAGTACAAATAAATGAAGAGGAAATGGTCAAACTACCTGAAACAGAATTCAGAATAATGATAGTAAAGATGGTCAAAAACCTTGAAAACAAAGTGGAGAAAATGCAAGAATCAATTAACAAAGACCTAGAAGAGTTAAAGAATAAACATACAGAGACAAACAACACAATTACTGAAATTAAAAATACTCTAGAAGGAATCAAAAGCAGAATGTTGAAGCAGAAGAATGAATCAGTGAGCTGGAAGATAAAATGGTGGAAATAACTTTTGAAGAGCAGAATAAAGTAAAAAGAACAAAAGGAGCCAAGGACAGTCTCAGAGACCTGTGGGACCATATCAAATGCACCAACATTCGAATCATAGGGGTCCCAGAAGAAGAAGAGAAAAAGAAAGGGTATGAGAAAATTTTTGAAGACATTAGAGTTGAAAATTTCCCCAACATGGAAAAGGAAATAGTCAATCAAATCCAAGACGCACAAAGAGTCCTATACAGGATAAACCCAAGAAGAAACATGCCAAGACACATATTAATCAAACTAACAAACTCTAAACACAAAGAAAGAATTATTAAAAGCAGCAAGGGAGAAGCAACAAGTAACATACAAGGGAAACTCCATATGCTTAACAGCTGATCTTTCAGCAGAAACTCTACAGGCCAGAAGAAAGTGGCAGGATATATTTAAAATACTGAAAGGGAAAAAAATCTACAGCCAAGATTACTGTACCCAGCAAGGATCTCATTCAAAATTGATGGAGAAATAAAAAGCTTTTCAGACAAGCAAAAGTTAAGAGAATTCAGTACTACCAAACCAGATTTACAACAAATGTTAAAGGGACTTATGTAGTCAAGAAATACAAGAGAAGAAAAAAGATCTACAAAATCAACCCCAAACAATTAGAAAGTGGCAATAGGAACACATATATCAGTAATTACTTTAAATGTAAATGGTTTGAATGCTCCATTAAAAGACACAGACTGGCTGAATGGATACAAAAACAAGACCCATATATATGCTGTCTACAAGAAACCCACTTCAGACCTCAAGATATATATGGACTGAAAGTGAGAGAATAGAAAGATATATTCCATGCAAATGGGAAGCAAAAGAAAGCTAGAGTAGCAATCCTCGTATCAGACAAAATAGACTTTAAAATAAAGAAGTAACAAGAGATAAGGAAGGACACTACATAATGATCAAGGGATCAGTCCAAGAGGAAGATATAACAACTATAAATATCTATGCACCCAACATACGGGCACCTCAATACATAAGACAAATACTAACAGACATAAAAGGAGAAATTGACCATAACACAATAATAGTAGGAGACTTTAACACCCCACTCATACCAATGGACAGATCATCAAAGCAGAAAATTAATATGGAAACACAAGTCTTAAATGATACATTAGATGAGATGGATCTCATTGATATCTTCAGGCCATTCCATCCAAATGCAGAAGAATGCACCTTCTTCTCAAGTGCACATGGAACATTCTCCAGGATAGAACACATCTTGGGTCACAAATCAAACCTCAGTAAATTTAAGAAAATTGAAATTGTATCAAGCATCTTCTCCAACCACAACAGTATGAGACTAGATATCAATTACAAGAAAAAAAACTGTAAGAAACATAAACACATGGAGATTAAACAACATGTTTATAAATAACCAATAGGTTACTGAAAAAAATCAAAAGGGAGATCAAAAAATTTCTATAAACAAATGACAATGAAAACACAACAACTCAAAACCTATGGGTTCTAAGAGGGAAGTTTATAGCAATACAATCCTACCTAAAGAAACAAGAAAAACATCAAACAGACAACCTAACTTTACACCTAAAACGACTGGAAAAAGAAGAACAAAAGAAACCCAAAATTATTAGAAGGAAAGAAATCATAAAGATCCAAGCAGAAATAAATAAAAAAGAAATGAAAGAAACAATAGTAAAGATTAATAAAACTAAAGCTGGTTCTTTGAGAAGATAGACAAAATTGACAAACATTTAGCCAGACTCATAAAGAACAGAAGAGAGAAGAATCAATTCAACAAAATTAGAAGTGGAAAAGGAGAGGTTACAACAGACAATGCAGAAACAAAGTGTTATAAGAGAGTATTATGAACAACTACATGGTAATAAAATGGAAAACCTGGAAGAAATGGACAGATTTTTAGAAAAGTTCAATTTTCCAAGACTGAACCAGGAAGAAATAGAAATTATGAACAACCCAACTACAAGCACTGAAATTGAAACTGTGATAAAAAATCTCCCAAAAAACAAAAGCCCAGGACCAGATGGCTTCACAGGAGAATTCTATCATCCATTTCAGTTCAGTTCAGTTCAGTCGCTCAGTTGTGTCTGACCCTTCATGACCCCATGGACCACAGCATGCCAGGCCTCCCTGTCCATCACCAACACCCAGAGTCTAGTTAAACTCATCTCCACTGAGTTGGTGATGCCATCCAACCATCTCATCTTCTGTTGACCCCTTCTCCTCCTGCCTTCAATCTTTTCCAGCATCAGGGTCTTTTCAAATGAGTCAGCTCTTCGCGATCAGGTGGCCAAAGTATTGGACTTTCAGCTTCAATATCAGTCCTTCCAATGAACACTCAGGTCTGATCTCTTTTATGATGGATTGGTTGGTTCTCCTTGCAGTCCAAGGGACTCTCAAGAGTCTTCTCCAACACCACAGTTCAAAAGCATCAATTCTTTGGCCCTCAGCTTTCTTTAAGGTTCAACTCTCACATCCGTACATGACCACTGGAAAAACCATAGCCTTGACTAGACGAACCTTTATTGGCAAAGTAATGTCTCTGCTTTTTAATATGCTGCCTAGGTTGGTCATAACTTTCCTTCCAAGGAGCAAGCGTCTTTTAATTTCATGTCTGCAATCACCATCTGCAGTGATTTTGGAGCTCCCCAAAATAAAGTCAGCCACTGTTTCCCCATCTATTTCCCATGAAGTGATGGGACCGGATGCCATCATCAACCCTTTAGAGAAGAGCTAATACCTGTCCTTCTGAAAGTCTTTCAAAAACTTGCAGAGGAAGGAACACTTCCAAGCTCATTCTCAGAGGCCACCATCACCCTGATACCAAAACCAGACAAAGACAACACAAAAAAAGAAAACTACAGGCCAATATCACTGATGAACATAGGTGCAAAAATCCTCAACAAAATTTTAGCAAACAGAAATCAGTAACACATCAAAAAGCTCATACACTATGATCAAGTTGGGTTTATTCCAGGAATGCAAGGATTCTTCAATATACACAAATCAGTCAATGTGATACACTATATTAACAAATTGAATGATAAAAACCATATGATAATCTCAATAGGTGCAGAAAAAGCCTTTGACTAAAATCCAGCACCCATTTATGATTAAAACTCTTAAAAAAATGGGCATAAAAGGAACCTACCTCAACATAGCAAAGGACATATATGATAAGCCTACAGCAAACATTATTCTCAGTGGTCAGAAACTGAAAGCATTCCCCCTAAGATCAGGAACAAGACAAGGTGTCCACTTTCACCACTATTATTCAACATAGTTCTGGAAGTCCTAGATACAGCAATCAGAGAAGAAAAAGAAATAAAAGGAATCTGGATTGGAAAAGAAGAAGTAAAGCTCTCACTGTTTGCAGATGACATGATACTGTACATAGAAAACCCTAAAGATAGTATCAGAAAATTACTAGTGCTAATCAGTGAGTTTAGCAAAGCTGCAGGATACAAAGTCAATACACAGAAGTCACTTGCATTTTTACATACTAACAATACAAAATCAGAAAGAGAAATTAAGGAATCAATCCCATTCACCATTGCCGCAAAAAGAATTAAATATTTGGGAATAAACTTACCTAAGGAGACAAATGAACTGTATGCAGAAAATTATAAGACACTAATGAAAGAAATCAAAGACAACATAAACAGATGGAGAGATATTCCATGTTCCTGGGTAGGAAGAATCAATATTGTGAAAATGACTGTACTACTAAATGCAATCTACAGATTCAGTGCAATCCCTATCAAATTACAACGGCATTTTTCACAGAACTAGAACGAGAAACTTCACAATTCATATGGAAACACAAAAGACCCCAAAGAGCCAAAGCAGCCTTGAGAAAGAAGAATGGATCTGGAGGAATCAACCTTCCTGACTTCAGATTATGGTTGAATAGGACTTCCCTGGTGGCTCAGATGGTAAAGTGTCTGCCTACAAAGCAGGAGACCCAGGTTCGATCCTTGGGTTGGGAAGATCCTCTGGAGAAGGAAATGGCAACCAACTCCAGTACTCTTGCCTGGAAAATCCCATGAATGGAGGAGCCTGGTAGGCTACAGTCCATGGGGCCACAGAGTCAGACATGACTGAGTGACTTCACCTCACTTCACAAAGCTACAGTCATCAAGACAGTATGGTACTAGCACAAATACAAAAATATAGACCAATCGAACAAGATAGAAAGCCTAGAGATAAACCCATGCACCTATGGGTACCTTATTTTTGACAAAGGAGGCAAGAATATACAATGGGGTAAAGACAGCCTTTCTCTAAATGATGCTGAGAAAACTGGATGGCTACATGTAAAAGAATGAAATTAGAACACTTCCTAACACCATACACAAAGATAAAATCAAAATGGATTAAAAACCTAAATGTAATTTCAGAAACAATAACTGTACAAAAAATATCTTCATGACCCAGATAATCATGATGGTGTGATCACTCACACTCAGCTAGAGCCAGACATCCTGGTATGTGAAGTTAAGTGGGCCTTAGGAAGCATCACTACGAACAAAGCTACTGGAGGTGATGTAATTCTGGTGGAGATATTTCAAATCCTGAAAGATGATGCTGTGAAAGTGCTGCACTCAATATGTCAACAAATTTGGAAAACTCAGCAGTGGCCACAGGACTGGAAAAGGTCAGCTTTCATTCAAATCCCAAAGAAAGGCAATGCCAAAGAATGTTCAGACTACCGCACAATTGCACTCATCTCACACACTAGGAAAGTAATGCTTAAAATTCTCCAAGCCAGGCTTCAGCAATACATGAACCATAAACTTCCAGATGTTCAAGCTGGTTTTAGAAAAGGAAGAGGAACCAGAGATCAAATTGCCAACATCCACTGGATCATCGAAAAAGCAAGAGAGCTCCAGAAAAGCATCTATTTCTGCTTTATTGACTATGCCAAAGCCTTCAACTGTGTGGATCACAATAAACTGTGGAAAATTCTGAAAGAGATGGAAATACCAGACCACCTGACCTGCCTCTTGAGGAACCTGTATACAGGTCAGGAAGCAGCAATTAGAACTGGACATGGAACAACAAACTGGTTCACAATAGGAAAAGGAGTATGTTAAGGCTATATATTGTCACCCTGCTTATTTAACTTATATGAAGAGTACATCATGAGAAATGCCGGGCTGGAGGAAGCACAAGCTGGAATCAAGATTGCCGGGAGAAATATCAATAACCTCAGATATGCAAATGACAACACCCTTATGGCAGAAAGTGAAGAAGAACTAAAGAGCCTCTTGATGAAAGTGAAAGAGGAGAGTGAAAAAGTTGGCTTAAAGCTCAACATTCAGAAAACTAAGATCATGGCATCTGGTCCCATCACTTCATGGGAAATAGATGGGGAAACAGTGGAAACAGTGGCTGACTTAATTTTTTGGGGCTCCAGAATCACTGCAGATGGTGATTGCAGACATGAAATTAAAAGACGCTTGCTCCTTGGAAGGAAAGTTATGACCAACCTAGGCAGCATATTAAAAAGCAGAGACATTACTTTGCCAATAAAGGTTCGTCTAGTCAAGGCTATGGTTTTTCCAGTGGTCATGTACGGATGTGAGAGTTGAACCTTAAAGAAAGCTGAGGGCCAAAGAATTGATGCTTTTGAACTGTGGTGTTGGAGAAGACTCTTGAGAGTCCCTTGGACTGCAAGGAGAACCAACCAATCCATCATAAAAGAGATCAGACCTGAGTGTTCATTGGAAGGACTGATGTTGAAGCTGAAAGTCCAATACTTTGGCCACCTGATTGCGATGAGTTGACTCATTTGAAAAGACCCTGATGCTGGGAAAGATTGAAGGCAGGAGAAGAATGGGTCAACAGAAGATGAGATGGTTGGATGGCATCATCAACTCAATGGACATGAGTTTGAGTAAACTCTGGGAGTTGGTGACCGATAGGGAGGCCTGGCATGCTGTGGTCCGTGGGGTCATGAAGAGTCAGACACAACTGAGCGACTGAACTGTACTGAATGCATATATACAGAATCTAGAAAAATGGTGTTGAAGAATTTATTTACAGGGCATATATGGAGAAGCAGACATAGAGAACAGACTTATGGACATGGGGAGAGAGGAGGACAAGGGTGAGATGTATGGAAAGAGTAACATGGAAGCTTACCTTACCATGTATAAAATAGATAGCCAACGGGAATTTGCTCTATGACTCAGGAAACTCAAACAGTGGCTCTGTGTCAATGAAGAGGGATGGAATAGCGCAGCAGATGGGAGGGAGTTTCAAATGGAAGGGGATATATGTGTATTTATGGCTGATTCATGTTGAGGTTCGACAGAAAACAACAACATTCTGTAAAGCAATTCTTCTTCAATAAAAAATAAATTTTAAAAAGATGGTAAAGCAATTAAAATTGCTATTATTGCTCTATTCCAATTAAATTTTTTTTTAAAATAATAAAAAAAAGTTGTATAAACAAAGCACATTTGAATGCTCAAATGGAAAAGACAGAAAATGTTGCATCAAGGTTATAACTCTTGGTATTGAAAGTTATGTAAACCTATATACTTTCACCAGAGCCAGTTTTTGCAGCTCCCGGACTTGCTTCGCCCCTATCATGGCCTCTGGAATTTAGCTCTTTGCTTGGTGGGGAGCCCAGCTGCTGTCACTGTCATTTCACTTCCTAGCACAGCCAGCCATCCCAGCCTCCTCCAGAGTGTTGGCCAGACTTTGAGCCAGCTTCTATCACATACACTGAGGAAGGACCCTTAGCAGCCCCGGTGCCTACAAAGGTGGGACTGGCCCAGAAAGGTGAAAGATGTCCTTTCATTACTGTGCTCGCATGTTATGCCTTTATGTTATGTGGATGGCTACCTGAAGGTCAGCTAAAACTCTGAAATGTAAGGGAGTTCATGACCTGTAGAGCCCATTTAGCAAACAAGTCAGCTGATGGACAGGAGCAGGCTGGTAACCCCCTCACCCACTCTGATGGACCATCCCAGGGAATGAAGTCCTGTGCCTGTCTGGTCTCCATTCCTCACTACTGAGCATCTGTACTGTGACCAGCTGTAAAGGTACCGTGTGGTATCCACTCTCATCCCCTCCCGTCTCCTTCACTCTTGCTGCCCTGAGATGACATATCCCAATAATGTCCTCACGCTTGAGGCGTGTTGCTGGATGTTCTTTCTATGGCAGGGACTCAGGGTGAGGCTTTCCAAGCAAAGTGCAGAGAGAGGGAGGCAGGTGTGCTGAGGTCTGGTGTCAGTGGCTGGCATGCAGTCTCTCGCCCGCCGGTGTCCTGGGCTTCTCCATACAGGAACTCCTCCGGCTGGGCCCACTGTGGGATACACAGTTCCTCTGCCCTTGTCCACCAGCTGCAATAGCCAGATAGTTACTTTTTTCCTTATGCTTTCTATAATTTCCAAGTATGTAATCCACATGGAATCATAAACCAGAAGTCATAAAAGAGAAGTTCTATGTATTCCCTTAAATTCCAACTCAAAAACAATGACGTTCTAGAAGCTAAAAGTAACCTCTCTCTGCTCTGTGATGCCTGAACTGTTTTTAGGTCACTTTATAGCATTTATCACAGACTGTCTTGTCTCATAAATGATTCTTGGGTATCATTGCATCTACCAGATGAAAAGCCACTTGAGGGGAGAGATTATAATTGAGTTTTGTACCTTCTGCAAAGCCTATCACAGAATACAGCATATAGTAGGTACTCAACAAGGATGAGCTGAATACACTTAGCAACCCGTCCACAAGGTTAAGAGAACCCGTAAATATGTTCCTTAAATCATTACTATTATTATGGTTAATTTAAAATTCTTTTATGGAACCCACCAACAAATCTAAAATGTTTAGCAGCTCAGTACAAAGCCACACTCAGATCATACTGTGAATTTTCAAGCACCTGACAGTGGAGATTGATTCTCAGATGTTCCCAAGGTCAAGGACATTAGAATCCAATCCAACAATATGGAAGAGAGTTTTGACCCATTGGATCACCATAAGAAACTTTTCATTCACTCCAGAAATATTAATGAAGTGAATGAAAAGTTTCTTATGTCCATAGGAACATTTAAAGGTTATTGATTTCTTTCCCCCAATTTTTATTTAGAAAATTGATTTCCATTTTCCTATACTTCATACTGTGTAGTTAATTCCAAAGAATTTTTGTAGTCATTACAGCAGGTGAATAAAGGGAGAAATCAGAAAAGGGCATGAGAAACTTGCCAGAAGTATTAGTAATTGCTATTTTTAGTTGAAAAGGTGGACTCCACAAGAAGATATAAGCTTGGCAGTACTCATAAAAAAGAAAAAAAAGATGACTTAATTTTCTTAAATCTTTGGGAAGCCCTTATATAATAAGCCTGGGCCGACTTCTTCTTCTTTTTTTCCATTGACATCTTCCCAGGAAAATGCTGCACGATATGATTTTCAAGGCTAATTTGCTTTTTTTGTCTTAAGCACTGTCCCTGGCTACAAATTATCCTTCCAAGCCTCCGTAAGATAGAGTCTCCTTCAAAATTCCTAACAGGCAGCCTGGTGGAGAGATGGGAGGGAAAGAAGGGAGGGAGGCAGAGAGGGAGGGAGGGAGAGAGAGGTAGAGGGTGTCTGTCTGCCGTGTACATGTGGTGCAGGCAGGGAGATCAGAACGCTCACAGAACAGGCAGTGTAATTACATGGCCCTCGGAAGTATGCTAGCCCCACGGGGAACTCGGCTTGCCTGTCTACTTGGGGAGGAAAAGTAGATTTGGGGATGGTGGAAGGGGTCAGTTCATAACTGACTTCCTGCTTGGTTCTGGTGAGAGCATCTGCTCATCTCCAGTGACTGCCTGATGCTCGTGGTCAGGCTCTGCTCTCTCGCTCCCAGAGACTTGATTTTGCAAAAGGAAACACACCTTTCTGCAGGAAAGAAGACTCTGACCAGACTGCGAGCGGTAGGTTGACATCCAGCTTGTTTATGCAGCAGAATTGCTGAGAGATGCAGAGAAGGCGGGGAGGGGAGGTTATTCAGGCTGCCTGATTTGTCTGCAATAGGAAATGTTTTATTTTAATTGTCAGTTAAAAGAAGAGTTGCTGCCTAGGCTCAGGTGCCAGTGAAGCATCTCAGCTTTTATAATTGCGTTTGATGTGGTTTCTGTGCTTGCACGGCTTAGGGAAGCTAGGCAGGGTTCACCTTTAAAAAACCTGCAGCTTCCTATTTTTCCTCTTTTTCTCCTCCCTCTCCCTAAGCAGAATTCTCACCCCTTCTTGCCAACATCTCCTTGACCTCCCCTGCCACCCCATGTGAAATGTGGCCACTCAGTGTCTCGAGCCCTTTTGCACCTGAGTCTGGATTTTTTGCTGTTTTGCTGTAGGTTTCTGTGGATACTGTGCAGTTGCCCAGGGCCCAGGCGGACTGAGTGTGCAGGAGGTTCGTGTATGGGAATCGGAGACCATGGCAGTGCAGCTGGTGCCAGACTCCGCGCTCAGCCTGCTGATGGTAAGTGCTCGGGAGGAGGTGGGGCCCGGGCAGCGCCCAGCTCCAGCCTCTCTGCATCACACACCACACACCATGGGCTGCTGCTCCTGCTGCTTCAGTAGCTGCAGACATGTTCAAAATCTCTGCTTTATCCCACACGCTGTTCTGAAATGATTTCTTAAGTAAAGAGTCTCAGCCATGACAAAGCACTTCCAGGGAAAAGAAGCCTTAGATTTGCCATTTTAGAAACTTGTTGCTTAATGCTATTTTGAGAGATGAGTTTGCAAACAGGTGCTGAGAGCCTCCGGAAATAGATTCCCACCAACGCCTCCCCCTGGATTTCAGCATCCTCTCCCTGCCCCCCAATGTGCCTTTTTTTTTTCAATCTAAATCAAGGTAATCAGGTTTGTTTGTTTGTTTATTTACGTCTTCTCCTGGCAACCGTGCAATTTTTTGCCCACGCCGTGATGGAATAGGCCTTTCATTCCAGGTGCCCGTGTGTCTACTCAGATTTCCCCATAAAATCAGCCCATGGGGTTGGCTTGTGGCCTTTTGTGGCAGTTGGGCTGCAGAGCTGGAGAAAGCTTATCTCCCAACCACAATTGAGGAGACGGTGGCAAGCTCTGTATGGATCACTGACCTACTTTCAGTTGCTCTGTGATTTCTGTTATGTTAAAAAGGCCTCTGCTCTTAGCATATTTAAACAAACAAGGTCAGTGACATTGCCTTGTTTTTACTCAATTGACCTTTTGCTGGACTCTGGATTCAGGGTTTGCTTCTTCTGTCCTGTGGCTCCGCCCTCCTCCTCACCGTGTAGCCCACGTGTCCTGGGGATGCTGACGGAAGCAGCCCGCATTAAGCTGGGTATGTGAATGGGTGTCACAGTGACACGGGAGATTTTACACACAAAGCATAAGTACTTCGGCTGTGTGCACTGGCCTCTCCTTTCCGATGGAGAAGGGGAGATGCTGTTTTTTGGAGACCTGGGGAGTTTATTAAGGCTGCTTGGAAGATGAACAGGCTGGGAGCCTATCTCCTGGGTGGTGAGCCAGGTCAAGCTAGGAGACAGATCCTTTGGTTCTGCCTTATCCCAAATGTGGTTTAGGCCACAGAGGTACTTGAAATAATTGAGATCTCATGAGCCTCTGCTGGCTTCTGATGTCACTGGGGCAGAAGGATGGGAAAGAATGAAAGTTGTTTTCTGGAGAAATTACCCTTTGTACATTTTCCTTCCATCATAACTTCTATTGTTTGGTGATGCTTTAACCTCCATCATCTACCCATGGCCACAGAAGTGGATGGTGGGCATTTTGAATGTTTGTGACCGTGGCAGGCACTGAAGTGGCAGTAATTGTGAGGAGCAGGGGACTCCCAGGAAACTGAGAGTCTGGGTTATATGCCAGAAAAGTAGAGATGTAGCACGCTCACATGTAGGTATGCACATATATATTATCTGATATTGTTTAAATAATACAGAAATAAATTCTGCATTGTGCTAATGCAAAGCAGAAACTTGTTCTTGAGAAATGGCCTGCTTGCTTCCAGATTTCTGCTCTGAATTCTCTCTCAGGCTTCTGAGCACTGAGATATCTGTCTGTTTTCCTGGAAGCCCTAAAGTTGCATCTTTGGTACCCAAACAGCTCAACATCCTGGTCTAGCTGCTTCTGATACAGACACACGCAGGTTCTCCTGGTTCCCAGATATTCCTGGGGCTCCCAGATGTTACGGTCACCAACCCGGAAGTCTCTGCAGCTCAAACTTTATCCTCTCTTTGTCAGCGGCCTCTGCCCTCAGATCTCTCCCCAGAACTCACCTCCTGCCCAGATTAAAGGACTGTGTGCACTTCTCACTTGGAAGCAGGGGGAAATAGCTCTTGACACTGTGATGGACCTTTAGATTAGAAAACCCTGGAGCATTGTGTGTAATCGGAGTCAATGCATGTTTTCTGGTTCATGTGTTGTTCGTGGGAATTTTCCCCTATGGACTTCACTGCTTTTTTTCATCTTTAAGGGTAAAGCCTTCAAGCAATTATTTCCCTGACCAACTACATGATGAGTGCAAAAATTATCAGCAAGTCCAGAAGGAAAGAAAGAAGGAAAAGAGGCCGTTTAGCAGAGTTGCTTTGGCTGTGAGTTGAGGAAGGAAGCTATAAACATTATTATTTATTAGCTAATCAATCAGCCAATCAGTTCCCAGTATTTATGGAGTGCTCAATGACTGAGGGAAGAAGCATAGTGTAAGATCGAGAGTGGAAGCCCCCCACCCTCCCAAACACCCAGTCTGGGGGAAGGTCAATATCAGGATGCCTGATTGCAATTCTGGTTCTGTGCCTTGGAGTCACTGGGCTGCAGGGAATCCCAGGGGTGAGGGGAGGAAGGGGGAGCATAGGTCCACGCCCATTGCTTTTGGATAAGGAGTTGGCCAGAGGTTATATTCAGTGTAGCCTCTAAATGGTTCAGGGCAGATGTTTATTTGGCAGTGTAAATGGCAGCAGAGTCTAGAGGTGGAAAACCCTGTGTTCTGTTCCCGGCTCTACCATTCACTGGGTGATCCTGGGTATGTCGCTTCCCCTCTCTGTGCCTTAATCTGAAGGGGTCATGCTCATCACCAGGATTCTTTACAGCTCTGTTAGACATGATTTCAGACCCCTTGGAATAGTATTAAATATTTAGAAGAGGGCTCCTAATGCTTTATTCAGCATCGTGTCTTATTTGCACCTTTAACATGTGAACAATAGTGCTTTTGGAAATGTGTTCCCATCCATGTGGCTTTTACGCCAGGGTAAGTATGTTTCATACTATTTGCTGGAATGGGTGAGCATTAGGATTCATTCACATTCTGCTGTCAGGAGTCCTACCCCATGGAAGTCTGATTTATATTGTTGGACAAGAGCAGATGACTTTTGAGAAGTGCCTAGTTGCCTTTGTAATGTGGGGCTGGGTTTGGGCATCTGGGTGGGGTTCTGGGTTGTACTGTGTGGCTGATGAGATTCCACACAAGATGAAGGCCCTCAACAACCAACGAAGGGTGATCTTGGAAAGGATGGGTGCTAGTGGTGGGGACAGTCTCCCATGCTGTGGAAAAGCCCATCTTTCCAGAAAACTTGGGAAGCAAGTAAAGATATGTGTTTGTCACACTGTTAGGAGCTTTCAGCCTGATGTGAGTAATTGTAGAGCAGGAAGCTCATTTGCTGAAGTCATGTGAGTTTGGAACACACTAAAGCCGGGGATTCATTGATTATTTTGTAGTGACAGGATAGAGATACACAACCAAGGGGCTACCAAAATGACATTATGACATTTTAGCTTTGAGATTCTGAAAGTTCAGACACTGATTAAAATTATTTTTAATGTAAATTAGCCAGCTTGTCAATGCACATCATGTTTTTCTGCAAGCAAAGTGTCTCTATATATATTATCTCATATAATCCCTTCAATAATTTTATTTTTAAGACAAAATTGTTAATCAGAATTTGGGAACCTGTCAGTGGTCACACAGCAAAAATTGATGGTGCAAAGTCTCAAAATTGAGGTCCTCTGACTCTTAAGCCAGTGCTCTGATACCATTTTAAAGCTTGAGAAACTGGCCACCAGGATCTTCTGACACTTTGGATCAGGCCCTTAGGGGGGCCTCACCTTGGAGCCCTTTTGCATTTTCCCTGTTTCTAGGTGGGTAATCCTGGCTTCCTGGTCATCATTATTCTTTTCCATGTAGACATGTAAAATCAAAAAGTGGCATACCACAAGTATGACTCAAGACATCTGGTTTGACACTAGCCAAATGAAGTATTTTTATATCTGTCAAAGACTTGCTGTGTTTTCAAGGTCCCATTCTCTCGGACTCTGTTTCTAAGAAATTTCTGTCCTAAGAGCCACATTTTACAATAGGAAAATTAAATATGTAAAAACTCTAATCTAATAAGTCAGATGAATTAGCAGGTGGTTATTCTCAATGAATGAAGAGTGTGAATTAGACTATCCAGCAGGTTCTTCCCTTTATAAAAACTTGATTTTATATTTCTGAAATTCTCTCTAATAGAGTCACTCCTTGGTTTGTTTTAAATAGATTCCAGTTGATAATCTGCTGTCTTGTAGCTTTATTTTTCTCATTTCATTTCATTATAGACTCTTCTATCTTCAACCACTTTCTTCATTTGGATATTTTCTTTTTAATTAACCAAAAATTATTTGCTGAGTATATGCTCTGTCCAAAAAGAATAAAAACTGGTCACTGGCTTTAGTGGACTTATAATCTAATTGGAGAGACAAGATAGAGATATGTGGAGACTCTATTACGCATTCACAGGATGACTTCAGAGAATGACATAAGGACTGTAATAATACAGTGCATAACCATTACCAAGTGAGCTCTGGGGTATGCTGAGTTCAAAAACCCTGGGGTGCACTGATTGTCAGAATGGAGGAACTGATTAAGTTAGGTATAGTGTTGAGGAATGGATGTGTCAGGAGAGGAGATTTGAGGTGAGGAGAGTGATGGAATTACACTCAAATCTATCTTGTGTTTGGGCAATGGAAATCAACTGGTTTGCATAGAGTGGCTATAAGTAACAAAGGGTTACATGGTCAGGAGAATAGATTGGGGTGTGATTAAGGTCTAGTTCTGTTTGTTGTTGTTCAGTCACTAAGTTGTGTCTGATTCTTTGTGACCCCATGGGCTGCAGCATGCCAGGCTTCCTTGTCCTTCACTATCTCCTGAAGTTTGCTCAGATCCATGTTCAGTGAGTTGGTGATATTATCTAACCATCTCATCCTCTGCTGCCCTCTTCTCCTTTGCCTTCTGTCTTTCCCAGCATCATGGTCTTTTCCAATGAGTCAGCTCTTCACATCAGGTGGCCAAAGTATTGGAGCTTCAGCTTCAGCGTCAGTCCTTCCAATGAATATTCAGGGTTGATTTCCTTTGGATTGACTGGTTTGATCTCCTTACAGTCCAAGGAACTCTCAAGAGTCTTCTTTAGCATCACAATTCGAAAGCATCAGTTCTTTGGTGCTGAGCCTTCTTTATGCTCCAACTCTCACATCTGTACATGACTACTAGAAAAACCATAGCTTTGACTATATAGGCCTAATTTTCACCTAAATTTGACCAGTGACAGGTGTCTATTCAGAATTTCTATTAAAACCACAGATTTTCACCAGACCCCAGTTGGTAAATGGCATAGACTAAAATTGAACTCTCCCTTGAGGAATCGTGCTCTTGAGTTAACAATAATAATCTTTATTTTTTGGCTATTCGAGGTTTTTTTGTATTTCCATACAAATTGTGAAATTCTTTGGTCTAGTTCTGTGAAAAATACCGTTGGTAACTTGATAGGGATTGCATTGAATCTATAGATTGCTTTGGGTAGAATAGCCATTTTGACAATATTGATTCTTCCAATCCATGAACACGGTATGTTTCTCCATCTGTTTGTGTCCTCTTTGATTTCTTTCATCAGTGTTTTATAGTTTTCTATGTATAGGTCTTTTGTTTCTTTAGGTAGATATACTCCTAAGTATTTTATTCTTTTTGTTGCAATGGTGAATGGTATTGTTTCCTTAATTTCTCTTTCTGTTTTTTCATTGTTAGTATATAGGAATGCAAGGGATTTCTGTGTGTTAATTTTATATCCTGCAACTTTACTATATTCATTGATTAGCTCTAGTAATTTTCTGGTAGAGTCTTTAGGGTTTTCTATATAGAGGATCATGTCATCTGCAAACAGTGAGAGTTTTACTTCTTCTTTTCCTATCTGGATTCCTTTTACTTCTTTTTCTGCTCTGATTGCTGTGGCCAGAACTTCCAACACTATGTTGAATAGTAGTGGTGAGAGTGGGCACCCTTGTCTTGTTCCTGATTTCAGGGGAAATGCCTTCAATTTTTCACCATTGAGGGTGATGCTTGCTGTGGGTTTGTCATATATAGCTTTTATTATGTTGAGGTATGTTCCTTCTATTCCTGCTTTCTGGAGAGTTTTAATCATAAATGAGTGTTGAATTTTGTCAAAGGCTTTCTCTGCATCTATTGAGATAATCATATGGTTTTTATCTTTTAATTTGTTAATGTGGTGTATTACATTGATTGATTTGCGGATATTAAAGAATCCTTGCATTCCTGGGATAAAGCCCACTTGGTCATGGTGTATGATTTTTTTAATATGTTGTTGGATTCTGTTTGCTAGAATTTTGTTAAGGATTTTTGCATCTATGTTCATCAGTGATATTGGCCTGTAGTTTTCTTTTTTTGTGGCATCTTTGTCTGGTTTTGGAATTAGGGTGATGGTGGCCTCATAGAATGAGTTTGGAAGCTTACCTTCATCTGCAATTTTCTGGAAGAGTTTGAGTAAGGTAATCTTGAGAAAGAAGAATGGAACTGGAGGAATCAACCTGCCTGACTTCAGACTATACTACAAAGCCACAGTCATCAAGACAGTATGGTACTGGCACAAAGACAGAAATATAGATCAATGGAACAGAATAGAAAGCCCAGAGATAAATCCACGGACCTATGGACACCTTATCTTTGACAAAGGAGGCAAGGATATACAATGGAAAAAAGACAACCTCTTTAACAAGTGGTGCTGGGATAACTGGTCAACCACATGTAAAAGAATGAAACTAGAACACTTTCTAACACCATACACAAATAAACTCAAAATGGATTAAAGATCTAAATGTAAGACCAGAAACTATAAAACTCCTAGAGGAGAACATAGGCAAAACACTCTCCGACATAAATCACAGCAAGATCCTCTATGACCCACCTCCCAGAATATTGGAAATAAAAGCAAAAATAAACAAATGGGACCTAATGAAACTTAAAAGCTTTTGCACTACAAAGGAAACTATAAGTAAGGTGAAAAGACAGCCCTCAGATTGGGAGAAAATAATAGCAAATGAAGAAACAGACAAAGGATTAATCTCAAAAATATACAAGCAACTCCTACAGCTCAATTCCAGAAAAATAAATGACCCAATCAAAAAATGGGCCAAAGAACTAAACAGACATTTCTCCAAAGAAGACATATAGATGGCTAACAAACACATGAAAAGATGCTCAACATCACTCATTATTAGAGAAATGCAAATCAAAACCACAATGAGGTACCATTACTCGCCAGTCAGGATGGCTGCTATCCAAAAGTCTACAAGCAATAAATGCTGGAGAGGGTGTGGAGAAAAGGGAACCCTCTTACACTGTTGGTGGGAATGCAAACTAGTACAGCCGCTATGGAAAACAGTGTGGAGATTTCTTAAGAAACTGGAAATAGAACTGCCATATGACCCAGCAATCCCACTTCTGGGCATACACACTGAGGAAACCAGATCTGAAAGAGACACGTGCACCCCAATGTTCATCGCAGCACTGTTTATAATAGCCAGGACATGGAAGCAACCTAGATGCCCATCAGCAGATGAATGGATAAGGAAGCTGTGGTACATATACACCATGGAATATTACTCAGCCATTAAAAAGAATTCATTTGAACCAGTCCTAATGAGATGGATGAAACTGGAGCCCATTATACAGAGTGAAGTAAGCCAGAAAGATAAAGAACATTACAGCATACTAACACATATATATGGAATTTAGAAAGAAGGTAATGATAACCCTATATGCAAAACGGAAAAAGAGACACAGAAATACAGAACAGACTTTTGAACTCTGTGGGAGAATGTGAGGGTGGGATATTTCAAAAGAACAGCATGTATACTATTTATGGTGAAACAGATCACCAGCCCAGGTGGGATGCATGAGACAAATGCTCGGGCCTGGTGCACTGGGAAGACCCAGAGGAATCGGGTGGAGAGGGAGGTGGGAGGGGGGATCGGGATGGGGAATATGTGTAAATCTATGGCTGATTCATATCAATGTATGACAAATAAATAAATAAATAAAAATTAAAAAAAAATCTTTATTTTTTTCAAAGTGCTTTTGCATTTGTTGTCTTATCAGATGTCCTCTGCAATTCAAGTGGGACAAGCTCTCTATTGTTCTTTTATATGATGAAGCTGAGACTCAGAGAAGTTTAAATGACTTGCCCAACATGAAATTGAAATATTACCCAGGTTTCCATGATGGCTAACTCATAAGTTTGAAAATGTGATATTGACAACCTTTGTGGAAATTCAAAGAATAATACAAAGATGGGACCATCTAAGCATGGGGCCTGGGATGGGGACCCTGGATGTTGTAGTCTACAGGTGTGACTGGTTCATTTATCTTTCTGGTTTAAAGTAGAATAATTATGCAAAGTCTCTGGGAAATGTCTTGTCATTGTTACAACTAAGGCAGTAACTAAAATCCTTCTTACACTTAATTGTCTAGTTTCTAAGGTGTGATTTCCTAATGGGTAAATCTGAAATCTTGATATCAATAATTTTTGTCATTAGTGTTTAATATATAAATTTATCTGTTCTCAGAAGATGAAATTTGAAATCAATGACAGACAAATCACTTCTCTCAGATCATTCTTTTTGAATATATATATTTTTTCATTTTATATCAAATCTGTCCCTCTGGTTGTGACAGAGACCTACTCAAATTAGCATCACAAAGAGAGGAAGATATTGACCAATGTAATTGGGAAGACCAATAAATGACACAGCTCCAGGAAAAGCTGGATCAAGGACTTTGGGTGATGGCCTCAGAACTGTTTTCTGCCTCCCCCTGTGTCTCAATTCTACTTTGCGCTCATTGACTTCAGGCTCTGGAAGATTCATCCTCCAGCAACTCTGGGATTATTTGTCCTTAGGAGTTAGTGAACCAAGCTAAATGAATAAGACTTTTTTTTTTTTTTAACAAGTTCATCTGTTACCATCTGTTTGGCCCTGTTGGATAATAGGCTTTTCCTAGAACAATCACGATGAGTCCAGGAATGTGTTCTTTGATCAAGCAGGTTGGCTTCTGTCTCTAGACCTGAGGTGAGGAAGGAGGTGGGTCAATTGGCTGAAAACTCCACCTGAATCACATGAAATGGGAAGGGCAAGTTCCAAAAGGAAAAGAACTCTCTGTAAGAGGGGAAGGGATGTAGTAAAGCAAAACCCATAGAAGTCCATTACAATGGTCATTGCAACGAGTTTACCATTATGGGAAGCCTACAGAACTAGCCATGGAGGGAAAGCATTGGTGAACCCTAAATCATAGGTTCAGTTTCACTCAAAAAGATAAATGGGAAACCCCAATTGTCTAAATAGTTTATGCTGGGTTGAATAAGTCTCACCATCACTAAAGTGGGATAATAATAGCTACTATTAATACATAAGATTTAGAATAATTCAATGAGATGTGTATGCAGAGTACTTAGCACTGTTCCTGGACCAAAGTTAGTGCACAGTAAGTCCAGCTATCCCTAAGTATCTCTGGGAGGTTAGTTTCAGTACCCCAGTGGAAACCAAGGTCCTCAAGTTCCCTGTATAAAATGATGTAGAATTTGAGTATAACCTACCCACTTTCTCACATGCACTTTAAATCATCCCTAGATTGCTTATAAGACCTCATACAATGTAAATGCTATGTCAACAGTTGTTATGCTGTATTGTTTAGGGAATAATGACAAGAAAAGAAATCTGTGCATGTTCAGCACAGACATAAACATCATGGGTCTGACTATACAGAGCATGTCAGCAACAATGTAATATTATTAGGGATTGCTTTCACTCAATGATCTGAAAGAGAAATACATAGGATAAAACAGAATATTTAAAATACAAATAGAAAATATAATTATAAATATAGAAAATATAAATGTATTCTCTCTCTCTTTCTCTCATACCCACACATGAACCCAAACCCTAGCTCTTCTCTCTTTCTCTCTCTTTTTGGCTGCACAGTGCAGCATGTAGGATCTTAGTTCCCTGACTGGGAAGCAAATCTATGTCCTCTGCATTGGAATTATAGATTCTTCACCACTGGACTATGAGGGAAGTCCCTGGTCCTTTTCTGTTGCTAACCCTCATGATGATGATGGTGATGGTGATGTTTGCTATATGTTGCCTACAGTGTGGACATTCTCACGGAATGTGAGAAGGATCATCTGCACAGGAAGAACTGGGTTCTCCTAGTAGATGTTGACGCTGTGGAGGAGGTCAGGGGTATTGGCGTCAGGATCTGTGGAGTTTGAGGGCTCAGGATCTTCAGGCATCGAAGGCTGAGGTTCCACAGTTGCAGATGCTTTAGTTAGCAGTGTTGTTATTGGAAGCTGGGTTTGTTTTTTTTTTCATTTCCTTTGCATCAGCAAATAAATCTAGTGGTGGTTGTAAGAGTGTTGTTATTCCTCTGGTGACACAGAAACTTTGTTCCATCTAAAGACTGTGCTCAAGAATCATGTCCTTTAAAAACATTTGTGCCTGTTGAAAGTCTGCTTCAAATTTTTCAAGTGTCCAAATTGATGGCTCTGCCTCCTTAAAATTTTCTGCATCACCACCACCATCATCATCACCTGTGAGGATTTCAGCATGTCTTCAAGTTCCTTATTGGTAAGAATTCCTCTATGTTCTTCTACATGTTCCTCAACATCACCCATGATGATGTCAGAGAATTCTTGCCCACCAGTTTCCCTTGCAATGTTCAAGGTGTTCCTGACTTTTGCATCAAGAGCAGGGGAGCTCCTGAAATCTCTGCCTGCCTCACTCCATAATAGCTTCCAACACACATTGACTGGCTTCAGCTTTAGGGCACTGACAGACCTCTGTAACTGTGAAGCGCTTCCATAAATCAGTGATGCTGCTGTCTGGTTGACATCAAGGGTACCACAGATCCTCCTGAAGGTGAGGGAGGTACGTGTCACCTTCGTGCAGTTGATGATACCTTGATCAAGGGGCTGCAGTAGCGATGCAGTGTAGGAGGCAGAAACATCAGCTCCATATTCTCAGCAGGAGAAGCAGAGATTGGGGTGGCTGGGAGCCAATGTAATGTCAGTTGCAAGGAAGATTGTAAATGGCAGTGCCTTTCTTCAAAGTGCTTCTTCCTTTTAGGAATGAAGCATTGATGGAATCATTCCAAGAGCAAGATGGCCATTACCCAAGCCCTCTTGTGGTGCCAGAACAAGTGCAGGTAGTTTTCGGTTTGGTTTTTAAGGGCCTGGGGATTGTTTGCTCATTTGCTTTTGTGACCTGCTGTGTTGCCATGTGGCACCAAAGTGAGGTGATCTTTTAGACTTTGAGCCCCGGGGCTCTTTTGGCACTGGCACTCATGGATATAGGTGTGATTAGTCGTCCTCCAGAACAAGCCTGGATCATCACAACTGAAGGCTTGCTCTGAACGGTAGCCTTTCTCTTCTCTTCTGTGAGTCTCCTGAGCTCTTCTGGGAACCATGGTGCTGCCTCGACATCAGGCCATGTGGGTTCTCCCGTGATCTTTAAGTTCTAGAGGCTGTAGCAATATGCATAGCTAGTCAGCCTTCCCTCACTAGCTTTAAAGTCCTTCGTCTTCTCAACCTCCTCAGAGTAGTTCTTGTACAGACTATGTGCTTTCTCACACATCATTTTGCCATCAACAGGGACATATTTCTGTGACATATCCTCAAGCCACCCACTTAATAGTTTCTGTCTTTGCAAGCACTTTGTCACCAACCAGAGAGACCTCATTTGCCATTGTAGGGGCAGCACAAACACTGCCATGGATTTCAGCTGCTTTCTGGTTTACTACTCAAATGTTGGATTTATACTTATTGACTCTACGGCCCACTTTGGCAAGTGGCACACCACTTTCTAAAAGATCTAGGATTTTCACTTTCTCATCAAGAAATAGCCCTTTATGCTCTCTTAGACTTCAAGGGGTGACTTTGACCACTTACTTGCTTTGTAGGAGTCATTTTTTTCACAGAAAGAAAGGGTGCACAAAACATAGCAATGCATAAATAAGACATGAGGTTGAACAAGGCTCATTCAAGGAGTGCTGGGGAAAGACTGAGGACCTGAGAAGGTAGATGCTCCAGCAGGGAATACCTACCTACACATCACTTTATTCAAATGTATTCACTGTGGTGCTCAGAATATGGCTAATTTAAGTTTTTCTTATAGAAACTTTCTGGAATTTTCTTCCCCAATATTTATGACCAATTTTTGGTTGAATTGTAGGGGGGTGCATAACCTGTGGATACAGAGGACCAACTATATTAACTGCTTGCTTTTTCTTAAAATAATATGAAACAACCATCTACCCAAACTCATCTCATTGGATTCCTGCAGGAGACAGAATCAACCTAAAAGAAAAAGTTACCCAGTTCTCTCTTTCTGTAAACCCAGTCTCTGAATAATCAGTGACCACTTTTGGACAATCAGGCAATGGTTTTAGAAAAACTGGTGCTCTGAGGGTCAGGTGAACCATTCCAGTCAAATTTAAATTTGCATTCCTGTCTTGAATAACTAACAATTTTTTCTTACTCTCTGAGGGGAAATGATTAAAATATGGACTGCAATATGTTCTCTCTGGCAAATGCAAAATGCCCACCATCCAGGCCTGGTACACATGACTGGGCAGCTATTAGTGCATCTCTGCTAAAAATTAATTGTGCGGCTGCTTTGCAAAGTTTAATGGCGGTGTGGAGAGCATATGGTCCTGGTGCAGGTAGCAGTTTCTCATTGAATTCTCTGCCAAAATAGGAAATCTAATGGAACATATGGTATGTAGCCTGGTTGTAATCAAAGGTCCTGGAAAGATGCTTGACTAAGATTGTGTGGTACATACCGAGTAGGACACAATTCCAGTGTCGGGGTAACAGTGCATCTCATGTTGCATAGTGATGAATGCTTTCTATAACCCTGGATATTGACATTTTGGTTTTGCTGTTTAGACCTGGAGGAGCAATTTCCCTGAGGGGTAGAGGCACTTCCTTTTCCCAAGAAACATTAAGCACAACCATGATTTTAATTTTCATTTTTCATTCTTGACTGTCTGGTGGTGTCTGTGGCTCAGGCTTGCCCCCAAGCTCCCGGTGATTACCAAACCAAATGCTTATTGATTTATCCTCCTGCATATCCTGCAGGTACCTCAGACTCAGATCACCCCAAAGAGGACTTACGCTCTACTCATAGTCTGCACATCTTGGTGATAGCATCATTTACTCTGTCATCTCAGAATTCACCTTCTACTCTTTCTTCTCCCACATCCATCTTGTCCAGTTATCTCAAGTTCCTGGTACTTCTGCTTCCTTCTCTTTTCCCCTATCCGGCTCCTCCTTCCCCTCCTCCCTGACTCCCGCCACTGTTTAATAAGTCTATAATCTCATGTACCTGGGCTACCTGCAGAGCCACCTACCTGGTCTTCCTGCTTCTGTCAGACACAGAACACTCCTTGAATTTGTCCACTTTGCTCTTTTCTCATGCTGCCTCTTCATCCCTCTGCACGTGTTCCAGAGTGATATTTACCAAAGAAAGGTCTACTTTCTAGACCTAATATCCTCTGATTGTACCCAATTACACACAGAATCAGGCTCAAGCTTTTCAGTATACCATGTTGGTCACTTCAAACTCTGGTCTCTGCTCACCTGCATGGCCTTATGTCCCACTGTTCCCTCCACCAACCTTCAAAATTCCTATGTTAGCAGTTGTATGATATGTTCTTTCCACTATCTGGATTCTCATTCTTTTAGTTTCCCCTTTATTTCATTCACACACACACCAATTTTTCCTATCATCTCATTTATTGATAACACTGCTATATGATATTTGACTTCTGCATCTATTTTCCTTAATAGAGTGTGAGCCCATCAAAAATAGAGAATGCTTGTCATCTATTCAGTCAACAAATATTTACTGAATACCTACTAGTCTCTGGATACTGTTTTAATGTAAAAGATGCAGCAGAGAACAAGCTGAATGAGGCTTCTGCTGTCCTTGAGATCCCATTCTCTGGGGGGAGATTAAAAAAATAAATATATTGAAAATAAACAGAAATAAAAATGTTTAAGAGCCCTACTGGGAATGTAAAACAATCATGGGGAGACACTACTCTAGCTTTAGAGTAGATGATCAAGGAAACCTCCTCAGAGTAGGTGACTTTTAAGCTAAAAAGCAACTGGTAACAAGGAAACAATGGGCTATGGGCTAAACTTTTCATCCAAAGAAAAGGCTATAAGACCAGAAGGAGTTTAGCAAGCCCCAATGCCTGGCACTGAACTCAGTGAATTGAGTAGATTGATGTCAGGATTGAGCACTTCCAAGCATTAGCACTGGGCCAGGCTCTGGGAGGAATCTGAGGTAAGTACAGCGCATAGTCCTTATCCAGAGCTTAAATCTCATTAGAGAAGCAGAATTACAGAAAACATCGAGGTACCACTGCATGAAAGGAAATGGCCCCAAATTAATGGATGTGGTACCAACAACATGTTGGAAGGCGTTCAGAGGCATGTGGCTGTGGTCAGGGGGACAGGCGAGTGAAGCTTAGAGATCTAGCTAAGACAGAATCTGTGGAAGAAAAGGACATCAAGTCATATCAAAGGGTGCATTTCCATCCAGTTTTATTGCAATATAATTGACATACAACATTGTATTAAGTTTAAAGTGTACAATATGTTGATTTGATACAGTTATATATTGGAGAGTGATTACCACCATAAACGATTTGTCCACCAAATGGATGAATTCATTAGCTAACACTTCCCTCTTGCCATATAATTACCAGTTCATTTTTGTGATAAGAACATCTACAATCTACCCTCTTAGCAACTTTCAAGTATGTAATACCTCACTAACTGTAGTTACCAAGCTGTACACTAGATCTCCAGAATTTATTCACCTCCTAACTGGAAGTTTGTACCCTTTGATCAACATCTCACCTTTTCCCTCATCACAGCTCCTAGTAACTCCATTCTACTCTCCGTTTCTGTGAGTTCAGCTTTTTTAGATTCCATGTATTAGTGAGATAACACAGTAATGTCTTGCTCTTTCTGGCTTATCTCACTTAGCCAAATGCCTTCAAGGTCCATCCATGTTGTTGCAAAGGCAGGATTTCCTTCTTTATATTACTGAACAATATTCCATGCATACATATTCCATATCTTTTTTATCCAGTCATCTATTGATGGGTGCTTACACTGTTTCCATGTCTTGACTAATGTACGTAGTGCTGCTGTAAACATGGGTGTTCTCACAGATATATCTCTGAGATCTTTGTTTCATTTCCTTTGGATAAATACCCAGGAGTGGAATTGGGGTGTATTTATTTTTGATGGAAGAGGAAAGAGAAGGTATCTTCCCTTCAACAAAATGAGGGAAATTCAGGAGGAAATGATTATAAATGGCCAAGCATGGGAAGGGGATGATGGCAGAGGTGGGATGTGAGGGAGGGGTTGGTCAGGAGCCAATGGTCTAAATGAGGAGGAAGAAAGCCAGTGAATCGAGTTGGGACCAGATGAAGGAAGATGCTACAAATGCTTCAATGAGCACCTGGGGTGGAATCAGGGACACTTAAGAGCCTGCCTTGGGTGGGGACTGACTTAATGATTGTGGGGGTGGAGAAGTTTAATCTGGAGGTAGCATGCAGGGTGCACTGGGGAGATGGAAGGGAGAATTCAGGTTAGAGTCATTTTCATCAGTTCTGGTGGGTGATGAAGAGGCAGCATGAGAAAAGAGCAAAGTGGACAAATTCAAGAAGTGTTCTGAAGGCAGCATCCTTAGGACTTTATGATGGATTGACAGTAGGGGACCACACACAGGGAGAAGTAGCCAAGTTGGCAGAGTATTGGCTATTGGCGCTGCAGGGAGTGGGGACAGATAGGAACAACTTCAGGGTGGGAAATTCAATATGAAGAACAGGCTGCAATTAACTTAGCAGTCTGAGTGGAAGGTGCTGAGGTAATAACAAGATTTCCCAGCAGAGATATGTGATGGGTAGTTGGAGATGCTGGTCCCTTTGGGTCCGGGATTAGATGTGAAGGGGCAGAACTGGAAGTGAGACCAGAAACTCAGGAATCCTGAAGAAAGATTGTAGGGAGGAAAAAACAGGAGGTCAAGCCTGTGAAAGGTGAATTCCAGCAGATGTGGTTAGAAAGAGTTCATATTACCTTGGTATATGAGGCCACCTTTGGGCCATATCAATGTTACCTTGACTGTGGAATTAATTTTTCTTGTGTTAAATATACCACATGGCCTCATTGGAGCAGCCAAGAAGCTTTTTTGCTAGACGCTGGTTAAATGCAGTTCCATTAGATGACTGTACTTTGTCAGATTTCTGTAGTGCATGACTGAGCTGGGAATGTATGTAAGCAAACTATTACTAAACTTCACAAAGCAGCTGATGTGTCTGTCATGTGTATGTGTGCACATGTATTCCAATTATACTGCTGCACACAACTGTCTCACACTGTGTGACTTAATGCAATCATTTTACTGTGCTCACCAATTCTATGGGTCACAAGTTCCAACAGTTGATGATGGGAATGGCTTGTCTCTGCTCTAGTGTCTGGAGCCCTGGCTGGGAAGAGTCAAAGTCTGGGGTCACTGGACAGGTGGAGTCTGGCATCTCCTGGAGGTGTCTCCACTTATATATGGTGGTGGTGATGTTGCTGTCAGCTGGACCACAGCTGGTTGTGTTGACCACAGTGATTGTCCAGGTCCTCTCCCTATTGGCTTGGGCTTCCTCACAACATGGCTACTTCCAAATAGTTGCACTGCTTACATGATGGCTCAGGACCCAGAACCAAGTGTCTGAGCTAACAAGGCAGAGCTGTGTGACCTTTGGGGACCTAGCCTCAGCAGGCACACAGACCAACTTCTGCTGGATTTCCTTGGTTGCCAGAAGTCACTAAGGCTAGACTCAGAGAGTCTAACCCTAAACGGAGAGGATGAGCCCCCACCTTTTGATGCAAACATGTCAGCATATTTTCGGATGTGTTTAAAAGTCATCACAGTGTGTGTAACCTAATTGCATGTTCCTTGAGGGTCCTTTACTTGTTGTATTATGCACAACTTGTCTATGGAATTTTGCTTCATAAATATTTATTGATGGAATGGTAGATTGATATCTGAACATGCCAACTATTTATTTATTTATTGCCTATTAGCAAAGAGTTGCTTTTGACTTTTCAGGTTTTTATCCAAACTCTAAATATCCGAAGAGTCACAAGTGTTTCATGCTTCTATGTTGTACCTTCAAAGACTGTCCAGAGAATGTATGAGTCGTGAAGAATGTCAGGATCCATGACCTCTACCCCAGGTTTTAGTTCCCACTGATGACTGGGAGCTAATAATGCAATAATGTTGCTTCCTTTACATGCTTGGAATTTGGACTCCTAATTTGTTTTGTGTCTTTACTGCCATGTGTCAGGGTAAAAGAAGGGATGTAGCTTGGTGTTAGGACTGAAATGCCTTTTATTTTTCCCCTCTTGAAGAATGTGAGCATAATTGAGCCGTAATGAACACGGCTGAGGTCATTTCCCAGGGATTAATGACAGGGAGAATGTGTTCATGGCCTGAGGCTTAGTCTTTGGTCATTAACCTAGTTGGTCATTAATATTGTCCAGGAGTGCTTTATGTTAGGCCATTACAATCACTGCCATATGCCGCTACGATCAGGGACGTGAATATTACCTGTGTCAACAACTATTTGCTACCTCCCCATTCCCCATGATTACTGAGCCAGGCAGTAATACACACTCCAAAACCATGAAGCACCAAAGGCAGGAAAATCTGAAGCTTCCCTTCCCCCCTCATCCCTTCTCCCTCCTCCCTTTCCCTCCCTGCTTCTTCCCTTCCCCTCTCTTTTAAAAATGTTTGTGGAAGATAGCACTTAGATAAAGCACTAGGATATAGGAATAGATATGTAAATACCACCTGGTCCCTGCTCTCAAGAAGTTTAGAGTTTTGCTGGAAATGTCAATACGCAAATAATTTCAACACAGCAAGTTAATGTTATGACAGAGAAGTCGTCAATGTATTGTAGAACACAGGAACACAGAGTAGGAGCCTTTAAAGGGTACTGATGTTTCAGGTGAGTTTTGAAGGATTAGAGATGGGAGGTGGATGGTGGTGTTGGGAGCTCCAGATATAGGGAACAGTGTACACAGATGCAAATGAGAGAGCTGTATGTTTCAGCAACTATGTGGCATTTGGGTATGGGAATAGTAAGAGGGGATGGCAGAGATGAGATCAAGATCCTAGCTAGGCATGGACACAGGCTGCTTTCTGAGCAAATGGTAAGGAGTTTGAACTTGAAACTTACTAAGGGTCACTAATGCTTTTAAACATGGGATGATGTGCTCAGAGTTGGGATGCAGGAATATCACTTTAAAAGTAGTACCAAGAATGGATAGAAAGAAGAAGTTACTTGAGGGGAGGGAACCTGGGTAAGAGGATATGGAAATCATCCTGTTGACAGTCCAGTTGGATGAATGCCGGGCCACTGGGGATGGAGGGAAGGGATAGACTCATGGGCCACTGAAGTGGAAGGCAGAGATGGGTGCTTCATCATGACTCCCACTAATAAAATAAATACCTGCCTCAACTGGCTTACAGTAGGAAATCCTTTAGTTCAGATAGCAAGTCCAAAGGTAAAGTCATTACCAGACTCTGCTCCCACCCCTACTCCCACCTCCCCTGCTCTCTCTGCTCTGTCTGCAGGCTGATTTCCCTCACATGGTCACAAGATGGCTGCCAGCAACACCTGTTCAAGCCTAGGTGGAGAGAGGAAATGTTTTTCCTCAAAATAGGAGCAATAAATTCTTCCTTTCTTTTTGAGAGTGCCCACTCAGGTCATCTGCCCTCCCCAGGGGAAAGTCAAGCACCAGCTGGCTTAAGCCTGGGATTATGAACTGATCACTAGCCAAGAGGCATGGAGTGAGCCTGCTTGGCTTGGATACATCAGTATTTGTGCTGCATCTGCGAATGGGGTCAATTTCACATAAGAGGAAGAGAAGAAGGTGGGTGTGGTTGCTGCAGAGCAGTATCTATGACTAGAGCACAGAAAAGGGCACTCAACCTTCCCACCCTTTCTTGGGAGAACTGAAGGAAGAGAGAGGTCAGTGTGTGGATTGTAAGTTTTTTGAGAGAAGGACATATGTCTCATTCACCATTGTTTATTTAGCTCTTATCTCAGTGCCTGGCACATAGTAAGTGCTCAGTAAACATTTGTTGACTAAGTAAACTCATCTAGAAAGTGACCTGAGCTTGAAGGTACAGATCATGAGATGATGTAGAGGAAAAATTTCAAGCAGATTTAAAAGAATTTGCAACAGTGAAGAATCATACAATTGCATCATACATTTCAGTGAATTTAAGAAGTTTAGAATCACAGGCACAAAAGTCCAAGGCAGGGAGAGGCTGAGGATGATGTTAGAGAGTTAAGGAATGACCATATTCTGCTGAGGAGCTTGGGTCATCTCTTACAGAGAATGGAAGACACCTGAAAAATTTTAGACAAGAGAATGAAGTAATCCCATGCACATTTGTCTAGATCATTCTGCAAAGATGTGTAGAACATGATAAAGTGAAATCAGCAGTTGGTTAGTTTTTGATGGGATGTGTAGGAGGAGTTGGACTGTGAAGAAAGCTGAGCACTGAAAAATTGATGCTTTTGAACTGTGGTGTTGGAGAAGACTCTTGAGAGTCCCTTGGACTGCAAAGAGATCCAACTAGTCCATCCTAAAGGAGATCAGTCCTGAGTGTTCATTGGAAGGACTGATGCTGAAGCTGAAACTCCAGTACTGTGGCCACCTAATGTGACGAGTTGACTCATTGGAAAAGACCCTGATGCTGGGAGGGATTGGGGGCAGGAGGAGAAGGGGACAACAGAGGATGAGATGGCTGGATGGCATCACCGACTCGATGGGCATGAATTTGAGTAAACTCCGGCAGTTGGTGATGGACAGGGAGACCTGGCGTGCTGCGATTCATGGGGTCGCAAAGAGTCAGACATGACTGAGTGACTGAACTGAACTGTAGGAGTCAAGGATGACCTTAGGTCATTATGTTGGGTGAGGAGGCAGGGGGAGGTCACAAGGAAGAATAGATTTTAAAGGATTAATGATACTTTGTTTTGGATGGGCTCATGGGAACCAGTGAAACATTATAGGGGAGGTGTCTAGCTGTGGTCAGGTGTTTGCGTGTGAAGCTGGGGAAGAGTTCTGGTTAGGACATGCATATTCAGATTTGCCAATATTCAGGTGCCAGTTTGAACAACGCGAGAGAATGAAACCACCTGGGGAGTGTAGACTAGGTGGAGCCGTGAGCCATGGGTGAGGCACTGAAAGGGTAGGGAGTGGGAAGAAAGCCCAAAGAAAGAGACAAAGAAAGTCAAGAAGGTGGAAGAAGGTCCAGGAGCATATGCTGTCTTGGATGACAAGAGAATGGAGTTCTAAGAAAGACCGAGAATTGATGATTGAGGCCATCAAGTGAAGCAGAGAGATAAAGGGAAAAAAAATCTGAAACGTGTTTATTGTATTTGCCAATCAGGATGGCAGTGGTGACCTTATGGTGAGATGCTTCTTAGATGTGATAAAATCAGAAGCTAGGTTGCAAGTGAATGATGAGGGAATAGAAAGTAAGTAAATACACAGAAACGATACAGGAGAAGGGGAGAAGAGATGGTAACCTGAGGAGTGGAAGGAAACAAGGGAGGCATTTCAGAGATGGGGAAATCATAAGCATTGCTATGGACTCAAGGAGAGAGGCTCAAAGAGATTGCAACATTAAAAGTGCAAGGGACTGGGGAGGGGATGTTGGCAATGACGTGATCTCACAGTTCCAAAATGGCTGCTGCAGCTCCAACCATCACATCCCTCACTTCTGTGTCTAAAAGCAGAAAGAGGATGAACAGTAAAGAGAGCACTCCTTGTGTCTCTTAATTTCTATCAAGGAGGAAAATTGCTCCCCCTCCCACAACCCCTCCTAAATGCCCTCCTAAACTATTGACTGGGAATCTAAAACATACATTTCCCAATGTCCCTTGTAGCTGGGGTTCTGCATGTGGTCTGGCTTCCATGAAGCAAGCTCTCTGGCACCAGACTTGGAGAAGTGAAGTGAATGAGTTGAAGTGACTGTTGTAAATTTTCTTGCAAGCAAGATGGCAGAGTATCTGGTTCTTTGGGACCAACTGTCATGAAGGTGCCAGTGTCTAGTCTCTGGTGTCAGAGGTGGTGGCTGAGTGATGGTCTGGGGTCTGGAGGTATGCTTTGGCATTACGTTTGGCTCTGTGGTGAATGACCTTTGTCAACTGGTTTTCCCATATGTTCTTAAACTACCTAGTATGTGTGTGTGTGTGTGTGTGTGTTTGCATGTGTGTCTGTGCATGCAGGCATGCACGCCTGTTCTCAGTCATTTCTGACTCTTTGCAACTGCATGGACTGTAGCCTGTCAGGCTTCTTCGTCCATGGAATTTTCCAGGCAAGAATACTGGAGTGGGTTGCCATTTCCTACTCCAGGGGATCTAAATTCCCTAATACTCTGTAATAATGTCCTTCCTGCTTAAACTAATTAGAGTGGATTTTGTTGTTTGCAACAAAGAACCTGGGAGAACACACAAGATCCGCTCCAGCTGTCAGAGGGACTGGAAAAGAGAATCGCTGGCTTTTTTAGGTTCTTCTTGGAGAGCTGAAGGTTCAGGATAATGGCTGCTGTGTAGGGAACCAAAAGGATTTGCCAAAGATAAATGCGAACCTAAATAGGTTTTAAATAGAACAGACTGGTTAAGTGTTTTATTTGGTACAAGACGTTTTTGGGGACCATCAAAATATTTAAAGTATAACCATCATTTTATGACAGTGCTTTATGTGAAATAACCAATAGTACAAAAGCTAAACCTATTTCATTTCTGTTGTCTACTGATAATAGCCTCTGAAACACCAGTCAGGTCACCATCTAGATTTGAGGGATGACAGTTCCAAAATAGAATTCAGAGAAGGGAAGGTAGGAAGGAAGCAGGATTATCTTTTTAAATAAATATTATAATCTTAATTATGATTATGTAGACACACAGGCAAGGTGGGCATGGCAACCCACTCCGATATTCTTGCCTGGAGAATCCCCATGAACAGAGGAGCCTGGTGGGCTACAGTCCATGGGGTCGCAGAGTTGGCCACAACTGAGTGACTAAGTACACAGACACACAGGCAATATGGTTTTTGAAAATCTCGGTAGATACTTAGCCATTCAAGTCTTGGATCCAAATTCTTTTGACTATTAATACCATTTTTTGCAAATTAAGGTTATTTGGCTGGTTTTTAAAAATACAAATAACTTTACATGATATATGTAACTCATATATATATATATTTCACCCTCTGGGAAAAAATATATAACCTTCCACTCTAGTTCCTTAATCCTTTGGATTATTGTGTATCCTTCCAGAAATTGTCCATACAGATGCAAATCTTTACTTGTCAATCCCTATAGCATTATTTCATTCTTTTAAAAGAATATACAGTATTGTATGAATTATAGTTTATTTAATCAATCCCTTCTTAGGCTATTTTAAATATTTTATAATTACAAACTATCCTGCAGTGAAGATTCATGTGCATCCATCTTTGTGCAGATGGCTTGAATATTATTTTTGTTCAGTCACTCAGTCATGTCCGACTGTTTGCAACCCCATGGACTGCAGCACACCAAGCTTCCCTGTCCTTCACTATCTCCTGGAGTTTGCTCAGACTTATGTCCATTGAGTCGATGATGCCATCCAACCATCTCACCCTCTGTTGCCTCTTTCTCCTGCCCTTAATCTTTCTCAGCATCAGGGTCTTTTCCAATGAGTTGGCTTTTTGCATCAGGTGGCCCAACTCTTGGAGCTTCAGCGTCAGCATCAGTCCTTGGGATGAATGTTCAGAGTTGATTTTCTTTTGTATTGACTGGTTTGATCTCTTTGCCATCCAAGGGACTCTCAAGAGTCTTCTCTAGCACCACAGTTCGAAAGCATCATTTCTTTGGCACTCAGTTTTCTTTATGGTCTAACTCTCACATACATATACAACTACTGGAAAAACCATAGCTTTGACTAGATGGACCGTTATTGGCTAATTGATGTCCCTGCTTTTTAATATGCTGTCTAGGTTTGTCATAGCTTTTCTTCCAGGGAGCAAGTGTCTTTTAAAATTTCATGGCTGCAGTCACCATCTACAGTAATTTTGGAGCCCAGGAAAATAAAGTCTGTCACTGTTTCCATTTTTCCCCCATCTATTTGCCATGAAGTGATGGGACTGGATGCCATGATCTTATTTTTTTGAATGTTGAGTTTTAAGCCACCTTTTAACTCTCTCCTTTCACCTTCATTAAGAGGCTCTTTACTGTAGGTCAAATTCCTAGATGGAGAATGCTGAATCAAGGTATATCATTAAACATTTTTTATAGATATTGTCATATTATTCTCTTCAAAAAGACACCATGCAAATTTGTCTTTTAAAATTACACTTTCAAAGCTCTAGGTATATAAGAGCCCATTCCTATCTGCTGGTACTGAGTATGGAGACTATAGGAAAAGTGAGCTGTTCTCCAAAGGATATTTGGAATCTTACTGCACAAACAATTACTGCATTAAATGTCTGCAAAATTCAAGTGGCAAATGAGCATTGAATATCAATTACACATCTGTTCCATCTCAAAGGCAGATGGCCTTTTAATTTTATATCCCAAAAATTATACCCAAATTTCATCTCTTCCTCAGATTCCTCCCCTCTCTTCTTTTACTTCCACTGAGAAAATGGTTCATTGCACTTGTCACATATCAAATTAATTTTAACAGAAAGCACAATGAAACTCTCTTACTCACTTTAGTAAGCAGATATCTAGGACTATATTACTAAAGAAACATATATGTGGTCCCAGCAATTGTTTAAACACTGCAGAGTACCATCCAAGCAAAATTAGAAGGTCCCTACCTTCTGTGATTTTACAATCTTGAGAAATTGGCATAAAATGTAAATGATTAAAGGCCAAATACAAAGCAGAATCCAAATGCTATATGTATAATTTAGCTATTCGTACTTGTTAATGCAAAGAAGAAAGAGGTCGCTTTGTAGAGGAGCTCTCAGGGATTCTATGAAGTAGATGGGTGTTGGTTTGGCTTTGTGGGCTGGGAAGTGAAATGGAAAAGCTCTCTCCAAAGAAACGGGGAGAGGAGTGGGGTTGCTGTGAGCCAGTGGAACTGAGTGAGATCAGGGTTTGGGTGGATGAGATGGGACTACGTGACAAAAGGCCATGCTTGTTGGTAGAAATATACAGGAAATAATAGGAATTGAGTGTGATCTACTGGAAGGAGACTTTGGGAGAAAGAAGACGTGTCATGGGTGCAGAATGAGGGCCAAGAACCAAAGTGGCTTGTGGTCTGGTCTCTCACATTCAGCCATTTAAATCCAAAGTAGACCCATCTTAGTGTCCCACATATAAAATGCCATCCTTCTTTGTTCTAGAGCTTTGTGAATTTATCTAAATTTTTCCAGCCATTGTCCAGGACCTGAGTATATGCTCAGCAAAAGACTAAAGACTGGGGGCGGTGGTGGGAGAAGGAAATTGATGCTTTTTCAGTTTTTGTGAAAATGATTTGTCTGGTGTTCTCAATCCTGACCTGATTTTGTTAGTACTGTGTAATTACGGGGTGATGATCTTTAGCCTCTCTCCACTGGGAAGACGCCAGTCCATCAGGTCCCTTTCCTAACAATGGCGGCAGTGGTGGTGAACAAGCATCCCATTAATGCTTGAATGTTTTCAAAGAGTGTGCTTGTCTTTCAATATGAAAACAGACTTAAAAGAGGTACACTACTCAGAGATGAAAGATAGTTGCAGGGAGATAAAAACCTTTGAATTTATAAGAGGTAGCTATTTCATATGAAAGCCAAGCTATATTTTTCTCTCAATCTGCTCCTGCATGATTTTATCTGACTTTTCTAATTATGGTAACAGAACAAGAAAAATCCAGACTGCCGTTCACACTCTCACTCCTTTCCTCAAGGGAAAAAATAATAAATTGGTAGTATTTACGCCAAAGAAAGGGAAACAAAGACAACATGTAAATTTTCTTTGTGTGAGTTATCCTTGGCACGTTTCTTTCTCTTCTCTTCCCAAAGTCATTTAAAAGAGTGTCACTCAAGGCCAATTAAAAGGATTTGGATGAGAAACTTCGAGTTTACAGTTGGTCCAATCAATAGTACAATTTGTCCATCAATAGACTTCGAAATGCTCTTCAGAAATGACTACGTTTAACTGTGGCTGAATGATTAGAAAATGCAATTTCATTGAGCAAGTCAAGCCCTTCTTTGTTTGAAAAACTGAGCTTCAGAGTGCTGAAAATCAGTTGTGTGTGTGTGTGTGTGTGTGTGTGTGTGTGTGTGTAGACTATCGATTGGGTACGGAGAAACTGATGTATCTTAGATACTTTCCAACACAAAATTTTTGTCACTGACTTTTCCACACGTCTTGTGATGAAACCCATGGAGAAAGGAAGTAAAAAATTGGGACTCAGGACTAGAGTTAGTTCTAAAATAAGATCAAGTATGCCTTTCTTACCCAGAGAGTGTGTTTAAACTTAAAGCTTTGTTAAGACAAATTTCTTATCTTCTCTGGAGTCTAGGAAGGCAGATAAATGTTGCTAAACAAAAACTGTGGAATTATTCCACTATTTCCTCGTCTTTTCTGAAATAGCTTCAGTGGAATCTATGATTCCTGTCATACAAGTTGTTGCTCTGGGCAGGGAACATTTTGTTTCTTCCCTTTGGGTTTTCTTCTGCAGTTACCTGAACAATGTAGCCGGTGAGAGAGGTTCTTCCTCACCCCCAACAGGAGGGGCAGTGGGTAGGTTCATAGTTCTGGCTCTGGAAGGTGTGAAATTAAAATAAGAAACAGAGGTTTAGCTTTTGCACCTCAAGGTATCTTTTAAAAACACTGTGTAAATGTCACTACTGGCCGCCTCAAGTCAGACCAAGTAGAACGTGTCATGTGATCAAGTTCTTTTTCTTTTCATGATTCGTTTTTGGGGAGAGTGATTTCTCACCTGGGGACATTCTCCTTGATTAGTGTATTAGTCAGTATATTGAGCTGTCTTAACAAAACCCACAGACTGAGTGGCTTAAACAATATACATTTATTTCTCAGTTACAGAGGCTGGCATCCAGGATCAAGGTGCTGTCCAGTTGGGTTTCTGGTGTGAGCTGTCTTCTGAGCTTGCCATTGGTGTTAGTGAACCAAACTTGGGTCTGCTTGCCCACATGCAGTCAAGCCAATCTACTGACACTGGGTTGTGGAGGAAGAGAGTCCATCATTTATTGCAGGGCACCAAGCAAGGAGGATGCTCAAAAGATCGGAACTCCCTGAAGGCTTTCCGGGAAGGCATTTTAAAGGCAGTGTGAGGGAGGGAGCTGTAGAGTACCTGATCTGCTCTTGCAAAATTCCCAGATTGTTTGGCATCAAGGTGAAATTTCAAGTAGTCTAGTCTCTGTTCTTGTGGTCAGAAGTTTTCATCTGCAGGGGGTCCTCTTCACACATTTTAGGAATGTGTGTCAAGACTTTATATCTTTCAGAGAACAGGTGTTCAGTGATTCTGCTATGTGGTAGATTTAGTCTAAATTGTTACCAGTTTCTCAGCTCAACAGTTATTCTGCTTTTCTACAGCGTCACATTTCCTGATCATTAACCCCCCTTTTTTGTAATTGGAGTATAATTTTTTTACAGTGTTGCATTAGTTTCTGCTGTACCCAGAAAGTGACCCAGCAATCCCACTACATGTCATATAGGAGAAAACCATAATTCAATAAGACACATGTACCCCAATGTTCGTTGTAGCACTATTTACAATAGCCAGGAATGGAACCAACCTGAGTGTCCATAGACAGATGAATAAAGAAGGTGTGGTATACACATACAATGGAATATTACTCAGCCATAAAAAGGAATGAAATTGGGCCATTTAGAGATGTGGATGGATCTAGAGTCTGTCATACAGAGTGAAGTCAGAAACAAATACCATATATCAAATATCATATATCATATATATAATATATGATCATATATCATATATTAACATATGTATGTGGAATCTAGAAAAATGGTACAGATGAACATAATCATTAACTCTTAATTCAGCCTTTCAAGACTCAAAGGAGGCCTGGGAGACTAAAGCAAAAGCCTTTTACTTCAGAGGACAGGTACACAGGGGCTTGCACATGGTTGGAATGGTAGCCTTCTCACTGGATCCTCACACGACAAAGAGACCAAGAACGTTCCTGATGTCTCCTCCTCTTATAGTACAGCAATCTTACCAGATTGGGGCCCCACCATTATGACCTCATTTCACCTGGATTGCTTCCATAAAAGCCCTGTCTCCAAATGTTTGTTACATTGGGAGTTAGGGCTTCAGCATATAAAATTTGGGGAAACACAAGCATTCAGTCCTTAAGAACTGGTTAACATAGCTTCATGCAAAGCCCAGCCCTTTCTTGGATGTTGTTTTTTCTTTCTAATTGTCTCTGATTCCATGCTTGGCTTTAAATTAATAGCTTTATTAATGTGGGTTTTGTTTCTAGTGACAAATGGATGCAAATGTGTTATCAAAAGAGAAGTATCAGAAGTTCAAAACTGAGAATAAAGATAATTGATAAACAGCTTTAATGGCTGATAAGTATGAATATATTCCTACTTTAGTCACAAGAGTAGATTCTTTTTGGAAGCTAAAAAAATTTTTTTAATAGGGTCTTGATTTTGCTAAATGTTTCCAGATATTCTCCCTGGTTCCCCTGCCCCTCCCCACAGACATATTGGGTTCAGTGTTTTAGATAAAGTTATAAGGATAAAGGAGCCTGGTGGGCTATAGTCCATGGTATTGCAAAGAATCAGACATGACTGAGCAACCAATACACACACACACAAGTCATTTTGCCTTTTTCAAGACCTGGAGAAATTTAAAATAAAAACTTTAATCACTACACCTTAAACTGAGTCATTAGGTCTACATTTCTTATTTTTTGTGATGTGCATTTCCCTCAGAGGGACATAGGATTCCTATTATGCACCTACATCAAAATATCAAAACAGATATCCTTAATTCTTTTCCATGGAGAAAATGAGAAGATTCTGGTGGGGAGAGCCTCTGTCCCTTGCTATTCACATCCTAATACTCAGAATTTCTTGGGTGTTAGTGCTGCCTGCTCTTATAACATCCATAACCTTGAAACAGAACATTGGAGCTGTCTGATGGCATCTCTCTCAGTTTGCTCAGCTGTTCACTGCATTCTAGAATTAACTGGTTACTATTTTGGCTTAAAGGAGTTTCCTGGCTTCTCTTGGGTAAACGTTTACTTTCCCACCAGGATAGCACTGATAACCTCTCAAGGCTGGGAGAAGATATTTCTCAACTCCTTCCCCTCTTTTCCATTTTGAACTTGGCTCATTTTAATTTTCACTCTCCTATTTAAAATGTATGCAATTCCTCTGGGCTTCCCTGGTGGCTTAGACCATACAGAATATGCCTGCAAGACAGGAGACCTGGGTTTGATCCCTGGGTTGGGAAGGTCCTCTGGAGAAGGGCATGGCAACCCACTCCAGTATTCTTGCCTGGAGAATCCCCGTGGACAGAGGAGACGCAGGCTACAGTCTGTGGGATTGTAAAGAGTTGGGCATGACTGAGCAACTAAGCACAGCATAGCGCATAATTCCTTCAGGAAAAACATATGTTTCTCATATAACAACTGCTTTCTGTCGTTTCACTCTCAGTATAATGGTTATGAATCAGATACTTATGAAGGAGCAACTAACCACCAAGGGGAGCCCAGTAAAGAAAACATCTGGTACACAAGCTTGCCATGATTATGAGCTGTATTATTTTATTACTAGCATTAAAATCTATGAAGATGTTCCCTTGGCTTCAGATGTATGTGGTTTCTAATACATGTTATATTGTGCTGGAAACTCAAGTATTTGTATGGGAAAATATACAAACTGTATTACTTAAAATTCTTTCCAGCAATTTCCTATGTGCAGTATGCTACTTTGAAGTGTTTTGTAATTAGAGGTGGGTTTATGGGACATATGAATCTCCTTGAGGCACATGCATATCTGGGGAAAATGTGAATAATACAGCCTGGAAGAAAGATTAAGGACAAGGCACAGACTCTCGAATATTTTCAAAGATGTCAAAATCTTTCCCTGACTTTTTTCCACACTAACCATGAACAAGTACGGGCTGTTTGCAAGTATAGGTAGCAGAAAGAGGTGTAGCATTCTGTTTTGATTTGGGTTCCTCCCAGAAGCAGACCCTGAGGCCAGGATTTGAGCACAGGTTGTGGTCAGAGGAAATGCTTATAGGGAGGTGGGGAAGTGAGGCAGAAAAGAAAAGGAAGTCAAAAAAGTAGGCATTGTCCAACTGATTTCCACTGCAGGCATGAATTACTCAATCAGGAAACACTTGGAGAAGTGTAGAGGCGCCTTAGATATCCCAGTGCAGGGGAGAGGCAACGAGGGTAGTTGTCCACCAGCCCTCCATCTGCCACTTGCTGCAGGGTGCCCAGGGTCCATTCATTCTCCATCTCTTCTGATTTGTCACTTCCCAGTGCTCTGTGATTAAACAGCATTCTCCCACTTCTAGGAAAAAAGACCTCAGACAGAGTTGTGTTTTCTTTTTTTTTAATATAAATTTACTTATTTTAATTGGAGGCTAATTACTTTACAATATTGTAGTGGTTTTTGCCATACATTGACACGAATCTGCCATGGGTGTACATGTATTCCCCATCCTGAACCCCATTCCCACCTCCCTCCCTGTCCCATCCCTCTAGGTCATCCCAGTGCACCAACCCCTAGCACCCTGTATCATGCACTGAACCTGGACTGGTGATTCATTTCACATATGCTAATATACATGTTTCAATGCCCTTCTCCCATATCATCCCACCCTTGTCCTCTCCCACAGAGTCCAAAAGACTGTTCTATACATCTGTGTCAGGCAGAGTTTTTAAGCAGTGATTGAGGGGAGCTGGCAGGACATTGGGAGTGCCTACCCTAGTGTCCGTGCACAGAGGAGCCACTCTGGCTTCGACATGATTCAGGCAGTATTCCATTGAACTGTAAACTAGCACCGTGAGTAGTAAATAGTGATATGCTGCCTATAAATGTTTAGAATGAGATTATCTAGTTTTATTAAATCTACTGCTCTCGACATCACTAATCAATAGGAAAATGTGAATCAAAACCACAATGAATTATGGCCTAATATCCATTAGGATGGCTACTACCAAAGAAATAAAGAAAGAAAGAAGCCCAGAAAATAACAAGAGTTGGTGAGAATGTGGAGGAATTGGAACCCTTGTGCACTGTTAATGGGAGTACAAAATGGTGCAACTGCTATGAAAAATAGTATGGAAGTTCCTCAAAAAGTTGAAAATGGAATAACCATTTGATCCAAGCAATTCTATTTCTAGATATACCCTAAAGAATTAAAAGTAAGATCTGAAGAGTTATTTGTTCACCTATGTTCACAGCTGCTTATTTATAACAGTTAAAAAATGGAAGCAACTCAAGTGACCATAAGCAAAAGAACTATTGTTGTTAAGTCACTATGTCTGACTTTGGCAACCCCATGGACTTTAACCCAGCAGGCTCTGTCCGTGGGCTTTCACAGGCAAGGCAAGAATACTGGAGTAGGCTGTCATTTCATTCTCCAGGGGATCTTTCCAACCCAAGATCAAACCCACATCTCCTGCACTGACAGGTGGATTCTTTACCATTGAGCCATCTGTCAGAAGAATGGATAAGCAAAATGTGGTATATCTATGCAAGAGAATATTTCTCAGTCTTAAAAAGGAAGGAAACTTGGACACAAGCATTAAGGCCTTATGCTCAGTGAAAGAAGCTGGACACAAGAGGATAGATACTGTATGATTCCACCTCGATGAGGTATCGAGAGTAGCCAGATTCACAGAGAAAGAATGTAGAATGATGGCTCTCAGAGACTTCAGGAGAAAGAATGAGGAAAAGAAAAAAGTGCTGCAACTTCATTCATCTACCTCTTTTTACTTTTAAGTCTTTATCCCTTCTTTCTGGCTACAAATGCTGCCTGTGTCAGCCCTTGTCTTTGCCCCCTCAACTGAATTCACTGACAACCTGTGTGTGCAACCTCACACCTGCCCCGAGAGTCCTGACCATCTGGTGAAGAACATGATGGATTTCAGTGCTTTATCTCCCTGCCCCGGAGGCATAGACAAAGGCACACTTCCCAACCTAAGGACCTATCAGCCAAGTTGCAACTTCTGAGCAGCCACTTGGGGCTTCTCTCCAAATATTGTGTGTGCTGCCAGGCCCTAGCATCCATAGTCCACTGACCAGCAGCATCGGCATCACCAGGGAACTTGTTAGAAGTGCAGAATCTGGGATTTCACCCCGAGCTATGGAATCACTCTTTGCATTTTGACGAGAACCTGCGGTTTCCTTTGTACGTTAACATTGGAAAAGCAGTTGCATAAGTTTCAGGGCAATGGTTCTCAACCCTGGATGTATATTAAAATCATGGAGATGGGGGAAGCTTTTGGAAAACTGCTAGTACTCTGAAGTTCTGATTGTGTTGCCTTCAGGTAAGAGTACTGTGTTAAGCACTGTGTTAAGTTATGTGTTAAACACTGTTCTAAGAATATGTGTTAAATAATTTAAGCCTGTGAATGCATGCTCAGTCATGTCCAACTCTTTGAGACCCCATGGACTGTAGCCCACCAGGCTCCTCTGTTCACGGAATTATCCAGGCAAGAATACTGGAGTGGGTTGCCATTTCTTACTCCACAGGATCTTCCCAAACCAGGGATCGAACCTGCATCTCTTGCATTAGCAAGCAGGTTCTTTATCACTATGCCACCTGGGAAGCCCATGAAACCCCTGTAATGTGGGCCCTGTTATTATCTCCATTGTGCATTGAAAGCACAGAGAAGTTTGGTAACTTGCTCAAGTCACACAGCTGGTCCATGGCAGAGTTGGAATCCAGAGTCTGACTCCAAAGCTCATGTTCTTCATGTGATTTTTTCTTAAGTATCTTAAAAAAAATTTATTTCTGTGGCTGTATTGAGTCTTAGTTGTGGTTGCTGTGGCTCGTGGGATCTTTGATCGTCATTGCAGCATGTGGGTTTTTTTTTCAGTTGTGGTGTGCAGGATCTTTAGTTATGACATGCAAACTCTTAGTTGTGGCCTGTGGGATCTAGTTACTTGACCCAGGATGGAAGCCAGGCCCCTTGCAGTCTCAGCCACTGTGACCACCAGGGATGTCCCCCCATTATGCTATTTTTGAATAAAAGTCCCCTTAATACAAAGTGAGAAGGCTTCTGTGAATACATTCCATGCAGGGCAGATTTCACTATGAAGCTCCTTCGCTGAATTTAGTTTGATGCTGCATAACATATAAATTTGATTTTTAATAGTTTTCACTGGGCCCTCATCCACACCCCCAGGCCAGCCAGCTCAGCCTCTGGTGGTTAAACTTTGTTATTGGCCTGCAACTGACTTCAGGCATTGAAAGCACGGAGAAAGTTAGTAACTCACTCAAGATCACACAACTTGGGAAACTGTGGGAAGAGAAAAGAATTCTGGAGGGAAACCATGTATGTAAGAAGTGGATTGAAGGGTATGGGATGTCCAGGAAAGGGCTTCAGAAGAAAGGCCATCTGCTGCAATATATACAAATCAAAGCTCTCCCACTTCAGCGAGATCTGTTCCATAGCCACCTGAACTTGGAGGCCACTGTTTCTCAGTTCTATTTCCAGCTGGAAAGCTCCTGGGTATTACTCTCCTCTCTCAAGCTTTACCCAACTGACTTCATGGGTCAGTTGATGCCCTGTTGTCATGACTCACTGAGTTCCTTCAACCTGTACCCAATCATTTAGGATTCTACCTGCTCCTTTTCCAGATAATTTATCTTCGCCTTTTTAAAATCACTGGCTCAATTCTCCCTTCTTGAATCATGTTATTAATTTCACTGTCTACAAATCCTTCCTGATTCATTGTAAATTTAGCCTTTCTAAAGCATACTGTTACATTGGAAAACATATTTTATTATAGGAAAATAAGAATTATGTGTGGAGTGTAGTTGTATTCATAGGTCTTGAGATTGTAGAAAGAAGATAATGTTTGAAAAAAATTCAAGAGGATTCACTAGACACTGAGTATTTTTTATAACAGGCGATATGTCATCAATGGAATGAGGCTTTACGGTTTATAGAAAAAAAACAAACAAACCAATTTTGCTATTAAGAGCAAACTGGCCCAGTACTGAAAGTAAAACATCCTGCCCTCTGCTCATGGGACATTTCCTCTTTCAGCATCTGAGAAGTGGACAGTTCCCATGGGAGACCTTTCCACTTTGACACCTTTAGTTTAGATAATTCTCTAGAAGGACTCACAGAACTCCCTGAAAGCTGTTATAGTTACAATTTATTACAGTATAAGGATTCAGGTTAAAACCAGCCAAAGTAAGAAGCACTAGGGCAGAGTCCAGGGACATTACTACATTGCCTTTTTTTCCCCCAGCTTTAATGAAATATAATAGACATATAACATTGTGTAAGTTCAAGGTGTACAATGTGTTGCTTTCATACATTTATATATGTTGTTGTTCAGTCGCTAAATCATGTCTGACTCTTTGGGACCCCATGGACTGCAGCGTGCCAGGCTTCCTTGCTCTTTACCATCTTCCAGAGTTTGCTTAAACTCATGTCCATTATATATGTTGCAACATGATTATTACCATAACACTAGTTACCACTTCCATCCTGTTACTTTTTTTGTGGTGGTGGTGGCAAATTTAAGATTTACTCTCTTAGTAACATTCAAATATATATAGAAATACAATATTATTAGCTATAGTCACCATGCTGTACCTTAGAACCCCAGTACAAGGGGGATCTTGTTATAACTGGAAGCTTATTCTCTTTTACCATTATCTCCCCATTTCCACCTACCCCCAGACCCTTGTAACCACAAATCTCCTCTCTGTTTCTGTGAGGTCAGCATTGTTTTAAGATTCCTCATATAAGTGATATGCTGTTTGTCTGGCTTATTTCCATAGCATAATGCCCTCAAGATTCTTCCAAGTTGCACAAATGGTAGGATTTCCTTCTTTCTTGTGACTGAATAATATTCTATTGTTTATATACAAAGAGTTTATCACAAAGAGGCAGACATGACTGAAGCGACTAAGCACACAATATGGGTATTTAGATATCTTGCTGAGAACCTGAGTTCAATTCCTTTGGATATACATTCGAAAGTGGGATTGTTGGATCATATTCCATTGTCCTTTCCATGGATGAGGGTTACTTTCCTGGTACTGATGTTTGGCAACGTGCATATAGTACTGCCAACCAGGAAAGCTCACTCAAGCCTCTGTTGTCAAGAATTTTCACTGAGGTTCAATCATATATTTCCCACATAGCATTCACATGGACTCTTAAGAGTCCCTTGGACTGCAAGGAGATCAAACCAGTCAATCCTAAAAGAAATCAACCCTAAATATTCATTGGAAGGACTGATGCTGAAGCTACAGCTCCAGTAATTGGCTACCTGATTGGAAAATGAGCCAACTCATTGGAAAAGACCCTGATGCTGGGAAAGACTGAGGGTAGGAGGAGAAGGGGGCAACAGAAGATGAGATAGTTGTATGGCATCATCAACTCATGCATCATCATGCACATGAGTTTGACCAAACTCAGGGAGATGGTAAAGAACAGGGAAGCCTAGCGTGCTGCAGTCCATAGGGTCGCAAAGAGTTGGACATGACTGAGAGACTGAACAACAACAAAGGGCCTGGAATTAAAAAAAACAAAACACCTTCGGAGACTGGCTAATGACTTATGTGGTCTTGGACGAGTGAAAAAAGGACTGATGTTTATATAGTGCTTGAAGCAGGGCCTGGTACAGTGGTACTTGGGTTAATCCTCCACATCTCCAAGCCCATTGCCTTTCATGTAATTGAAAACTGACTCTGGGTAGAATTAAGCAGTTCAGTCTCACAAATAAAAGACCTGAGGAAGATCCGAAGGCTGGAGAGACATGGAAGGACCTTGAATTTATGCTTTGCTAAGGAAGTGCATTCCACTTAGAAAGTCAGACTTTACTACAATATTGTAAAGTAATTAGCCTCCAACTAATAAAAATAAATGAAAAAAAAAAAGTCAGTCTTTTGATACATTCACCAACTTTGTCAGGTAGATCTTTCTGGGTTATGTCACACAAGGTGGGTGTCTAGCTAGATTCTTCTCTGTATTCTGGGCCAAAAAATTGTTCCTTGGGACATCCTTCTAGAACCTTCCCTGTATGCTTCCACTTTCTTGCCTTCCTCTCTGCCTTGCTTCCTTGTGCGGTCCTGAGCAGAAAGCCCACCGATTCTATAGTGACTTCGCTTTCCTGTTCCTCCCTGCCCCCAGCCTACTTGTCCTTGGGTTTCAACTTAGCCAACCAACACATTGAATTCTTCTAATCTTTCCTGATAGATCAATCCTTCTCAGCCCTTAATTATTCATGCAGCTCTCCTCTGAATTCTCTTCAGGCTGCTGGCTCTTTTCTGGCAGTTGAGAGTCTTGTCTGAAGCAACTCATGCAGTTCCTGGGAGCTGTGCATTGGTACTTAAGGCGAGGAAGCCCCAAGGACAGACAAAGGGGTGACTGCAGTTGGGGAGGTGAGATGTGCAGCAGGAGTAGACGTTGGGGTGACTCACCTTAAATTATGGCTCCCCCACTTGATAGCTGTGTGCCATTGGCTAAATTAGTCAACCCCTTGCTGGAAAAATAGGGTGAAAATAATGTTTACATTGACTAGTGCTTATAAATATAAAATGAAGTTCTGGGTCAAAGTAAGCATCAATGCTTCTTCATGGGAGCATTTATTTTTATTAGCAGCAGCCAGCTTTCTCTCCCTCATCCAATCTTGCTATCCATTAGCTTCTCCACTGGCCAACCATATACCTATATTCATGCCACTAAACTAGTGCAGTTCTTCAGGATAATAACTTCTGCTGATAAAAGATCACAGTTAGATGAATGTGGAACAAGACATAAACAGAGAGGAGGAGGCCATTCCTTTCCATGGAAACTTTGGCAGGAAGTTATCCATCTGAAGAAAATGGATTAAAGATTCCTTAGCTTAGGAGTCTTGCATCTTGTGGCTGGTGACTACAGGAATAGGTCTGGACCAATCTCTTTGTCTCTACAAGGCTGAAAATGTCTGGTTTTCCAGGATTGTCCCAGTGTAAGCACTGAAAGTCCTATAACCCAGGAAACTCCTCTAGGGCAAATGGGAGCAGTAAGTCATCCTACAGTGAACGCCCCCTTTCCCCAATACCTTAGGTAATACCATCCTAAAATTGAGCTCAACATACCACTTTATCATCTGAATAACCCAGACTTTCCCTTGTTCAGTCTGGCAGTTGTAGTCTTTCCAAATATGGCCCCAACTTGCTTCCAAGCCTCATTTTAATGTCCTCACGCCTCATGCTTCGCTCCTACCAGCTCCTCCCTGTCCTCCCGGCATGCTTCTCCCCCTTTATGAGGTGCTTTTCTCTATAAAGGCTGCTAATAACACAAATACAGTCAATCAGAGAATAGTCAATCCCAAGGTCACAAGTGGTTCCAGTGATTTTTCCTTAAACCTGGCATAGTTCACTGATTTATGTTGCTTATCTGATTCATGCATGTATTTGAGGTTGGAAGTTATGATACAGAGCAGGAATTGGCCTGCCGTTCCTAAACCCACCTTCCCCTTTCCACTGCTACCTGCAGGCAAGAAAACACAAATGGCAACTAAACAAAATCAGGAAAAACAAAGCATGAAATAAAGTGAGAACTTTAGTGAAGAAGTAGAAACCATAAAAATGGACCAAACAGAAATATTATGTCCCACAGAGCCTAAAATAGACAGTGATTATTCTGTCTTGGTGGCATGACAGCAGTCTTAGGTAGCATGTGAATGAGTGAATGTATCTGTCATAATAAAACTTTGTTTTCAAAAGTGGGCATTGTGTTAAGTTTGACACTTAGCCCATATTAGTTCCTGATATAATTCATCTGCCTCATTTTACAGCTAAGGAAAACAGAGAGATAACATCAGTTACTGCTGCTGCTACTGCTAAGTCACTTCAGTCGTGTCTGACGCTGTGCGACCCCATAGACAGCAGCCCACCAGGCTCCTCATCCCTCGGATTCTCCAGGCAAGAACACTGGAGTGGGTTACCATTTCCTTCTCCAATGAGTGAAAGTGAAGTCGCTCAGTCATGTCCAACTCTAAGCAACCCCATGGACTGAAGCCTACCAGGCTCCTCCATCCATGGGATTTTCCAGGCAAGAGTACTGGAGTGGGGTGCCATTGCCTTCTCCGAACATCAGTTACTAGTTTGTAGCAAAACTCATGCTAAGGTCTCAGCTTTTTAGACCTCAAAAGGCCAACATGAATACGTCTACTTCATGTCATCATTCATCTACTACTGGTCAGCTTCCCTCTTGAGCTTCAATTCCACCCTGCTGGACACAGCGATATGACTGAAGCTATAGAAATAAGGGTAGAAGGTACAGGTGATGGAACTTAGCCAAACCTATAATAAGGTGTCCTCTCCCCGCTGCCAATAGTCTATAACAGCTTGACACTCATGTACCTAAAAATGGTACCTAGAAATCCTTCATTTTTGCTCTGAGTATGATTTCTTAAAATGGAAGCCTGAATGATATTCACAATCTTCTTTATAAATATTCATAATCTTCTTTGTATCCTCTTTCCTAAGGAAAAAAATATATAGAAAAATATCTTCTGAAAAGAGCCTATGGAGACCTGGGTTTCTCCTTGTGGAGTTAAGGGGGAGATAGCAAATAGGTTTCATCTTTTAAGATACATTTGTTCACTTGTTCCAGGATGCCTGAAGCACTGTGGAATGCTCAGGTTCAGAGAGAGAGCTCTGTGATTGACCAGTGATGTCTGCCATGGCACAGAAATAAGGAAGGAGGCTTGTAGGCTACATATTTCCATCACTAATTTAGGACAGGAAGATAATTGGGAAGAAGTTGCATTAACTTTCTTCTTCCTTGTTGTTCCTCTCTGGGGCAGTAATGAAGACAAAGCTACAAGAAAGGAGGCTCCTGTAATGAAGAGATGCCCTAAAGGGTACTGAATCAGGAAGGAGAGTGGTTGTAATTCATGGTGATGACTCTCGAGAAAGTAAATGAGAAGATAGGCAGAAAGTCCTGCATTAATCCCCCTTTGGCATTAAGAACTTGGCCTCTCTTCTCCTGTAATCTGCACATTAGCCTTTTATACTAATAAGCAGTCAGAGCTATTAACCCTTTTTCCTGGTATGTTTGAGATCATTTGAATATTATAGATGATGTAGAAAGATGGATCGTACTGATACCTGAGGGCAGATGAAGGTTGATTACAAGGGCTTGGGGATCAGAAAAGTGGCTTCTGAATGGACAGAGCCATAAGACTGACAAGTCAAGGACAGGAAACCCTTTCTGAGAAGATGACAGGCAGGACGTGGGGAAGCAGAGAGCTCCTGTTGCGGGGTAAAGGACACGCTGCACCTACATCTAGGAACTGGAGGTTAAGATCAGCTCTTTCTCTTGAGCATCAGCCTCTGTTTTTCAGTCTGCATGTTCCTATCTGTGAGTAGCCTTGTCAGGTCAGACCAGAATTTTATTGCTTTGGCCAAAGGCCTTTACAGGAAATATCTTTATCCAACAAATGTTTATGACTTTGTGTACATCACCTGGTCCCTCTTGGCTCTATTTTTCTTCTGGTGGGAGCAAGATGTGAGTTATGACTACAGTAGTTTCCCTGCCGTTCCAGATGATTCATTTTTGCATTTTATCTTATAAAGACACTTCTTGTTAAATAATTAAAACAATAGAAATAGTCATTGGAAAAATATTTTCTTAACAAAGCGCTTAGACATAGAGAACTGTATCATGCCCTTCTCCCCAGTTCCAAAAGGATTGTTTGTTCCATTTTGTTTATTTCAAACCGGTTTGGACTGCTGCATCCTGCTTTCTGGAATTATTTTTGAGATAATAGAACTTTTTGAAAGCTTATGCTATTGAGTTTATATAAGTTGATTTGCAAAAGCTTTTGCCATTAAGCAGTAAATTTTATTCTTTAAAATGTGTGTTAAACTGAAGTTTCTGTATTTCCTTCCCACCTCCCTCTCCCCAACTTCTTGTAAGGGAAGACTGCCCATCCATAGCCTCTGCTGCAACCTTATTGTATATGGTTTTCCCTCTCCTCATTTCCTTTCATCCCAGCCCCACTAGATAAGGGGAAGCCCAGAATGGAGGCAGTACCTTTGACATATGGCCCTGACAGACCTCCCACAAAATGTGAGCTGGGTGCAGCAGATTCTTTGGTCTGGAATTAGGGAGCATGGAGAGACTGAGGCAGTAGTAACTGACATGGAAAGTTCAAGACATGTATAGGGTCAGAGAGCCTATTTTTCGCACCCAAAAAGAAAGCATTTGACTTTTTAGCAAATCAGAGGTTCCCAGTGAATCAGATCTTTAGTGGAAATTAGGTATGTCTACAGCTATGGTAGATCCTAGAGTAAGTTATCACACAAAGGGAAACGTGGCCTAAAACCATCCCATGGGGCTCGGCCCCCCAGTACTGGAAGAGTAACACCATATTGATAAGGGGCTCTCATCACCTCTTCTGCTCCATATATACTTGTCCCAAAGCCTGAATTTCTAAAGGCTGATCCTCCTCGGAACCACTGTTTTAAGGAGGGAGAGATTGATCTCATTACAGATAGATCTTAGAGTTCAGTTTCAGATCACCACAATAAAGCAAATAAAGCAAGTTGCACAATTTTTTTGGTTTCCCAGTACATGTAAAAGTTATGTTTACACTATACTGTTGTCTATTAAGTGTGCAATAGCATTATGTCTAAAAAAAGTATGTACCTTAATTTAAAAATACTTTCTTGCTAAAAAATGCTAGCCATCATCTGAACCATCAGTGAGTTGTAACAGTAACTTCAAAGATCTTTGATGACAGATCGCCATAACCAATATAATCATGATGGAAAATCTTGAAATATTATGAGAATTACCATACTGTGATTCAAAGACATGAAGTGAACAAATGGTACCTGTAGACTTGCTTAGGGTTGTCAAAAATCTGGGGAAGTGTTGCCACAAATTTACACAATGTGTAAAAATTGCAGTATTTGCTAAGTGCAATAAAACAAAGTCTGTGTGTACTAAAAATGCTTTGTCTCTGTGTCTAAAAAGACTCCAGTTTTCTCATTTACAAAAAGCAAAGAGTGAGGTAAGTCAGAAAGGGAAAAACAAATATTGTGTATTAACTCATATATATGGAATTGAGAAAAATGGTACTGATGAACCTGTTTGCAGGCAGGAATAGAGATGAAGACAGAACAGAGCTTTGTGCTCTCTGATGACGTAGAGGGATGGGATGTGGGGTGGTGGGAGGGAGGGCCACATATATATTTCTATTTACAGCTGATTCATGTTGTTGTAGAGCAGGAACTAACACAACGTTGTAAAGCAATTATCCTCCAATTGGAAAAAAGCAGAAAGTCCCGGTTTACACCATCCCCATGTTGCCAGGGTAGATACAGGATTAATGGGAGACCCCGAAGGACACGTGCTGAGTGAGGCAGAGGACAGATGCCATGCAAATGAGGGACAGAATAATAGCGGAGCTCAGCACACCTGAGCCCACTGTAACCTTTGGGCAGCCTTCTTGAAAATAATATGGGAGATGATATTTAATCAAGCTTATGTGTTTCAGAAGACTGTGGTGGGGAATCTTGCCAAGCAGATTTAGGCTTCAGTGACCTTTTCTGACATTACAAATAGAGTCAGCAGGTTAACACAATGCAGAATGTGCTGTGTAGTAGAAAAAAAAAAACTTTTATGTCTTTATTATACTTTTTTTTTTTTTTGAAAGACTCTAAAGGCCTCCCTTTCATTGGTTTGTCCATTCAAATCTGCCTGAATTTGGGACCAGTTTACATTATGGATGAAGGAGGCATCGTAATCATGCCTCTATCAAGGGTCAGTGAACTATGGATTGCAATACTTGGCAGAGATATTGCATTTACTGCGTGGCCACAGGCATGGCCTTATTATTTTTTCTGGAGGACACCTAATATATTTACTTGTCCCTTTTTTATTGGTCTGTGCTAGGTCATTTGGACTTCTGGTCTTCCAGGCCCTGACTTTTTGCATCGCTGATGAGTTAAAGCAGATATTGCCTATTTTTAAATTTAAAAGTAGGAGATCATACATATGAAAGAATGCATAAAATGTATGTCCATTCTAAAATAGAATAAAATAAGCATTGATGTGAATAGGAAACAGACTAGCAGCCCCTAGTCCTGGGTCCCCTCCCTGTCTGCACCCTCTCCCACCCCACCTGGAGGTACCAACCTGATTTCACATTAATCATTCCTTTGCTGTTCTTGGTAGTTGTGCTGAGTTGCTATGCCCTCACAATACATTTATTTTTGCCAGTTTTTGAATGTTTTAGAGATAAAATTATCCTGTATGCATTTGCCTCTGGCTTTGTCTTTAACTTGATGTGATCGCTGAGGTTCCTTCACATTATAATGTTCAATTATGAATATTCCATCATTTATTTACCCATTTAACTGTTGATAAGCATCTGAATTGCTTCTAGATTTTTGCTAGAGTGACAATGCCACATGAATATTCCTGAATGTGTTTTCTGTAGCACAAGTTCAAGAGTTTCTCCAGGGTTTACACCAAGGAATGGAATTGTTGGGGCTTGGGGTAAATGCAGCATGTATAATGTAAAATGTTTTCAACAAAGTTGCACAAATTTAACCTTTAACCAGCTATGGACAAGCATTACCTGCTCTGTCTACAGTTTCATCAAAACTTAGGATTGCCAACCTAATAGTGTGAAATGATAATCTAAATGTGAAATGACTTTTGTTATTTCCCAATTTGTTTGTGAAACAGCACATTCTTGTTCATTGGACCTTCGAGTTTCCTCTTCTATAAAATTCCTGTTCTTCTCTTACACACATTTTTCAATCAATTGCTTGTTTTTTGTTATTAGGTTAGCAATTTGTTACAAGCTCATAACATTTATTCTTTACAGTTGTAATTGTTGTATTATCTACATTTGGTTGCTTATATTTTCTCTCTCCTTAAGATAATAATTTTTAGTGAGCAGAAATTCTTGATTCTAATGTAGTCAAATTTATAAATCTTTTCTCTTTGAATTACACATTGGTGTGTTTAAGAAATTCTACCCAGAGGTCATAAAGATGAACTCCTCAGTTCAGTTCAGTTGCTCAGTCATGTCCGATTCTTTGCGACCCCACGGACTGCAACACGCCAGGATTCCCTGTCCATCACCAACTCCCAGGGCTTACTCAAACTCATGTCCATTGCATTGGGGCCATCCAACCATCTCATCCTCTGTTGTCCCCTTCTCCTCTGGCCTTCAATCTTTCCCAGCATCAGGGTCTTTTCCAATGAATCAGTTCCTTGCATCAGGTGGTCAAAGTATTGGAGTTTCAGCTTCAGTCCTTCCAATGAATCAGTCCTTCCAATTGAAATCAGTCCTTCTGATGAATATTCAGGACTGATTCCCTTTAGGACAGACTGATTGGATCTCCTTGCAGTCCAAGGGACTCTCAAGAATCTTTTCCAACACCACAGTTCAAAAGCATCAATTCTTTGGTGCTCAGCTTTCTTCACAGTCCAACTCTCACATCCATACATGACTACTGGAAAAACCATAGCTTTCACTAGACAGACCTCTGTTCGCAAAGTAATATCTCTGCTTTTTTTTTTTTTTTTTTTTTTTTATATCTCTGCTTTTTAATATGCTGTCTAGGTTGGTCATAGCTTTCCTTCCAAGGAGCAAGCGTCTTTTATTTTCATGGCTTCAATCACCATCTGCAGTGATTTTGGAGCCCAAGAAAATACTCTCTCACTGTTTTCATTGTTTCCCCATCTATTTGCCATGATCTTAGTTCTGAATGTTGCATTTCAAGGCAACTTCTTCTCGCTCCTCTTTCACTTTCATCAAGAGGTTCTTTAGTTCTCCTTTGCTTTTTGCCATAAGGGTGGTGTCATTAGCATATCTGAGGTTATTGATATTTCTCCCTGCAATCTTGATTTCAGCTTGTGCTTCATCCAGCCTGGCATTTTGCATGATGTACTCTGCTTATAAGTTATAAGTTAAATAAGCAGAGACACAATATATAGCCTTGACATACTCCTTTCCCTATTTGGAACCAGTCTGTTGTTCCATGTCCAGTTCTAGCTGTTGCTTCTTGACCTGCATACAGATTTCTCAAGAGGCAGGTCAGGTGGTCTGGTATTCCCATCTCTTTCAGAATTTCACAGAGTTTTCTGTGATCCACACAGTCAAAGGCTTTGGCATAGTCAATAAAGCAGAAGTAGATGTTTTTCTGGAACTCTCTTGCTTTTTCGATGATCCAGCAGATGTTGGCAATTTGATCTCTGCTTCCTTTGCCTTTTCTAAATCCAGCTTGAACATTGGAAGTTCACAGTTCATATACTAATGAAGTCTGGCTTGGAGAATTTTAAGCATTATTTTACTAGTGTGTGAGATGAGTGCAATTGTGCAGTAGTTTGAGCATTCTTTGGCCTTGCCTTTCTTTGGGCTTGGAATGAAAACTAATCTTTTCCAGTCCTGTGGCCACTGCTGAGTTTTCCAAATTTGCTGGCATATTGAGTGAAGCACTTTCAGGATTTGAAATAGCTCAACTGGAATTCCATCACCTCCACGAGCTTTGTTCGTAGTGATGCTTCCTAAGGCCCATTTGACTTCGCATTCTAGGATGTCAGGTTCTAGGTGAGTGATCACACAATCATGGTTATCTGGGTCATGAAGATCTTTATTGTACAGTTCTTCTGTGTATTCTTGCCACCTTTTCTTAATATCTTCTGCTTCTGTTATATCTTCCCATTTCTGTCCTTTATTGAGGCCATCTTTGCATGAAATGTTCCCTTGGTATCTCTCATTTTCTTGAAGAGATCTCTACTCTTTCCCATTCTATTGTTTTCCTCTATTTCTTTGCACTGATCACTGAGGAAGGCTTTCTTATCTCTCCTTGCTATTCTTTGGAACTCTGCATTCAAATGGATATATCTTTCCTTTTCTCTTTTGCCTTAAGCTTCTCTTCTTTTCTCAGCTATTTGTAAGGCCTTGTCAGACAACCATTTTCCGTTTTTGCATTTCTTTTTCTTGGGGATGGTCTTGATCTCTGCCTCCTGAACATATGTCGCAAACTCCCATCCATAGATCTTCAAGGCAGTCTGTCTATCAGATCTAATCCCTTGAGTCTATTTGTCACTTCTGTATAATCGTAAAGGTTTTGATTTAGGTCATAGCTGAATGGTTTAGTGGTTTTGCCTACTTTCTTCAATTTATGTCTGAATTTGGCAATAAGGAGTTCATGATCTGAGCCACAGTCAACTCCTGGTCTTGTTTTTGCTTACTATATACCTTCTCCATCTTTGGCTGCAAAGAACATAATCAATCTGATTTCGGTATCAATCTTCTGGTGATGTCCATGTGTACATCATTCTCTGTGTTGTTGGAAGAGGGTGTTTGCTATGACTAGTGCATTCTCTTGACAAACCTCTGTTAGCCTTTGCTCTGCTTCATTTTGTACTTCAAGGCCAAATTTGCTGTTACTCCAGGTGTTTCTTGACTTCCTACTTTTGCATTCCAGTCCCATTTAATGAAAAGGACATATTTTTGGGGGTGTTAGTTCTAGAAATTCTTGCAGGTCTTCATAGAACCATTCAGCTTTAGCTTCTTCAGCATTACTGGTTGGGGCATGGACTTGGATTACTTTGATATTGAATGGTTTGCCTTGGAAACGAACAGAAATCATTTTTGAGATTGCACCCAAGTGCTGCATTTTGGACTCTTTTGTTCACTATGTTGGCTACTCCATTTCTTATACAGGATTCTTGCCCACGGTAGTAAATACACTGGTCATCTAATTTAAATTCACCAATTCCAGTCCATTTTATTTCACTTATTCCTAAAATGTTGATATTCACTCTTGCCATCTCCCCTTTGACCTCTTCCAATTGGCTTTGATTCATGGACCTAACATTCCAGGTTCCTATGCAATATTGCTCTTTACAGCATCGGACTTTACTTCCGTCACCCGTTACATCCACAACTGGGTGTTGTTTTTGCTTTGGCTCCATCTCTTCATTCTTTCTGAAGTTATTTTCCACTGATCTCCAGTAGTATATTGGGCACCTACTGACCTGGGGAGCTCATCTTTCAGTGTCCTATCTTTTTGCCTTTTCATAAAGGCAATCCCAAAGAATGCTCAAACTACCACACAATTGCACTCATCTCACACGCTAGTAAAGTAATGCTCAAAATTCTCCAAGCCAGGCTTCAGCAATACATGAACCATGAACTTCCAGATGTTCTAGCTGGTTTTAGAAAAGGCAGAGGAACCAGAGATCAAATTGCCAACATCCGCTGGATCATTGAAAAATCAAGTGAGTTCCAGAAAAGCATCTATTTCTGCTTTATTGACTATGCCAAAGCCTTTGACTGTGTGAATCACAATAAACTGTGGAAAATTCTGAAAGAGATGGGAATACCAGACCACCTGACCTGCCTCTTGAGAAACCTATATGCAGGTCAGGAAGCAACAGTTAGGACTGGATATGGAACAGCAGACTGGTTCCAAATAAGAAAAGGAGTATGTCAAGGCTATATATTGTCACCCTGCTTATTTAACTTATATGAAGAGTACATCATGAGAAACGCTGGTCTGGAAGAAGCACAAGCTGGAATCAAGATTGCTGGGAGAAATATCAATAACCTCAGATATGCAGATGACAACACCCTTATGGCAGAAAGTGAAGAGAAACCAAAAAGCCTCTTGATGAAAGTGAAAGAGGAGAGTGAAAAAGTTGGCTTAAAGCTCAACATTCAGAAAGCTAAGATCATGGCATCTGGTCCCATCACTTCATGGGAAATAGATGGGGAGACAGTGGAAACAGTGTCAGACTTTATTTTTTGGGGCTCCAAAAATCACTGCAGATGGTGATTGCAGCCATGAAATTAAAAGACGCTTACTCCTTGGAAGGAAAGTTATGACCAACCTAGACAGCATATTAAAAGGCAGAGACATTACTTTGCCAACAAAGGTCCGTCTCGTCAAGGCTATGGTTTTTCCAGTGGTCATGTATGGATGTGAGAGTTGGACTGTGAAGAAAGCTGAGCGCTAAAGAACTGATGCTTTTGAACTGTGGTGTTGGAGAAGACTCTTGAGAGTCCCTTGGACTGCAAGGAGATCCAACCAGTCCATCCTAAAGGAGATCAGTCCTGGGTGTTCATTGGAAGGACTGATGCTGAAGCTGAAACTCCAGTACTTTGGCCACCTAATGCGATGAGTTGACTCATTGGAAAAGACCCTGATGCTGGGAGGGATTGGAGGCAGGAGGAGAAGGGGACGACAGAGGATGAGATGGCTGGATGGCATCACCGACTCGATGGACATGAGGGGGTTTGAGTAAACTCCGGCAGTTGGTGATGGACAGGGAGGCCTGCCGTGCTGTGATTCATGGGATCACAACTAGTCAGACACGACTGAGCGACTGAACTGAACTGAACTGAACTGTTCATGGGGTTCTCAAGGCAAGAATACTGAAATGGTTTGCCATTCCCTTCTCCAGTGAACCACATTTTGTCAGAACTCTCCACCATGACCTGTCCGTCTTGGGTGGCCCTACATGGCATGGCTCGTAGTTTCATTGAGTTAGACAAGGTTGTGGTCCATGTGATCAGTTTGATTAGTTTTCTGTGATTGTGGTTTTCATTCTGTCTTCCCTCTGAAGGATAAGGATAAGAGGCTTATGGAAGCTTCCTGATGGGAGAGACTGACTGAGGGGGAAACTGTGTCTTGTTCTGATGGGTGGGGCCATGCTCAGTAAATCTTGAATCCAATTTTCTGTTAATGGGCAGGGCTGTGTTACCTCCCTGTTGTTTGACCTGAGACCAAACTATAGTGGAGGTAATGAAGATAAAGGCAACCTCCTTCAATGGTCCCATGTATGTATGCACTGTGGCACTCAGTGCCCCTGACCCGTGCATCTGCTGGAGACTCCTGGACACTCATGGGCAAGTCTGGGTCAGTCTCTTGTGGGGTCACTGCTCCTTTCTCCTGGGTCCTGGTGTGCACAAGGTTTTGTTTGTGCCCTCCAAGAGTCTGTTTCCCCACTCCTGTGTAAGTTCTAGTGGCTCTATGGTGGGGTTAACGGCGACCTCCTCCAAGAGGGCTTATGCCATACCACGGTCTGCCGCACCCAGAATCCCTGCCCCTGTGGCAGGCTGCTACTGACCCACACCTCTGCAGGAGACACTCAAGCACTCAAAGGCATGTCCGGCTCAGTCTCAGTGGGGACTCCTGGTATGCATAAGGTTTTGTTTGAGCCCTCTGAGCATCTCTGGCGGGGGTGGTGTTTGATTCTAAATGTGATATTGCCCCTCCTACCATCTTGCTGGGGCTTCTCCTTTGCCTTTGGACATGGGCAGGTTTTTGGTCGGATCCGAAATTCTCCTGGGTACAGTCGTTCAGTAGCAAGTTGTAAGTTTGGAGTTCTCACAGGAGTAGATGAGCACATGTCCTTCTACCCCACCATCTTGTAGATCCCTTGTGTAAAGATGAACTCCTACTTCTTCTAAAGTTTTATCATTTTCCCTATGGGCTTTAATAAAATCTACCAGGACTTATGTTTGTGTAGATAAGAGGAAATTTAACACTTTTATAGAATTGTCTGTCCTCTCTCCACTCATCTGTGTTGCTCTGAGATAGGTAAGATCTCCATATATGCGTGGGCATATTTCTAAGCATTCTATTTTGTTCAGTTAGCCTGTTTCTCATACCCTGTGCCAGCATCAAGAAGAAGTGTTTGAGTATAAAATATCACAGTCCAAATTTCCTCACTTTATTTCTCTTCCCAACTTGCTGTGAATAAACCCCATGTTCCTAGAGGATCAGTTATTTACAGTGGAGTCCCAAACCAATTTCACTACTAGTAAGAGATACCTGTTATTGAGTTCCTCTGTGCCAGATATTGTGCTAGGCAGTTGGCATATATTTTATACATTTTAGAACCCAAACCCTGTGAAGCAGCTATAATTATTCCCATTTCACAGATGAGGAAACTGAGTTTAAAAAGAATTGAGTAACTCTTCCAAGATCCTACAATATGGAACCTGCAAGGCCATTTTCCCTCAATACCTCAGTGCTGTTTCCCTTGGTTTATTCAGGTATTTGTATTTTTAATACATGGTGATGACTTACTTGGATGAGGAAAGTCTAAATTCCCATCATGAAATTGCCCATATTCCCTCTTGTATAATAAATTTCAACTTAATTAGAACTATCCATTCTCCCTTCTCTCATCCCCTCAAATCTAGGCAAACTGGATTTCTGCAGCCCAAGAGGCCTGGAGGCTTACTTTAAAGTAAGATTTCACAGTTTCTCTTTGGGAGGAATGGAGCATCCTCCTGCTTCACTATCAGGAAGTTGGACTATGTGCTTTGTGATAAATGCCCCCCTCTTAACTACCTCTTTAAGTATTTTAGCCACACTCACATTTCTAAAAAATAATAATAATAATAATAATGGTGAAGATGAAGAGCCTGGTGAGGGCTGGGTTGGCATACATCTTTCTTCTCAGAGTTGGTGTCTTTTCATCTTCTTTTTTCCCCTGGAGAAAGTCGTTTCATTTAGAGCATCAATTTCCTTTGAAAACGAAAGATAAGCACCTTTCTTCTCCGCAGGAGTCTAGGAAAGATTCTGTGGTTAGTTTGTAAGGCACTTTGAGCTTCTCAGGTAAGAGTCGTTTTGGAATTTCTGAGATTAAGGAATTATTGTCTTAACATCCTGTTTTTCTGAAACCTGATATTTACTGTTTTTTCCCATTTGTTTTGGTCTTTGCAAAAGATACCTCAAAAGCTGGCAGAGAGGTAAACCTTAAGAAGGTTGAGAATGTGTCTTTAATAGGGGCAGTGCAAGAAAGGGATGTGGGCAAGGGTGAAGAGGGGCCTTGTTTCTCATTGGTAAAAAGACAAACATCCCTATGATAGGAATGGTCTTATTTATAAGAGTTGGTGGTGGCTGCCAATATGATTGGGTCTTAGAACGTGTTAGGTGGGCTATCCCATCCCCAGTGACTGACATCCTACTCCTTGGGTCCTAAAGATCTTCTGATGCTTTGTAATCTCTGTTACAATGTTTATACATCTGAGAGAAATATACTGAAGGTGTTATCACTGCTATCTTTATCAACTTATTCAATTGCTTTAGAAATGTGTTTAATAACTACTAAGTGCCAAAACCAATGCTAAGGTCAGGGGATATAAAAAGAAAGGCAACAGAACCTTCTCCCTTTAGGACCTTGTAGGCTGGTACAATACATTTAAGAAAGCTGTAATTACAGTTGCGGGAACTGTGTCTACACACACACACACACACACACTTTCTGTAGAAACTCAGAAGAGGGGCACCTGATCACCAGCCTACCCCACAGCAGGGATGACCTGATGGCCATGTGAGAGCATGAATGGGTCACAGAAGTGAGCATGTCAGAGAATAAGATGATGGCAAGAAAAGAATTAGAACATTAGTTGGTGAAGCTGGAAGATAAACTTTGTCTGCTTTAATTTTATTAAAGATTGACCATGAAACAAAGAAAGTGTTAATCACTCAGTTGTTTCTGACTCTTTGCGATCCCATGGACTGTAGCCTTCCAGGCTCCTCCATCCATGGGATTCTCCAGGCAAGAATACTGGAGTGGGTTGCCATTTCCTTTTCCAGGGAATCTTCCTGACCCAGGGATAAAGATTGACCATAACAGTACAGAATCCCAAAAGCAACTCGAAATATACTTCTCGTGAGAATAGAAATGTGCTGTTTCTATTACTTCACTGGGGGCTGTGTAACCACTATACCCTTCAGAATCTTTCATTGGCTCCACTGTGCGGGCAACTACATTCCTGACCCCAAAAGTCCTTGGCAAACTTACACACATGGATGTGGTCTCTTCCTAGCCTCCACACCCATCTGACTTTCCAAAGGATTACTTTGTTAAGTTTCATTGGTGTAGAGCAGATCCAGGGCTCTGGACGGTGGCCTCCCTGTGCAACAGTGGAAGTGAATTCTGCCTCCGAGCCAGGCAGGCTGCTGGCCTTATGCTGTGAAACATAGCTGCTTGCCTCCTGGGAGTTGGTTGTTAGAGACTAGCTTCATAGGGAACAAAGAGGTGGGTTTCTCTTCATGCAGCTCTTTCCCCATCATAACAATTTCAGTTTTCCTGGCACAGTTTTCCTCAAGCCATTACTTAAGTGAGAGCAGCATGAATATGAATATTACAATTTGAGCAGAAAACTTGCAAAAGCAAGAGGTTGAGATGCGAAGGCTCCTTCAGCCTGGAGACTTGACCACATGACCGAGGAAGCCAGAAGTCCGGTCCTGCCTGCACTTTCATTTAAGAGACAATAAGGAGCTAGTTGGGTGAGAACAGACTACAAAGCTGTCACATCCTTTCTTTCTCTTTTTAACTGTTTCTTGATGAGCAAAGAAATTTCTAGTGAGCATTTGCAATTCCTTTTTTCAGACAGCCAAGTACAAATCCATTTGCTGAGTCCAAGAAGAACTGGGGCTTCGCTAAGAATGCCAAAGCTTTACAAAGCAAAATCGGGAAGGGCAATTTCTGATCTTAAATTAGCACCATCAGGTGTGAGGAGAATTCTAATCATCCACATGTGTTGCACAGCGATGATATTTTAGGAATTTTGAAGTTATTGCACAGATCCACCATTTTGCTTTTTTGAATAAAATAGGAAACTAGTATTTCCCAGCCCAGACTGTTCAGATCAGAACATGATCACCACCCTTTGATTCATTTACTGGCCCTTGACGGCAGTGGAGCTCCTGATCTGTTGCCTGCCGGTTGGCTGGCACTGATCCGTAATCTTAAACCTTGAGATGAGAGTCATTGCTTTTCAGGGAGTGCTGCTGTTGGGGAGGGGAGATGAGGGAGCAGATATGTGTTGTGCATACTCAGCACCATTGCCTACCGTGGGTGCTTCACAGGTAGGGCTTTGTATAATCCTCACAACAGCCTCAAGATATATTACTATCCCATTTTACAGGTGATCAGATAAGTTGAGTAACTTGCTCATGGTCTCACAGACAGCTTATCTATAAGGGGACAGACCTGAGTCACCCAGAAGCTGCGCTTTTCTGGCTACAGCAAGGCAGAGACGGGAGCCAGCAGTGTTAGCTAGGATTCTGTGCCCTGTGCACCATGGGGTGCGCACCGTCTCATCAGTAGAATTTCGTAGACTCCGAGTTAAAGAGAGAACCCATCTTAGAGGCTCTGATGTTCCTTCCAGTTGAACCTCATTGTTCAGACTAGTGTTTTCCATCCACATCTTTCCTCATGTCTAGAATATTGGCAGCTGCTGGGGTCTACAGCTTATAGCCCCACTGGGACTCTGACTCCTAGAGTGGGCTTTGTGATGACAAGAATTAGGCCCAGCTCCAAGAATGTAAATATGAAAACTAAGCAGGAGAGCTGGGGGAGTCTTGCTGGAGGGATTCACTTTGGGGGTTTAGTATGCTTTGCTCATCACCCCAAGTCTGACCTTCACTATAACCTTACTGGGAAGTGTCATCACTTATTCTCAGATGTCTAGTGAATTTCAATACTTAAAACATATTAAACCCTGCTTTACAGTACCTCAGCTATTCAGATTAATAGGAATTTTAAATCAGCACATTCAAAGTGTTCTTTCATTAAATAAACAATTACTGTGTAGCTTCTATATATCAAGCCCAGGTTGAAAGTGAAGTGAAAGTGTTAGTTGTGTCCAACTCTTTGCGACCCCAGGGATCAAACCCGTGTCCTCCTGCATTGGTAGGTGGATTCTTTACCACTGAGCCCCCCTCCCAACCACCCCCCCCCGCCGGAAACCATAAGCCCCAGGATGAACCTGGCTTAACAAATGTTTCCCAAGTGTAGTCCCCACTCTTAAGAGCCATCTAGGGGAATTCTGTAGTAGTACAGAAAAGAGGACAGCTCCCTTCTGCTATGGATTGAAGAGAAGGTTCCCAGAGGAAGACACTTTTGTGATGGACCTTGAAGGATGAATAGGAGTTTTCTAGGAAGAGAAGGCAAGAATGAAGACTATAGTTATATGACCACCACACAGGCATACAGAATAAGTACTGACGAAGTGCATACAGCACCACACAAGTTTTGCAGTCACCTTACATATTTTATTGCCAATGTGTTTAGCTCTCTAAGAGTATTTTATAATTGTTCTTTTGTTGCTGTATATTTTAGTTACCATTATCACTATCAGAAAGTGTTATTTGGCATGCATACATCAAGTTCAAGTAAGTAGAGTTCATTCAATGGTGATATGCATGGTGACAATTTGGGGCATCTTAGGCAGATATGGGCTTCCCTGGTGGCTCAGTGGTAAAGAATCGGCCTGCCAATGCAGGAGACACGGGTCTAATCCCTGGGTTGGGAAGATCTCTTGGAGAAGGAAATGGCAACCCACTCCAGTATTCTTGCCTGGGAAATCTCACGGACAAAGGAGACTGGCAGGCTACAGCCTGTGGGGTTGGACAGACTTAGTGATTAAACAACAACAACAAAGGAAGGTATATGATATTAGCAATGTTTACTGAGTTTACCTAATGTTTACTGAGTACCTACTTTATGTCAGCCTCTGAGGTATTGGTTACACATATAACCTTGTTTAAATTTGACAACAATCCTATGAGATGAGTATTTTTGCTCATTTTTAACAGTCAAGATAACTAAGACACAGAGAGGTAAAATAGTGTTTATAGACTGGTTGGGTTTAGATACTGCCTTACTTACTAGTTTTTGTTTGATCATGAACCAGTTACTTAAACCCTCCAACCAGCAAATTGGTTGTAATAATAGTAGACTTATCAAAAGGTTGTGGGGGAATCAGTTGAGATGATCTGTATTCAACCCTTGGCCCAGTATAAGTGCTCAATGAAGTATGACTGTTTTTAGTTATTATAACAGAGGTTAGGAAACTCACCCAGAATTAATCACTATTCTATTTGATTCCAAAACATGTACATGCGTGCTTTACAATTAGAGCTCAGATTCCATGACCTACAGGGATTATTTGCAAGATAAACGAAGTTGTTGAAACAACATGTATTATAAATAAATAGTTAAAGGTCAACATTACACACAACTGAAGGAATTCTTGTTATTATGAGGCAGTGAGTAAATGGATATGAACCCAAGAGAAAACAAAAAGTTTTGAATGCCACTACATGGGTCCAGTCTGAAATCTAAAAATTTTCCTTTCTTGAATTTATTTCTTTGTCTCTTGGTTGGTGGAAGTTTTGTTTTCAGTCTTTTCATCTTTACCATGGCTATAGAAATATATAGGGTAAGGTAAAGCAACGTTATGGGGCTTCCTCAGTGGCCTATTGGTAAAGAATCCACCTGCAATGCAGGAAATATGTGTTCAATCCCTATGTCAGGAAAATCCCCTGGAGAAGGGAATGGCAACCCACTCCAGTATTCTTACCTGGAGAATCCCACGGACAGAGGAGCTTGTCAGGCTACAGTCCATAGGGTCACAAAGGGTCAGACATGACTGAAGAGATTTAGTATGCCACACAAAGCAATGCTATAAGTCTGTAGTTAGGTGTTAAATATTTTATATCAAGCCTTATTTCTTTTCAATTACCAGCTTTTCAACCATTCCGTTTGAACTCTGCTGCTTTAGCAACTTCAAATTTTGGCAGAGGTCATTTTGATTTGAAGCCATTCAAACTCTGAAATCTTGCTAAGTTAAAGTCAGCACCTGCTAGGAATCTGAAACTGAAGATGAGAGATTTAGCTGAGAATTGTGGTTGGAGGAGAGCTTATAAATGACGTTTAGCAAGCACTGTTTTCTGTGGACACTGCTGTGTGATAACCCCTTCATATTTGTGAGTTGAGCCTAAAACTCATCCCTGGAACTCACAAGAAACACTGATGTCCTTTGAGGACACAACTCAAGTGTCCAGTAATAATGTTATCTGGACTTTAGCCTTCACAGTCCTTTCTGGAGGGAGGTATTTTGGTGTCAGGGCAAACCGCGAGAAACTACTTTTTCTGATTGTAGTTAAGGTGTTTCCTAGCTCAGCAATTCAAGGAAGGGAAGGGAAGGAGGACCTTCCAGCCTGTATAAAAAGATCCCTCTGAGAGCAATATACAGAAGGGAGGAGGTTGTGTATGTGTACTTTAGCTTGGACGACCCTGATTTCAAATTCTTACAACAGGTAAAAGGATGATTAATTGATGAGCAAATGTGGATGTGTCTCTTTCCAGATAGGTTCTCATCAAACCTGTATCTTTCCAGTTGCAAAGTTCATTTATGACCTGGAGTCTGAGCCGTGTTGATTCTCAGTTTCTTTATATGGTTAATTTCTGCATTTTTGTTCTGAAAGCTTCCTGCATTTTTAGCTGCATTGAATTCCATTTAGCATTGGGGGTAACTAAAGAACATCTCTTTGGAAGCCCATGACAGGGCTGTGTTAGAATGTATGGATTTCCCTTTCTCTCCTACCTTTGCTTAACCTGCTAGGCTATGACTCCTTCCTCATAACTAAAGCAAAGGCGGTTACTCATTTTATTAGAGAGCTTGTCTGGAGACTTCTGAGCCTTCTGGAAGGATTAATGAACCACAGTTGCTAGTTTATCTTGTCTGTAAGCAGGAGAGTTGGCTTAGCAAGCCATGAGCTCTTTGGGATCACAATCTAGGTTAAGCCTCTACTTTTAGAAAGGACACTTGCCAGCCCCTCATAAATACCTTCACACATATTTACTTTAATTTATTGACTAGTTTGGTCCTACATGTCCCTGTGTAAGTTTACTATATCTGGGCTGAAGTCAAGTGAGAAGGGGTTTTCGTGGCTCAGAACAGGCAGACAATTGGACTGCAAATGGTTAAGAGTAGGTTAGGATGGAGAGTTAGCATTTAATGGGTACAGAGTTTCCACTGGAGAAGATGAAAAAGTTCTGGAGATGGACGGTGGTGATGGTTGTATGTGAATGTCCTTAATACCACTGACTTAAAAAGGATTTAAGTGGCAAATTTCATGTTATGTATATTTTACCACAGACTAGGTGGTACTTAACAGAAATCCATGGTCTCATAGTTCTGGAGGTTAGAAGCCTAAGATCAAGCAGAGGTAGTTTCTTCCAAGGCCTCTCTCCTTGACTTGTAGGTGACTATCTTACCCACAAGTCTTCATATGGCCTTCCCCTCTCTGTGTCTGTGTCCTAATTTCCTCTTTTTAAAAGGACACCAGTCATATTTGAATAGGGCAGCTCCCAAGGACCTCATTTTAATTTAAGTCCCTCTTTAAAGACCCCATCCCTAAATATCATCACATTCTGATATCCTGGGGGTAAGGATTTCCGCATATGAAGTAAGCTTAATAACAATAATATGAATCATTAAGTCAATCTTCAGGAAAATCAACCCTGAATACTCATTTACCAATAAGTACTGATGCTGAAGTTGAAGCTCCAGTATTTTGGTCTCCTGATGCTAACAGCTGACTCAATGGAAAAGTCACTGATGCTGGGAAAGATTTAAGGCAGAAGGAGAAGAGGGCATCAGAGGATGAGATGGCTGGATGGCATCACCGATGCAGTGAACATGAACTTGGGCAGATTTTGGGAGATGGTGAGGGACAGGGAGGCCTGGCATGCTGTAGTCCATGGGGTCAAAAGAGTCAGACACAACTGGGTGACTGAAAAACAACAGCATATGAATTTGAGAGAACACAACTCAGCCCATAAGAAAAATACAGTTTTAGAAAGTAGGTTGGACTTGATTATCAGAAGGACTTCAAAACTTCCCATTTCTGACTTAGTGAATCTCAAGTGAAGTGTGAGAATAGCCTGCATATTCTCCAAAATTCATATGCCTTTCAGAATCTAGATATATGGGCTTAGATCTTTTGAAATACCTCCCTGGGAGCAAAGTCTGTTAGGAAAGGAGGAGAGAATGGATATGGTTAATTATTTTTACAGCTTAAACTAGACCTGTTTGAAAAGGATACTTTTTTTAATTTAAAAATTGATCTGGGTATATTTAGATTATGTTGTTTATTGGTTAAAGTTAGATTATGTTGTTTATAATACATACAAAGCATTTACATGGTTGGCTTGACCTTGGTAGGTCTGAGATGTAAGCAGTTTCATAATGTGCATGGCCAAGGTCAGGGTGGAATAAAGTCAATACATCATGAGGGGGTGATTATCAAGATGCTTTTCCACCAGGTTGGGCTGCAGGGACCTAGGCAGCTCCCTTGCTGTCCCTCTGCTTTGTCCCTCTCCCACATTGCCCTACCCAACACCAGGTAGCATTGTCCTTAGAAATTAAGTGACCATTTATGTGCCCAGAGGGTCAAATTCTACTCAAGATAGGTAAAGAGCTGTCAGGAGCCTGGGGTGGTCTGCTCATTCCTCCACAATTAACATAGTGATATTGGACAGTTCACCTCTCTGGGTCCCGGTTTCCACATCTATGAAGTGTGGGATGTGTACTAGATGGCAAGAATGTGTAGTGGTTATGAATGTAGGCTTGAGTCAGGCAGACCTGGGTTGGAAGACTGTCGTCTTAAAGAGGTGACTTCATTTTTGACCCCAGTTTCTTCAAAATGGGGAAAATAATGGGGAGATACTTGTTATCTTATAGAGTTGTTGTGAGGATCACTGAGGTAATGCATGTAACCCTAGCATCTAGTAGGCACCCATGACTGATCATCGTCACCTCCATTACCATCTAAGCTTCCATTTCAGATTCAGAATGATGGTTCTGTGATACTAAATCACAAAGAAGGGGATTCAACTTGACAAGATGGGCAACTGACTCATTTTTTTAATTGAGGTATAGTCAATTTATAATATCATGTTAGTTTCAGGTGTATGATACAGTGATTCATGTGTGTGTGTGTGTGTGTGTGTGTGTGTGTATATACACTTCAGCAGTTTCTCTTCCCCCAGAGGACATCAGAAAACATTAAGTTCCCTATGCTATACAGTTGATCCTTGTTGGTCATCTGTTTTATATAAGTAGTGTGTATATCTTAATCCCAACCACTTAATTTATCCCTACTTCCACCCTCTCTTTCCTCTTTGGTAACCATAAGTTTGTTTTCTCTGTCTGTGAGTCTCTTTCTCTTTTGGAAATTTGTCTGTGAGTCTCTTTCTCTTTTGGAAATAAGCTCATTTGTACCTTTTTTTTTTTTTTTTTGATTCAACATATAAGTGATATATATTTTCTGTTTGGCTTACTTTACTTAGTATAATCTCTAGGTCCATCCATGTTGCTATGAATGGCATCTCATTCTTTTTAACGGCTGAGCAATATTCCATCACACACACACACACACACACACACACACACACATATAAACTACATCTTCTTTATCCATTCTTCTGTCAATGGACATTTAGGTTGCTTGCATGTCTTGGCTATTGTATATAGCGGTACTATAAACATGGGGGTACATGTATCTTTTTGAATTATGGTTTTCTCCAGAAATATGCCCAGGAGTAGGATTGCTGGCTCATATGGTAGCTCTTGTTTTTTAAGTAACCTTCACACTGTTCTCTACAGTGGCTGCACCAATTTACATTTCCTCCAACAGTATAGGCAGAGAAGACAATGGCACCCCACTCCAGTACTCTTGCCTGGAAAATCACATGGAAGGAGGAGCCTGATAGGCTGCAGTCCATGGGGTCGGTAAGAGTTGGACACGACTGAGCAACTTCACTTTCACTTTTCACTTTCATGCATTGGAAAAGGAAATGGCAACCCACTCCAGTGTTCTTGCCTGGAGAATCCCAGGGATGGGGGAGCCTGATGGGCTGCTGCCTATGGGGTTGCACAGAGTCGGACATAACTGAAGCAACTTAGCAGCAGCAGCAGCAGCCAACAGTATAGGAGGGCTTCTTTTTCTCCACACCCTCTTCAGTGTTTATTGTTTGTAGATATTTTGATGATGGCCATTCTGACCAGTGGGAGGTGATACCTCACTGCAGTTTTGATTTGCTTTTCTCTAATAATTAGCAATATTGAGCATCCTTTCATGTGCCTTTTGGCCATCTGTATGTCTTCTTTGGAGAAATGTATTTAGATCTTCTGCCCATTTTTTAATTGAGTTGTTTTGGATTTTTTGATATTGAGTTGCATAAATTGTTTACATATTTTGAAAGAGGTATAAAAAAGAATGTTATAAGCAGTAAATTCAGACTCTTGACATGAGTTTTATAAAAGCTGAAGAACCCCACTTATTGGAGGAAATAGTTTACTTTGATAGTGGCTTTACGTTGAAGCTATTTATGCTTTCTAAACACCTACAGATCAATACCAGCTGGTTGTTGGAGCCCAGGCCAGGTGCTCAGCACACCCTGAAGTGATTGGGACCTTGTGAGATTCCCATGGCTCCCCCAGCTGATACACCAAATAGACCAAAGTACCAAAGAGAAAGAGGAGAATTCCAACAGCACAGCTGTGATAAACTAGAGAAAGGAAATCCATACATTTCATCCCGAAAACACAGAATCAAAGGCAAAAAAAAACAGAAAATAAAGATTCCCTTCTTGGTGTCCTCGCTGTGGGTCTCCTCTGTAACATTTGTCAGATGGGATGAGATTGATGGCTTCACCAGGCCAGGCACAGAGCTCTGTGAGCTGCAAAGACTGCAGAGTCACATGGTTACCTGGAAGACACATGACCGCCTTCAAACCCCAGGTCCGGGGCCAGGCAGGATTCTTTCCCTCATCTCATTCGTTAAACCTCTCAACCTGTGTCACCTTTTTGTGCCTTTATTTACATTCCTAAAGAAATGGAGCCTGGCCCCAATTACTTATTTCAACAAAAGGTTATAAGGATAAATATGTTCAAAGTTGTTTGCTGACTGAGATGTAGATCTCTATGAATGTGGGGAGATTGTTGCATTTTCATGTTGAATTATGGTGACCTTAGATAAGTGTTTTCCAGCTGACCCTTGAATATAGTGGATTTAAACTGCATAGGGTCTCCTTTCACATGAATATTTTTCATGAATATTTTTCAATAGTAGAGTGTTGTAGAATGACACGATCCCCAAATGGTAAATGCCTGGATTCCCCTCCCCCTGGGCCCTACTGGGCTGGAGCCCCTTCCCTGACTGGTGAAGATCTTATGGATCAGCCGAGAGCATCCTCAGTAGGCAACCTAGCATGGGGAAGGAGGGGCCAGAAAGGGTGACCAGGTGGAGAGTATAGTAACAGTGTGTGGGCTGGATGTCTTGAATGTTTATTGCCAGGCATTAAGTTGTATGTTCTAGGTTAACTCTTTTAATCATTACAACAACTGTAAGAGGTAGGTTCTGTTTCTAACTTCATTTGATGGATGAGGAAACCTAGGCACAGAGAAGTTAAATAATTGTCCAGTTTCACAAGTGGTAAAGCCAGGTTTCAAACCCTGGCAGTCAGGCTTCACAAGCCATCCCCTTAACCATGTTCCAACCTCTTACTAAAACTATAGGTTCATAGGCTCCTTCACAGCCCAAGGGTATACATTTTATGTATTTATTTTTAATTTAAAAATTTTTTTTCTTGGAGTTCAGTTGCTTTAAAATGTTGTGTTAGTTCCAGGTGTACGAGAAAGTGAATCAGTTATATGTGTGTGTATATATCCTCTCCCTTTTGGATTCCCTTCCTATTTAGGTCACCCCAGAGCATCGAGTAGTTCCCTGAGCTGTACAGTAGGATCTCATTAGTTGTCTATTTTATACATAGTATCAATAGTGTGTATATGCCAGTCCCATTCTCCCAATTCATCCCCCTCTTAGTGTCCATACATTTGTGTTTCTTTTTCTACTTTGCAAATAAGATCATCTATACCATTTTTCCAGATTCCACATATATGCATTGATATATGATATTTGTTTTACTCTTTCTGACTTACTTCATTCTGTGTGACAGTCTCTAGATGCATTTATGTGTCTACAAATGACCCAATTTCATTCCTTTTTATGGCTTAATAATATTCCATTTGCCTTCTTGTTTGCTGAGATGATTCTCTCATTTCTAAACATGATTCCTCCATCCTTCCCGGCCCTCATGCTCAGATTCAGACGTTCCTCCCTGACAACAGTAAGGGCTTCTCCTGAGCATCTCATCTGGTTGGGGATGGTGGGACACTGGGCCTATGACACTCCCTCACCCCCCACAAATGTGAGAAATGTGGGCCAGGAAAGAAAGGAGGAGGCAGACACTCTGCTGATCACACTGGAAGGAAGGGCAAGGCTATGTTGATGTTTGGCAGAAACCAACACAATACTATAAAGCAATTATCCTTCAATTAAAAGTAAATAAATTTTATATAACAAAGAGAAACAGAAAGTAAACAGAAAGAAAACTGTCTCAAGCTCGGGGGGCTCCAGTGAGGTGAGGATTCTAGCCTTTTCCTACTGCCTGTGGGGGTTCATGACATGGGGCCAATTTTCCTCACATGATTTTAGGCAATTCCAACTTCCCTGGGCAGGAATGGAAGCTAGAGGCAGAGCGCCAGAGTGGCAAGCTGAACCTGAAAACGGGAACACAGAGTTCCTGAGCAGAGAGGCCAGAAGCTGGGGCTTCTCAATGAGTAATTTTGGAGGAAGAGCTCTCCCTGAATGGGATTCCCGAGAGGTGGGGAGGAAAGTAATACAGGGAGGTGAGGTTTGCTCCAAGTGGCTTTTTGTGGGGGTCTTGAGCAGCCTCCTTAGAGGAAGTATTCTAGTTGAGTCACATTGGGTCAGATTGTGAAGCTGGACACATTGAACTTCCGCTTGGCTCTCAGAAGCACACAGTGTGCTCACAGGGCAGTGTTTCAGGCAATGTTGCATAGTCAGGACAATGAGGCATGGATTTTAGAGCCAGAAAGGTCCTTACACATTAACATAAAATACTGTTTTCTGTTGGAAAGAAAACAAAAAAGCATCCCCTGGAGCTCATTTGACTTGGTCAATGTCAAACGCTGGCAGGCCAAGACCAAATTCTTGGTTTTGTGATGCACTCTGATGGTGTGTTTGTAAAGACTAGAGATGGATTCCTGATGGAAAAGACTTAAATTTCTACCTAAAGAGAGGTCTGCATTTAACCACCTTTATCATCTAATGGCAGTCTGGTTGTATATAAGACAAAGCAAAAACTTCAGAGCACACTGAAACAGCTTAAATATCATCCAAAAGTATAAATTGGGCCTGATTCTCTTCTTTCAGACATTTTTCTTTGTTTGTTCTTTCTATATTCCCCTTCTTTGCATTGCCTGACATCTTTGCATAGGCTCAGCATATTCAAATGACCACAAAGCACGTGGCTGATGTTGGATATATAACTTGTATTTGCATATTTTGACTTAAAGGCAATATTGTTGTGTGCACTTCCTGGTATATTTTGTCCATCTATGCCTTTGTGCATTTTAAATACTCCCTGTACAAAGCTTATGTGGGCTTTATTTTGTTTAATTCTATTAGGAGAGGTTGAGACTTTGGCAATCACCCTTGTGTTGTTTGGTTAGTCTAAGCACTACGAACGTAAGTCTGGGAGATTAGTGATGGACACAAGGTTTTCTCCATTTCCCCGGGAAGGGGCAGAGATCCTGACATCCAGGAAATCAGACCCTCCCTTTATGGAGACAAGGTGAAACTGCCTGGCACCATCCAGTAGCTGGAGTCAGAAGTTAGACTTTGAAGGGTTGACCAGAGCAGGATGTGTCCTTCCAGAGACTGTGGGAAACAGGAAAACCAAGTATAAAGCTTGAGAGAGAGAAGGATGTCAACCTGGAAACTGAAATTCCAATGCCAAGGCCGAGGTCAGGGGTAAGAACCAATTTGTGATTCAGCTGCCAAACAGAAACTTGACAGCCAGAGATTTTAGTCAAAGGATCCAAAGTCCCCTCCACACTCATCCAAAGGACATGGAGACCAGCTTCAAAAAAGAATCCAGAGTCCCAAGCTGGAGGTACATAGAGATTAGGTCCCACCAAGTCTCTTGCCACATCTATGTCTATTGTTTGGATCTGGAAGTTCTATGAAAAGTTTAGAATTCACTTCTACCTTGAATCTAAGCTCTGTTCTAATTTGAAAAGATTAGCAGGGAATATTGCTAATTTCGTTCACTCAAAAAAAAAAAATCGCCTGCTCTGTGAGCTGATGCATTTTATATTACCTATTTTAATATTTCATTTGCAAAATGAATTTTGTTGAATTGGGAAGCCAGTGTTATGACTAAGAGATGCAGATTGAATACTTGAATAGAGATCAACAGAATAAAAGGGAACCTTTAACCAGCATTTTGCCATCTGGCTATGTAATTTCAAATCACCATAGTTCTCTATGGTGGCAGAATTAGTTACCTCCTTGCCCCCAGGAGAGGTATGTTTAAAAAAAAAAAAAGAACAGGAAGGTGTTTCAGAGCCTGAGATAACTATTTGAGCAAAACATTTGCCAGTTAAATTGATTTAAATATTAACTTCAAATATAACTGAGACAGTGGCATTCAAGCCCCTTTGTAAAGGTATGAACTTTGAGTAAGTCAACATTATCGACCATCCTAAAGGTAAATCATTCACGGAAAGACAAATCAGATGTCTTCAAAGTGTCAGTCACTGAAATTGCCATGACTTTAAGGGAAATTAGTTGTTTTAGGAAATCTTGAGAGACTCTTAGAGAAAATGAACCTGCCTTCAAAATGCCAGAGTTGCAAAATGGCGGAACAGTCATGGAGATGTTGGGATAGAAGATGGCTTGGATGGCTTAGCTACAGATCCCTTTTGTTTCTACTTCTGCTTGTTCAACTTTCACAATAGGAAGACAAAGAAGTCAGTGAAAAGAATGAAGGTGTTGGAGTGGCAAAGACAATTAGCCCCAACTAAAAATCCCATGCACTCCCCTCAATTTCCCAGCATTCTTTGAAGGCAAGTTAGGATTATGTGACTATTTCTGGCCAATGGCCTGGAAGAAGAAGTGATATTTGTCACTTTTCAGGTGAGGCAATTGAGAGCCAATATGCCTTCTCCATCTCTCTCCTCCTGCCTACAGCAAAGTTGACTGTAGGAAACCATGTTTTCCTGATGGCATAGCAACAAGATGGGGAAAAGTTACCTGAACTGCACTGGGCTTTGTGTGAGAAAAAAATAAACATTTATTTTATCATATTTTTTGAGATATCAAGATTTGTTGGGAGCAGTTTCTCAGGATAATCTGCTTAAGTCCTCAAATTTGTCCACTGAATAAAACAACTCTCAAAAAAGAGGGGGAGGGGATTTGTTTGTTGCTATTCTTACCTGATCAATGTGATAGGTCCCTTTATGATTTTTCTGACAGGTGGTTGAGTAAAGTAACAAATAAAATGCATTGTTAATTAATATTAGTTTTAATGAATTACAAATGAATTTACTAAGCTAATTATTAAGTAACAGCCATAAGAGTTTCACTGAAAAGATTTTATTTTTTTAAATAAATTTATTTATTTTAATTGGAGGCTAATTACTTTACAATATTGTAGTGGTTTTGCCATACATTGACATGAATCCGCCACAGGTGTACATGTGTTCCCCATCCTGAACCCCCTTCCCACCTCCCTCCCCATCCCATCTCTCTGGGTCATCCCAGTGCACCAGCCCTGAGCACCCTGTCTAATACATCGAACCTGGACTGCGATCCATTTCATATATGAGAATATACATGTTTCAATGCCATTCTCCCAAATCATCCCACCCTCGCCCTCTCTGAAAAGATTTTAGAAATGCCATGATGGAGACTTCCCTGATTTTCCAGTGGTTAGGACTCTCTGCTTCCATTTCAGGGGACCCAGATTCAATCCCTGGTTGGGAATCTAAGATCCTGCATGCCACATGGCAGGGCCAAAAGACCAACACCCCCTCCCCAAACAAACAAACAAACAAAAAATGCCATGATGTTGGCTGCTATAATTCCCAGAGCAAGGTAGGTTAATTTTACCTCCAGCTAATGACTTTTAAAGTATGTTTGTTAAAATGCAGATCATGTTATAGAATATCAAGAAAATGCCTCATTCGAGAGTTCCCTGGTGGCCTAGTGGTTAGGATTCTGGGCTTTCACTGCCATGGCTCAGGTTCAAGCTGTGGTCAGGGAATTAAGATCTGGCAAGCTGAGATCAAAGAAAATGTCTCATTGCCCTCTCAGCTTAAAAATTTTACAGATGTTGATTATTAAATAAGAAAATAACTTAATGCAAAGGTATCCCAAACCCTGTATCATAGGATGTTCTTTAGAGTAAATAAGAATGTTGTAATTGAGCACAGCTGTATTCTAACAGTTGTCATAATGGCATCTGCCAGAAGGATGTTTGCTATATAAATTAGCAATAATAATCATGGGTTCTCCCTGGTGGCTCAGATGGTAAAGAACCTGCCTGCAGTGCAGGATACCCGAGTTCAAACCTTGGGTCAGGAAGATCCCCCTGGAGAAGGAAATGGCAATCCATTCTGGTATTCTTGCCTAGAGAATTCCATGGACAGAAGAGCCTGGAGGTAGGCTATGGTCCATGGGGTCCCAAAGAATCAGACACAACTGAGTTATGGGTCAAATTGTGTGAAAATTGCTTCTTCAGTGGGTAGGAGGGATTTCTCATTAAAGGGGATGAATGGGTCAAGGATTTGGGAATCTTCAGATCATGGACCATTTTGGTAGGCAGGTTAATAGTTCCCCAAAGATGTCCTAATCCTAATCCTCAGAACCTGTGAGTATGTTACCATACATGACAAAAGGGGGCTTAGCAAATGTGATAAAGTTAAAGACCTTGAGATGGGAAGACTCTTGGATCATCCAGGTGGACCCAGTCTAATCACATGAGTCCATAGAAACAGAGAACTTTCCTCAGTCGGAGTCAGAAAGAGAGATGTGACAGTGGAATTAGGGGTCAGAAAGAGAGACAAGACAATGGAAGTAGGTCAGAGAGATGCTCCTTTGCTGCCTTTGAAGATGGAGGAAGGGGGCCGTGAGCCAAGGCATGTGGGCAGCCTCTCAAAAGTGGAAAAGTCAAGGAGAGATTCTTCCCTAGAGACTTCAGAAAGGAGTACATCCCTGCTGACACTTTGATTTAGTTCAGTGAGATTCATATCAGACTTCTAACCTACAAAACAAAAAGGTAATGGATTTGGGTTGTTTCAGGTGTTAAATTTGGGATAATTTGTTACAGCATCAATAGGATATAACCATGGCAGATATTAAGGCCACTCATAAAAGCTGTGATGTGGTTACCATTTCAAGGCTTTTCTTTGTTGAGCTTATGACCAGTATGGCATTTAGTGAGAATACCCACCTGCGAGAGTCACCACCCCATCCCATGGCCTTGCCCAACCAGCGGCATCCACAGAGCTGCTGTAGTATGACTTTATGGTTCAGGATGCAATTGTCTAAACACAGAGAGAAATCAAAATTTATTTCAGGTCCCCTACTTTTGCCCCGATTCCTATACCTAAACCTCAGATAGTTTTGTCACTGGCTCCTTGTCCTTGGATTTTATCCCAAGGAGTATACTTAGTGGACAACTCTTACCCGATGGTTTCTTCAAATGTGAGGCAATTTTTAAAAATGTAGTTGCTATTTAATTTGGATTAGACCCTGATGCTTTTCATTGAAAAGGACCCTGATCCTGGGAAAGATTAAGGGCCAAAGGAGAAGGGGGTAATGGAGGATGAGATGGCTAGATGACATCACCGACTCAATGGACATGAGTTTGAGCAAACTCTGGAAAATAGCAAAGGACAGGGAAGCCTGGTATGCTGCAGTCCATGGGATCCCAAAGAGTTGGACACAACTTAGTGACTGAACAACAACACTTGATTTGGAGCATTTTCAAATTGAGGATAGGCCCAAAATATGTAGTAACTCTGAACAGTAAGCCTTGGCTCTCAATGGTTTGACATGGAAGGGAATGCTTACTGGCTTCTACTGGCTCTTGGCTTAATTTGGGCAAAACCTTGCCTATGTCCTGAGCATGCACATGAATTGCAAATGAACAGCTACCAATCTTTGCATTTCCATAGGGATACCATGTCAGTTTCATAATTTGTCAGATATTTCAGACCTTAAGTGTCTTTCTCTAAGTATTAGTTAATCTTCAGTGGTTTGTTGGAGGCCCTGGCAAGTAGGTAGCACATGAAGAACTATAGCAATTTTGTTGCTACATTTTTTTATGAAGATGAATGGAAAAGTAAATGATTTGAGGAAGTCTTACAGTATATTACATTTTCAGTGTTTAGGCCTATTTGTGGAAAATAAATAGATCTAGGGCTGAAGCATTATGAATGGAGAGAGTGCAAGGCATTCATTGATTAGATGAAGACATCTATACAAAGAATTCACATTCAATTATCTGTCATTTGTGTCATTGTAGGCAGTACAAGTGGCCTATAACGTTGGAAGAACTGCCTTTTACTGTATATTTGTTGAAAAATGTCACTTATTTCTTGTTTATAGCAATGCCATGATTTGACAGTTGTGTTTCGTACTTGAAGCAAAAAGTAAAAAAAACAAATATACATAAACATGCACAAACACATACCTACATACAGGTTATTCCACTAATAAATGATTAATTTGAGCTATACATTTAAAATATGTGTCCTCTGTTTTAAATTCGATCACATTCTAATATTTGTGAATCAGTTATTTGGAATCTAGAATGCGTTATATCCTATAAGATAATCCTACAGAGATTAGGTATCTAAGGCCTCGGTCACAAACAACTATTTATGTTATAATAACACTAGGGATGTTTGCCAGGATGTACAGCTAGTAAATAGAAAAGTCAGGACTCAAATCTAAATTCTGAAAATTCTGTTAATTTATATTGACACAAAAATGATTTATAAACATTTAACTTAGAGTATTTGGAGCCTTAAAAGAGATTATTTGTTCACTCCATTGAATTCTTAATTGGCTGACTTGCATACACAAATAAAATGAAGAGAGTAGTCCATTCTGGAAATAAAAATAGATATTTTGCCCAGAGAGGCTGTATTGAGTGGCTTATGAGTAAGAAGAGGGCCTTGAAATTTGGCAAAACCATATTGCCTGACATTGGGCAACTTACTTAATGGGCCTCTAGTTTCCTCAACTTTAACACAGGTTAATAACATGCACTTCCTAGGGATGTTGTAAGGATTAAATGAGATAGTATGTGAAGATACAACTTTAAGCTATATGTATTTTTCCTTGCTTCTTCTCTTCCTTCTTTTAAACCTCCAGACATGTGTTCACAAGAACTACAATACACACAGACTTCATTTGTCTGAAAGAAACATGTGACACATAAAATAATAATTTAAAAAATCCCAAGGTCTTGATCTCTTACCTTTCTTAACCTCTCTTTATTTCTTCAGCCATGGATTTGATTTGTAGAACTGGAGCCAATTATGTTTTCTCTATGTGCCTTTGTTCTGACTCTATCAACTGCATCTATCCTCCTGCCCCAGGCATTGTGTCTCCTAAATAAAACGTGTTTTGTCAATACACAGTGCTAGCAACACTGAAACTTAAATGCTGCTTTGGAATTCTGAAGAAAAAAATAGTTCCGTTCTTGATTATTTCCATGACACAGTGTGGGGATTCATTATATCTAATGGTAGCTTGATGATATAAATTGTCTATTGACTACAACATGAACATTTATACCCATCTATTCACCCTAAAATTCTTAGTGTTCTCCAGAGAGCAGTAAAAGGATATGATTTATAATAGTATAATTAACTTTCAACTATATTTGCAAATTATATTTCTTGGAGTCTTTTCATAACAAAGAAAATAAAGGAAGTTAAACTAATGTATATACTCAAGTATGTAAATGTGATTTTTCTCCTTTCCAATTTTTTTCTCTTTTATGAATGTATTCTCTTTATGTCATTAACCTTTGAGGAAACATTTTCAAACATCCTTTTCTGCTTTCTGCTTTACTGAATGTTTGTGTAAAATAGTCCTGCATAGCCTTACACACACACACACACACACTGACACACACACACACTGACACACACACACACACACACACTGAGAGTTAAAAGCATCCAATGAAACAGAATTGTGGTCATTTAATTCAGTGATTCAATGGTATTGTACCAGAAAGTATATTAATAATCTAGAAATATGTTAGTCACTCAGTTGTGTCCGACTCTTTGCGACCCCATGCTCCTCTGACCATGGAATTCTCCAGGCAAGAATACTAGAGTGGGTTGCCATTCCCTTCTCCAGGGGATCTCCACAATCCAGGGATTGAACCTGGGTCTTCTGTATTGCAAGTGGATTGTTTACTGTCTGAGCCACCATGGAAGCCCCAATAATCTAAAAGCCCCTCCCCAAACTTCATCTGACTTTGAGAGAAACCTTGAGGGATAAGCAGTAGTTTTCAGTCAGGGACTAGTTTATCCCTCCAAGACTCATCCCTAGAGCAGGGATCCCCAACCTCTGGGCTGTGGACCGGTGCCTCCTGTCAGATCACAAGATTAGAAATAAAGTGCACAATAAATGCAATGCATTTGAATCATCCTGAAACCATCGCCTCCCTACATTCTGGTCTATAGAAAAGTTGTCTTCCATGAAATTGGTCCCTGGTGCCAAAAAGCTTGAGGACCGCTGTCCTAGAGGACATTTGGCCATGTCTGGAGAGGTTGTCACAGCTAGAGAGAAGGGGTGAACACATCTAGTCTATTGAGACCAGGTCTGTTAAACAGTCTGTGGTACACAAGACAGACCCCCGAGTGCAAGGAATTAACCAGCTCCAAATGTCAATAGTGTCAAGCTTAGGAAACCTGCTCAAAGCTTGCAGATTGTTCAGCTCACTGGTCCGTGTGATTCAGCACTTTTGATACTGGCCATCTTCAATACCAGACCATTTGACCTGTCTCCTGAGAAATCTATATACTGGTCAAGAAGCAACAATTAGAACTGAACATGGAACAACAGACTGGTTCCAAATCAAGAAAGGAGTACGTCAAGGCTGTATGTTGTCACCCTGCTTATTTAACTTATATGCAGAGTACATCATGCAAAATGTAGGACTAGATGAAGCACAAGCTGGAATCAAGGTTATGGGGAGAAATATCAATAACCTCAGATATGCAGATGACACCACCCTTATGGCAGAAAGCAAAGAAGAACTAAAGAGCCTCTTGATAAAAGTGAAAGAGGACAGTGAAAAAGTTGGCTTAATACTCAACATTGAGAAAGCTAAGATCATGGCATCTGGTCCCATCACTTCCTGGTAAATAGATGGGGAAACAATGGAAACAGTGAGAGACTTTATTTTCTTTGACTCCAAAATCACCACAGATGGTGACTGCAGCCATGAAATTAAAAGATGCTTGCTCCTTGGAAGAAAAGTTATGACCAACCTAGACAGCATATTAAAAAGCAGAGACATTACTTAACCAACAAAGGTCCGTTTAGTCAAAGCTATGGTTTTTCTGGTAGTCATGTATGGATGTGAGATTTGGACTATAAAGAAAGCTGAGCACTGAAGAATTGATGCTTTTGAACTGTGGTGTTGGAGAAGACTCTTGAGAGTCCCTTGGCCTGCAAGGAGATCCAACCAGTCCATCCTAAAGGAGACCAGTCCTGGGTGTTCATTGGAAGGACTGATGCTGAAGCTGAAACTCCAATACTTTGGCCACCTCATGCGAAGAGTTGACTCACTGGAAAAGACCCTGATGCTGGAAGGGATTGGGGGCAGGAGGAGAGGGGGACGACAGAGGATGAAATGGTTGGATGTCATCATTGACATGATGGACATGAGTTTGAGTAGGCTCCAGGAGTTGGTGATGGACAGGGAAGCCTGGCATGCTGCAATCCATGGGGTGGCAAAGTTGGACATGACTGAGCGACTGAACTGAACTGAATCTTCAGATTATTTTCTTTTTTCCCAAGTCTGAAGACTTGTGCTGAGGCAAGAGGGGACTTGGTAGGCAGTTACTGAGCTACTCTGAATGCTTCTTTATTTTCAAAGTGCATCACAACCTCCTCTCCATATATCCCTCTAGCAAATGGTGGCTGTTATCCCATTTGACATCCAGATCACTCTTTCTCAATTAATTTACATTATAAGGTCCATTTTCCCATTATGTTCACCTATTTTATTTTTAGACTGAGTAAATAACTCCTGTTGAAATAATAGGAAGAGACATACATAGCATACTTAGACAATCCGTTGTTGCAGTAGCTATTGGGGCAGGTAGAGATAATATCATTACTCCAACATGAGTAGGGAGAGTGATGGGGCAGCACCAGGTGGGATTTATGATAAATGGTTTTCTCTTTCTCCTTGGTTGCTCTGGCAACCAGTAGCAAACACATGTGAAGCCATAGTCCCAACCTATCTGGAGGGCACTGATTTGGGATGCTAGTATGCAGATCTAAAATATCTTGACTTTTTAGAATTCCATAGCCAGATCTTATTACTCAGAACCATTCCTAAATCCTTGTCATGTAGCTAGTGAGCCATTCCATTTTAATTCTGGTAGGATTATTAGAAATCACTATAGCAATAATCAGTTTTGCATTTTTACTCTCAGAAATGCCCTGTCTTTTAAAAGTATATTCTCATTATTTCTAGCTTGTATAATTTTATAAATATGAGTCCTTGTTCTAAAGTTTATATGATTTACTTAAAAAATTTTCATCTAAGAAGTGATGGATTTTTCTGAATTATAGCATAAATCACAAAACATCTTCCAAATCCCTATCAAAAAACTTTTAGGTTAAAAAGAAAAGCCTATTTGAATGATCCTACAGATATAACCAAGGATAAAATACCATCTGCTCATTTTAATCAGGTATAACCTTAAACTAAGGGCACTGAAGAGATTTTTTAAAAGGACAATGATAATAACATTAACATATTTTGTTATAATTTTGTAGCACTTTAAAATTTAGAAATCATAATAGTTAACTTTTATTGGGGGAATATTTTATAGATCAGGCACACAAATATTTTGTGTGAATTATTCCATTTTATCCTCACCACTGTCCCATGAAACACTACAACTCTTAATCTACTTCAGAAATGAAGAAACCAAGGACCTGAAGGTATTTAAGTGTCACATTAAAGTAGTAAGTGGAGTCAGGATTGGAACCCAGATCTGTGTAATCAGATTCTGGGTTCTTTCTTTAAAAAAGAAAAAGCAGTTTTTAAAAAAATTAATTTAAAAAATTTATTCTTTGGCTTCATTGGGCCTTTGTTACTATGCTCAGGCTGTCTCTAGTTGTGGTGAGCGGGGACTACTCTCTAGTTGCAGTGCACGGGCTTCACATTGTGGTGGCTTCTCTTGGTGCAGAGCACATTCTATAGCATGCAGGGCCAGTAATTGTGGCATGCTGGCTTAGTTGCCCTGAGGCATGTAGAATCTTCCCAGACTGTGGATAGAACCCATGTCCCCTACACTGGCAAGGGGATTCTTAGCCACTGGACCACCAGAGAAGTCCCAGATTTTGGGTTCTTAACTATGTGCTTTCACAAGCACCATCATGCTGATTAAAAAGGGTACAGTGTCAGGAACAGTCACTCCAACTTCCACAAAATGTATATAGGTTAACTGCTTTCATGCCTTCATCTCTCTGTTTTCTCCCTGACATATATACATCCTATCTTAGCTACCCATTAACTTGACAGTTATCATAGGGCAGTGATAGCTATGATAGTTGGCTCCTTTGATCTGTAGACCTCTAACTCTAATGCCGAGTCCTTCTGATTCCTTCTAGTGCTGACTCATTATTGCCCCCAAATTGGACAGAGGCATGATATGATGGTTTACACCCACAGCATCACTCCATCTGTATTCTCCCAGCATCTCATAGCAGTGAGCTAGCTGGAGGTGCAAAGAAGGCAATGGCACCCCACTCCTGTACTCTTGCCTGGAAAATCCCATGGATGGAGAAGCCTGGTAGGCTGTGGTCCATGGGGTCGCTTAGAGTTGGACACAACTGAGCGACTTCACTTTCACTTTTCACTTTCATGCATTGGAGAAGGTAATGGCAACTCACTCCAGTGTTCTTGCCTGGAGAATCCCAGGGATGGGGGAGCCTGGTGGGCTGACGTCTATGGGGTCGCACAGAGTTGGACATGGCTGAAGTGACTTAGCAGCAGCAGCAGCTGGAGGTGGGCTGTGAACTTGACATTTCTTTAGGTCTTGAGCTTGAACTTGACTCCATAATATGGTCTTTCTTGTTTTATTAGAAAATTAATATTTTAAGTTACTTACCAGGTGATTTATTTAACTTCTACTTCCTGAAACTTTGACAAAAGCGACCACCCTGGAAAATCTCACATGGTTCACCAGAGGTTTCCTACTGCCTGACACAAGGAATCATGCCTCTTAAGAGTATCTGCTGTGCTTTGGGAAACAAGGGAGGGATACGTCTTTGATCCAGAAGTAGCACAAGTGGCTATGGGAAAAGTTGAGAGCCAATAATGGGCAAAAGGCTTCTTTTTTCCCCAAAACTTGGAATAATGGTAATGGATTACAATAGTAAGTGACTAGTTCATCCTTGTGTCAGTGAAATTTAGAGGAAGTAAAAGTTGAAGGCAGGGAAAATATAGACCAATAGGTTTTTTAAATGAAATATTCCATAGGAATTCCTTATATTCAGGCTAAATAATATTACAACCAAATTGAGGGGGCATTCACTTTATTTTTTTAATATAAACTTAAGTTAGCACTGAGCACAGGGCATAGTATAACATTTGAAATATGGAAAGGATTCAATAAATGTCTGTTGATAAAATTAATAATTCATTGATGGCTATGAATCGGTCATCAGTAACAGTCTAGCAATACCTTAGCTATGAAAGAGTAACTTTGAGGATAATGACTACTTCTAAAGGGAACTAGTTAGGCATTGCACAACATGAAGAACAGGCCTGTATATTTTCTTTTTTATTTATTTGGCTGCCTCGGGTCTTAGTTGCATCCTGTGGGATCTGTCCTTGTGGTGCACAGACACTCTAGTTGTGGCTCGGGCTCACTAGTTGCGGCACGTGAGCTTGGTTGCTCCATGGCATGTGGGATCTTAGTTCTCCAACCAGGGATCAAACCTGTGTCCCCGGCACTGCAGGGTGGATTCTTAAGCACTAGATCACCAGGGAAGTCCCATCCAGCCTGTATATCTGTTACCCTTTTTCAGGATACTCATCCCAATGAAAGCTGGGGTAAAAGAAAAGACAGGAAAATCCTTGCTCAGACACTTGTGGTTTGCTTTATGGAAAGACAGTGGCTGCAGTGCCTCCAGAGACTCCAGGAAGTAGCTTTATCTCTGCTGTTACTCCATCTCTAAACTGGGCATAACCAGCTTCATGGGAGGGCCATGTGGATTAATGAGCTCATCTTGTGAAGTGCTTGGCAGATGGAAGGGTTTTGAGTGGTGCTCTGATTGTCTTCATTAGTTTTTGTAGACAGTCCAAGAGTGAATCTTTAGCAAGGATATGTGTGATTAATGCCACAGCTCTTTATAGGTAGTGTGGGGATGTCCGTGCAGGGGAGAAGAGCCTGATGCTGCTCTACCCCATCTCTTCCCCTGGTCACCACTGACTGCTTATTCCCCAGCCCCAGTCTAAGCATCTTCTTTGGATTACCTCTTCTGGCAACTGAACTGTCTGCAGGAATGTCTTAATTAGGTTTGGGATTTGCTTCTTGTCTTAGTTGTTTCGGGTGGCTATAACAAAATACCAGAGGATGTGTTAGTCACTCAGTGTTGTCTGGTTCTTTGCAACCCCATGGACTATAGCCTGCCAGGCTCCTTTGTCCATGGAATTCTCCAGGCAAGATTGCTGGAGTGAGTAGCCATTCTCTTCCTCAGGGGATCTTCCCAACCCAGGGATCAGACCAGAGTCTCCTACATTGCAGACAGATTCTTTACTGTCTGAGCCACCAGGAAGCACACTAGAGGATGGGTGGCTTATTGACATTTATTTCTCATGGTTCTGGAGGCTGGGAAGTCCAAGATCAACGTGCCGGCATATTTGTTGTTTGATGAGAGCCCGCTTCCTGGTTCACAGGTGGTTGCCTTCTTGTTGTGTCCTCACAAGTCAGAAATGGCCAGGAAGCTCTCTGGGATCTCTTTTATAAGGGCACTAATCCCATTCCTGAAGGTTCTACCCCTATTACCTAATCACCTCCCAGAGTCCTCACCTCCTACACCATCACACTGTAGGTTAAATTGCAACAGATGAATTTTGTGGGGACACAAACCTTCAGTCAATAGCCTTTATCAAGGGCAGGCCTGAGTCACAGTGGAAATTAAGTGTCTTCCAGTTCTTCTAAATGACTCCAAGGGCTTCTTGAACATTGTCCCTGTTCTGCACACACTCCAACCCCAGAATACTAGGAGTTTAGGAGGTCTTGTCTGGGATCCAAAGATCCCATCATTGATACCACAAACCTCTACCAATCCTTGTAGCATCTTCCTGGCAACAGCAGGTGGTGGTGTGTGGTACGTGGACAGACTGAGGAAACTCAGAGCTGGCTGTGGACAGGGATGACTTTCTGGTGAAGGATATTTACGAGAAACAGCCTCTATATTTTGAGGTTCCAAAGTATATGAAATGGATCCACTTATTAATATTTTTTAAAAAAGAAAGTTTATGAAACAAAGGAAGAAGATGGAAACTTTGGGTGATTCTTAGCAGCAAGCTTGTCCAGAGGCTTTACAAGCGATTTATTTGGCTAGCCCCACCTCCCTCTGGATTGGCTGAAGTCAAGGCCATGGGCTCATGAGTTTCTGTGCAGGGACCTCAGCTCTGCCTAGAAGACGCTTCACTCGGATGGGGCTGGTGGGGAGGGACCAGCTGGGCCATCTGGCTGTCCTGCCAGCTCCCAGGAGAGGGTATCACTGTCCTGCTTTCTCAAATTAAGTCTGTCCAAACTTCATGGCTCTGTGTCCTTAAACACTGCCATCAGAAAATAGCACATGAGTCCCTTCTTGGCTATTTGTCCTGAAAGGAAATTTCTGAGCAAGAATGGGACAGGAATTCAGGCCAGGGGGGTGCTGTGCTAGTTTATTTACCCCATTTGCTGGATCTGACTGACAGAATGAGAACAGCAAGGACTGGATTTGCTGTTTACTTCCTTTATGGCTTGCCCTCTGGTCTTCCTGATGAATTAGGGAGCTATTCAGTATGCTAACTTGTTTAATCTACTTGTAAAAGAAAATGTTCTTTAGGAGGGGATGCTCTTCACCGAGATCTTAACACACCTGAAGCCTGAGGCCGCAGGACCACCAGGTGATGTGCTTTGTCTTTTTCTCCATCACTAGAGCTTTATCTTTTGTCTCTCAACCCCTCTGGGAACGAGAAAGAGGCTCATTCTAAATTCCTTCTGCTGCTCACACCCAGAAGCCTTTTGTATGTTTGTAAATCATGAACTCTGGCAAGGGAGGGTCTCAGTTGGCAGGATGAGGTAAGAATGGTTCAGCTTTCTGAGCAAAAACACTCAAGCTCCGGCTCCTTTCTGCCTGCCCCACCATCATCATGCCAACAGCACCATTTATGCTCACATTCCAGAGCCTTCTGGATAAGCCTCATTACACAAAATATTATCACGAATATTTACGTATAATCATTACCCAGAATTTGCAAAGTGCCAGCAATGAGATTTTTAACATGCATGGCAACTTCATGCTGTAGTTATTTAAAGGCTGTTTTACAGAACCAGGTCTCAAAGGAGGAGGTAACTTGCCTAGAGTTACCTAGTTAGCATTAGGGAACCAGAGAGGAGATAGCCAGGTGAGGGAGATGATGTCTCAGCCCAGTTTTCATGTATTTGAAGAAAAGTGCAGACTGAAATACGGTATCTGCATTTTGTGGCTTTGTAGGAAGAAGACAGGTTTTCCTCCAGACTCTTTCCACTTATGAATCAAAGATTATCCTTGAAATTTTGGGAGCATATGGAAGTGGAAGAAGTATGTTGAGGAATGACACAAAGATATGGAGAGAAGGACAGAGAAGTCTAGAGGGGGACAGGGGGAAATGAAGAGTATGTGTGTGTGTGTGCGCGTTTGTGTAAGACTGTGAATAGCTGCCTCCCACCAGCCTCTGGTTGGTTAACAACCTCCCTTGAGGCCAATACCTGGGTTGGAGTCTCTCAGTTACTTTTCTTTGGACACAAGCGGCCTCAAAAGAACCTAGTAGAGTAATTTTACAAGATCTTTTTTAACTACATTACTGCCAAGAAAAAAGATCCTTCCTCGCTCTCCCTTCAGGCTACAGATGAAACAACTAAGGTGCAGAGAAGTTAAACGATTTACCCAAGGTCACCAACTCACCAACGACCGAGCCGGGATGAGAGCCCAGGTCTTCTTTCCTCATTGGGTGGCACAGCCATGGCATCCTCTTTGGAAGGGAAAAGTGAATTTACAGTGAAAATCACTCAGTCGTGTCCAACTCTTTACAACTCCATGAACTATACAGTCCATGGAATTCTCCAGGCCAAAATACGAGTGGGTAGCCTTTTCCTTCTCCAGGGGATCTTCCCAACCCAGCAATTGAACCCAGGTCTCCAACAGATGGATTCTTTACCAACTGAACCACAAGGGAAGCCCTTCGGAAGGAAAATTATTTGGAAAAGGCAGCTGTTCAAAAGCAGCAGCTTTGATTGGGATCCTTGAAAGGAAAGAGCTGGGCATTTGGGCTGGTGGTGAGGCAGTAAACCTTTCAGTACAGGACTACCTGGATGGGGAGATAACAGGGACACATTCTGACAACCAGTTAGATATCAAAACTGTCTGTTAATAGGGGCTGGTATCATGCAGCATAAATAGCTGATTACATGAGGCAAAAGTCTTAGCCCCAGAACCCAGAATGGTCTTATCCAGCATCCTTAAAGACTCTCTCCATTGTTCAGTTGAGTTGCTCAGTCATTTCCAAAATCTTTGAGACCCCAAGGACCGCAACATGCCAGGCTTCCCTGTCCATCATCAATTCCCAGAGCTAGATCAAACTCATGTCCATTGTGTCAGTGATGCCATCCAACCATCTCATCCTCTGTCACCCCCTTCTCCTTCCATCTTCAATCTTTCCCAGCATGAGGGTCTTTTCCAATGATTCAGCTCTTCACATCAGGTAGCCAAAGTATTAGAACTTCAGCTTCAGCATCAGTCCTTCCAATGAACACTTAGGACTGATCTCCTTTAGGATGGACTGGTTGGATCTGCTTGCAGTCTGAGGGACTCTCAAGAGTCTTCTCCAATACCACAGTTCAAAAGCATCAATTCTTCAGCACTCAGGTTTTTTAATAGGTGTCACTGTGTGCGTTTAATAATGCCATTGTCATGCCTACTGTGTAACTACTGTATATCTAATAGATATACTTGCTAAAGTTTTCTTCTACACTTTTTGATATCTGTTCTCTCATTTATTGGTTTCTGCTGATGTCCAAGTAGATGAGAGCAGTCAGGTTAACTACATTTAAATATGGTCTGGAGAATTCTTCACATTTAGTTTGTTCATTTATTTATTCACTCATCAAATATGTATTTAGCCCACCATGCCTAAAGAATCCATAAACAAGAATATAAGCAAATGTAACGGGAATAATACTCCCAATATTTAGTCAGTATATTTTGATGCCCCTTTAAATCTAAACTCGATGTAGCCTCAAGACTGATTCGTGAGGCATATTGCCCCAAGGAAGGAAAGATTGGAGGCTGTGTGGAACAAAGGGACCAGGGATCATGCTGATGGCTGAAGGCCAGACTCCAGCTTCTCAATCTCATGTGTTCATTGCCCAGGTACCATCTTGTATTAAAATTCTCCCCAAGAAGTTAGGCATAAAGCTCTTAGAGATCATCTATGTCAATGTTTTCCTTTTCCCAGTGAAAAACTGGCTTTAAAATGTGAGTGACATACTCAAAGAAGTTAGTGGCACAGCCCAAAACTTGACCCGAATGCTCTTTTTGGAATCGAGCAATTCTGAACAGTATATCACCGTATCTTCTTTGTTATTAGGGGAAATGCTCAGATTTTCTCCTATATTCATGTTTTACTTTTAATTCATTTTTATGGTCAGGGAAATAGTTTGCCTTGACAAAACTCATGTTTCATCATTGCTGGGAGAGTCTCTCTTAAGAACAAAGGTGGGGATTGTGAGCATGGCTGGTGAATGCTCCTTGGCTGTTTTGTGAGCTTGGCTGTGAATGCCCCTTGAGTCTGTTCTGCTCCTTGACAGGAAGTGGTCAATTTGAAGTGGTCAAGATCAGCATGTGCCTTGAATGGTGATCATTCTGGCTTCAGTTCTAATCTTCATAATGATTCAACACTGTCATTGAGGTGTCAGACCATGAAAGAAAACACTTTCCTTGTGACATAATGAGTATTTGGGACAACTGGTAACCCTCTGATTGGATCAGTGTGTGAAACTTGAGCCCCAGAAGACTTTTCATGTTTTCTCTGTGTTGTTGCAGCTGTTGTTGGCTTGACCCATCAACTCAGTCATTGTTTGGTGTCCATATCTACAGACTGGACAGTTTCCCTCTGCTAGATTGTTTGACTTGTGGGGACTAACACTTTATTGGTTTACTTGAGGATAAACAGATCCCCACCTAGAACTTGGATTACTGTGAAAGCAAATGAGAGTCTGCATGGTATGGAAGGGAGAGAGGGCAGTGGTTGGAAGGTGGATCATGCTAAGCTGGAGTCTGGGTCTTTCCATGACCTGATGAGACTCTACTACAGGTCACTTCACTTTAATTCATTCCTCTTTGTTCCCTTTTCTGCATGATGTCAGTGATAGTCTGCCCCGGGAGTCTAGTTGAGCTGCCAACAAGATGAGACATGGATTTTTTTTTCTCTCTGTATCTGGACAGTATCTATGACATAGAGATTTTTTTCTTTCTTGCAATGCTAGTATTAATTTCCTCTGAGTATTGTTAAGAGGAGGTAGAGGTATACATGAGAGAATAAGCTGGAACCACGTATGGATGGGAGATGCTAAATGGGACACTGTGGTCATCATGGCATGTATCCTATGAGCCATGTGGAAGCAGATCCCATGGTGACAATGTCAAGCTGCCCTCCCCCAGTGTGGGAAACCTGTAGTCAACAGGGAGGGAGACCTACAAGGTGCATCCAACTCTGTGCTTGTACATTTTCAAAATGAGCTAATTCAAGCATTTTCCTTTTCAAAAATGTTTTATTTGGTGAAAAAATTTATGGTCGCTATTAAAAATGTGAAAAAGAAATTATGGAGGAGAAAATTAAGATGATTTTGTATTGTGACACCTAGTGATATGAAGATTTTAATATTGGCAAATGTTTTCTCTCAAAAGTTTCTCCAATTGCTTTACCATTGCTGGAATATGGATGCTCACTTCACTGCATCAAAGCCAGCATTAATTATTAAAATTGAAAAAAGTGCCAGTTTTATTGATGAGAACTGGTGGGCAAAATATTGTTTTAAGTAATATTTTATTAATATAATTGTTGAAAAATTATATATTTTTTAGTTGTGAATTTTTGTTTACAGGTATGACTACTTTTAAAATTTGTTCATGTGTTCTTTTTTATTTTTGAGGCCACTTTGTATGTTTGGTACATTAAGCATTACATGTCATTGTTAAAAATAAATATTTCCCCTTGTTGTTTGTCCCATATGTCTTATTTTTATTTATTTATACATTTGACTGTTCCAGATCTTAGTTGTGGCACTTGGGATCATTGATCTCTGTTGAGGCATTCGAACTCTTGTTGCAGCATGTGGAATCTAGTTCCCTGACCAGGGATCAAACACTGGGAACCTGTAGTCTTAGCCTCTGGACCACCAGTGAAGTCCCTGGTTCATACTTTTTTAATTGTATGATTCCATTCTTTTTGTTACAGGATATGATTAGTATATAATACATTGCACATATTTAAAGTGTACATTCTTGATAAATTTTGACATATATATATATATATACATATATATACAGTCATTAAACCATCACCACAATCAAGATAATGAACCAACACATCATTCCTAGAAGTTTCCTTGTGTCCGTTGTAATCCCTCTCCTAGCATGTTAAATTTGAACAATTCTACTGGGTATCTAATAGTATCTAACTGTGGTTTAACTGGCTTTTTCCAAATAACTACTGATACCGGACATATTTTCATATCATATTGCCATTCTTATATCTTCTTTAGTGAAGTGTCTGTTAAAATTATTTGTCCATTTTTAAATTTATCTTATTATTGAACTTTGAACATCAATATATAAATATTTTAGATAAAATCCCTTTGTCATATATATGTCTGCAAATATTTTCTCCCAGTCTGTGGCTTGCCTTTTATTTTGTAACGTGTCTTTTAGGAATATAAGTTTTAAATTTTGACAAAGTCAAATTTATTGATTTCTTTTTTTTCTAGTGTATGTTTTTTGTGTCCTAGTTTAGAAATATTTTCCAAATTTTGGATTATGGTCCATAGTGTTGCAAAAAGTGGGACACAGCTGAGCAAACACACACACACACTCACACACACATACAGACACACCCAAGGCTCTCCAATATTTCCAGCACCATTTGTTGAAAAGATTTCCTTTCCCCTCTGAATTTTGCATTGATGTCCTAGGGCTGACATAACAAATTACAATCTGGGTGACTTAAAACCCAGAAACTAACTTTCTTCTAGTTCTAGAAGATAGAAGGTCAAAATAAGGGGTGAATCCTTCTTTTTCTCTTCCTAGCTTCTCATGGTTGCTGGCACTCCTTAGCACTGCTTGGCTTACAGCCACTCCAGTGTCTGCTTCTGGCTCCATGTGACAGTCTTTCCTCTGTGTGTCTGTTTTCTCTTCTTATTAGGATACCAGTCATACTGGTTATAAGGGCCACCATGCTCCTTATGAACTCATCTAAACCGGTTACATCTGCAAAGACCCTATCCCCAATTAAGTTCACATTCTGAGACTCTGGGTGGACATGCATTTAACCCAGTATAAATTACTTGGACATAAGTAATTTGCTGGAAATAAGTTAACCATGTATGTGACTTATACTCTTTGATTTGGTTCATTGCTTTTATGCTTCAAAAGTCATTTATCATCCTGAGGTCAAATATTAACCTCTGTTTTATTCCAACTTATTAAATGCTTTGGCTTTTAAAAATTGGGGTATATTTTGGAGTATTTTATATAGTTACACGGTAAGCTTATTTTTTTCTTCCAAACAACCAATTTCTTTTTTTCCTACCTAGTATCTAGTATTTATTTTAGGTTTTAATTTCTGAAGATATACACATGATAATTTATATAAATATCTGTATATGATTACATATACCTTTTTAAATTTTATTTTTTGTTTGTTTACTTTTGGCTGTGCTGGGTCTTTCTTGCTGCATGGGCTTTCTCTAGTTGCAGCAAGCAGGGGCTACTCTCTAGTTATGGTGAAAGGGCTTCTCTCATTGTGACATATGGTCTCTAGAGGGCACAGGCTTCAGTAGTTGGATTGTAAGGGCTTAGCTGCCCTGTGGCATGTGAGATCTTCCCAGACCAGGGATGGAATACGTGTCCCCTCCATTGATAGGCAAATTCTGAACCAATGGACCACTCCAGAAGTCCCTACATATACTTTTTTTTTTTTTTTAAAGAGAGTCATCATCCATTTCAGGGGTAATTCATCTCTTGCCTTTTCTGTTTCTTCCTTTAAGTTCTTATTAACATATACAGTAAGACCAATTAATGACCATTTTGTTCTAATACTGTTTTTGAGATTTTTACCAGTATTGCTCTCTAATAATCATTGTAACTTTATAATTGACTTTAACAATTATCAGGGGAAAATTTCCTATAACTTTCATACTTTCATTTTTTTCTTGCTTATTTGTCAAAATAAACTTTAAAATAATTTAGTCAAAATTGTTCAAGTCCACTGTAATTTCTACTCAACTAGCATTGTACTGATGCACAATTTTGTAGAGGACTGCCATTTTTTTCAATTTTAGTTACACCACAGAGAAACCGTTTATGCCTTCTTTTAATGTGATTTTTTTAATATCTTTCATTAAAGCTTTATAGTTTTCATGATATGGGTTTCTATTATGCATTTCTTATTAGCATCATTCCTAAATATTTCTACTTATTGATTTCCATTATAAACAGAGTCTTTCTTTTCTCTATTACATTTTTTTAACCAGTTTTTTAATCAGGAACCTGAATGTTTTTGGTATATTTATATTTTATCTGGTGACTTACTTAAACTACCTTTATCAATTCAATGATTTTCAAAATTGCTCTTATCTCCTTTTGACATCCAAGCTTTAAACTTCATTTATTTATTTAGGGTCCCTTTCATGATTGTTTTCTCGTGTCTGGACTAATTACCTTTTCAGATCTGCAATTTGAGGCATGTTTCTCATAACTGGATTCCCAGTGTCCAGCAAGTGCTATTCTACTAGTCTGATTTTCTCATGCCTTTGCTTCTTTGTTCTCTGAAATTCTAAGCATCATGGTGCATTAAAATGTATAATTTCCAGTGAGTAGTAACACCAGTGCTTTTCTTGGGTCCCCATCTACATTTCCTCTTGGAGACCATGCTTTGGCACAATGTCCCCTACCATTTCCTGTCTGGTGGCATACCCTACTTCTTTTCCTGAGAATTGCTCTGTCCGGTTGGGTGGAGGAGATCTGGAGTGGGTAGTACTGTGTTGCAATTCTTTGCCAAACTGCTGTTGAAATATTAGGATAGTTTTCTTAAACCTTAGAAGAGATGCTCACTATTTATCTTGAATGTTTCATGCTGTCATATTCTGCAGAAATGATTAATGATGATGCCAACTCAGTTACTTAGTCTTCAGTGGAATTAACCTTGACCAGAGCATAGATGAAGATACCAAAAATTTCTTAACATGAGCAAAGTCTCTGTTCCAGCAAGAGATCATATACCCATGTCTTTTAGAGATGAATGTATATATATATTTTTGGTCCTTAAATGTTATTAAAGTAATCTATTTGATTCAGAGCTATTCAGATTTATCTTTGTCTTTATTACAAATTATGGAGAGCAAAAGATAATAATCTGTTGAAAAAAGTAAGAATTCATGAGTCTACAGTGATGTGAATGAATGAATAAATTAATGGGGAAGAAAGGACAGCTCTTCCTTAAAGTAGAATGTCAACTAATGCATGCAAAATAAATTATGGAATTAAAAACACACCATTTGCCAACCAGCATAGTAATAATTGGCTTAGCATAGTGGATCAAAATTTGAGGAATAAAAGGATATTTACATGGTCTCCAAGTATATTCCCCACAAGCTACTTTTTGTTATAAAGAGAAAAATAGTAACTTTACAGTACAGATCATGACAGACATCTCCTGAACCAATGATCAAAGGTAATGTTGCCAAAAATGGCACAAATGGACAGCAAGTGCCACCTGACACCATGCTGTGAGAACTCGGCATCACTTGTGGAGTATTCCTGCCAAAAGGCGTAACTGAGCTCTAATTATGAGGAAACATTGGACAAACCCAAAGTGAAGGATACTCTCCAAAATAACTAGCCTAAATTCTTCCTAAATATCAATATCATAAAATACAGACAAATAAAAGAGTCAAGAATTGTAGATTTGACATGATGTGTCATCTAAATGCAGCACATGATATTGAATTCTTTTGCTATAAAGGAAATTATTGGGACAAATGACAAAAAGAATCTCAGTAAGATTTGTAGATTAGATGATAATAATTGTTCAGTGGTGGTTTCTTAATGTTGATGATTTCCTGTGGTTATGTGACAAAATAGTTTGGTTTTCAGAAAGACATGGTAGAGTATTTAGGGACACATTTTTCTTTAAATCTGAGAAAAATATGAAAGAGAAAGAAAAGGCCAAAACAAGTGGAATAAAATGTTAACTTTCGAGAAATCTAGAAGAGTGTCTGGTCATATGTATATCTGAAGTCTTATCAAAATGAAATATAAGCAAATACAAGTCTTAAAAGTAAAAGTATGTTAGTGAGATGTCATTTTGTACCATGTTTTAATTGTCATACTATTAAGCACTTACATAGCACTTGCTCTTTGGTCCTGTATTTTTCTTATTTAGTTTTTATCCTGTGAGCAAAGTGGTGTTGTTTTCCCCATTTTCAGACCCAGATTGAGGGACAGTAAGGTTAATTAATTGGCCTGTATTTATATGCTAGTAGAGGGAGGACATGAGATATGAACTCATAGAACTCTGGATCCAGAATCCTTGTAAGGGCTGAGTAAATCACAATAGACTTCTTATTTCAAAACTCATTCATAATACCTGGAACTGCTTTTCAGAAGTTTCTGTATAGAGTCTGTATTAATTTTCTGCTTAGCAATAGCAGTAGCAGTCTGCTTAACATGTTACCCCAAAACTTATGACTTGAAATAACAGACATTTAATACTCACAGTGTCTGTTGGTCAGGAATCTGGGTGCAACTCAGGTGGGTGTCTCTGTTTCAAGATTTCTCAAAAGGTTGTAATTGTAGTTGAAGCTGTTGGCTGGGGCTATGCTCTCATCTGAAGGCTTGCCTGGGAGATATTTGCATCCAAACCCACTCCATTGGTTGTCAGGAGTTCTGGGTTCTGTATCATATGGCTCTCCCACAAAGATGCCTTGTGATGTGGCAGCTGGACTCCTCCAGTTCAAGCAAAGAGAAAGACAGAGAGAGAGAGAGAGAAAATGCCTAAGATAGAAGCCACAGTCTTCTTATAATTGGACCTCAGAAGTGACATCCTGTGTTTTCTACTTACGAGAAACAGTAAGATCGTCTCACCTGGGAAGAGAAGGGAATTTCACATTTCACTAGGGAGTAAATACCAGGAGGTCGGGGTCATTGGTGGCTGTCTTAGAGGCCACTTGCCACAGAGTTTATGTATTAGTTGTATATATGTTTTCACATTTATTCTTGTTGGGTATAAAGATTGCTGTCTTTTAAATTTTTGTTTTATTTATTTATGGTTGTGCTAGGTCTTTGTTGCTGTGCAGAGGCTTCTCTAGTTATGGTGAGCAGGGGCTACTCTCTAGCTGCAGTGAGCGGACTTCTCATTGCAGGGGCTTCTCTTGTTGTGGAGCATGGTCTCTGGGGCTCAAGGGCTTCAGTAGTGGTAGGGTACAGGGCCTAGAGTGCATGGCCTTCAGTAGTTGTGGCACACAGGCTTAGTGGAATGTGGCATGTGGATTCTGAGGCATGTGGAATCTTTCTGGACCAGGGAATGAACCTGTGTCCCCTGCATTGGCAAGTGGATTCTTAACCACTGGGCTACCAGGGAAGTCCAGTGATCTCTTGAAAGAGGCCAGTTTTTGAATGCAGCTAGAAACATGTGACAGAAGAATGGAATGGCAGCTATCTAAGAGATGATTTGTCCTGGCAAGGAGTACAATTGGCTTCCTATTCCCTTTTCCCATTTAGTACCATTAGCCCTCTAGGTACTGGACATACCTCCCAGGTACCACCAAGTGACCGGCTGTAACTTTGGGCCCTCTCCCTGAGACTGCCCATTTCCTTACTGTTCACTGGGTCCATGTCTTCATCCGCCTGGCTGAAGTGGATTAGTGGACTCCCTGAGGGTAGAGAATGTGTCATTTTTGCCAAAACAGTTACTTCCCACCTAGCACAAACCCTGGGCCAGGAACTGGGTTGAAAGAGCATTGGCTTCTTCCCTAGGAGAGTTTGATTGATTTTTGGCCATAGCAGAGGACCTGACATATGCCAAGTGCTTTGCACACTTGGTTGGTTCTATAAGACAGGCTATTATATCTGTGCAGTTGTAATGGGGAGACCAAACAGATTTTGGACTTGATACCTTCTCGGGATTACAGCCTTAATCTTTTCTCCTTAATTGGAAAATCCTTTTGCAGGGCAACACCTCTGTGAAAGTATTTCAGGCAACAGTTTATAAAACAAGACATCATTTCCACCCAGTTCTGTCTCCTGCCATTCCATGTGGCCTGCTTTCTCTTTCTTGACCCCCTGAAATTCTCACTGTTGGAGTTATGCTTTTGGAATAGGCATGACTTTTTTTTGAAGCGAGAAAAAGAAAAATATAAATTGGAAAATAACACCTCATTTAATTCCATTACCCAGAGATTAACTAAGTTAACTTGTTGTTGTGCTTTTTCCTCATATTTTTTGATGTATGCATACTTTTATTTTTTAAAAATGATAAAGTTAGGGAATTCCATGGTGGTCCAGTGGTTAGGACTCCACGCTGTCACTGTTGTGGGCTTGAGCTCAATCCCTGGTCAGGAAACTAAGATCCCAGAAGCTGCAAGGTCAAAATAATAATAATAAAGCTAGAATCACATTACACAACCTCTCATTTTTTCCACCTAACACTTCATGAATGTTAAATATGGCTGCTTACCATTCCATTGTGAGCATGTAAGTAGTTTAGCACATCTCTCATTGTGGATTCTTAGTCTTTTTCCAAGGTTTTGTCCTTAAAAATAATGCTATCATGAATATCCTTGGGCTAAATAATCATGTGAATTTCTGATGGGCTCCCTCTGATAAATTCCTGTATGTGAAATTACTGAGTCAGAGAAAAGAATGATGACTGCCGTGGATTCTGAGACCAGCAGGAAGCTGTGGAAAGACAATTGGCTGAAGAAAGTGAACATGAGGTCAGGGGCCACATGAGGGGAGTACAGGCAGTGGTGTTAGTGGTTCAGCATGTGACCCCCTGGCCTGCAGTCAAACACTAGCTCTTTGATCTTAGCAAAGTTACTTCAACTTCTGAACCTCAGTTTCTTTATCTGTAAAATGGGATGAATGATCTCAAGTGAATCAGAATATAGGTCCAAAAGGCTTTTACCAAAAGCATCCCTTATTAAAGAAGCCATGTCTAAAAACTGGGATCCTTACAAAGTATCTGAAAATTTGAAATCCTTTAACTAAAAATGGTGGCAGTGATAAAAGAATCCTTCTCCCAATGCAGGAGATGTAAGAGATACGGCTTTGATCCCTGGTCGGAAAGATCCCCTGGAGGAGGAAATGGCAACCCCCTCCAGTATTCTTGCCTGGAAAATTCTCTGGACAGAGGAGCCTGGTGAGCTGCAGTCCACAGAGTTATAAGGAGTCGGACACAACTGAGCACAACACACAGAACAAAATATTGTTTAAAGAGAACACATTGGCATGAAAAGACTTGCATCCCTAAAATGTAAGCATCCCAGACATCCCAGCATTTGTTTGGGATGCTCACAGGGGTTTCTTGACAGAATACAGAACAAGTCAACAGAAAGGAGGCAAATGAATTGAACACAGATTTAGCAATTATTTCCGAGAATCTGACCTCATGAATTGAGAATACTGGATGCCGTTGTAAACAGAGCTTCTGAAGATTTCCTTCAAAGGCAGTAGTTGGTTACATTGTGCTGCTCATAAATACACACCTATAGTTTGAATACATAAAACAGCTGTCCTAATGTTATATTAATGCGTATTCATGGCTTGGGATAAACTTTCTAGTGACAGAGTACTATATCTCAGACAACTCAGATGGAAATGAAGATGACATGTTCTGGAAAAAAATGAATTGAATGACTCAAAAATTGGCTCTAGAGATAATGAACATGCGATGAATAAAATTATGTAATGATATGTCAGACTGGAAAGAGGCAATATTTCTCCATTAATGCATAATTTAAATAGTTTGTGGTTTTAAATATGTATGTGCAACCAAATTAATATTAATAAATTAAATTTTGTAAGTCATATTTACTTTAGCTACAGCCCTAAGAGTTTATATAAGTGACTGGATAAAAACTGGTATTGGGAAGATCTTCTCATTAAGATGGGTCTGCTTATATTTGGGTATAGATGTATTAGTTATTTAACTCCTGGTGTTGTGTGAGAATAAAGATGTGATGTTTATTGATGCTCAGGCCTCTTCCTGGCACATAGTAAGTGCTCCAGTCTGCTGGCTTGTACCATGGGGGCGTCAGATGGCAGACATCAACTCCGGTTGAATACCCATTGCGGGGCTGGGGTGGGGGAGGGAGGGGGTTTAGGACATAGAAGCATAAGGCACACTTACTTCTTCTATCATGTGGCATAGGATAGGATTTGACCATCTACAGTGGCTTGTTTCCAAAAGCAATTTTTTTTTAACTCTTAGAAATAATGTTTTGTGTAAGGCCCCAGTAGAGCTTTCTGGCTCTTGCACTGTGTGTGGAAGCACTTTACAAATTACCCCCCAAGTTTCTCTATGTCCTCACGACACATGGAAGCATGGAGTGGAGCTGAGCTTTACTTCATGGTTGAGACTTCATCGTGTGAGTCCTATGCCCCCTGTGGCATCCACTCCCTCTCCTCATCATCTGCGCCTCCCTCAATGGGGCTCATTCCCATTTGTCATTTGAAAGGAAGAGAATAGATGTGTCTTTCATACCAGCTTCCTCTGCCAGATTGTGACATATGGATCCTTGGGCTGCTGTTTAGAACACTGGCTAGAGAGAGAGACAGGCAGAGAGAGGGTGAGGCAAAGATAGAAAGTGAAACAGAGACAGAGAGAGATACAGAGAGAGAGGGAGACAGAAACAGAGAGACATACAGAGGTACATATATATAGAGAGGGAAACAGAGAGAGAGACAAAGAAACAGAGATATAGAGGGTTATAGAGATAGAGAGAGACACAAAGAGAGAGAGGTAGAGAGAGACAGAGAAGCAGAGAGAGGCAGAGAGGGCTGTCTGCATGGTAAGCTAGCTAGTTTAGCAGAAGAAGAAAGTGGCAAGAAATTTAATGTGATCTTATTCCTCCCAACAGGGGCTCTGAGCTGCGTTTTCCATTATCGGGTTTGGGGGACTGTGTAATGTCTTTATCCCTGGGCCTGAGGCCCTAACCTAGGTCTTCAGTAGCAAGTGCTCAGCAGTGGGACCATTGGAAAGATAAATAACTGTCCTTCTGAGGCTCTCTGTGGCCACCTAGGTAGCATACTCAGTTTCTACCACAATGAAAGCAGGATTCCCCCAAAGATGCCATCTGGTCTCCTACTGGCCTCTTGGGGTCCCTAGGCCCCCTGTGTGACCAGCAGTGTGTACATATGGATACCAGAGGAGACCTGCTGTTTCTATCCCACCCCCACCTCGTGTTGGTTTACATACTGAAGAAGCTGCTCACATAGCCAAGTGGAGAACTGCCAACATCCTTTGTTTATTTGGAAAAGTCTGCTTTGAAGAAAAATGGTCCAGGGCTTCACATACATGTAAAGGCTGCCGGGTCTCTGCAGTGAGCCTGTGGCTGGCATCTGCGGCCCCCTCCCCTTCCACGTCCCTGAAGTGCATGCTCTCAGACCCCTCTGCTACTGGACATACCAGCTCTCCTCTCCTACATGTCTTCAATCCCTCTGTGTCTCCATGTATTCTCCCTCTCTGTTTTCCTTGAAGAGGGTATTTACCTCCCTCTCTACCTTGTTGGCACCGTACCTTCCTTTGGGAATGGTGCTACACATTTCTGCCTAGGGGACTTGGTGTTTTGTCAAAACAACTTAATTTCTTTCAGCCCATTCTATCTCTGTGTGTGTGTGCTTTCTAAGTTTTTTCTGAATCAGGACTCCTTAGTGTATTTGAAAAAGTACTTTCCTGATATGAGTAACATTAGATCTCATGTTTGGTTGTGATATAAAATTTTTTCTTGATAAACTGACATTGCCTCCATTTCTCTGTAATACTCCTGAATCAAAGACCTAAATCTTTATTGAAACCTGAGAAAACTTTGGTGGTTCAACAAGAAACTAAGCATCGACCAACAGATTCTCTGAAAGGTTCCTACTGAGCCTAGGACTAGATTTGTCCTTGGTGGGGGGCAGGGTATAGAGTTGATCTGGGGGAGCCCCTTGCAGGGGTAGGTCAGCAGCCCACAAAGACTCCCTTTGGGTCACTTCCAGGATGATTACAGCCCAGGCCTATGAGAGAGAGGGGTTCTTTGTGGCCAGTGTGCTGCTATGTTCTCATGGCAAAGCCAGCTTTAATTTTCTAGCATCAGTAGCTAATGAGTATTTTCAGAGTTACTCTCTGATCACTGGCAACCAGGGGAGGCTAGAGCTACTGAACAAAGAACCACAGACTCAGAGGCTTACACAATAGGAGTTTTGCAGTTCTGGAGGTTGGAAGTCCAAGACAGAGGTGTCAGCAGCGTTGGTTTCTTCTGAGGCCTCTCTCTTTGACTTGTAGATGTCCACCTTCTTCCAGTGTCTTCACATTATCTTCCCCTCCATGAGTGTTTGCATCCAAATTTCCTCTTAATGTAAGGACTCCAGTGATATAGGATTGCTGCCCACCCTGAGGGCCTTATTTAACTTAATTTAATAACCTCTGTAAAGACCCAATGTCCAAAAGAGAGTCACATTCTAAGATACTGGAGATTATGGTTTCAACATAAGAATTTAAGGGGAATGCCTTTCAGCTGTAACAGGACTCAAGCATCTACTGGAAAGCACTTTGCTCTCTTCTAATGCCATAAATACTGTATATGTTCCTCTTCAACTTACCCTCTGGGTGATTTATAAGTAGGAACTCACTTTCTCCACACTTCAATCCCTTGGGTAGGTATTAATTTTGTCACCATTCACGAGGAAAGAGTAAAGGAGGATAACCTACTGATACCTCATAGCTGGTCGCTGGCCCATGGACCAGAGGCCAGACTCCGGCCCCACACTCTCTTCCCTGTGTAGATCCACCCCTGTTTTTCAGCCCTCCCCCCACCCCAGCACCAGCACTGTTCATCCTGATCTGAGAGCCTAAGAAAGACTCGAGACTTAATTCCTCGGGACCCAAGGTAAACTGTGCTGTGCAGTGTCTGTGAGCAAATGTGTCAGAAGAATGAACATTAGGGTTTTATCTCTCATTTTACAGCTGGGGTCATAGGATGTTGAGCCTTTGTGGAAGAAATTCAAGGGATCCAACAGCACTGGAGGGCTCTGCTTTCCAAAGAAGACTATTCTTCCAGAAAGGCGGTGCTTATTTAGACGTGAATCAAGTGGGGCAGATAAATCATTATTTTATCTCAAGGATAAACAACATAGCCCTTTAGAGATGACAGTGACTCATAATGGTTGTTGGTGGTGGTTTAGTTGCTAAGTCATGTCTGACTCTTGTGATCCCATGGACTGTAGCCTGCCAGGCTTCTCTGTCCATGGGATTCTCCAGGTAAGAATACTGGATTGGGTTGTCATTTCCTTCTCCAGGGGATCTTCCTGACCCAGGAATCAAACCTGGGTCTCCTGCATTGCAGGCAGATGATTTACCAACTGAGCTATCATAATGGTTCTTAATGGTTAAACCAGACATGAATGTTAAAGGGAACTTTACATTACAGTGGAAAGTGAACAGGTCTTAGAGTTTTAGCTGTTAGTACTAATTTAGTGGGTGTGATGTTTTGCCCCAACTGCTTCATCTGGAAAATGGGTACGTAATATCTCATTGCAGAGTTGCTGATGGTTTACAGATTATAGGCAGACATTATTTTATTGCACTTTACTGTGCTAAACAAATACTGTTTTGTTTTTGTGCTTCTTCTTCTTTTTTTTTTTTTTACAAATTGAAGGTTTGTGACAACCTCTTGTTGAGCAAGTCTATCAGCGCCATTTTTCTAACAGCCTCTGCTTGCTCCATGTCTCTGTGTCACATTTACAGTGATTTTCACAGTATTTCATTTTCATTCTGATTATATTTGTCATGGTGATCAGTGATCGCTGACCTTTGATGTTACTACTACAACTTTCTGAAGGCTCAGATGATGGTTAGCATTTTTTAAAAAATATATATGTCCCCTCTTGAGCCTCCCTCCCACCCCACCCCTGTCCCACCCCCTAGGCTGTCACAGAGCATCAAGCTGAAGTCCCTCTGCTATACAACAGCTTCTCACTAGCTATCTATTTTACATATAGCAGTGTATATATGTCAATACTAGCATTTTTTAGCTACAAAGTGTTTTTCAGTTAAGGGATGTGCTTTTTTAACGTTAAAAAAAGAACTCTTATTAGACTACACTGTAGTTAAACAAAGCTTTCTAAGTGCTAGGAAAACAAAACTGTGTGATGTACTTTATTGTGATATTCACCTTATTGAGGTGACCTGAAACGGAAACTGCAGTATCTCTGAGGTCTGTTTGTATATATGTTAGGGTACCCAGTTCAGTATCTCAGTTTTTTTTTTTTTTGGTTCTGTCACAAAATATAGGCTAGGCTAAATAAACTGCAGTAACAAATTACCCACAGTCTTAGTGGTTTATCCCTACAAATATTTGTGTCTAGTGTAGTATGTCTCCCCTTGACTCATCACTCTGATAGAAAAGCCACCATCTCAAGCATTGCTGGTCACCAGCCCTCTCTCGAGAATCTTGCACCATCAATGAATGCTTCTCTTTGTGAGTGACAAATGTTGCTTCTCAGCACTCACTAGCTGAACCCAGCCATGTGGCTCCACAGAAGCGCAAGCGGGCCCTGCACACAAACTTTCCAGTACCTGCCAGGAGGAGTAGGTGAAGAGCAATAAGGACACTTCACTCTATAGTGTAGGTACTGAGTGCATGGTACCAATATTCTTGGGGCTTCCCAGGTGGCTCAGTGGTAAAGAATTTGCCTGCCAATGCAGATGTAGGTTTGATCTCTGGGTCAGGAAGATCCCCTAGAGAAGGAAATGGCAACCCACTCCAGTAATTTTACCTGGGAAATCCCATGGACAGAGGATTCTTCAGGCTACAGTCCATGGGGTCACAAAAGAGTGAGACAACCAACATTCTTATAACCAGGTCTGCCTTTACTGAAAACTACTGTACTTGCTTTCACTTGCTCTCTTTCCAGAAGGGCTTAATGAATCCTAATCAAGTGGACTAATTGCTTGAGGTGCATATCCTCTTGCCCCCTCACCCTTGGGGAAAATTATCTGTGAATATCCCAAAGTCAGCTGTTATTTTCTGAGTTGTCATGGTAGAGCTGTGTAGACTCATCTATAAAAAGAAAGTATTTTTGACCATGCATTGAAAAGGATATTTTAGGACTCTGTCAGTGACATCACATATTTGTGTGTCTTGGGCAGAGATTGAAAGCCAGAGTTGATCATTTTAATCTGACTCATCCAGCTGAGGTCCACTCTGCTTTTTAGCACTGACCTGGATGTGGTTACATTCCAGCCCCGTACTGACTGCTCCCCTTAACTTTTTAAAAAATTGCAGTAAAATCTATGTAATATAAAATTTGCCATCTTAAGCACTTAAAAAATTATTTTGTATTGGGATACAGCTGGTTAACAACATTGCGGTAGTTTCCAGGTGCAAAGCAAAGGGGCTTGGCCACGTACATGCATGTGTATGCTCTGCCCAAGCTCTGCTTCCATTCGGCTGTCCCAGAACACTGAGGAGAGTCCCCTGCACTTAGGAGGGCCTTGTTGGTTATCCACTTTAAATATAGCAGAGTGTACATGTCCATCCCAAACTCCCTGACTATCCAGTCCTCCCATCCTTCCCCCTGGCGACCATAATGTCATCCTCTAAGTCTGTGAATCTCTTTCTGTTTTTTAAGTAAGTTCGTTTTTAACCATTCTTAAATATTTAGTGTTATTCATCAGTTCGGTTCAGTTCAGTCTCTCAGTTGTGTCTGACTCTGTGACACCATGGGCTGCAGCCCGCCAGGCCTCCCTGTCCAGCACCAACTCCTGGAGTTTACCCAAACTCATCTCCTTTGAGTCGGTGATGCCATCCAATAATCTCATCCTCTGTTGACCCCTTCTCCTCCTGCCCTCAACCTTTCCCAGCATCAGGGTCTTTTACAATGAGTCAGTTCTTCACATCAGGTGGCCAAAGTATTGGAGTTTCAGCTTCAACATTAGTCCTTCCAATGAATATTCAGGAACATTCTCCTTTAGGATGGACTGGTTGGATCTCCTTGCAGGCCAAGGGACTCTCAAGAGTCTTCTCCAACACCACATTTCAAAAGCATCAATTCTTCGGTGCTCAGTTTTCTTTATAGTCCAACGCTCACGTGCATATATGACTACTGGGAAAACCATAGCTTTGACCAGACAGACTTATGTTGGCAAAGTAATGTCTCTGCTTTTTAATATGCTGTCTAGGTTGGTCATAGCTTTTCTTCCAAGGAGCAAGCGTCTTTTAATTTCATGGCTGCAGTTACCATCTGCAGTGATTTTGGAGTCCAAAAGAGTAAGTCTGCCATTGTTTCCACTGTTTCTTCATCTATTTGCCATGATGAGACTGGATGCCATGATCTTAGTTTTCTGAATGTTGAGTTTTAAACCAACTTTTTCACTCTCCTCTTTCACTTTCTTTTTTTCTTTTTTTTTGAAATTTTTTTTCACTTATTTTTATTAGTTGGAGGCTAATTACTTTACAATATTGTAGTGGGTTTTGTCATACATTGACATGAATCAGCCATGGATTTACATGTATTCCCCATCCCAATCCCCTCTCCCACCTCCCTCTTTACCCGATCCCTCTGGGTCTTCCCAGTGCACCAGGCCCAAGCACTTGTCTCATGCATCCCACCTGGGCTGGTGATCTGTTTCACCATAGATAACATACATGTTCCGATGCTGTTCTCTCAAAACATCCCACCCTCGCCTTCTCCCACAGAGTCCAAAAGTCTGTTCTGTACATCTGTGTCTCTTTTTCTGTTTTGCATATAGGGTTATCATTACCATCTTTCTGAATTCCATATATATGTGTTAGCATGCTGTAATGTTCTTTATCTTTCTGGCTTACTTCACTCTGTATAATGGGCTCCAGTTTCATCCATCTCATTAGAACCGGTTCAAATGAATTCTTTTTAACGGCTGAGTAATATTCCATGGTGTATATGTACCACAGCTTCCTTATCCATTCGTCTGCTGATGGGCATCTAGGTTGCTTCCATGTCCTGGCTATTATAAACAGTGCTGCGATGAACATTGGGGTGCACGTGTCTCTTTCAGATCTGGTTTCCTCAGTGTGTATGCCCAGAAGTGGGATTGCTGGGTCATATGGCAGTTCTATTTCCAGTTTCTTAAGAAATCTCCACACTGTTTTCCATAGCGGCTGTACTAGTTTGCATTCCCACCAACAGTGTAAGAGGGTTCCCTTTTCTCCACACCCTCTCCAGCATTTATTGCTTGTAGACTTTTGGATAGCAGCCATCCTGACTGGCGTGTAATGGTACCTCACTGTGGTTTTGATTTGCATTTCTCTGATAATGAGTGATGTTGAGCATTTTTTCCTGTGTTTGTTAGCCATCTGTATGTCTTCTTTGGAGAAATGTCTGTTTAGTTCTTTGGCCCATTTTTTGATTGGGTCATTTATTTTTCTGGAATTGAGCTGCAGGAGTTGCTTGTATATTTTTGAGATTAATCCTTTGTCTGTTGCTTTGTTTGCTATTATTTTCTCCCAATCTGAGGGCTGTCTTTTCACCTTACTTATAGTTTCCTTTGTAGTGCAAAAGCTTTTAAGTTTCATTAGGTCCCATTTGTTTATTTTTGTTTTTATTTCCAATATTCTGGGAGGTGGGTCATAGAGGATCCTGCTGTGATTTATGTTGGAGAGTGTTTTGCCTATGTTCTCCTCTAGGAGTTTTATAGTTTCTGGTCTTACGTTTAGATCTTTAATCCATTTTGAGTGTATTTTTGTGTATGGTGTTAGAAAGTGTTCTAGTTTCATTCTTTTACAAGTGGTTGACCAGTTTTCCCAGCACCACTTGTTAAAGAGGTTGTCTTTTTTCCATTGTATATCCTTGCCTCCTTTGTCAAAGATAAGGTGTCCATAGGTCCGTGGATTTATCTCTGGGCTTTCTATTCTGTTCCATTGATCTATATTTCTGTCTTTGTGCCAGTACCATACTGTCTTGATGACTGTGACTTTGTAGTATAGTCTGAAGTCAGGCAGGTTGATTCCTCCAGTTCCATTCTTCTTTCTCAAGATTACTTTGGCTATTCAAGGTTTTTTGTATATCCATACAAATTGTGAAATTATTTGTTCTAGTTCTGTGAAAAATACCGTTGGTAGCTTGATAGGGATTGCATTGAATCTATAGATTGCTTTGGGTAGTATAGCCATTTTGACAATATCGTTTCTTCCAATCCATGAACATGGTATGTTTCTCCATCTGTTTGTGTCCTCTTTGATTTCTTTCATCAGTGTTTTATAGTTTTCTATGTATAGGTCTTTTGTTTCTTTAGGTAGATATACTCCTAAGTATTTTATTCTTTTTGTTGCAATGGTGAATGGTATTGTTTCCTTAATTTCTCTTTCTGTTTTCTCATTGTTAGTGTATAGGAATGCAAGGGATTTCTGTGTGTTAATTTTATATCCTGCAACTTTACTATATTCATTGATTAGCTCTAGTAATTTTCTGGTAGAGTCTTCAGGGCTTTCTATGTAGAGGATCATGTCATCTGCAAACAGCGAGAGTTTCACTTCTTTTCCTATCTGGATTCCTTTTACTTCTTTTTCTGCTCTGATTGCTGTGGCCAAAACGTCCAAAACTATGTTGAATAGTAGTGCACCCTTGTCTTGTTCCTGATTTCAGGGGAAATGCTTTCAATTTTTCACCATTGAGGGTAATGCTTTCTGTGGGTTTGTCATATATAGCTTTTATTATGTTGAGGTATGTTCCTTCTATTCCTGCTTTCTGGAGAGTTTTAATCATAAATGGGTGTTGAATTTTGTCAAAGGCTTTCTCTGCATCTATTGAGATAATCATATGGTTTTTATCTTTCAATCCTCTTTCACTTTCATCAAGAGGTTCTTTAGTTCTTCTTTGCTTTCTGGCATAAGGGTGGTGTCATCTGCTTATCTGAGGTTATTGATATTTCTCCCAGCAATCTTTATTCCAGCTTGTGCTTCATCCACCCCATAATTTCTCATGATGTACTCTGCATATAAGTGAAATAAGCAGGGTGACAATATACAGCCTTGATGTATTTCTTTTCCTATTTGGAACCAGTCTGTTGATCCATGTCCAGTTCTAACTGTTGCTTCCTGACCTGCATACAGATTTCTCAAGAGGCAGGTCAGGTGGTCTGGTATTCCCAACTCTTTCAGAATTTTTCACAGTTTGTTGTGATCCACACATCAAAGGCTTTGGTGTAATCAGTAAAGCAGAAATAGATGTTTTTCTGGAACTCTCTTGCTTTTTTGATAATCCAGTGGATGTTGGCAATTTGATCTCTGGTTCCTTTGCCTTTTCTAAATCCAGCTTGAACATCTGTAAGTTCATGGTTCAAGTACTATTGAAGCCTGGCTTGGAGAATTTTGAGCATTACTTATACTAGCATGTGAGATGAGTGCAATTGTGCGGTAGTTTGAGCATTTTTTGGCATTGCCTTTTCTTTGGGATTGAAATGAAAACTGAGCTTTTCCAGTCCTGTGGCCATTGCTGAGTTTTCCAAATTTGCTGGCATATTGAGTGAATCACTTTCACAGCATCATCTTTTAGGATTTGAAATAGCTCAACTGGAATTCCTTCACCTCCACTAGCTTGTTCATTGTGATGCTTCCTAAGGCCCACTTAACTTCACATTCCAGAATGTCTGGCTTTAGGTTGTGAGGCGAGCAGAAGTAACGCAGCTTAGATTAGGAGTAGACTTTCCTCCTTGGTACGACTGTTTGCCAATTAGGACCAATTAGCTTTCACTTAATACTGACCACTGTTTGCCAATTAGGAAATTAGGAACGGGGCGGAAACCCCCAGGAAAGTCCCGCGCGCGCAAAGTATTGACCAATGAAATTGCTTTGCAAACGTGTAACCAATCCGCTTCTAACCCTATAAATTTGTGTAACAGCTTGGGCTCGGGGCTCTCTGACTCGCACCACTGTGTTGGTTGCGGACGGAGAGTCCTGGCTCGAGTCAGTAATAAACTTCCCTTCCTGCGAGTTGCATTGTCTTGGAGGCCTTCTCTCTTCCCACTCAGGGATTTGGACATCGGGCATAACAAGGTGAGTGGTCACACCATTGTGATTATCTGGGTCATGAAGATCTTTTTTGTATAGTTCTTTTCTGTATTCTTGCCACCTCTTCTTAATATCTTCTGCTTCTGTTAGGTCCATACCATTTTTGTCCTTTATTGAGCCCATCTTTGCATGAAATGTTCCCTTGGTATCTGGAATTTTCTTGAAGAGATCTCTAGTCTTTCTCATTCTATTGTTTTCCTCTATTTCTTTGCACTGATCACTGAGGAAGACTTTCTTATCTCTCCTTGCTGTTCTTTGGAACTCTGCATTCAAATGGGTATATCTTTCCTTTTCTCCTTTGCTTTTTGCTTCTCTTCTTTTCACAGCTATTTGTAAGGCCTCCTGAAACAGTCATTTTGCTTTTTTGCATTTGTTTTCCATGGGGATGGTCTTGATCCCTACTTCCTATACAATGTTATGAAACTCCATCCATAGTTCTTCAGGCAATCTGTCAGATCTAATCCCTTGAATCTGTTTGTCACTTCTGTTGTATAATCATAAGGGATTTGATTTAGGTCATACCTGAATGGTCTAGTGATTTTCCCTACTTTCTCAATTCATGTCTGAATTTGGCAATAAGGAGTTCATGATCTGACCCATGGGCAGCTCCCGGTCTTGTTTTTGCTGACTGTATAGAGCTTCTCCATCTTTGCCTGCAAAGAATATAATCATTCTGATTTTGATATTGACCATCTGGTGATGTCCATGTGTAGAGTTTTCTCTTGTGTTGTTGGAAGAGGGTGTTTGCTATGACCAATGCGTTCTCTTGACAAAACTCTATTAGCCTTTGCCTTGCTTCATTCTGTACTCTAAGGCCAAATTTGCCTGTTACTCCAGGTGTCTCTTGACTTCCTACTTTTGCATTCAAGTCCCTGATAATGAAAAGGACATCTTTTTTGGGTGTTAGTTCTAGAAGGTCTTGTAGGTCTTTATAGAACTGTTCAACTTCAGCCTCTTCAGCATTACTGGTTAGGGCATAGACTTGTATTACAGTGATATTGAATGGTTTGCCTTGGAAACGAACAGAGGTCATTCTGTCATTTTTGAGATTGCATCCAAGTACTGCTTTTGGACCATTTTGTTGACTATGGCGGCTACTCCATTTCTTCTAAGTGTTATTCATAGATTTACATAATTGTGCAACCATCGCCACCAGCCGGTGCAGAACTTTTTTCATCTTCCCAGACTGAAACTCCACAGCCACTAAATGTAACTCTCCATTCCCCCTGCCCCATCTCCTGGCAACATCGTTCTACCTTCCATCTCTATAAATTTGACTACTCTCACTACTTCACATAAATGGAATCACATGGTATCTGTCCTTTTGTGACTGCTTATTTCACTTAATCACATTGTCTTAGAGGTTTATCTATATTATAATGTGTCTAAATTTCCTTCCTTTTAAAGGCTGAATAATATTCTCTTATATGTATAGACATTTGGTTTATCCATTCTTGTCTGCAGACACTTGGGTTGCTTCCACTTTTTGACTGTTGTGAATAATGCTGCTCTGAATATGTGTGTGAAAATACCTGTTTGAGCCCCTGCTTTCAGTTTTTGGGGGGAGATCTATACCCAGAAGTGGAAGTACTGGATTTTGTGGTAATTATATTTTAAAATTTTTGAGTCACTGCCATGTCATTTTCTATAGTTTTTACAGCACTTACCATTCCCTCCATCAGGGTGCACTTTTTATACCCTGGCTGACCTCCCCATGGAGGTCTTCAGAGTATAAGTTGCTTGTTTCACATTCTTGTACAAAGAACAGAGTCCTTCTTGCACCCCATTTATCATGACTTCATTGGGCATTTATTGCCTCCTTATCCTTGTTTTACTTTGTAAAGTTACTCAGAGGTCATGTACTAGAGGCATAGGTTATACTTTAAATCCTGACAAAGAACATGGGAACAAGTTATCCTTGGTATGGATTTTGGTCATTTTTTATTGCTGTTAATATACTTGCTATACCTATGGGCTGTCTATCGTAGAATTTTTCCAATATTCTTAGTAATGATGTGTAAGAAACACAAAGTCTAATATAGACATGCAGCCCCTTAGAGGTTTGTGGGAATAAAGTTACTTTAAGGAATGTACTTGATGTTTAGTTAGCATCTGACTTCTAGGTATACTAGTTATATATACTAGATATATCTGACTACATGCTACTCCATCAAAAATACAAAACAAAACAAAATTTGGGGAATCTAGCTAAATCTGTGGATGTTTTCCTTCTCCTTCCTCACTCTCCATGACTCTGGATGGTAATAAATATCTCATCAATGGAATCTGCCCCTCATTTTCTCAATATACTGTATAACCTTTTACTTGAAATGATGACTTTCCCCCATATCTTTTGGGTCCCAAGCCTGAAAAGATTTTAATTTCCTAGACTTGAAGTTAGCCTGTGAGGAGAGGTACAAATAAATGCTTTGAAGAGCAGTGTAGAGAAAACAGCCCCAACTTTTCCCACTGTCTGCTTCTCACTCCTGCAGTCAGGCTATTCTCCATCAGTTTTGTCTGAGCAAACAGTGCTCCACACCTGTCCACCACCAACCCCACCTGGGTGCATAGCTCTCCAAGAAAAGCAGCTCGGGGGTGATACTTGCTTAGGAAAACAGAAGATAGCCTATTTCAAGTTCTTCCTACAATGCCAGGAAATTCCTACCTGGGTGTCCTCGAGTCCTTGGGAAGCCATCTTCCCATACTTCCAGGCAGACATGCACATGCAACAGACAGTTCTGTAGTTTTATCTTATTTGCGTCATCTTTGTTCCTGACAGCACTTCTGTATAATTCTCAGTTTGGTTTTTTTTCTTAGAAGGAAAAAACAACTCCCCCCAATACTCTGTCAAGGAGAAGGAAATGGCAACCCACTCCAGCACTCTTGCCTGGAGAATCCCATGGAGGGAGGAGCGTGGTGGGCTACAGTCAGTGGGGTCGCTAAGAGTCGGACGCGACTGAGTGACTTCACTTTCACTTTTCACTTTCATGCATTGGAGAAGGAAATGGCAACTCCTGTATTCTTGCCTGGAGAATCCCAGGGACAGAGGAGCCTGGTGGACTGCTGTCTATGGGGTCACACAGGGTCGGACACAACTGAAGCGACTTAGCAGCAGCAGCAGCCAATACTCTGTCAAAGGGGATTAGAGTCACTGTGACATTCTAGGCTGGCTAATAAATAATTTGAATGAAAGTTACATAAACTCTGAACACAAGTGTGAGAATTCACAGGTGTCCTTCAAACCATTGTATTTCCATATTTCTGCTCTTTATGGAAGACTTTTTTTAAAAAAACGAGAGATAAAAATAAACTCATAATTGAAATCTCTTTTATGGTAAATAGGAATATTAATTGCTGTTGAATAATCAGCCTCACCTGATTATTTGGAGTTATACTCAAAATACTGACAATAGCAAAAAGGTTCTAGTAACAACAGGTCTAGATAGTTTCAACTGAGTCACTAGTGGGTAGTTTAATATAAAAAGTCCAGGTCAAAGCCAAGTCTGTTTAATATACATTCTTTTTTCCTCTAAATGGGACTGACAGGCTATTTTATAAATATGGTGACATGAAATTACATTTTACACTAGCTAGCTATTTTATTATAGGCTATTTTTAAAACAGACTGTTTTATAGGGCTGCTTTATTATATACCTTGAAAGCACTGCATCTTGGTAGAAGATATTCTGTTCTCATTAAACCAGCAGAAACCTATGTAGACTTAATTAATAGCCAACAGAACTTGGGTAACTGCGTCTTCATTTGCAAAATGCTGAGCCGTTAAGAGGATCAATCAGTAGGGGGTGGTGTAATCCACAAACACAGGCATTTTTCACGTGGTTCTGTTCATGCATCTGAATGAAAAATTGTTCAGGATTTTATTTTTGAAGTGTATTAAGGAAAAGACATCCCAGCAGGGGCTTAACAAAGGACTTCTCTCTTTTTCTAAACTTTTAATTTTCATTTCAGGCTTTATAGTTTGGAAACCATTTTGAAGTCAACGTAGTGAATATTAAACAGGGAAGGAAATGAGGCCAAGCTGTTACCTTGTAAAAATCAGATACTAACCTTTTATCACAGCCTGAGTGGAAGGTGTGATAGACTCAGAATGACCATTTTGATCTTGTTAAATGGGTGAATTTAGTAATAATGGTTAAATCTTAGGCAGACATAAGGGGAATTAAAACGGGGGTGGGTTTGTGAGGGGGTCCTGATCTCTAGGGCATAAACTTGAACCTTCATCTGGAGACCAAGGTTGTCCTGTTGAACTGAATTAAACTAAACATTGCCAGTGTTGCCCCTAACAACAGTTGCTAGGCGACCTTTGCCAGCATGTGGAGGGGTGGGAATCACTGCAGATCAGGGCACTGTTTATCATCATACACCAGTGGGCTTGATTTGGGAAGGGCCTGACACTTATACTGAGTGGGCCACGTGATAAAAATGTCACACTCACCCTGGGAAAGGGAGGCATTTGGGGACGGTCTGAGAAATCAGAAATAGTTGTCATGCAGCTGGTATTGCATCCCTGCCTGTGTGATCTCCAACTGAAACTTCCAGCACAGGCTTTGAGTGATCAACAGCATTGAATGTACAGTGTGACCATCCTACTCTGTTGGGGGAGGCTGGGAAGGGAAGGGAAGATGGAGCGAGTGAGGAATAATGAAGATTTCATTGCTCGATCAGTACTGAAACTGTAACTCTGGTAACAATCAATTGTAACTCTAGTAACAATCCATGTGGTACCCTATGTCACAATGTCCAAATCAAGTGAGCACACACTCAAAGCATTCTTTCAATCAGTACTTGATTTAATTTACAGTTCGCCAGATATCTCATGATGTAATTCCCTTCCTGAGGCGCAAAGGATCCTATTGCAGAAGCCTATTTATTCTTCTAAAGGTGTTACATCTATTGCAGCAGAAAATGTCGATGCTGTTCATTGAACAGATTAGCTCAGCATAAGCAGAGCCCAAGTGGGTGTTTCCAAAAATCACACTGCTCTTTGAGCTGAGTGCATGCTTGAAAGGGCATCTTTTCTTTTCCTACTCTCTTTCCACTTGGCCAATCTATGCAGTCTCAGTGGTTGGGCTGAGTTGTGTGTGGTTTGAGTAGTTAGATCGTAAATCAATAGAAACATGCCTGACCCCACTTTGTCTTTACTGTTTTAAAGGAGCAATTCTTTACAAGACTTTCTTTTTAAAAAGCAATTAAAAAGCTATTTTTAATTAGAGCAAATTAAAGCAGTTCATAAATTTATTAATCCCTGGAGCGTCATACCACCTAAATAACACCCCTGCTTCAGCGATTTCAACTCTTAAATGATCCAGCTCTGTTACCACAAAGGAAACGAAAAGGAAGCGAGTCTCTAGGACATTTTTCTATGAATGTGCCAGATAATTAAAATGACAGTAGCTCCAGGGTGAAATGTCATACCTGCCTTCCCATGTTCTCAATATTAGAACTGCATTTAGAAGACACTTTTATAGGTCACCAGTCAGGAAGGGTAGAAATAAATCAATGAAAAAAAAAAGCATCTTACTCTCTTGCTCAAAAAAGAAGAAGGGAAAGAAACAGATGTTTAAAAGGTCCTTTAGAGAAGTGATGGGTCAGAAGATGATATTATTTCCCTAAGGAAGATGTAGGGTTTCACTGGTTCTCAGATGGTAAAGAGTCTGCCTGTAATGTGGGAGACCCAGGTTCAATCCTTGGGTCGGGAAGATCCCCTGGAGAAGGAAATGGCGACCAACTCCAATATTCTTGCCTGGAAAATCCCTATGGACAGAGGAGCCTGACAGGCTACAGTCTATAGTGTCTCAAAGAGTTGGACATGACTGAGCAACTAACACACTAGGAAGACGTAAATTGGGTGATGATCTGGTTTCTGGACCGAGCATCATATAATGGCTCAGGGCTCTGGCTCTGAGATCAGGTTTGGACTCATTTATTGTTGCCGACACTTGCTGATGACCCCCATCAGGTGTGATTTTATCTGGATAAGCTCCCAATTCGCCTACAAATTTCAGATAATAAATATATCATGCATATACAATATATAATTAAAAAATTTGATGACACATAGTATGTAAGATGCTTCAGACTGTGCCTGGCAGTGGTAAGCTTGCAATAGATGTTAGGGTGGTTGGTGCCTTATTTTTGCTGTAATTCGCTGGGAAAGCTGTTCTTAGGGAGGATTCCTAAAGGGAGAAGTGAGTGTTATTTGAACTTGGGGAGCACATTGGCAGGTTGGAATGGTCCCCTCAATGGCACCTATGGTGGAATTCTGGGATGACACGAGCAGGGTAGGAACAGAAGCTTCTGGAAACAGATGAGGACCAAGGCGACATCTGCCTGCCACTAGGAGATGTCCAAGGGAGGCCCTTCACTGATAACCTCAGTGGCCTGACTGTGGTGGACACTCAGAGACCCAGAGTGGATGATGGATTCCCAGAGGGACCTTAAGTGGCCGACATAATGAGTAGCATTTATGGTGAACTTCATAGTTTCTCACATTGTCCACTCTTTCAATCCTAGCAACAGCCTATGACATAAATAGGGCTGGGAGTTTTCCTTCCTCTCTGTTCTGTTTCTCTGTTTCTCAGCAGAAGAGAAACTGATGGTCAAAACCTGTGACTTGCTCCTGATCAAATGATCCGGCATAAGAAGTGGAAGGCACAGGGACCTAGCACATGTGTTCTACCCCCAAATCCCACATGCTAGAGTCTTGGCTTTCTGTAACAGTGCTCTATCATGTCCGCATGTCCATTTGGCTTCAGTGCAGCTGAGGGGACAACACTTGTATATTGCCAGGGTTTCTCTCTGTTTCCGATCCCAGGATTTTCCCAGAAGCCTCCTGATCCTGAAGTAGGAAAGTTTAATGCCCTTGGAGGCAACTCTCAACCAACGGGAGGGTGGAAAAGAGATGGTGGAGGAGGGTGGAGAAGAGATGGTGGACAAACGCCCCAGCCTCTGTTCCCTGAGGGGACAATTTGGGGGACATCCTACAAGGCTCTTTAGGGGTCCCCAGTGAGATGTAGCCCACCCCTTGCTGCAGCAGGAATCACCCAATAATAACCTTTTTAGACTTCACTTCCTCTGTCTCACTTTTCTGCCCTCTCATGCTAAATACCTTGGAGAAGGAAATGCCAACCCACTCCAGTATTCTTGCTCGGAGAATTCCATGGACAGAGGAGCCTGGTGGGCTACAGTCTGTGGGGTCGCAAAGAGTTGGACACAACTGAGCGACTAATGCATGCTAATACCTAGGGTTTCCACTGTGATAAACTACTCACATCCTGCGTTCAGAGAAACCCAAAGGAAAGCAACAAACCTTTAACAAGGAAACTCTAAAGCTTTTATAAGCAAGAAGGACAAAGGCCATATTTAATATTCCAGTTGAATAATTCAAATCTCATTTTGTAAATTTTGAAGAATTTGAAAAATATTCCAATTGGATTCAAAATTCAACAGGGCAAAGGAAGACATTTCCCCATGTATTCTTTAAAATTTACTTATTTATTTTAATTGGAGGATAATTACTTTACAATAGAGTGGTGGTTCTTGCCATCCATCAATATGAATCAGCCACAGGCATACATTTGTCCCCTCTATCCTGTACCCCCTCCCACCTCCCTCCCCACCCCACCCCTCCAGGTTGTCGCAGCACACTGACTTCTGGCTTCTGTGGAGCCTGGTGGTCTGAGTCCTTGCAGGTTTGCTGTCCCTTAGCCGTGGGGCCGCCCAGAGGCACGGAGCTGGAGCACAGCTGAGGGCCTTTGCTGCCCCATGCAGTCTATTATTCCCTTCACTGGATTCACGCGGAAATGTGAAGGGTCTTCCATCCTCTGCCCCTTGGCAATCCCACCACAGAGCTCTGTCGGGGAGGCCAGCAAGGGCCAGCAGTGGGTCAGGGAGGGCTGAGCGCTCAGAATTGGTCACCTCCTCCTGCTTAGACTTCTCGTCATCATTCAGTGGGATGCCCGTGGGAGGCAGGGTTAGAACTTGGTATGAGTTCAGGCTCTTACTCCTGCCTGCTGTATGGACAGGAGTAAGCCACTTAGCTATCTGAGTGTTGGCTCCTCAACTGGACAAAAAAAAGGTGGGGGAGGAGGAGCAAAACTAATGAAGATGTATGTATATAACTTATGAGGCTGTTGTAGTCACAAAGGTGGAGATATATATGAAAGTGCTTAGAAAACCAAAGAGAAAAAAAGAAGTGTTCTTAATTTATAGGAGGTGGAGAGGGGGAAGGAGAAAGAGAAAGGAGAGAAAAGGTTACAAGGACCCTGTTTAGGAGGTTCCATCCCCTCAGGCTTCTCCCCCTGCCTAAAAACAGCTGCCTCCCCTCCACCTGTAGCCACTTTGCCTGGCCCACTCCTCTCTGCCTTTTGATCTCAGTTTAAAGCTTACTTGCTCCAGGAAGCCCACTCGGACTACCCCTCCACTAGCTCTTTGCAGTTGCTTCTGTGCCCTCATGCCAACTTGAACTTGACCCGTCAGAGCTCTTCCTTCACTGTCTGTGGTTTGTCTGCATTCCGTACAGCCCCATGACGATGGGCCTCAACACTACCTCACCTCAGTACCTTAAGGACTTCCCTGGTGGCTCAGACCGCAAAGCATTTGTCTACAATGCAGGAGACCTGGATTCGATCCCTGGGTCGGGAAGATTCCCTGGAGAAGGAAATGGCAACCCACTCCAGTACTCTTGCCTAGAAAATCCCATGGACAGAGGAGCCTGGTGTCCATGGGGTCGCAAAGAGTCAGACATGACTGAGTGACTTCACTTTCACTCAGTACCTAACCCAGTGCTTGGCATGCAGCGTGCTCAAAAACTAAAATGAGACCAGATATGCTATCTCAATCACTCCATGGTTGAGATTTTGAAGATGCAATATACTTGGTCTAAATCATCTTAATCTTGTTACTAACCAACCACTATAGTTATTAAAATATCAGAAAGTGCAGCCCATTGGTTAGGATATTTTTCTAGGAGAAGAACAAATCATCGACTGAGGTATAGACATTAGAGTCACTTTATTCAAATTTAGAATTAGGAGGCCCAGCTTTTCCTAAAGGTGAAGCAAGCCCTGAATTATGAACTTTGGAGATTTAAGTAAACATGCCTGTTTGAAAACTTGTCAGTATACAAAAGAAACACCATCACCAGCTCACCTTATCAATATGCTACATTGTAAACTTTAAAAAATAAGTTTCCCCTCCACCTGCTTTCATTTCATGGAAGGAGTACTTTCATTTACTGAGTGCTGCAGGTGCAGGAATATGTGACAATGAAAGATTGTGTGTGTGTGTGTGTGTGTGTGTGTGTGTCAAAATTCCTTGCAGAATTTCAGCATATTGTACATAATATGCATCTTTCAAAAAGCTTAAAATTTAAATGTCAGAAATATTGCTGCTCTGTGCTTAGTGTCTCAATCTTTTTAGACACATTTAAGTAACAGTTCAGTAGTCAATCCCTGTAGTGATTTAACACACAGGTACCTTTTCTTGTAACTTTCATGTCTGTGCTGATCTTAAAGTCATAAGTATGAAACTGCTACTAACAGTCCAAGATAGCTATTTATCTTTCCTGTCCAATTAAGTAACAAAGAATAGAAAGGTGTGATGAGAGTCTGATGCGGTTGATGTTATACTATGATCAGCGTATATTACTAAGAGTTATAAGTGCTCTGAGTCCTGAATGGGCCACAGCCCAACTCCTATGTTCACTGCAGCACATTCATGATGGTCAGGATGTGGAGACAACCTAAATTCCCATCGACAGATGAATGGATAAAGAGAGTGTGGTATACAAATACAATGGAATGTCATTCAGCCTTAAAAAAGAAGGAAATTATGCAATGGGCAATGGCATGAATGAACTTAAGTGAAATAAACCAGCCACAGAAATACAATGCTGCATGACAGCACTTATATGAGGTATTGATAATAGTTAAATTTGTAACATCAAATAGTGGAATGGCAGTTCCCAGTTGTCAGAGTGTGGGAGAAATGGGGAGTTACTAATCAATAGGCACAGTTTCAGTCAAGTAAGAAGAAGTTCTAGAGATCAGCTGTATAATATTGCATCTATAGTCGACAATAATATACACTTAAACATGTGATGAGGGTAGGTCTCATTAACTTTTTATCACTACAAAATAAAATTTTAAAATGAACAAGAGCAAACAAACAAACAAACAAAAAACACAAAGCTACTTTATGGTAGGCTCCCAGTACAGGTATTTTGATAGTACTTGGGATTTGCAGTTTGCTGGCATCATTCTTTATTTTCTTACCCAGGCAGAAGAGCAGGTTTAGAAGAATAAAGGGGTGTCCAGTCAAGGTCTCTGTACTGGTTTAAGATATCTGTTAGACATGTCAATGATGACTATACACACAGTTGGAGTCCGGTGCTTGAGGGAGGTCTAGAATGGAGGAGAATGTGGGCAACATCAAATTGCGCTGCCATTCAGAGCATAAATTGGGTGCAGTTATCTAAGGAGAGTAACTAGTGAAAGGAGGAGGCTCAACCAGGTACTGCAGCCTTCAGCAGTTCCCAGGTGCACTCCGCCCACCTGGACGCTCCTGCTCAGCAGAAGAGCCTCAGGGAACTCAGGGCTTCTCTTCAGGGCAGAAAGAAGTCAAGGTGTCCCCAAGTACAGTAACCTTAATCAGTGCTGGGAGGGTAGTTGCTAGCCACAAGCCAGACACAGTAGTTATCCTGCTGTAAGAGTCTTTGTTACAAAGCTGCCTGCAGGACCAGCATGGATGGTGTTCCCACAACTCCCCCACCCCTGCATCAGCTCCTGAAAATAGAGGTCCTGGAAGCACTCCTCATCTACTTTGTTTTTGCTTCATCTCTGTCAAAATACCCTGGCCACCACAGGAGTTGGGGCGCAGGGAAATTTTTCTTCTCTGCCTTCACCCCAAACCCACCACTCCCCTACTTGCTTTGCTTCTGCTTGGAATTTCCATCAAAGATCCAGCTTAGTACTGGAAGTCACATGACCAACTTATTCCAGGCCTCCCCTTTTATAACATAGGCCACACTTTAACATCTTTGGATTGTGTGATTTTGCTTCTAAATCCTGCAGAGAACATGAATGAGCTGTCCCTTCTCTCACCACCACCTTCTTTTGTGAAGCCATTTGTCCTGTTTGAATAAGAATAAATCATTGACTTATAAATAAGCCAATGTCTTGTGGGTACTGTATACACAGTATCTCTAATTCTTACGGCAATTCCTGAAATATAGGCTTTATTATCTGTTCTTTACAGATGAGGAGACTGAGACCCCAAGATCACTTGATCAACATCACACAAGATGAAGGGGGATTTTACACGGAGCCTTAGTTGGACTTAGTGTTAAATATCACCTGTTCAGAATGTTTCCTTCTTGGATTGTTCATTTGTTTATTTATTGATTGGCCACCATCTGAACTCCCTGACTATTTAAGGGCATCTCGCACCTGATATGTAAGACAGGCTCCCACTGCCCAGGATGGAATCCGAGCAGTTGGCTCTCTGCCTGGTTCTCTGCCTGTGCAGAGATAATGTACCAGTGCAGGGGCAGTTGTAGGTTAGTTATTAGAGGCACTGTAGTTTTAGTGACAGCATCAAGCTCCCAGTGGTATGGGGCCAGCTGTCCCAACTGACTGATGATGGGAGACCTCAGCTATCTCCTCTGCTCCCTAGACCCCTGACTCATCTTCTTTCTTTCACTCTGGTTTCCTAGTCACCCTCTCAGCCCAGGTGTGCTTCTCTACCTTCTTCCAGCGATGCCTCTTTTGCTTGAATCAGTCAGAGCTGCTTTCTTGGACTATAACCAAGAACTCTCATCCATGCTGCTGAGGAATCCAGGCTACCTTTTACAGGAGGGGCGTTTTACCTGGGAAAAGATGCTTCCCCAAAGACCTATAAACAGGAATGGGACCGAGGGAGAGGGTTTTACTTTGCTCTTTTTTACCACTGCATTGAAGGCAAGTGCAACATGAAGAACATTCCTTGTAGGACGTCCTAAAGAATGTGAAAGAAGACTTGGAGGCACTGTGGAGAACAGTCACGCATGAGACTCAGTGGAGTTCTTTCACTCTCAGTCTCTTCCTGGCCCTGTAAATTCTTGTTATGGGATTTTTTGAGACTCAGATACACTGTCTTCTGCCCTGGGTTGTTGCATCCTTCACTGTCAATGGTTGGATTTGCTGTCTGATTCTTAGAAGAGTCAGAGGTGAATTCAGAATGAGGATTATGATCTGTACTTATTCTGTAGAGTCCTCACAAAGTCATCCTAATTAGTTTTTTTGCCTGGCAGATAGCACAACCAGCAAGTAACCTGAGGACAGAAGACACCCTTTCATACTCTGGGATTCTCTCCTCATTTTTGTTAGCTCTGCAACAGCACAGCAGTCTTGGGCTGGCTGGAGAGTTGTTGGAAGGAAGCTCCCCTATGGGACATATGGCAACAGCTGACTCTGTAATACACATGTTATCAGGCATAACAAATACCCCATACCAAACCCCACCGAAGCAACAAATGGACGGCTGTTAACCTTGGTCTGGAAGATGTATGATAGCATGGTACCGGAAATGAAGCACTTCTAGCAATGCAGCAGTGGGTATGTAGGGAAAGATGGGGACTGCTGCTAAAAGACTGCTTAGGTTGCCCAGAAAGCCCTCTTACTGAAGCATAGCAAATCCATAAACATGGTAATGGTGAGCACAGGCCTAGAGGTGGACTAGTTGCTAACTGGAAGAGAGCTAAAACCTTTTTGTCTCCATGTGTCTATGAAGGAGCAAATAAGAAAAAAAGAACAAGACCTATAAAAGTACAGTTTATAAAGATAAATGCTTTAAAACTTGAGCATGGAAAAGTTTAGAGCAATGCTGAAAATTTTCTATAATCTGTGACTCCTTCATGATTGATCTAATGCAGAGCCACAGGGGCTGTTAGTAGATGTGGAACCATGAAGTTTCCAGAATTTGTTCATGAAAGGAGAAGATCTGAATGCCTAACATAGAGACATTTCTCCAACTGCTCTTGGCTGAAAGTTTCTGCCATTTTAATAAGGAAGAATTGGTCTTTGGCATCAGACCCACACTGTAGTTATTGAGTTCTGTTTCTAGGACAAGATCCGGTCCCTTTTGATTGCGGCCCTCTGCCCACATTCATACCCCAAAGCCACATAAGACCTACTCTGGCATTGAATGCCCAAACCAGCCCCTTGGGGCTCCATTCTGGGGCAATAAGTCTGAACATCCCTGTGTAAGATGGGCTGGTTGCTGCCTTTGAGAAATACCCCTGTGCCCAACTCACAGCAACCCTAGGATCCCTCTGAAGTGGTTCAGAGAACCAGGAAGGGGAGGAGGTTGCTGATAAGAACTATATATGAACACAAGGGAAAACAGAATCAGTCTCTGATGTTTTGATTAGTGGGAGTGGCTGACCCGGGACTCACAGACTCCTCACTAGGGACTGAAGCAAACTGATCCAGAAACAGAGGGTTGGAGCAGTTGACTCAACCAGAACTGAATTTTTTTCCCCAACCCCTGAGGTCCTAGCAAATAGGCAATCAACATCCCAAATGCGTATCTTCAGAGATGCTATGTCAAGTGTTCAGACAAAAAAAAGAGATGCATTTCATTTATCTGCTTGCCTGGCCCCCAGTTCTGAAAGAGTACCCAGCATTCTGGGCTTGGTCTCAGGAGGGAAAATGGTAGATTTCTAGGCTTGAGATTTCTTTCTCCCCGCTTCATGTTGGCACTAGAGCAAAGAAGAGATGTTTGAATTCTCAGCAGTGGCAAAACACAGCCTATTTAGAATCTTTTCCTTGTGTCGCATTGATTTATTATTTCAGGCCCACTTTCAAAAACAACTTTCTAGTTTTTGAATCTTGAATTAGGACCTGAAACGGTTTCTGATTCTGACTTCAGCTCTCCACATTGTAAAAGGCAATCACCTGGGTGCCTATGTGGTTTAATTGTAACCACCTCTGTCTCTCTGTGCTGAGTCGGTTCTTCTGTGAGGAAGCAAAACCAGTGGGTTTCTTTTGGCTCGCCTGTTTTTATTCTTTTTTAGTCTGTTTCTATTCTCGTGAATTTGCAAAGCTCTTACATCCTGTACTGAACTGAGTAGGGTCACAAAAGTGCCCAGAATGATTTTGTTTCTGGAAGTGGGGATACTGTGAAATCAGATGGTTTTGAGGACATATATTTTTATGCCTCAGTGGAAGTTGAAAACTAATAATATCTGTGTGTGTGTGTGTGTGCATGCCAAGTTGCTTCAGTAGCGTCCAACTCTTTGCAAACCTAGGAACTGTAGCCCGCCAGGCTCCTCTGTCCATAGGGATTCTCCAGACAAGAATACTAGAGTGGGTTGCCATGCCCGCCTCCAGGGGATATTCCTGATCCGGGGATAGAACCCACATCTCTTATGTCTCCTTAATTGGCAGGAGGTGGGTTCTTTACCACTAGCACCACCTCGGAAGCCCCAGTAATATCAGTAACAATAATTTTATATTATCTTTAATTCACAGTGATCCTATAAGGTAGATATTATCCCCATTTTGCACATGAGGAAACTGAGGCTCAGAATGGTTAAGAAAATGGCAGAGGGTCATGTAGCTATTATGTGTCAGAAATGGGTTGGAATTTTTTTCTGCTCTGCCACTCTACCTAACTAAAAATTATCATGAAGGCTTAGGAGTGCAAATCATTGCTCTTGTGAGTAGCAAGAACAATAGCTGCAACAAAAACAAACAACAATAATAACAACTAGTATTTATTGAGCACTTACCAGATGCCAGGAACTTTGATTGCATTATCTTCATGATCCTCACAATAATGTTGTGATTTAGATATTAACTTTATTCCTATTTTACAAACAAGGCAATTGATACCTAGGATTGCTAAAGAAACGTGCTCAGGGACCCAGAACTTTATATCCAATATCTACACTCCACGTTCCTAATTATTTCTCAGTAACAATGATCAGAAGTGTTCTTATCTGATATTAAGTAGGTGGAAGAAGAGGATCCCACAATTCTCATTTCTGAAATGAGAAACTGTAGTGAACTTTCTGCTTCCCTGATAGCTCAGTTGGTAGAGAATCTTGCCTGCAATGCAAGAGACCCCAGTTCAATTCGTGGGTCAGGAAGATCCGCTGGAGAAGGGATAGGCTACCCACTCTAGTATTCTTGGTCTTCCCTTGGCTCAGCTGGTTGTAAAGATTCTATCAATTGTAAATGAGAGGTACATGCCTTTCCTGTGTTTTACTCAGGGATGTGACACAGTGCTGTCATTAGAAAAATCATCAATGACTACATTTACAAGAAGGTCTCTGAGCAGTTGGGATCTGAGAGTTCTCTGACCATTAGATCAGCTCATCTCTGTAGACAGGGGTGGAATGAAGCAAATTGGATTTTCCACCAATTCCCAAAGGGCATGAACTCAACTTTCATAGTTCACAGGACAATTCAAGTTTTGATTTGGGGCAGAATGACCCCATGTAGAGAGGACAGGCTAGCTAGATGGTATGAGCATTCAGCTCTGTTTCAAGGCAAGAGCTCTGAGGAGTCTGAATTTTAGTTTTGTTTTATATAGAACTTGTTGACAAAAATCTCTTGGTTTTTGAAATAAAAATACATGTGTGTTTGTATGTTTGTGATATAACAGTCTTGTATAATTGGCCATAAGAAAAAAAACCAAGATCTTCAAATACATTTTACAAGGTTACGGAAGTATCTGTGGTTGCCATTTTTGCATACCTAATTTTAGTTTCAAAATACGGCACTTAAAGCAATGCTATGTATTGAGTAGCACAAGTTTAAATGATGGTGTAGACATGCATGCACACACACACACGATGTCTACTCATGTCACCAAGTTGGCTTTAAATTAATCTTGTGTCTGTGCTGTGCAACAGAAAAAAAGTCTAAGTGAAATTGCTCAGTCATGTCCGACTGTTTGCGACCCCATGGACTGTAACCTTCCAGGCTTCTCCATCTATGGGATTTTCCAGGCACTGGAGTGGGTTGCCATTTCCTTCTCCAGAGGATCTTCCTGACCCAGGGATTGAACCCAGGTCTCCTGCATTGCAGGCAGACCCTTTACTGTCTGAGCCACCAGGGAATATTACCTCTGTGAAAACCTCTTTTCCTGAATATGCTTTAAATTTTGAACTATGTTAAGCAAAAGATGACAAAAGACTCTTACCCTGGACATAAATCCATTCCACCCTCCCGTCATTAAAAAGTTCACTTTTATCTTAAAAACATTTCTCCAGCATTGGTGATGAAGAAGGGGAACAGGGCAAGGAAAATCTACATAAGCAGATAATCCCAGCAGTACCTGTATGAAGCTGTGGGGTGTGTTTTTGTACTCATATTACATAGCGGTTCAGCTGACTATGTGAGAATACCTAACAATTGAAACTAAATCACGGAGCAATCTTGGGCAATCTGATGTAAAAGTTCTGGAGAATTGACTTCCACATCCTGCTTTATGCCTCTGAACTGTGAGGGCTAAACCATAATTTTCCTAAATGTAAGAAATTAATTGCATGTATTTCTCAATGACTGAAAAACCTCAAACAAACAGAAATTGGTGATTTGTATTAATCTAGACCCTAATTTGCTTTAACTCAGTTACTCCAGATACATGCATCCCCTGTGGGCTCTATTACACATTGATTCAAATGTATTGTTTGCTTTATGTCAGAAGTCTGCATCATCTTATAAAACTTAGCTACTCTTACATTCTTGTTTCCAAACCACATTTTTCTCAAGAAAGCCTCATTCTGTATCTTTGGACTGCAGTTATTTACTTTCTCCTAAGCAGACAGAGTTAGGAAAATACTATTTTCACCTACAAAATGAGACATTTGTAAACTGGTGTATGAATGGTGGTGGTCAGTCACTCAGTCATGTCCATCTCTTTGCAACCCCAAGGACTGTAGCCCACCAGGCTCCTCTGTCCATGAGATTCTCCAGACAAGAATACTGGAGGGGGTTGCCATTTCCTCTTCCAGAAGATCTTCCTGCTATGTAAGTAGGTGACTGAATAATTGACCACCCAAGCCTTTGCACTTGTGAGAGAGAATGGGAATGTTATTAAAATTATGTCTGAATAATAAGATTAATCAATCTGATTTTGGTATTGACCATCTGGTGATGTCCATGTGTAGAGTCTTCTCTTGTGTTATTGGAAGAGGGTATTTGCTGTGACCAGTGTCTTCTCTTGGCAAAACTCTATTAGCCTTTGCCCTGCTTCATTCTGTACTCCAAGGCCAAATTTGCCTGTTACTCCAGGTATTTCTTGACTTCCTACTTTTGCATTCCAGTCCCCTATAATGAAAAGGACATCTTTTTTGGGTGTTAGTTCTAAAAGGTCTTGTAGGTCTTCGTAGAACCATTCAACTTCAGCTTCTTGTGCATTACTGGTTGGGTCATAGACTTGGATTACGTGATGTTGAATGGTTTGCCTAGGAAACAAAAAGAGATCATTCTGTTGTTTTTGAGATTGCATCCATTTCGGACCATTTTGTTGACTGTGATGGCTACTCCATTTCTTCTAAGGGATTCTTGCCCACAGTAGTAGGTATAATGGTGATCTGAGTTAAATTCACCCATTCCAGTCTGTTTTAGTTCGCTGATTCCTAAAATGTCAACATTCACTCTTGCCATCTCCTATTTGACCATGTCCAATTTGCCTTGATTCAAGAATCTCATATTCCAGGTTCCTATGCAATATTGTTCATTAGAGCATTGGACTTTGCTTCCATCACCAGTCATATCCACAACTGGGTGTTGTTTTTGCTTTGGCTCTGATTGTTTATATTCTTTGCAGCCAAAACTGGAGAAGCTCCATACAGTCAGCAAAAACAAGACCAGGAGTTGACTGTGGCTCAGATCATGAACTCCTAATTGCCAAACACAGATTTAAATTGAAGAAAGTAGGGAAAACCACTAGACCATTCAGGTATGACCTAAATCAAATCCCTTATGATTATACAACAAAAGTGACAAATAGATTCAAGGGATTAGATCTGATAGAGTGTCTGAAGAACTATGGATGGAGATTCGTGACATTGTACAGGAGGCAGAGATAAAGAACATCCCCAAGAACAATAAATGCAAAAAGGCAAAATGGTTGTCTGACGAGGCCTTACAAATAGCTGTGTTAAGAAGGGAAGCGAAAAGCAAAGGAGAAAAGGAAAGATATACCCATTTGAATGCAGAGTTCCAAGGAACAGCAAGGAGAGATAAGAAAGCCTTCCTCAGTGATCAGTGCAAAGAAATAGAGGAAAACAATAGAATGAGAAAGACTAGAGATCTCTTCAAGAAAATTGCAGATACCAAGGGAACATTTCATGCAAAGATGGGCTCAATAAAGGCAAGGAATGGTACAGACCTAATAGAAGGAGAAGATATCAAGAAGAGGTGGCAAGAATACACAGAAGAACTATACAAAAAAGATCTTCATGATCCAGATAATCACAATGGTGTGCTCACTCACCTAGAGCCAGATATCCTGGAATGTGAAGTCAAATGGGCCTTAGGAAGCATCACTATGAACAAGCTAGTGGAGGTGATGAAATTCCAGTTGAGCTATTTCAAATCCTAAAAGATGATGCTGTGAGGTGCTTCGCTCAATATGCCAGCAAATTTGGAAAACTCAGCAGTGGCCACAGGACTGGAAAAGGTCAGTTTTCATTCCAATCCCAAAGAAAGGCAATGCCAAAGAGGGCTCAAACTACCAAACAATTGCCCTCATCTCCACACTAGTAAAGTAATGCTCAAAATTCTCTAAGCCAGGCTTCAACAGTACGTGAACTGTGAACTTACAGATGTTCAAGCTTGATTTAGAAAAGGCAAAGGAAGCAGAGATCAAATTGCCAACATTCACTAGATCATTGAAAAAGCAAGAGAGTTCCAGGAAAACATGTACTTCTGCCTTATTGACTACGCCAAAACCTTTGACTGTGTGGATCACAAAAACTGTGGAAAATTCCAAAAAAGATGGGAATACCAGACCACTTGACCTGCCTCTTGAGAAATTTGTTGCAGGTGAGGAAGCAACAGTTAGAACTGGACATGGAACAACAGACTGGTTCCAAATAGGAAAAGAAGTTCATCAAGGCTGTATACTGTCACCCTGCTTATTTAACTTATATGCAGAGTACATCATGAGAAATGCAGGACTGGTTGAAGCACAGACTGGAATCAAGATTTCTGGGAGAGATATCAATAACCTCAGATATGCAGATGACACCACCCTCATGGCAGAAAGCAAAGAAGAACTAAAGAGCCTCTTGATGAAAGTGAAAGAGGAGAGTGAAAAAGTTGACTTAAAACACAAGATTCAGAAAAATAAGGTCATGGCATCTGGTCCCATCTCTTCATGGCAATAGATGGGGAAACAATGGAAACAGTGAGAGACTTTATTTTCTTGGACTCCAAAATCACTGCAGGTGGTGACTGCTGCCATGAAATTAAAATATGCTTGCTCCTTGGCAAAAAGGTTATGACAAACCTAGACAGTATATTAAAAAGCAGAGACATTACTTTGCCAACAAAGGTCCATCTAGTCAAGGCTATGGTTTTTCCAGTAGTCATGTATAGATGTGAGAGTTGGACTATAAAGAAAGCTGAGCACCGAAGAACTGATGCTTTTGAACTGTGGTGTTGGAGAAGACTCTTGAGAGTCCCTCGGACTGCAAGGAGATCCAACCAGTCCATCCTAAAGGAGATCAGTCCTGAATATTCATTGGAAGGACTGATGTTGCAGCTGAAACTCCAATACTTTTGCCACCTGATGCAAGGAGCTGACTCATTTGAAAAGACCCTGATGCTGGGAAAGATTGAGGGCAGGAGGAGAAGGGGATGACAGAGGATGAGATGGTTAGATGGCATCACCGACGTGATGGACAAGAGTTTGGATAGACTGTGGGAGTTGGTGATGGACAGGGAGGGCTGGCGTGCTGCGGTTCATGGGCGCAAAGAGTCGGACATGACTGAGCGACTGAACTGAACTGAACTCACATTCATACCTGACTCATACCGGAGTCATAGCTATATCTATATGAACCTTTGTCAGCAAAGTAATGTCTGTGCTTTTTAATATGCAATCTAGATTTATCATAGGTTTCCTTCCAAGGAGCAAGCATCTTTTAATTTCATCAGTTTAATTTCATGGCTGAATTTAAAGAAAAGAGAGAGAGAACTTTGCTTCTTCAAGAAATTGGGAGTAGATCACTTTTTCTGAATGTGCAGTCCTGGGTGGGCTGTGTTCAAGCAATGACACTTAGTATGTGGACCCAGATACTGAAAGGTCTTCAGAGCTGTGGTAAGGAATTTTGATTTCATTTTGAGGTAGGGGGTCCCACTGCAGTGCTTTAAAGGCAATAGCAAGTGAGACCTCTGGGTCTAGCTGTGAAGAGTGGTTGAGGGGTCTAGAGTGGGAGCCATAGGAAGGAAATGACGGAAGCCTAGAAAGGACTGTCACAGTGATAAAGGGTGGAGTCAGTGGGTAAGGGCTTTGATGTGGGGGCTGAGGAAGATTAGGGAATTAAAGATGTACTCATGGGTTGAACTGTGTACTCCCAAATTTATATATTGAAATCCTAACCCCTAGTGTCCTTATGAAAAGAGCACACTGGGACACAGACTAGACAGGAAAGACCATGTGAAGACATGCAGGGACTCCAAGGAGAAAGGCCTAGGACAGATCCTTCTCTCACAGCCTCCGGGAGGAATCAACCTGCCGACACCTTGATCATGGACTTTGAGCTCCAGTATTGTGGAACAAAACATGTCTGTTGTCTAAGCCTCCTGACTTGTGTTACCTTGTTAGGACAGTCCTAGCAAACAAATACAGATGGCCACTTGGGGTTTAAGTTTGAAGAGTGGGGAGCATTCCTTAAGACAGGGATCCCCAACCTCTGGGATCTAATGTGTGATGATCTGAGGTGGAGCTGATGTAATAATAATAGAAGTAAGGTGCACAATAAATATAATGTGCTTAAATTATCCTGAAATTGTCCCCTCACTCCTGTCCATGGGAAAATTGTCTTCCATGAAACCAGTCCCTGGTGCCAAAACGGTTGGAGACTGCTGCTAAGGTGAACAGGAGCCCGTGGAGGGAGATGGTGATAACACAGTTTCAACATGTTGACTTTGGGGGACTTGTCTGACCTCAGAGTCAAGAGGTCCAACTGGACGTGGACAGTCAAGGCTCTGGAAAGATGTCTGGGCTGGAGTTCCAGGTTCAGGAGCCATCATGAGTAGGATTCTCAGGCACTGATACTGTGGGAGTGGGCCTCAGGGAAGGGATTGGGGTGAGGGGTGAACAGAAAGAGAGTCCTGCTGTCACTTTGGTACTGAGTGCTTTCTTTACATTCAAGTGGATGAAAAAGGCTTTGTTAATACGTTGCTTCAAAATAGTTGCTTGTAGGAATTCGCAAAAAAAGGCATAGTAAGATTAGGGCATCAAATAGAAAGTCTGGCTGCCGAGAGTTCAGCCTTGGCTGCCCCCTTGGGTTAAGAAATTGCCCCATTGAATTGGTCCCAGAACAGACTCACACAGACCTTACAAGAAATGTTATCTAGACCCCAAATACCAAATTATTAATTTATAATGCGAGATAGGACTGGCAAGTAGAACAGACATGTGTGTCTTCCTAACCAACCTCTTCAACTGCTTACAGAAGAGCTGTAGAAACAAATAATTAGAATGTTGTCTGGTACCCATGGAATCAGAATAAGGGGGTTAGTTTCATGGTTTAAATTGGTAATCAGTTCAGGCTCTCATAGCCTGATGCAGTGCTCCCCATGATCCAGAGGAGATGCCGTACAGACTGCACATCGATTCATCCCGTCCAGCCATCAGCTGGCTATCCTCCACCCTGGTCAGTGCAGGCATGCTGAGTCGCTCAGTCATGCCTGACTCTTGAGACCCCCATGGACTGTAACCTACTAGGCTCCTCTGTCCATGGGATTACCCAGGCAAGAATACTGGAGTGGAGTTGCCATGCCTTTCTCCTGGCAATCTTTTCTGACCCAGGAATTGAACCCAAGTCTCTTGCATCTCCTGCATTGGCAGGTGGATTCTTTACCACTGAGCCACCTGAGAATCCCTCTGTGCTTGTGAGGTACTGCCAACTTTCATCGCTATGGTGTTCTTGCATCCATATTAATGAAGATGTGATTTGTCTTTTTTAATTTTTTGAAGAATAGCTAATTTATAATGTTGTGTTAGTTTCTGGCATACTGGTATACAGCAAAGTGATTCAGTATATATATTTTTTTCTATTATTTTTCTATTATTTTTTCATATTATTTTTATTTATTATTTTCTATTATATTATTTTCATATATTTTCTATTTTTTTCATATTCTTTTCTATTATAGTTTATTACAAGTGGTTTGTCTTTGAAATATGAATATCTTCCAATAGATTAAAGACTTGCCTTAATGCCTGAAGAACTGTTCACTTCCTTTGGAATAATTCTGCATATTGCTACTTTCATCCATTATGTTCTGACTTCAAGCTTCATTTCCCTTATTTCCACATTCTTGGCTGTGAGGGCTGGATTTCAGGGTTGGGGATGAGGCCTCACTGTGGTTCTCATGTCAATTTCTTAAATAGGTATAAATATAATATTTTTAAAGTAGTGATTTCAGTAATGGTTATTTCCGGCTCAATGCTTTGCAGCAAATTATTTTTTCAGTTTTGTTATCTCTTTATTTTTAGTTGTTGTTGGAGTATACTTGCCTTAGAGTGTTAGTTTCTGCTGTACAACAGTGAGAATGAGCTATGTGTATACACATGTTCCCTCCTTCCTGAGCTTCCCTCCCACCCCTCACCCCACCCCTCACCCCACCCCTCTAGGTTGCAGCAAATTTGTTGTTGTTCATTTGTAAAATATTGTTCCCTTACTGTCTCATCTGGGGTTTCCCTGATGGCTCAGTCTGTAAAAAATCTGCCTGCAGTGCAGTAGACCTTGGTTTGATCCTTGGGTCAGGAAGATCCCCTGTAGAAGGAAGTGGCAATCTACTCCAATATTCTTGCCTTGAGAATCCCATGGACAGAGGAACCTGATGGGCTACAGTCCAAGGGGTCGCAAAGAGCTGGACACGACTTAGTGACTAAACCACTAGCACTACCACCTTTAGGGTTTTCTCTTTATACTCACTCTCCTCTTGGGTATATTTCCCCTTTCCCTCTCCCCACTATTTCTAACACAAATGCTAGGTCTCTTTGGAGTCAGGTGACTCTCACCCTGGACTCTTGTTTTTAGGACTGTCTATAATTCAGAGGACATGGTTCATAATGGGAAAGGCAGGGCACATTTATTTCAGGTTTGCTGGTCCATTACTTTGAGCCCTCTTGGAAACTTTCCTTTTCCTTTAGTGAAATGAGAAATGGTTTCCTGTGGGGCCGCTCTCCATCAGTGACAAGCTGAACTTACAAATAAAGTTGATAAAACTTTTGGCCTCTCTCCCCATAGCTGCAGGCCAGTGAAACTAAATTAATCAAGTCTTCCCTCTTAACATGACTGTCATCAAAAGTCATATGCTGTAAGGAGATAAACATGAGCCTCTTTTAAGCTTCTGCTTTCATCTTTAGCTGCTTCTGGATAGTGATGGGAGCGGACCCCTGAATGGCTGCAGGTGGCAGTTGGAATTTTATCCACGTAGGCTTGCTTGCAAGTTGCTGGTATATTGAAGTTCTTTGCAGGAAAAATATTTCAGAATTTGGCCATTTTCACAGTCAAAAACGCTCCCTTATAACTATATTAACTGGTCTTTTAACTGGATAAATCCCAGATTTTTCTTCATGGTCTGAGTAAGGAGTGGAAATGAGGGAAGAAAAAACAAACTAAACACAGCTTTGCACTCAAAGGGCCCCCATCTGATGGGGAGATAGACACATATGCAAGAGACAATCACCCGGTAGCAGACATCCTAAAGGAGCCCCATGATGTTGCAGAGGGTCAAGGACGGGCAGAGAACTCCCCACCCCCATTAGAAGATAGGGGATTGTTCAGGTGTGGTCCCACACTGAGAAATAAAGACCTTGATTTGAAGACACTTCTCAGGAACTGGGCTATTTCTATGGGGCTGGCTTTCTGCACATGTTGTTGGGAGATGTGGATTTGAAAAAGAAGGAATTTTTCTTTCCATCTGAGGGTTCAAGGCAGCCCTGTTCTAAGAGTGAAATGGTCTGGACTTCTTCCTCAAGCAGAGCCATGGATGATAAATGCCACAGAGCCAAATTTTCAAAGGGGTGATTTGAGGGAACCCAGGGCAAATCTCCCTGCTGTAAATGACCAGCTTTAGAGAAGAGTCCCCCAAAATCTTTTCAGCTAGCCACTCAGCAGAAATGAGTTATTGGGTGGTAGGGGGATCCATGTTACAGGGGTCTATGGGGTTGAAGAGGAGAGCTCAACACAGGGATGGAGAGGGGCCAGGGCTTCCCATCCTTGTCACCTGCCTCTGCCCACATATCATACTTGGCTCTTTTCAATGATTCTCCAAGAACCCTAAAGAAAATCATTGGAGTCACTGGCACCAGAGTCTGTCACCTTCTAGAGAGCAGCTCTTCCTAGAGAGAAGCATGGTTGTGCCCACCATGTGGAAGGAAGGAGGAGGGAGTGTGTGTCCCTGGCATGGATGGTGCTGCCAGGGTGATTGTGCCATGCTGGCCCTGCTGAGCAGTTGTGCCTGATCATCCGAGAAATGTGGACCACTAAGGTCTTTCTCTCAGGGGAAGTGAAAATTACTAGACCAGTAGTTCTCAGGAATTTATTAATTTCAGAGCTCCATGGTGATCACCAATAGTCAGAAGTACCACCTGAATGCAACAAGAAAGCAATAAATAATATTTCTCTCCTCAAGATTTTTTCACTCCAAATGATCTCCAGGACTTGCCTATTCAAGACTGTTTTCCAGTTGTGCAACAAGTTGGGGACAGGTGGGAGTAGCACGTGTGTGGGTGAATGCTAAATTGCTTCAGTCATGTCTGACTTTGTCCATGTGATTCTCCAGGCCAGAATACTGGAGTGGGTTGCCGTGTCCTCCTTCAGGGGATCTTCTTGACCCGGGAATCGAATCTGCGTCTCTTACCTCTCCAGTATTGGCAGGCGGGGCACCTGGGAAACACCAGGGTAGCACCCTGGGGAAGCTACCACCTGGGAAGCCCGAGAGTAGCACAGTTGAATGGAAAAGGGTCACATGTGGTGAGAATCAAATTTTGAATATTGTTAAAAGAAGTACATCTAATTTCTGAGTATCTGTTCATACTACTGGTTCAGAAAATCCTCTGTTACAGACAGCTTAGTTTCTCTCTGTCTGTCGCTTCAAATCAGATTTTCATACCTTCTGCTCTAAAAGGGTAGTTCTGATTATTCAACAACTGGATAAGCATCACGCACCTCTTTTACACTGCACCATGGCAGGCACAAGCTGGGCTAGGTATTTTGCTGACCAGGGAGCACCAAGCAAACGTACGTTCTCTACATAATGAGAACTTTTGCTTACTAAGACCTGTTGATAATTATTTTGCACTGCCGATAGAGAACCCAAACACTCAGGAGTTTCAAGTGATTTCACAGCTGATTTATATGCACGAAGAATAATTCACACCATGTAATTTTCCTTGCCAGATTGATTCTCATTTGAATATTGAAAGATATGTCATTTTAAAATAATTTCATACTTCACTGATGAACTAAAATTGAGACATTGGACACATATGGCATGTGTGTGTTTGTGGGCAAGAAAACAATCACCTTCTCTCTTAGGAAGGCAGGGACAGCAAAATCCATGAGAAGGAATTAACCATCTTTGAGAGAAGCAACCATCATTTTTTTAAACCTGTTATCTAGAGAAGTAAACCGGGGTTTCACGACTCAGTAGTCAACTGTGCCCGCTCCAGTAGCACAAGGGAGTTCAGAAACAAAATCATGGGCATGAAAAGTCCACCAATTAAGAGATACAGATTCACAGATTAACCTTCTTGAAAGCAAAGATTTTAGAGATGCAGGAAGCTGGTTTGGTTTTGAAGAAAGGAAGGTGTTGTGATCCATCTCCCCAGATCACACCATCCAGGACTGGCCTTGGCTCACTGGGGTCAGAGAGCCCATTCTGGGTACCTGCCCTCACACAGCACTCTCTTTGAGGCATCCCACCCAGACCCCCAGGCTTCCTTCTCTGCATTTCTCTAAACTTTGATATGAGGCCTCCATTGTCACCAAAACCCCTGACTTAACCTTCTCCTGAAAACCCTCCACCCCCATAGATGCAGAAGTTTGCCCCTACCTGTATTGAGCAGGCCCTTGGTCAAGTTCAGATAACAGTGCTCACCTTGTCAAGAGGGTTTAAGGCCCCTTGGGTCAGTAGAGCAGCATCCAGGGCACTAGCCTTGCCAGACTTGCCTCTGCTCTGCCCAACCAGGATCCTGGCTCAGCCCCTTGCTTCTCCTCCGCCTAAATCTTTCCGCCATTGGCTGAATGACCCACTTTTTGGGGGGGATACCTCTTCTCAGTCAATATGGTCAGATTACTAACCCCCACATTATCCCATGTGCCTGCCTCAATGAGCTATGTCCTGCCACTGAGCTGCAGACACCTGTCATTCCAGACCATGCAACTTCTCCAACCCCCACTGCCTTCTTCCTGGATGCCAAGGCCACCAAGCAACCTACTTAGAGCCCCTCTCACCTGGTTGGTCCAGTGCAGGAGGACCTTGGGTTCTGACTTTCTCCCTTCTTTACTGATTTCAGCCACTTTAAAAGTCACTTACTGCAAAATCAGAATGCTTTCAAGCAGTTCAGGTGAATTTTCTCTGATTGTTTTGGAGAGTGCATCAGTGTTGAGAGGACTTTAAGGCCGTATAGCTCCAACATACCAAACAAATTCAACAATTGGCTGAAAAGCTGGAGATAGAGATGCCATCCTGACCCCACTTTAGTTCATTGGGGTGGGAGGGCATTGTGATTTCCAGGAAGGATTTTGAATTGCTCTGCTCAATTAAAAGAGGTGAAGGGGTCTTTTGAATGGCATGTCAAATTAGTAATATTATCAGTGATACAAGTAAAGTTAAAATTGCTTTCTGGGATGGCACAGTATAAATGAGGCACTTGAGATTTGACCTGATGGAGTGAATTCACACTGACCTAGTGGTGGGGGTCTCTTTGGAGAAGAATGGTAAGTTGTGTCTTTGGCCCCTAGAGGACAAGAGTAAACCAGTGTGAGTCACCAGAACATTAACTTCTGGAATGACAGCAGAGGAAAACACAGATCTTGGACTTTGAGGGCCAGGTGATCACGATGGTAAGTGGACGACCAGGCTTGAAAAACAGCCTCTTGCTCCAGATAGTGTCTCTGATGAGATTCATAATAAATCATGTAAAATTAATCGCAGGAATCTCCACTTTACTCTCTTGTCTTGAAATCAAGGGGAGAATATTTTTATTTCTCTTGATTTCTGGTACTTCCAAGCTTTAAGAAAGATGCATTTTCAGTTCAGTCAGTTCAGTGATGTCCTATCCTTTGCGACCCCATGGACCGCAGCATGCCAGGCTTCTCTGTCCATCCCCAACTCCCAGAGCTTGCTCAAACTCATGTCCATTGAGTCGGTGATGCCATCCAATCATTTCACCCTGTGTCATCCCCTTCTCCTGTCACATGATTCATGTGACTCATCTTAAAAACCTAGGCCCTGACCCAAAGCCGATTCCCTCCTTCCCACAGTCAGGTTTTGTTCCTGGAATGAGTCTTGAATGTGGACATTCACCAGCACGTACCCACCTTCCCTTGGCCCCTCAGAAGTTCTCAGGACTCCTGTCTGAAGGTATTCCATTTGGCTTAGCTGTCTCTGTTTACTGCTCCATTCTTAAAAAACAAAACAATAATAAATGTAGTTACTGGACACAAATGGATCAGCACAACTCGTCAAAAGAGCAAGAGTTTGTAGCCTGAGACTTCATGGACTCGAAGACCATCACTGCCTCATTCTGTCATCTCAGAAACTTATTTTTCTGAGCCACAGTTTCCTCATTGGATAGAAATAATATCCAATATAAATAAGAATAGTAATATCTAGGTTACAATTTCAAGATGCAATTAACATGTGCTAGCATGGAGTAAAGTGAAGAAGTGAAGTTGCTCAGACAGTCGTGTCCGACTCCTTGCAACCCCATGGACTACAGGTATCCTACTCTTTGCAACCCCAGGGACTATAGTCCATGGAATTCTCCAGGCAAGAATACTGGAATGGGTTGCCATTTCCTTCACCAGGGGATCTTCCCCATCCAGGGGTTGAACCTGGGTCTCCCGCACTGCAGAAAGACTGTTTACTGTCTGAGTCACCAGGGAAGCCTAGCATGGAGTAGGTGCTCAGTAAATATTTGCAGAATGTTGTGAATGAGCCAATTTCCCATGTGTTGCTCCTGATGTAAGTTCCAGGACATCTAGGTCCTCAAGAAAAACGTCTGACAAAGACAACAGAGGCAGTTCTTTTAAAACTTTTTCAGTCCTTCATATTTTCTTTCTTCTTAAAAAAATTATTCATTTTATTATTTATTTGGCTGTGCTGGCTCTAGTTGAGGCATGCACTTGGGAACTTAGTTGCAGCTTGCAGGACATTTAATTGCAGCATGTGAACTCTTAGTTGCAACATGCGGGACTTAGTTCCTGACCAGGAATCGAACCTGGGCTCCCTGTATTGAGAGCACAGAGTCTTAGCCATTGGACTACCAGGGAAGTCCCTGGCAGGTGTTGTTCTTCATACAGAAAGAATCCAGAGACTCAAGGTGCCCACAGTCACAAAGAACTTATATGAGTGCTAAGACAATGCAGAATAGAAACACTGGCTTTTGAGATGTCTCCATTATTCTGTTCCTAGTTCTTTTTGTCACACAGACTGAGCCCTGCTTACCTGACTTACTCTTGCTTATTCTTTGGCTTCCTCTCACCTCCTGTTTTCCTGGCCTCTCCTTTACTTCCTCTTCTTTGTTTCACAAACAGCTCCATAGCTAAGACACTCTCGATTCAATCTATGATGTACCACAGCTTATATGGATTGCATGAGATGGTGTGAGATTCTATATACAAGAGAACTTTGTAAACTATGAAATGTTGTACAAATGTAAAGAATGATGACATTGGTGGTTGGGATGATGCTTTGTCATTATGACTGAAGCCCAGCAATTTAACCCTAGTGATGATAACTCAGCAGTTTTGAATTCTTATTTGGGTCAGTTAATGAGCCTTTGAACAACTATGTCTTCTTGGTGAAAGAAGAAATGAGTCCAAAAATCTATTAAATTCTCTGCTGGTCTGAATGAAGATGTGGATAAAAAAGGGAATCCATGTGTCTAATCTTTAGGAACATCTTTAACTTCATTTCATGCCAATTTAAATCAACTAAGTTGACATGAAACTGGGAAATGATTGGATATAGATTACAAAAGAAGAGGAGAGAGTGGAGAAAAAAGATGACTATTTTGGAGGAGACACTGCTAGCCTACAGAGCAGCTTTGTGAGAATTTCTATAGGTGGTCCTTCTTGTAGCTGAATAGAGCCCTGTCCCAGAAGGGGGTCCCAGACTGCACAGAGCCAACTGTGACCAGGTGCTCCAGTGCAGGCCACCACCTATCAACCCTGCTGGGTAGTCCAGAGTGGGAACACATGTCCTCCAAGGATCAGTGCTAAGGACTGTTTCCTCTGACATTTTAAAATTCATCTACAGAATAGCGTGCATATTCATTTTGAAAACATATTCTATACAGTAAAATGTTTAAACAAAAAGATGAATGCATTAGGTGTAATTACAGAAAAGTGAGGAACTGAAGTTAACACTTAGGAAATCCCATGGATGGGTTTTGGGGAAAAGTTCTGAGCATGTTCTCGTGTCCTCAGCAGCCAGTTATGTTTCAGACATATAGTAGATGCTCAGGAAATGGATGAGAAAGAACTAAAGAAAGGGTGGGAATTTGGGAATAGGAGAAGGAGGTTTTGGATACAAAGGAGGTTCTGGATACAGAAGGAGGTTCTGGATACACAGAGTTTAAGGAATTGGTCCCTTCCTCTGGGATCTGCTATCTCACCAAGGAAGAGGGCTTGGTTTGGTAGTTGGTACAAGACTGATAATTTACAGGTTCCTTAAAGAACTTGGGCTTCTCTGGTGGCTCAGATAGGTAAAGAATCTGCCTGCAATGCAGGAGACCTGGGTTTGATACCTGGGTTGGGAAGATCCCCTGGAGAAGGGTATGGCAACCCATTCCGGTATTCTTGCCTGGAGAATTCCATGGACAGAGTAGCCTGGTGGGCTACAGCCCATGGAGCCACAAAGAGTTGGACATGACTGAGTGTCTTTCAGTCACTTGCCCACTAAAGAAATATATTCATCTTGTGACCAAAGGTATTTTTGAAAACCCAGAAGTTTGTTTTCCTTTCCAGCAAACTCAGGTTGTATCCCTACTTGAGATGGGGGTGTGATTCCCCATGTGTAAAATAGACAGCTAATGGGAACCTGGTATAAAGCACAGAGAGCTCAGCTCAGTACTCTGTGATAACCTAAAGGGGTGGGATGGGAGTGGGAGGGAGGGAGATCCAAGAGGGAGGGGATATATGTAACCATACAGCTGATTCAATTCATTGTACGACAGAAACTAACACAACAGTGTAATACTCCAATAATAATAATAATAATAAAAAGAAACCAAGAGGTATCCCAAGAATACTAATATTAGGGTATTTGTGAAGAGAGGGGAAAAATTGAACTGATTTTATCCTTGATGTTAATTCCATCATGAATGGCAAGGATGGGGTGAATACTTGTTCAGCAAATCTCAGAATTCTTCAGGGAACTGGGAACAACCACAGTTTATGTGAAACTAGTGGGTTTTCCTCAGCCTAAACATAGAGTTCATGCCCCAAAGCAGGCGAATATGGCCTTAGGTGCCACTGTCAGAAAAAGGTTGAACTCCTTTTCACAATAGTTAATTCAGTGTTAGCAAACAGAGTTTGAAAAATAAGAAAATGAAATGACCTGTTCAGAATGATAAGACTTTCTCAGTAAGGATGACAGAGGCAGGGAGAGTGACCTCTAAGACTCCCATGACTAAATTCTTAAATAGTGTGAAATGGTTAATATCACAGTAGGCTCTCCTTGTTCTTCGGCAAAACTTGGTGAATTTACTGACTGACTGGTTAATATAGACTTTCACTTGTGTGTTTGTACTATTCTTTCAAGTTTTCCTCCAAGATCTTCAAATAGAACCTCTAAGAAAAGCTTTCAACATGAGCGGGATAAACAGTTGGACACCTCCACCTAGTATTCTATAGGGAATTGTGTTATTACACTCAGTTTTATTAAATTTTCTTTTTTTCCCACTTAATGCTTTTTCTCTAAAAGAAGGAAAGCAAAAAAAGAAAAAAAAAACCCTAAAGTCACTCTTGCTAGTTTCAGTTTATAAAGTTGAAAGAGTTACAGTGAAAAAAGAAAACCATTCTTTCATGTTTTGACTAAGGGTAGGCATTCTGTAGTCTTATTAGTGATATTCTGGTGTTATATTAACTTTGCAACCACACCGTGCAATTCAAGTAGCAGACGGCAAAAAAAAAAAAACCAAGTTAAGCATGCTGTTACATTTTTTATGAGTAAGAAATATTGGTCCCTTTCAAATCAGAGTCATTTATATTGATGGCTTTAATTATTTTAGGACTTGGCTTATTTTTCACTTAAGTATACAGATGGAATTTAAAATAACTTTTGAACCCCTGGAATGTATTTATTTTCCATGACTTTTCCTTTAAAGTCAAGACTAAGGTTTCTAGAGCTGATGGTATCTACTTTTTTCCTATTTAACTGGCTGCTACTGTGTCCTTTCAATAGTCCAGCTGTTGGCATTTAAAATTTTCACTTTCTTTTATCTGAAATCTAATCTGATGAAGTGACCCAGTTCATCACGCTTGTGCTAATTCAGCCACAATAATAAATTGCAAAAAGTTGGAATAATGTGCTTTTTGTTATAAACCCATTAGCTTTATTGGTGTGATTCTGCCTTACAAATTATGATGTTCGAGGATAAATTAGTAAGGGGCTGTTACTTAGATAATTCTTTGTTTGCATTTAGACTCAATGCAAAGATTTTTTAAAATCACAGCTGGTTTCCTTCCTTTCTGTGTTTCCCAGAATGCTTCACCTTGCTTGTGTCTATGTGGTGTGACAGTGGAGGTCTAGGCACCGGGGAGATACGTCAGATACAAGAGTGTCTATGAACCGTGGGGCTCCAGACATCAAAACTTGTTGTTTTGATTGAGAATCTAGAGAAATGCTGCCTACAAGAAACTCAAAAATTTTAGAGAAATTTGATAGAAATAGAGATATGTGGAAATAATGCTGTACAAGATAATGCATGTTAAGTACTAAGTTACAATAATTTTGAGCTCAAAAGAGAGACAAGTTATACAGTTTTTGAGCTGGTAGGACCTTTATTTTAATTTTCAACAATCTTTTTATTTATTTATTTGGCTGTACCAGGTCTTAGTTGCAGCACTCAGGATCTTGAATCTTCATTGCAGTATCTTTAGTTGCAGCATGAGAACTCATAGTTGTGGCACGTAGGACCTAGTTCCCTTTGTATGTGTGCATGAGTGCTCAGTTATGTCTAACTCTGCGACCCCAAGGAATGTAGCCCACCCAGGCTCCTCTGTCCATGGAATTTCCCATCAAGGATACTGGCGTGGGTTGGGTTGCAATTTCCTTCTCTAGGGGATCTTCCAGACCCACAAATGGAACCTGTGTCTCCTGCATTGCAGGCAGATTCTTACCTGCTAAGCCATCAGGGAAGCCTGACCAGGGATCAAACCCAGGCCCCCTGCATTGGGAGTTCAGAGTCTTAGCCACTGAGCCACCAGGGAAGTCCCTGGCAGGACCTTTAGACTCACCTAATTCTGCTCCCTTATTTTCCAGAGGTAAAACTGAGATAAGGAAAAGTTAAATGATTTGTCTGGGCTCCCTCAGCTTACATTCAGCAGAATCACAGCTAAATCAACATATGCTAACTTGCAACCCAGAACTTTGGGTCCCAGCATTGCCTCTTCTTATCATCACAAGTATAGTCAAGGAAGGCTACATAGAACACATGGGATTGGAGTTGCACTTTGAAGGCCTAAGTTCAAAGACTTTAGGTAGAATTGTGTAGGTTGGACTCTGAACATCTCTCTGTTTGCCCCCATAAATGCTAATGACCAGCTCCTGAAGGGGAAGACATTCTATAAATGGATGAGATTTACATATGCAGAGAGCATGAAATCTCTGTAGCATCTCTCCCTGAGTGACTGCTAAGCACTGTGCCCTTCATTCAAATGGCATCAAGGAGGTTGCAGTCTTCAACTGCAACCTGAAATACTGAAATACTTGAAATACTGCCACCTCTGGTTTGTCTGTTCCCTGGGTTCAGTTCAGATCAGTCTAGTATCTCAGTCCTGACTGACTCTTTGTGACCCCATGGACTGCAGCACACCAGGCCTCCCTCTCCATCAACAACTCCGGTGTTTACTCAAACTCATGTCCATTGAGTCAGTGATGCCATCCAACCATCTCATCCTCTGTCGACCCCATCTCATCCTCTGTCGACCCCTTCTCCTCCCGCCTTCAATCTTTCCCAGCATCAGGTTCTTTTCCAATGAGTCAGTTCTTCACATCAGGTGGCCAAAGTATTGGCGTTTCAGCTTCAGCATCAGTCCTTCCAATGAATATTCAGGATTGATTTCCTTTAGGCTGGACTGGTTGGATCTCCTTGTTGTCCAAGGGACTCTCAAGAGTTTTCTCCAACACCACAGTTTAAAAGCATCAATTTTTTGGTGCTCAGCTTTCTTTATAGTCCAACACTCACATCCATAAATAACTACTGGAAAAACCATAGCCTTGACTAGACAGACCTTTGTTGGTCTCTGCTTTTAAACATGCTGTCTAGAAAAAAAAAAAAAGAAAAAAAAAATAAAAAAAAAAATAAACATGCTGTCTAGGTTGGTCATAACTTTTCTTCCAAGGAGCAAGCATCTTTTAATTTCATGGCTGCAGTCAACATCTGCACTGATTTTGGAGCCCCCCAAAAAATAAAGCTTCTCACTGGAATATCCCCATCTATTTGCCATGAAGTGATGGAACCAGATGCCAATATCTTAGTTTTCTGAATGTTGAGCTTTAAGTCAACTTTTTCACTCTCCTCTTTCACTTTCATTAAGAGGCTCTTTCGTTCTTCTTTGCTTTCTGCCATAAGGATGGTGTCATCTGCGTATTTGAGGTTATTGATATTTCTCCCTGCAATTGTGATTCCAGCTTGTGCTTCATCCAGTCCTGAGTTTATCATGATGTACTCTGCATATAAGTTCAATAAGCAGGGTGACCATATACAGACTGGACATACTCCTTTCCCTACTTGGAACCAGTCTGTTGTTCCATGTCCAGTTCTAACTGTTGCTTCCTGACCTACATACAGATTTCTCAGGAGGCAGGTCAAGTGATCTGATATTCCCATTCTTGAAGAATTTTCCACAGTTTTTGTTATCCACACAGTTGAAGGTTTTGGCATAGTCAATAAAGCAGAAGTAGATGTTTTTCTGGAACTCTCTTGCTTTTTCGATGATCCAGCGGATGTTGGCAATTTGATCTCTGGTTCCTCTGCCTTTTCTAAATCCAGTTTGAATATCTGGAAGTTTACGGTTCACATACTGTTGAAGCCTGGCTTGGAGAATTTTGAGCATTACTTTGCTACAGTGTGAGATGAGTGCAATTGTTTGGTAGTTTGAGCATTCTTTGGCATTGCCTTTCTTAGGGATTGGAATGAAAACTGACATTTTCCAGCCCTGTGGCCACTGCTGAGTTTTCCAAATTTGCTGGCATATTGAGTGAAGCACTTTCACAGCATCGTCTTTTAGGATTTGAAATAGCTCAACTGAAATTCCATCACCTCCGTTAGCTTTGTTCGTAGTGATGCTTCCTAAGGCCCACTTGACTTCACATTCTAGGATGTCTGGTTCTAGGTGAGTGATCACACCATTGTGATTATCTGGGTCATGAAGATCTTTTTTGTATAGTTCCTCTGTGTATTCTTGCCACATCTTCTTAATATCTTCTGCTTCTGTTAGATCCATACCATTTCTGTCCTTTATTGAGCCCATCTTTGCATGAAAAGTTCCCTTGGTATCTGGAATTTTCTTAAAGAGATCTCTAGTCTTTCCCATTCTATTGGTTTCCTCTATTTCTTTGCGCTGATCACTGAGGAAGGCTTTCTTATCTCTCCTTGCTATTCTTTGGAACTCTGCATTCAAATGGGTATATGCTTCCTTTCCCCTTTGCCTTTCACTTCTCTTCTTTTCACAGCTATTTGTAAGGCCTTGTCAGACAACCATTTTGCCTTTTTGCATTTATTGTTCTTGGGGATGGTCTTGGTCCCTGCCTCTTGTATAATGTCACGAACCCCATCCATAGTTATTCAGGCACTCTGTCTGTCAGATCTAGCCCCTTGAATCTATTTGTCACTTCCAGTGTAAGGGATTTAATTTAGGTCATACCTGAATGGTCTAGTGGTTTTCCCTGCTTTCTTCAATTTAAGTCTGAGTTTGGCAATTAGAAGTTCATGATCTGAGTCCCAATCAGCTCCCAGTCTTGTTTTTTCTGACTGTATGGAGCTTCTTCATCTTTGGCTGCAAAGAATATAATCAATCTGATTTCGGTATTGACCATCTGGTGATGTCCATGTGCAGGTTCTTCTCTTGTGTTGTTGGAAGGGAGTATTTGCTAAGACTAATGCATTCTCTTGGCAAAACTCTGTTAGCCTTTGTCCTGCTTCATTCTGTACTCTAAGGCCAAATTTGCCTGTTACTCCAGGTGTTTCTTGACTTCCTACTTTTGCATTCCAGTCCCCTATAATGAAAAGGACATCTTCTTTGGGTGTTAGTTCTAGAAGGTCTTATAGGTCTTCATAGAACCATTCAACTTCAGCTTCTTGTGCATTACTGGTTGGGGCATAGACTTGGATTACTGTGATATTGAGTGATTTGCCTTGGAAACAAACAGAGATCATTCTGTCATTTTTGAGATTGCATCCAAGTACTGCATTTCATACTCTTTTGTTGACTATGATGGCTACTCCATTTCTTCTAATAGATTCTTGCCCACAGTAGTAGGTATAATGGCGATCTGAGTTATAGTCACCCATTCCAGTCCATTTTAGTTTGCTGATTCCTAAAATGTCGATGTTCACTCTTGCCATCTCCTGTTTGACCACTTCCAATTTGCCTTGATTCATGGACCTAACATTCCAGGTTCCTATGCAATAGTGCTTTCTACAGCATCAGATTTAACTTCCATCACCAATCACATCCACAACTGGGTGTTGTTTATGCTTTGGTTCCCTCTCTTCATTCTTTCTGGAGTTATTTTTCCACTGATCTCCAGTAACATATTGGGCACCTACCGACCTGGGGAGTTCATCTTTCAGTGTCCTATCTTTTTGCCTTTTCATACTGTTCATGGGGTTCTCAAGGCAAGAATACTGAAGTGGTTTGCTATTCCCTTTCCAGTGGACCACATTTTGTCAGAACTCTCCACCATGACCCATCCGTCTTGGGTGGCCCTACATGGAATGGCTCATAGTTTCACTGAGTTAGACAAGGCTGTGCTCCATATGGTCAGATTGGTTAGTTTTCTGTGATTGTGGTTTTCAGTCTGTCTGCCCTCTGATCAAGAAAGATTAGAGGCTTATGGAAACTTATGGGAGAGACTGACTGAGGGGGAGACTGGGTATTGTTCTGATGGCCATGTTCAGTAAATCTTTAATCCAATTTTCTGTTGATGGGTGGGGCCGTGTTCCCTCCCTATTGTTTGACCTGAGGCCAAACTGTGGTGGAGGTAATGAAGATAGCGGTGACCTCCTTCAAAGGTCCCATCACTCACTGCTACACTCAGTGACCCCAACCCTGCAGCAGGCCATTGCTGGCCCATGCCTCTGCAGGTGCTGATGCGAGGCATCCATCACAAAACCACAGAGTCATTCTCCTGCTCTCCTACTCTGGCTTCAAGGCATCTTCCTATGCTTTAATGATATAGATAATTTCTGCCTGGTGTCCAGTATCCACAGGAGAAAAGCTGGCTGAGCTTGTGGCTATCATCACAGGGACTAAATGATTTTCAGTATCAGGAGTGCAGATCTGTTCTTCCATTAAGGGAGAAATAAGATCACTGGATGCTGGAAGCTCAGGGCAGACATCTGATCCATCCCCTATTGCTCTGATAAGGCAGTGGGGGTGGGCGTGGAGGGTGGAGTTAGGTGAAGTTGGAAGGACAGCAGGGACTGTTCCACTGCTTGCTAGACGCAGGAGGTCTTTGGAGGCAAAGGATAATGATGTCCCGTCTCTTATAATTAATATTCTCCCAAAGGATATCTTCCCAGGGCAGCTGATGCAAAGGCCTCGGTGCCTCTGAATTCTGGTGTGGATGCTGCTGAGCAGCCCTTGTTAGTGGGGGTCCCATAGGGAAGGTGTCGAATGGGGGTAGAATGGGGAGGGCCTCCCCTTTCTCCTCCTGGGAGAGGAGTGCCAATTTGGAGCTGTCCTGGGGGAACTTCTTCAGCCCAAACAAAGACAGATTGTCTCAAGCAGCAAACTGGGATGTCTTTTCATACCCTAGGCATCTTTTTGGAGTGCGAATCTACTTTGTTTTATCACACGGGTTCACTAAACAGAGATGAAGAAGATCTGGAGCCTGTTTTCCTGAGCTAAGGTATCATGGAGATACAGTCAGAGCTTTAAAGCACTTTATATTGAAATACCTCTCTTGGCAGCCCTTGTACAATTTCCATAAGAAAGTGGATTAAAATGTGTTGTAATGTCTGACAGTTTCCCAAGTCACTTAATTTGACTCATTCTTAAGATTCTTCCTTAAATATTAGATCCCAGCTCCAAATACTTTGTGGTCTTGGAAACATGGAAATGCATGATATCCTAGGCTGGCCCACACCAGACCCTCACTTGTCCTTTGCCCTGTCAAGGACAGTAAAGCTTTGGGGGACCCAAGATAAGTAAAATACAATTGTTGCCCCCTAAAAATCTTATCATGGCACACAAGGAGAGGGTAATTTAGCAGAAAGAGTATGTGGGCCTTTATAAGCAATATGTACATTTTAGTCTGATTCCTATCACAGTGCTGTAGAAATGTCTAGGAAACTCACTTTTCCTTGCCTGTGAAATAGAGATAGATCTATTAAACATTTCGGGTCCTCTCTCCAGCTTTTCAGCATCATAAATAATATTGTGATGAACATCCCTGCACAGAGATCTTTGTGGACTCTCTGGTTTTTTGGGCCAGCTCTCCAGAAGCAGAGGTGTCAACTAGGTCAAAGATTTTGAATGATTTTAAAGCTGTTGATTGGCCCAGATGCAGTTACTTCCCAGAAATACTGTATTATTTTGCATTTCCACCATGAATTTCCCCTGTGGTTCAGATGCTAAAGAATCTGCCTGTAATGTAGAAGACCCGGATTCTATCCCTGGGTCAGGAAGATCCCCTGGAGAAAGGAATGGCTGCCCCTCCAGTATTCTTACCTAGAGAATTCCATGGACAGAGGAGCCTGGCAGGTTACAGCCCATGGGGTCGCAGAGTCAGACATGACTGAGCAACTAACACTTTCACTTTGCATTTCAATCAGTGGGGTAGGAGCCTGCTGATCTCATCTCCAGTGTTTTATGTTATTATTTTTAATATATTTTGCTTCTCCATTTAAAGATTGAGTTTTGAACTAGCTTTTTAACATGGAACATCTGGGTCTACAAATAGGAGACTGAATAAAGAAGTTAGGACTAAAAAGAGCAATGGAGCATAAAGTAGATGAATATATATTAAAATTCAAAATACAGACCCCGAGTGTGGGAAAAACAGCAACAATAGTTTTTTTGTTCATTGTTTAAAAAAAAAACAAACTTGTCAGTGGTGGATCCATCTTTTCATTTTTTGTTCCAATTTAAGTACTAGTTGGTTATCTGTGTGTGGCTGAGGTAGGAGGAAAAAATGTGAGCTTTCGTGTTGAGAAGGTTGTAAGAAACTTGTGGGTCTATGTGGTTATGTGAGAATGAGTTAGATTACTCTGAATATTTAGCTTTGGAAACAACCAACAGGTCAGTGGCTGGGCTTCTATTAGCAGTGGCTGGATGTGATGCCCATCACACAGGAATGCAGGCTGGGTCACTGACGTGAGGCCTGGCCTGTGGGTAGAGCAGCCATGAGCCATCTTTTGTCTGTCTGAACCTACTCCCTCCAGAATACACAATAAATCTTGGGAAGAAACAGGAGCCTCAAGAAATGGCAAGGTGGACTTCCCTGGTGGTCCACTGGTTAAGAAGCCAACTGCCATTGTAGGGGGCACAGGTTAGATCCCTTGTCAAGGGATTCTACATGCTGTGAGGCAACTAAGCCCATGTACCACAACTACTGAAGCCTGAACACTTTAGAGCCCATCTCCACAAGAAAAGAAGCCACTGCAATGAGCAGTCCACACACTGCAACTTGAGTGTAGCCCCCACTCTACTCTGGGTGAGGAGTAAGCAATGGTTCAAGGGTGGGGATAGGAGGATGGGGAGAGGTGGGTTGTTGATAAGGATCGGAGTGTGTGCAGGCCTGCATTTCTTTAATCTGGCCTCAGGTGGTCTCCTCAAGAGCTTCTGTGATTCTTGAGGTTATCAAACTGGGACCTTCTCTCTGGAATTGATAATATCTCATCAGGTAGTTGACATCTTCCATTTGTTGGGGGTTTCATTACCTACAGAAGTACTCAAAGATATTCTTGTGTCTATTCCTTGAGGGGAATCAGGACCCTGCCCCAAGGTTACACTATTGTTTATTGGCTGCTCCTCTCTTGTCTCCAGATTCCCCTCCTTTCCTCAGTAACAACTGTTTGAACCTGCACTTTGAAACTCAGGAAAGGTTTTGGAGGCTGAAGCCTATTTCCTACAAACAAGAAACTGGGGACAGAGGGGCTTCCATGCCCAGGAGCCCCAAGGATCTTGCTTGGTTTCAGTCACACGATGTGCCATCCATAAGCTGGATAACCAAGAAAGGCAGTGGTGTAAAGCAGTTTGAGTCCAAAAGCCTGTGAACCAGTTGAGTCTATGGCATAAATCGCAGTCCAAGGGCAGGAGAAGATGAGCTATGTTCTGGCTCAGCAGTGAGGCAGGATTGAAGGACTAAATTCCCCCTTCCTCCACACTGTTCTCTATTCAGGCCCTGATGAGTTGGATGGCGCCCACCCACGCAGGGGAGGGCCAACCAGCTTTTCAACTGCTGATCTCATTGGGAAACCCCCTCACAGATGCACCCAGAAATAATCTGGGCATCCCAGGATCCAGTCATGTTGACACACAAAATTCACCATGACAATGATCTTGGGAGGCTACTTTAAAGATTAGGAAATTTTTCACATCCCAAATGAAGCAGAGGCCTCAGAATCTACAGGAATGAACACAATTTCTAAATAGCCTGAGTCACTTGGGCCCCAAGGAATTTCTGGCATGTGAATTCACATTCATGGGGCTTCCTAGGTGTCTCAAGTGGTAAAGAATCTGCCTGCCAATACAGGAGCCACAGATTCAAACCTTGGGTCAAGAAGTTCCCCTGAAGAAGGAAATGGCTACCCACTCCAGTATTTTTGCCACATGCAGGCAACGAGTTCACATTCGTAGTAATATCAGGAACTCAGCCAAAAATCAGGGAACGAACGTATTGGGTTGGTCAAAAAAGTTAATTCAAGTTTTTCTGTAAGAAGTTACCAAAAAATCAAATGAACTTTTTGACCAACCCAATAGATTCTCAGGGTGTCAGAAAGCTTACAGGGATATAAAACAGTTACATAGCGGAAGGTAAGTTCTATAGTCCTTCCATTGCCTGGAGAATTTTCTGCAGAGTTGGAAATGCTCTATCTCTACATGGCCAATATGGTAGCAACTAGCAACATGTGGTGGGTACTTGAAATGTGTCCAATGCAACTGAGAAATTGAATTTGTAATGGTATTTTTAGAATTCATTTTAATGTAAATGGTCACCTGTGGCTGTTGGCTGCTACACTGGCTAGCACATGTTTTCAAGTGATAAAAACCTTTTTTAGGTTTATGGCTAACACTGTTGAAAGTCCAAGTCCTGTTTTAAGTAAACTTTTAATTTATACAAAGAAGTAAAATGTTATAGCTATCAAAAGTGGGATCCAGCTGCTTGCCACTCTAAAGCCAATAAAGACACCAGGTTGGTAGAAAGGAAAGTTTGCTTTATTTTGGAGGACGGCAACTGGGGATTGGAGTAGGGGTGGAGAGGGTGGTTTCACGTCAGAAGGCCAACTCCCCACAACTGACAATCAGTGGGAAAGAGCTTATATAGATGAAGGGAGGGGGCTACATGCAGAAACATCACAGTCAGCTCTGACAATCATCTTGAAATTAGTCATGCAGTGGTCTGATCAGTGTCATTCTGATTGTTTTAAAAACAGTTAATCTTCAATTCCAGGCTCAGTTTCTCTGAGGCCAATTCTCAGAATTATGGTAGCTTACGGCTAAAGTCTGGTCATCGAATAGTTAACTTCTTCCACCTGGTGTGAGTTTCAGTATCTACAAGACAGCTCACAGGATATGGCTCAGAATATTACCTATAGCCCTTGAGGAGGAACTAAAGGTCCTTGACTTTGCTTACTGACTTTATTATTATTTTGTCCTGTTTGATTGCTTTTCTTTGCTTCTGCATTTTCTCGCTTGTCTAATTAAACTTATTCTTTGGCTAAAGTTTTTCTACAGACAAAAAGCAGGTGGAGGACACAGTAGGGAAGGACCATAGGGTCCTGCTTTGTTTCATTATCATTTCATCAAAAAAGAAGAATGAGGCAGCAGACTTGGGTAAAGAGCAGCTGAGTCGTCAGGCATGAAACTGAGCTTAGAGAGGATGAATTTGTTTGAAATGCAACCAAGTTGGATTTGCTTTGCTGGGGTGTGCTTTGCTGGGGCGTTGATTCCTTTCCTTCCTGGTTGCAGGGTTATTTTGGTGGTTCGGGGTTTCATGTTCAATAGGCTTGATTTTTCACACAGCTGGGGGATCTCAGCGTGAAAGCTCTCTGCCTGATCTTCCCAATCCCTCCTTGCTTGGTCCCACTGCACAGATGTGAATGTGACACTTTAATCTTTCTCAAAGACACTGATCAAGGATGACCGTTTCTATGATGTCCCCACATAGAAAAATAAACAAAATCCAACCTTATGGAATAAAAATGATATTATTCTGGGCAAGAGGAGTATCAGAGCACCAAAGGTTGCCATGTCTTTGCTATTCTTTGATGGAGTAGGTGCTAGTCGACCAGTTTACAACTGTCAGAAAAAGAATTGACCTTAACTATGGCCATCCGCCTTGACGTAGGATGTTGTGAGTTTCCACTCTTACATAAACCATCATTACCATAATTAATAATTATTTATGGATGGTATAGTGATATTTTTTCAATGAACCCCTCTTTCTTCTTTTCAACCATTTTTCAATGCTAAAGGAAACCTGGTAAATAAGAAAATTGACTATCCAGAGAAGAAACTAGCTTTCACATCTCTTACAAAAGGCTTCTTGTTCACTTTTTTAAAGGTAATTTATCCACTGTTGAGGTATAATTAACATCAACCTTTGTGAGTTTGAGGTGTACAATATAATAATTTGATATCTGTCTCTGTTCTGAAATGATCACCATGATAAGTCTAGCTAACACCCATCCATTGTTAACAAATATTTTTTTCTTATGATGAGGACTTTTAAGATGTATTTTCTTAGCTACTTTCAAATATGGTATTATTAACTGCAGTTACCATTCTGTACATTACATCCTATGATGTTTATTTTATAACTGAGTTTCTACCTTTTGACCCTCTTCACTGGTTTCATCTACCCACAACCCAACTCTCCCCTTTGGCAACCACCTGTGTGTTCTCTGTATCTATGAGCTCCTTTTTTTGTTTATTTTTTGAGATCATATAATATCTGTCTGACTTATTTCACTTAGCATAATGCCCTCAAGGTCTATCCGTACTGTCTGAGTTCCATCCTTTTCCATGTCTGAGTAATAGTCCATTGTATATACATACCATATCTTCTTTATCCATTCATCCATTGATGGACACTTAGGTTGTTTTCATATATTTTCCATTTTCTACAAAATAATAATTCAATCCATGTCTACTATCAATAAGTGCTTTCATCAATAAAGATGAAAAAAGGGAAAGTTGCAAAAATGTCCAATGATGATGGCACAGAGCCTAATGACAAGATGCAAACAAGGCAGGTGACACCCATGGGTCCATGGAAAGTACTTACTGATTCAAAAATCAAATGATCAGGACTAGAGGGGAAAAAAAGTTAATGTAGCTGAATTCCTATCTGATTTATATGTTTATTAGAGAGTGACAAGGGCCACTTGAACACTGTTATTACTAATTAACATAATAACTGCTTACTTTCTAGGATCTAGACACTTTCTAGAATCTAGTGTTGTCAATAGTTTATTGGCTTCCCCCTCTCACAAGTGTGACTTGCAGAAACATTCTCTGTTAACTATAGGAAGATGGCCTGTGTAATAATTAGGCTCAGTTTCAGACAGCCCATGTGTGCTGCATGCTAAGTCGCTTCAGTTGTGTCTGACTCTGCAACCCTATGGTCTGTAGCCCACCAGGTTCCTCTTTCCATGGGATTTTCCAGGCAAGAACACTGGAGTGGGTTGCCATTTCCTTCTCCAGGAGATCTTCCCGACTCAGAGACTGAGCCCGTGTCTCTTAAGTCTCCTGCATTGGCAGGCAGGTTCTTTATCACTAGTGCCACCTGGAAAGCTCATCCCTACCCAATTTTGAGAAGGAAAATGAGAAAATTGTATCAGTTGTCAACTTCTTCTACTATATCAAATATTCAAGTAATTGAGTATTTAATTTATATGAAAATGTATAGGCATTGCAATAAACATTTAAATTTAAAAAGTGAAGAAAATGAAGCAAAAGGAAAGAAAGACTATCAGTAAACATTGAGTGTGCAACCACATTTCTGCATTCCATCAATGTGGGCACCAATCTGATTCTAAATACCCCATCAGCCCTGCAAAGTTAGAGACATCCAGTTCTGAGATGCATGGTAACTGCACAGTCAAAACTAATTGGGTGCTTGGCAAGAGGACACCTTTTCCTGGACAGACCTCCAGGGTACAAACTTTCTGCTCTAAGATGAATAAGGTCTAGAGATATAATGTAAACCTGGTGACTACTACTGGTTGATAATATATTGTATAGTTGAAATCTGCTAAAAGAGTAGAACTTAAATGTGGCCACCAAAAGTAAATAGATAAATAAGAAAATTAAAAATCTAATACATATTAGAATTCATGGGAAACAATAAAGGATAAATAAACAAACACTAAAACAATAGCTAAAGCAAATGGGATTAACTTTTTTTATAATAAAACTTAAGAATATAATCAACAGATAACACTTAAAAATAAAACTAGTAATGTGGAATTAAAATGTTTATTTGGGCAAGAAAGAAAAATTATTTTTAAATTCAATTAACTTGAATTAGGTAATTTAGTTTTAAGTTAATTGTAAAGTCCAAAATCACTGCAGATGGGGACTGCAGCCATGAAAGTAAAATATGCTTGCTCCTTGGAAGGAAAGTTATGACCAACCTAGACAGCATATTAAAAAGCAGAGACATTACTTTGCCAACAAAGGTCCATCTAGTCAAGGCTATGGTTTTTCCAGTAGTCATGCATGGATGTGAGTATTGGACTATAAAGAAAGCTGAGGGCCAAAGAATTGATGCTTTTGAACTGTGGTGTTGGAGAAGACTCTTGAGAGTCCCTTGGACTGCAAGGAGATCCAACCAGTCCATCCTAAAGGAGACCAGTCCTGGGTGTTCATTGCAAGGACTGATGCTGAAGCTGAAACTCCAGTACTTTGGCCACCTCATGCAAAGAGTTGACTCATTTGAAAAGACCCTGATGCTGGGAGGGATTGAGGGCAGGAGGAGAAAGGGACGACAGAGAATGAGATGGCTGGATAGCATCACCGACTCGATGGACATGAGTTTGAGTAAACTCCGGGAGTTGGTGATGGACAGGGAGGCCTGGCGTGCTGTGATTCATGGGGTCACAAAGAGTTGGACACAACTGAGCGACTGAACTGAACTGAACTGAAATCTGTTTAGATGCAGAGCCCAAATTTTGTAGGAAAGCTCCAGGATAATGAACAGTAGAAAGAGGAGAAAGCATCAGTACATATTATGTCAATGAGATCCCAGAGTAATGCTGAATTGCCTATCTAGTCAATAAAACCTACCTGTGATAAGATAAAATGAGGATCACATCAGAAAGGAGAATAAAGGGGGTAATAGGAGGAAACCAAGAAAGAGTTTGGGCTATCAATAAAATCCCCTGAGAAACTGATGCCCAGCAGCATCCTCACTTCCTCACTGTCCCGTCCCTGGGTCACCAGAGCCTGGGGTGTCTCCTCTGCCCTGTGCCTCAAGCTTATTAGAGTGATATAGGGCCCTTCATCCACTTAACTCTTACCTTGCGTGACAAGAGGGCTTCCAGAGTACCCCTGGCCCTTCTGAGACCTGATGACCTGCTTGTTTTGACTGATTCAGGTTCCACTGCTTCGTGGACATTGCACGGCAGTTACCTCAACATCTCAGGTCTCCCCCATGTGCTGGTCCACATGAGGTCACCTAACATGAATACCCACATCTCCCTCGCCCTGAGACTCTGAAGAGTCTATTCTGTTCTTGTAGAGATCTGCTCCTCTGTTATTCCTGGGGATCCCAAAGAAAGGATATTCTATGTGTCCAGGCAGCCACTCCCCACTGGGATCTTCCTGTCGTGTCATCATCTCAACTGTTAAGTTTGGGAATGTACTGTGAATGCTTAGCAATTCCAAGAGACTGTTCAGGCACATTTCCTGATAGGAGCTGCTTTGCTGGATGAAGGTGAAGGTGAGGAAGCCACCTAAGTTTGCCTGGTCTGTCCTGTAGACTCCTTACTCCCCAAAGAGCCCAATATCAGAAATACCAGAAAAAAGGTCAAGCTGGCATGGCATGCAGTGGGCAGTGAAGAAGTAGGACGTTTCTGTCTCTTTAGCATGGTTTGGGGATATTTGTTTCTCAAGCTTGAGGATGCAGTGTTCTTGCTTTCCAGGATTAATAATCTGTACACTCAGGCTTTAGCATGAAGTTGACATTTTAATAGGACGTCTATGTGTATGTATGTGTATACATACATAACAAATACTTCAAAGCAATCTTATGGTATAAAATAGTAGTAGTAGTTTTAGTAATATAATATAGTGTAAATCTTGCTATAACTAGAGTGATATATAACCTATTTGCCAAGAATGGTTTTGGTTTATGTCTTTTGCTCCAACGTTATTATAGTCTCCTTCACTCTTAAAAGTTATCATTACACGAGCCATAATACAATAAATGGGAGTTCCAGTGTGTTGGTTCTGTCAAATACGAAGTTCCTTATTTGTGAGGCTGATGAATGAGTGAGGCTCCCCAGGTGGCTCAGTGGTGAAGAATCTGCCTACCAATGCAGGAGACTCGGGAGAGGAGAGTTCAATCCCTGGGTTGGAACGATCTCCTGGAGGAGGAAATGGCAACCCACTCCAGTATTCCTGCCTGGAAAATCCCAGGAACAGAGGAGCCTGGTAGGCTACAGTCCATGGGGTCACAAAGAGTCAGACATGACAGCATGCATGCCCAGAGTGAACAAGTGAGGTTCTGGGTTGGTCTTTTGGGTACAACCTTGTTGCGGCGCCACCTGGTGGCAGGTTTCTGGGATAACAAATATCTATAGGGACAATTCTGGGTGTTGTGACTGGCTGAGACTTGAAGGATAGTAGAAGGCAATGGCACCCCACTCCAGTACTCTTGCTTAGAGAATCCCATGGATGGAGGAGCCTAATAGGCTGCAGTCCATGGGGTCGTGAAGAGTCGGACATGGCTGAGTGACTTCACTTTCACTTTTCACTTTTATGCATTGGAGAAGGAAATGGCAACCCACTCCGATGTTCTTGCCTGGAGAATCCCAGGGATGGGGTTGCACAGAGTCGGACACGACTGAAGTGACTTAGCAGGAAGGGTAATTCCCAGGTGGCTTCTCTCGTAGCTCAGCTGGTAAAGAATCTGCCTACAAATGCAGGAGACCCTGGTTCGATTCCTGAGTCAAGAAGTTCCCCTGGCGAAGGGATAGGCTACCCACTCCAGCATTCTTGGGCTTCCCTGGTGGCTCAGACGGTAAAGAATCTGCCCATAATGAGGGAGACCTGGGTTTGATCTCTGGGTTGGGAAGATCCCCTGGAGGAGGGCATGGCAACCCACTTCAGTATGCTTCCCTGGAGAATTCCCATGGACAGGGGAGCATGGCTGGCTACCATCCATAGGGTCACAAAGAGTTGGACAAAACTGAGTGACTAAGCACAGCACAGTGGCAATTCCCAGGTGGCAGTAGTGGTAAAGAACCTGCCTGCCAGTGCAGGAGACAGAAGACATGTGGATTCAATCCCTTGGTCAGGAAGATCCCCTGGAGGAGGGCATGGCAACCATTCCAGTATTCTTGCCTGGAGAATCCTATGGACAAAGGAGACTGGTGACCTACAGTCCATAGGGTCACAAAGAGTTGGACACAACTGAAGAAACTTAGCACACACAGTAGCAATTCTAGGATTCTTCCAGTTAGTTTGTCTCTAGTTCATGGCGATTGGCCTGGCAAACTGCTTGCAAATACCTTCACCCATCTTAGATGGAGTTGCCTGCCTTCTGCCTGGCCTTGCCTTCCTTTTAACAGTATCCTTCCCCCAGACAAAAGCTTTGTCCATCCCATTTAGACAACTAAGGATGGGCACAGAGATGGGGGTAAGTCACTTTATATTTGATTTTAAGTTATCACATTTTGTCAGAGTTCTCCACCATGACCGTCCATCTTAGGTGGCCCTGCATGGCATGGCTCATAGCTTCACTGAGTTACACAAGGCTGTGATCCATGTGATCATTTTGGTTAGCTTTCTCTGAAGACCGAGTACCAAAGAATTGATGCTTTTGAATAGTGCTGCTGGAGAAGACTCTTGAGAGTCCCTTGGATGGCAAGGAGATCAAACCAGTCAATCCTAAAGGAAATCAACCCTGAATATACATTGGAAGGACTGATGCTGAAGTTGAAGCTCCAATATGTTGGCCATCTGATGCAAAGAGCTGACTCATTGGAAAAGACCCTGAGGCTGGGAAAGATTGAGAGCAGGAGGAGAAGGGGGCGACAGAGGATGAGATGATTGGATGGCATTATCGACTCAATGGATATGAGTTTGAGTAAACTCCAGAAGTGGTGAAGGACAGGGAAGCCTGGAGTGCTGTAGTCCATGGTGTCACAATGAGTTGGACAGGACTTAGTGACTGAACAACAACAAAGTTATCACAGTTAGCACTGGTAATCACAATAATAGTTAACATTTATTGAGAGATTTCTGCGATTCATCAGTTTACATTAAGAAAGTCATTTCTAATCAAATACCAGATAAATGTAAGTGCCCTGTAAACTCTGCTGTGATGCACACCCTGTAATCAACTCCACTGAGGTGGATGTCTCTCTGTATCTGTGATACATATAGGAATACTGTTTTAGTTTGTGCTTTTCTTTTTTATAAAAGTGGAGCCTTCAGATTTTGACTTAAATTGAATTTTAGCCTTGGATTTGAATCTTTCATGTTCTTCATGTGCCCCCAGAGCCATTTGCTAGTAGGTATATTTTTAAAATTTTCAATATCTCTGTAACTTTTGCAGGTTCAACTATTAGGCTGAAGGTCATTCTTCAGAGACACTCTGAGATTGATCCTTGGAGAGTAGGTCAAGTCTGAGTTGACCTGATCTTAATTTCTGATTGGGTCCCAATCAACCCCAGACATCACCAGTTTCTACTAATGAGCTTCCTGCCACATTCCCCTGTGACTCTGTGTGTGTGTGTGTGTGTGTGTGTGTGTGTGTAGTTATATTGGAAATATTTTCAGATGGGAGTTAGAATATGCTTTTGCTTCCCTGGTGGCTCAGTGATACTCTGCCTGTTAGTGCAGAAGATGTGAGTTTGATCCCTGGGTTGGGAAGATCCTCTGGAGAAGGAAATGGCAACCCACTCCAGTACTCTTGCCTGGGAAATCCCATGGACAGAGGAGCCCGGTGGGCTATAGTCTATGGGGTTATAAACAAGTTGGACACAATTTGGTGACTGAACAACAGTATATGCTTTTGCAGTTCCTGGCTGTTGTTATTGATTTGCCTTCCCTGAGAAAATCTTTATTGAATCTCTACTCCTACTGATCTTTCACAACAAGCTAGTAAAGAGACACAATCACTGCTTTCTGAATACATTACATGAAACATTTCAGTGTTGTCAAGTGGTAAAAAAAAAAAAATTACTTGATTCAGAATCTTTGTGTATGTTCAGTGTGGTACAGGAAACTATGATGGTGTGTACCATGGAAGAGGATGTTCACTTCCTATGTGAACCTCTCCTGGGCTGTGCATATGCTGAAGGCTTGGATGGACCTACTGCAACTTGCAACTATTAATTTCCTAATGGTATACAGCCTCAGAAAAGGAGCCAGTTTCCCTCTGGTCTTTCTGCTATGAGTTTACCACCTCCTTGCCTGGCAATCATGTGAAGAATTGATTGGACCCAGCTTGACTCTTCCTGTAGCAGGGACACCTGGAGATCTCTCAGCGCGAAGAGTCAGACTTGATGTTCCAAACTGAGCAAGTTTATTTATTATCTGAGGCGAGAACGGAATAATTGGGGGAACCTTAGGGAAATAATTTTTGCAGGTAGTTTTCAGTCTATAACTGCAGCCCTGCGTGTCTCTGTTATTTCCTGATAGCAACTGATTTTTAATGCAAAGAAACACAGGGGAGACATTTTACTTTTGTGAGAAAGATTTACTCTCACACGCAGGTATGCTCCTCTCAGGTATGTTTTTCTTTTAAAATTTCCCTGAAATCGTGAGTCAGATTTTAGAGATTTTGTTTCTAGTTCTTGTTCCATTTCTAATTTACTGGATTATAATAAGAAATAGCCTCTGGGTGTTTCCACTCAAGCAAAAATAAAAATTAGGACATTAAGACTCCATAAAAAGGATTGTCAGGGGAATATGGTAGATTATTTTTGACATTCTAGAAGAAAGAAATAACATATACTACTAATAATAGTTCTCATTGTTCTATTTAAACCTGCCCTGAGAATAAGAATTGCTATTTAATTTTTAAGGAAGGAAGGGAAAATAAGCAGAGAGATGATTACTTAATGCTTTGACCAGTCTGAAGTGGAGTAGGGGGCATTCCTCCTCAAAACCGGGATGTGATTCATAATTTTCATCCAATGGTCTTTACAAAACCAGATGAGGCATTTTTTCAAAGGACATTTGAAATATAAAGGATAATATTTTTTAAGGACAAAGGAAGGTTTTGAATTTTATTAGAAAAGCTAAGAAAGGGGGGGGGTCATGAAATGCAAGATTTTTATCAATTTCATGGTCTTGACATTTCAGAAATTAAAAGTTCTCAAAAATGCACCCCCACCCCACTGCCCCTTTACCACCAACCTCCTCAGTGCTTAACCCAGTGGTATGAAAAAAGGACTTGGTATGAGGTTGATGAGTGAATATAGGAATGTATAGCTGGGTGAACTAATGAAGAAACAGGTTACTATTCTGGTATCTCACCAGTGGTTTGTTGTTGCTTGTTTCTGTTACACTCAGATTGTTTGGGAAATGGAGACAAATATAAAAATGAAAATAATAATCACAGGGGATCACATTGTAAAGATATGGCATATTTCCTTCTGTTTTTCATGCATGCACACTACATACACACACACATGGGTGTTTGTATATAACTCTATAACCTCACTTTTCTAACTTGACATCATAATATATAGTCGTGTGATTAACTGTTTCTCCGATTAGTATTCTATTGTGAAGACTTTCACAGACAAAATGTGGTTAAAAATACGATTGGATGTACCTCAATAGGATTAAATTGTCTTGCAGATTGGGTATTTAAGTTTCACTATGAAAATAATTCTGTCATGAGTTCCTTTTCTATAAATAGTTATGCCGTCATAAGACAACTTCTTTAGGATGATTCCAAGATGTAGTGGAAAGGCCATTCTTGATTTGCTTTGCCTGTTTTTTATCAACCTCTTCTATTCTCCTTTTGACCTGTCATGCTCTCTGCCGACAGTGCCTGTTTTATTGGGGAAGGTAAAACTTGTCTCTCCCATAAGGAAGTGAATACAGCTGGTTCTCATGCCTGGTCACCTGCTGGGGGATAAGAAAGGCAGAAAGTGGCTTTAGACACCTACATCCAATCTTTTCGGGCTCTCAGATTAAATCGGGCTCTCAGCTTAAATCCAGACGTTGGTGCAACTACTGTAGAAAACAATTTGGTATTTCCTTACATAGTTAAATATAGAATTATCATGTGACCCAGCAATTCCCCTCCCAGGTTTAGACCCCAGAGAACTGAAAGCAGGGACTCAAATACATGCACACACACATTCAGAGAAACATTATTCCAATAGCCAGAAAGTGGAAACAACTCAAGATACCCATCAACTGCTGATTGCATAAATAAATCACCTGATGGATATCATTCAGTCAAAGGAATAAGGTATTGATACAGGCTACAACACAGATGATCCACAAAAACATTATACTGAGTTAAAGGAGCCGGACACAGAAGGTCACATTTTATGTGATTCCATTTATATGAATGACAGAATAGGTGAATCTATAGAGACAGATCACAGATTAGTGGTTGCCAGGAGCTGGGGAGAGGGAAGAATACTTACAAGTGTCACCAAAGGCTGCCCCATTGCCATAGCACAGCTCTCAAAGCAAGGCATATCCCTGGGTTCGTGATTCTTGGTGGATTAATTGATTAAGAGGCAACCTATCAGGAAGAAGCAAGGTAGAGTTTTTTGGTTTATAGGTTTACAAGCAATCAAAATGTGTTTAAAAATCATCTGAAGTAAGAGCATGTTCTTCAACATCTGTGATTGCCAGAAATCCCATTCAGACATAAAACAAAATTAGCCATGGTTGGCCCAGAGTGGAATTTCTGAACAGAGTATTTAACTTGACCTAGATATTGACAAGGATAACAGTGCAATCCTTGATGTTGAAGTCAGCAAACACAGGCTGTTATTCTTTATGTCTTTTGGGCATGACTCTCTGTGCACATTGTTGTGTACACAGTCCTGATGCTGAAGCCCGTTGGGGGTGATTAGAGCTGTAATAGCAAATAAATATATCATCCCCTGGTAGATTCTGGTCGACCTCTAGAAGAAGACATTGACTCAAAAATACTTAAAAACTTCTTCAAGAAATTCATTATGTTTTTAAATTCAGTTATATAGAGGCAGAGATGTCAGACCCTGGAAATTCACAGACTAAAAGTCATACATTGGTAATGCCGTCCGTGCCCACTAGTGTGCTTGAGTTTACTGTCTGACACTGGAGAAAGCAAGAAGGCACTTCTTTGGAGAGGTTTAGAGAGTGGAAAAAAATAAATAAGCCTGGAGAGATCCTGAAACTCTCTTAAGGAAAGAGGTTCAAAGGAGAAGGCTCTTACCTAAACCTGAAGGTTTGAAGAGGCCAGTCTGGATGAACAAGATTGTGGAGAAGACTTGTTTCACAAATCCTTGTATTCAGTACCTTTGAACAGAATTTGTGTTTTCAGACTGAGTATTCAAAATTTTCTTTTTCTTTCACACCAACAAGTTATTAGGGTTGCTATTTTTAACAGCTGATCAGTCTCTTTCAACATCATTCAAATAAGGTAAATAACATTGTGTGTGCGTGTGTATGTGTGTGTTCCCAAAATGGTGCATAGAGTTAAACCAAATCCTTTTAGCAATTCTCACAGAGATAAAGTAGAAATGACATACCTATTTGTCCAAATCCCTGAAGGCTTTTTATACAAAACCTGGAAATGTCAGTAAGTTGGGATCACCTTGGATGATAAGGGGATAGTAACTTCAAAGATAAAGAATTACCAGGTAACCAGTTATGCACCTTTAACTGGGGCTCAGAACAGTTAATTATTAGCAATGAAGGCTTAAACGGTGATCAGTTAGGGCCAGTGGGGATTAAGGCCTGATGATGTTTCAACTAGGGATATGAAACATGTAACTAAAGATATCCTGATGGAAGAAGAGATCCACAGCCAGTGAGAGAATAATTTTAATTATAGAATAAAGAGAAAATAGGAAGGAAGAATGAAGCAGCATCTAGGAAGTAAGTATACAAAGAGCTGCAGTCATGCCTAAGGAGATGGAGCATTTACCAGGAGGAAAAAAAAATATCCAACCAGTTGCACTGAAAACTCCCGTCTAAATGTGAAAGCAGGGAATATATTCTGAAGCTGGAAATATTCATCAGTGTGTTAAATGTCACACATTCTAAAAATATGAGATAGATTTCAACAGCCCTATAGTTAAAGACTGATGATTGGGATTTTGCTTTTATGATGCCACAGCAATTCAGATGGTTCTTAGGTCTCCATAGCAACAGCCCGATGCTACTTTTTGTTCTTCTGAGTTATTGCATGATGCTCGATGCACTGCATGAGAAATAGAAGCAGTTGATTGTAATCTCTAATTAGTGACACAGAGACCAGAATCAGGAAGAACTTTTATTGGCATTGGGTCTGAGCCTTGTAAACTGGAGCCATGATGCGGCAGCCTTTATTCTATGAGCTAGCACTTAAACTGGGTGTCAACCTTTGCATTGATGAACCATGGCTCTGTATCAATAGCACTGGAGCTTAATGAACTGTGTGTCCATCTTGATAAAGTTCCTTGGAGCAGGTGACCCCTTCTATTTGTGTTGCCCAATTTTCTTAAAAGTTGCCACCAGTATATATGATATATGAATGGTGGTTGCTAGCCATGAAGTGGCTAGTGACCATTTTCACTCTAGGATGAGCACCAGACTAACCTGCTAGGACAGAGGCACAGTGGTGTGTCATGGAACAATTGGCAAGTCGCTATAATGGTTTATACCTCAGTTTTCCCATCGTGAAAGGGGGTGATGAGCAAAGTCTTTTTCTTACTCACAGGGTGATGTCTGCATTTAGACCAGTTTTGTCAAACATGTTTTGGAAGTTGACTTACTCCAGAGAACCCCAAGTGCCCTAAGCTTTTATATGAGAGTTATCAAGGTGCTTTGTGGCTTAACCTAAAGCCAGAACACCGTGAAGCTTACACGATAGAAATCTCTCCTGAGCTCTCATTAAATTTACAAGGGTTTTCTTACTGAGGCCAACTTACATTCCCAACCCTTTCACCATCATTCTCATTAACGAGTATCTGGCTGAGTTAAGATCCATCCAAACTCACCTTGACACTGGCTGTTTTTCAGTTAGAGTCAGAAGTTTATGGACTCTAGTTCTAAGCAGTGACACCCACATTTGTTATCCTGTCTAAATCAATTCACTCCAATGTGTTACTCTTCCTCTGTAGGAGAAGATGTTTATACACTAACAAAGACTGTTACTTTGTGTACAGGAGGTAACCAATAAATACCTGTCCTCTTTCCTCCTCTTAATCCTTTCTCCATCTAAGATTCTTAAATTTCTGGAATTTTGCTATAAAGTTATGAGAGGTGAGTCAGTGATGTGTGTTTGAAGCTGAGGATAACATTCTAGTGATGCTACAGCAGCAGTGTCAGTGCGAGGTATTAAGCTCTTATTCTCCACAAGACACTACACATAGTGATGGGTATCAGAGGGGTTAAAAGGCAGTTAAAAGATAAAAGATAACAAGGTTCAGTTCAGTTCAGTCGCTCAGTTGTGTCTGACTCTCTGCAACCCCATGAACCGCAGCACGCCAGGCTTCCCTGTCCATCACCAACTCCCAGAGTCTATCCAAACCCATGTCCATTGAGTCAGTGATGCCATCCAACCTTCTCATCCTCTGTCGTCCCCTTCTCCTCCTGCCCTCAATCTTTCCCAGCATCAGGGTCTTTTCCAATGAGTCAGTTCTTCACATCAGGTGGCCAAAGTATTGGAGTTTCGGGTTCAGCATCAGTCCTTGCAACGAACACCCAGGACTGATCTCCTTTAGGATGGACTGGTTGAATCTCCTTGCAGTCCAAGGGACTCTCAAGAGTCTTCTCCAACACCACAGTTCAAAAGCATCAATTCTTCAGTGCTCAGCTTTCTTTATAGTCCAACTCTCACATTCACACATGACCACTGGAAAAACCATAGCCTTGACTAAACGGACCTTTGTTGGCAAAGTAATGTCTCTGCCTTTTAATATGCAGTCTAGGTTGGTCATAACTTTCCTTCCAAGGAGCAAGCGTCTTTTAATTTCATGTCTGCAATCACCATCTACAGTGATTTTGGAGCCCAGAAAAATAAAGTCAGCCACTGTTTCCACTGTTTCCCCATCTATTTGCCATGAAGTGATGGGATCAGATGCCATGATCTTAGTTTTCTGAATGTTGAGCTTTAAGCCAACTTTTTCACTCTCCTCTTTCACTTTCATCAAGAGGCTCTTTAGTTCCTCTTCACTTTCTGCCATAAGTGTGGTGTCATCTGCATATCTGAGGTTATTGATATTTCTCCCGTTAACCTTGATTCCAGCTTGTGCCTTCTCCAGCCCAGCGTTTCTCATGATGTACTCTGCATATAAGTTAAATAAGCAGGGTGACAATATACAGCCCTGATGTACTTCTTTTCCTATTTGGAACCAGTCTGTTGTTCCATGTCCAGTTCTAACTGTTGCTTCCTGACCTGCATACAAGTTTCTCAAGAGGCAGGTCAGGTGGTTTGGTATTCCCATCTCTTTAAGAATTTTCTACAGTTTATTGTGATCCAAACAGTCAAAGGCTTTGACATAGTCAATAAAGCAGAAGCTAAGTGTCAAATAGGAAATATAGATAAGGGGGGTAGGCCTGGGTTACTGAGCAAAAGCTTCCTGAAGAAAGAGGAATAACTGTGGTCTTTTAAGAGAGCTAACATTTATTGAGTGTGTATTAAGTAAAGAACATTGGGCCCTTTGCCCACTTAATCTCACTGATTAAGAGGGAGATTCTTTTTCTTTAATGATATTATCTTTCTCTGTCTGACTTATTTCACTCAGTATGAAAATTTCTTTTGTTAATATTTATTTTTATTTATTTGCTTATTTGTCAGTGTCAGGTCTAAGTTGTGGTACCCAGGATCTTCAGTCTTCATTACAGCATGCGAAATCTTTTAGTTGGGAGCGGGAAGTCTTAGCCACTGTACCACCAGGGAAATCATTAAGAGGGAGACTCTTGGTAATGTAATCGAAGTGGAAAAGTGGGAATATTGGCCTAGAAGTGAGAATGATTGAATAATAAGTTTGGCAGGAGGAGAGGTACACAGGAAAGATGATAGTAAATGAATCTAAAAGTCAAAATAAGGAGTTTGAACTGCGTTTTCAAGTCATGGGGAGTCATGTCATACCTTTTTTTTTTTTTTTTTTTAGTAGAGAATGCTGTGTACCTAATTGTACAATTTAAGAAAGAAACACTGGTGAAATCAATCAGGATACCACTGAGACAGCCCAGGCATTAGGTCGTGGCACCTGGACATAAATGGAGAGGCAGAAGGCAAGGGAGAGTATAAGGTTGATCAGAAGAATTATTACCATCAGTGGCAGCATTTGGAGGTCTAGGGGAGGGAGCTCGTCTGGGAGAAAGAATGTTAGAGCTGAGTTTGGATGTATTAAATTTGAGGGGACCACAAGAAGATGAAGAGATCTTCCCTGTAGGGTATTAGAGATGGGGAACTTGCATTGTGAGGGCTGCTGGAAAGCATACCCCTCACCTTCCTCATGGGGAAATGGGAAGGACACAGCCTGACAGCAGAGCTTAACTGAGCATCTTATCCTCGCTCTTCAGGGAGTAGCTGAGATTGGCCACCATTAGAAACTACCTTCTGGGCATCCTTGGTGTGTTTTAGTCGCTTAGTTGTGTCTGACTCTTTGTGATCCCATGGACTGTAGCCTACCAGGCTCCTCTGTCCACGGGATTCTCCAGGCCAGAATACTGGAGTGGGTTGACATTTCCTTCTCCAGGGGATCTTCCCAACCCAAGATTCGAACCCAGGTCTCCTGCATTGCAGGCAGACGCTTTACCATCTGTGCTACTAGGGAAGCCCATAATCCTGTAATTCTGTGATTCTGCCTAATTACTTGGGCAGAATGCTACATGGCTTTTATTTTCTGGCCAGTGCCCTAAGGGAATGTGAACCATCTATTTCTTTTAATTCCATCTCTCTTTGTGTTATCTTTCTTTGTATCACTGACTTTTCTCCTAGCAAATTATGAATTCAAATAAAAACCAAATTCTCCAAGTCTGACATCCCAAAACACATTATTCAGCAAGTTCTCACTGGGTACCTTTTTTTTTTTTTTGACAGACCCTTGTCCTCTCTCATTTCTTCCCACCATAACTGGCTGTCTGTTTCCCTCTGTACACTGGAGGGTGAATGGAGAAATGCTTTGGATACAGGTCAAAGCAAATGTCCAGGGAGAGTTTCTGAGTCATTTCACCAGTGTTTGTAAGTCTAAATAAAATACATTTATTGGCAAAGGATATATAATATAAGATTTGGAGGAGAAAGAACATCAAATTAGGAGGGCTGAGGACTTTGTATAACATTAGGAAATTCACTGAGTTCCCTGACACTCAGTTTTTACCTACCTGTTGAAATAAGTGGATAGGCTAGTTAGTATAAAATTCAGCTCTAATATAATAATGCTTTTATATCGTGGAGTTAGGCTTACTATGCCTTTGAGAAGTAGCATCGTTATATTTCTAGACTATAAGTGTTTCTTATTAAAATTTGTTCTTAAAGGGTACACTGTGCCCAGCGCCACCTTCAGCAGTCAAAGACCAATCTGTCCTGCTGCATCTCCTGGTTAGAAATCTGAAGCTCAATAAGCCTCTGTAGCCTCAGAGGCTGAATGACTCTCCTCTCTCAGGAGGGTCTGAATATTACTAAGAGAGCAGATGCACAGTCTAGACCTGTGGGTTACATGTGGGTGACATTGAATATGAAAGCAGCAGGGTCCACAGATCATCATGTTTCCTTTGAACTACCTGGGTCCCAGCTTGCACCCTTCCCCACTCTACGTCTCCATTGACCATGGACTCTGGGTAACTCATCATCTGGACCTGTTCCTGTCTTTATGTTTGACCCAGGATGACTCTGTTCTGGCTGCACATTTGCTAGCTGTTATTTATTTATTTATGGCTGTGCTTTATTGCTGCTCATGGGCTTTCTCTAGTTGTGGGGAGTGGGAGTGACTTTCCAGTTGTGATGTGCGAACTTCGCATCTCAGTGGTTCTTGTTGTGGAGCACAGGATTGAGGTGCTTGGGCTTTAGTAGCTGTGGCGCATGGGTTTAGTTGCCCTGTATCATATGGGATTTTCCCAGACCAGGGCTCGAACCCATGTCCCCTGCATTGGCAAGCGCATCCTTAACTACTGGACTACCAAGGAAGTCCCCTTTTTATTTTTTTTTTTAATTCAGAGCATTGCTAAGCCTGTCCAGTTCAGTTCAGTCACTCAGTCATGTCCTACTCTTTGTGACCCCATGGACTGCAGCTCGCCAGGCTTCCCTGTCCATCACCAACTCCCGGAGCGTGCTTCAGACTCATGTCCATTGAGTCAGTGATGCCATCTAACCATCTCATCCTCTGTTGTCCCCTTCTCCTCCTGCCTTCAATCTTTCCCAGCATCAGGGTCTTTTCCAGGGAGTCAGTTCTTCGCATCAGGTGGCCAATGTATTGGAGCTTCATCTTCAGCATCAGTCCTTCCAATGAATATTCAGGACTGATTTCCTTTAGGATGGACTTTTTGGATCTCCATGCAGCCTGTCTCTGCCCCACTGCTATTGTCAGTCTATCCTACTCTTTACAGAGCCTGACCGCTGCTGCTTCTGCTGGCTCCGGTCCAACTCAGCCCCACACCTTCCACAACTAGTCTGAATTACCCTCCCCTATGGTTTTGGCTGGACATCACTCCGCTGCCGTGATGTCTTTCTAGAATGACTGAAGCGCCCATTCCTGAAGCTGCCACTGCTGCCCCTGCTCCGATGTGGCTGCTGGAGGTACTCCGCCTCGGCTACCAACCCCTGACGCTGCTGCCACTCATGCTGTGCCGTGCTAAATCGCTTCAGCTGTGTCCACCTCTTTGTGACCCTGTGTACTGGAACCTGCCAGGCTCCTCTGTCCATGGGATACTCCAGGTCAAGAATACTGGAGTGGGTTGCCATGCCCTCTTCCAGGGAAATCTTCCTGACCCAGGGATCCAAACCCCAGCTCCAGCAGCCCCTGCATTGCAGGCAGATTCTTTACCACTGAGCCACCAAGGAAGCCCCGCTGCCAGTCATACCCAGGCTCAATTCTGTTTCCTACTTTACCACCACCGTGACCTCTTCTGTTGAAAGCATCACCAATAGGCACTATAACCTCAGTGCAAGGATGCTATGATCAGCCCCACCTCCAGTGCTAACTGGTGTCCCTACAGCTTTACCCAGGCTTCCCTGGTGGCTCAGCTGGTAAAGAATCTGCCTGCAATGCAGGAGACCTGGTTTCGACCCCTGGGTTGGGAAGATCCCCTGGAGGAGGGAAAGGCTACCCACTCCAGTATTCTGGCCTGGAGAAGTCCATGGACTGTATGGGGTCGCTAATAGTCGGACACGACTGAGTGACTTCACTTTCACTTTCAACTTTCATGCATTGGAGAAGGAAATGGCAACCCACTCCAGTGTTCTTGCCTGGAGAATCTCAGGGACAGGGGAGCCTGATGGGCTGCTGTCTATGGGGTCGCACAGAGTCGGACACGACTGAAGCGACTTAGCAGCAGCAGCAGCATATTATATACATAATAGGAAAAGTGAGATGAAGATGACTTCTGAGCTACATGCCTGGGAAAAACTTGTCCAGACACAGATTCTGGCAAAGGGTAATCAAGATGTGCAATGGTCTTGGGTTGGTTTCTCAGAGAAAAAGTAAACAAAATCAAGGCCCAGCGACCCAGATTCAAAGCATTCCTTTCTCCTGGGCATTGTTTTCTTTCATTCCAAGCTCTCTAGTTGTGTAACTGTCTAAACATATTCAGACATGAAAGGGAGACACCCTAAACTACTTTCGTGGTCATGTTTGTTTATGCACCATTTTGCCCACAGAGTTGCATCCCGGCGATCTTTGCCTGAGGATCCAGCATTTCCTTAAAAAAAAAAAAGAAGAAGAAATACCACTTTATTCCTCAAACTTCTCTCCTTTCATTTCTGAGCCATAGCCTATGTACCATACATCTGTGCTCCTTTGAAACATAGCTTCAAGAGATTTGTTTCATAGAGAGGTGAAAAAGAAGTTATGTCTTGCCCGGCCTGGGCATGTGCTTCTGCAAACAGTCAGGATGCCCCTCGGGAGATGGGCATGGTGCCTTGCACAGGGAACTTTAATCTTTGTTGAGTGAATGAATTCACTTAAATTGGAAAGAAATACCATTTGTTCAGGAAGATTTTGGAACATTTGAGAACTAGCAATTTTCCCATTTCCCGTTGAATAGAATAGAAAGTTGTCTAAGAGAAGTGGGGTACATAACGAAGATTACTTAACAAGTTAAATAGAGAAAATGAGTTCAGGTATAAGAGCTTTTATGATCCGGTTTTTAAAGGTCCGGTCGCTTTCCCCAGACCTTGGCCAGGTAGTCATTCCATGATCATAGCAAAGTTTAAAATAATTCCTTCTTTCCTCCCCCTCTATAGCTGTTCCATATCTCATAATTTCTCTTGATTCTTATGATTAATTACCATTATGTTTCAAGTCGATATGCTTTACATTCAGAGTTTGGTTTCTCGGGTTCAGGCTGAGGTTCTGAATCAGAAAAGTCACGTATTATTAGAACTGAAGCAGAAATATTCCTAATGTCTGATTAAAATGCCAATGACTGTGACCTCAGGCACTGGTGCCTCTCTTTTTGTTTATGAAAGAAAGTCACTAGTCTTGCTTTTAAGGCACATACTTAGATCTCAAGGTTCAGATATAGCTTGTGAACCAGAGTGTGTTTTCAGGTTTGGGAATAAAAGATGCCTATCAATATCTATCATTAATTCCATGAGTTTGACATGGTAAGAAATTGAATTAAGCAATTATTTTCCTTTGTGCCTCAGGCCAAAACTGGCCAATGAAACTTAAGTTGATTTGAAAAACTCCTCAGAGCTATGAAAATAATGCACATTGAGGCATATTTTATTATTTGAAAGGTCATGTTCTCAGCATAATTCCATTATTAGGTAATCTCACTGCTGGTAATTAAAGAGAACATTGAGTACTGCACAGGTATGCACACTTCAACTTGTCATGTCAAATAACTTTAAAGAATCAGAATTCATAATATATAAGAATTTCCTGCAGAATGTTAAGTAAATTAATATGGAACTTTCAAGAAAACACTGATGGTATAAAGTGAACTATCCTATTATTTCATTTGTGTGTGGTGTATAGATTTTTTCCCTAACAATGTGAGGTATAAATTAAGTTTTAAATTCGGAAAAATCACATCTGAGATCATATAACCTGGAGATCACTTGGCAGCACTTTGCGCACCTTGGTGTTGTTACCTTTGTCCTCAAGCGTGATGTTGTTTTCTGCCTCTGTGTTTCCTTTTTTTTTTTTAATATTCATTTTTTATTTACTTGGCTGTGTCAGGTCTTAGTTGTGGCACACAGGATCTTCATTGCGTCAAGCGGGATTTTTGTTGCATCACACAGACTCTCAACTTGCAGTGTGCAAGCTCAGTACTTGCTTCGTGACATGTGAGAGCTTAGTTCCCTGTCCAGGGATTGAACCCATGTCTCCTGTATTGTGAGGTGGATTCGTAACCACTGGACCACCAGGGAAGTCCCTGTGTTTGGTTTTCATATGTTAACCTCTCTGCCTGACATCCTCTCTTTAGTCTGACCCTTCTCCACACTCATTCCACTAACTTGACAACCGTCAATCTCATACACTGTCCACATAATGGTCTTAGAGCCACAAGAATAGCCCTCCCTATGAAGTCTTCATCCACAGTGTGAGGTGAATCAGTCCTTCCCCACCTTCAGTTCCACTTTAATTGTCCAACCCTCTATGCTAGTTCTCTCTGGTATCATTCAGGTCTTTGAAGGCATTTTCATCTCCAATCCTTGAAATTCTTCAAGAGCCATGGCTAGTCTTCATTAGCTTGGTATCCTCAGAGCAGAGGCTCTGGCTGGGCCTAACATACAGTAGGTTCTTCCTATAGACAAAATGTTTGTGCCCGCCCCCCCTCCCCAAATTCAAATGTTGAAACCTAATCCCTAAAGTGATGTGATGTTATTTGGAAGTGAGCCCTCTGAGAAATGATTAGGTTGTGAGGGTGGAGTCCTTGAATGGGATGAGTGCCCTTGGAAGAGGGACTCCAGAGAACTGCCTTGTCCCTCCCTCCCTGTGAGGACACAGAAAACAGCAACAGTCTATGAACTAGGAAGTGGGCTCTCACCAGACAGTGAGTCTGCTGACACCTTGATCTTGGCCTCCCCAACCTCCAGAACTGTAAGAAGTAAATTTCTGTTGCTAACATACAACCCTGTCTATGGTGTTTCTATGACAGCAGCCTGAAAGGACTAAGACATTTCTTAACACATACATGTGATTTGAAAGAATCTGCAGCATCCTGGGGCCCAGCTTCAATGAGCTCAGTCATTAATGAGGTGCTTTTAGGATAGAAGATGGGGGCTCTCTTTCACACCCTCAGGGTGCAGGATGGGCACATTGGAAAAAAAGATTCTTGTTCTATTTACACAGCTGGAGGGTTCAAAGAAATCTCCGAGCTGGAAACTGCTGGGATTCACCTCTCTGCATATCATTGTCATTTTTGTCCCATCCTCTCTGCATAGCATTATCATTTTTGTACCATCTGTGCCCAGGGTTTGATTTCTGAAAGTGATTTGTCTACAGCCTGACCTTCCTGAACATTTTGAGAGAAGGATCAAGAAAAGTTGTTTCCCTTGCATAATATTCTTCAGCACAATGCCTTATTTTGTAGCTTTGAAATAAGGACCCCAAGAGAAACAGGAGGCCTTTAAAAATGCTAACAGATGCCTTCTTTGCAGGGAAGAGGGTGGAGAGGGTTAAAGGAACATCCAGCTGCCTCTCCTTCTTCCTCAGGGTCCAAAGGAAGGAAAGTGCCAGCAGCTTCCTCAGTGTCTCGGGTCCAGATACCCTGTTTTGCTTTTCTCCTTATCTGTGTTCTCAAAGGTCTTCTAAGCAAATACCAGAGTAATGGGCTGAGGCCGCAGCAGCTGTTGGTTTCCTCACTCTTGACAAAAGCACTTAAACCAAAAACCTTAAAGAAAAGAAAGAGAGAAATATAAACACCTCTTTTTAAAGGCCTTGCAAAGTCATGTCACTTTGTTCCTTATCCTTTTTTGTACAACACAGGAATAGCTAGAGACCCATTTCCACTTAAAGCCTGCATGAGGATGAACAAAAGCAGTTTCTTTTTTCCCACTGTGTGGCACTTTTTCAGAAAGTCATGAACTGCTGAAGTAAGATGTCTCCCAGGGCTAGATTCCAATTAACTGTGGCACTGATTGCTGATAACTTTTGGCAATCACCAGTTCTTTAGGAAATGGGACAGAGTATCTGAAAGATCATAAAGACAAGATGACTGATCAACCAAGACTTAGAACCTAACACCCACTTTCCCCCAGGCTTCCTCAATTTTAGAATGAAAATAGTGGAGGGGAAAAAAAGCATTGAGAATGAAATGTTGCCAGTCTTATGCTTCATACTCAGTAACATAAAAGTGCTAGTGTGTGTCTTGAAACTCAGATATTGATCCAGAGGTCTGGAAAATACTTGAATGATCATCATTTCCATCAAACTCTGCATGACTTGCTTTCCGAACCATCTGGAGTAGGAAAACATGAAATTTGGACTTGGGAGATGTGTGTCTGTACTGGTTGTACTGTTTTCAGGACTGTGATCTTGGATAAGTCATTGTATCCATTGGCTGCATAACAGACACACTGCCTGGGACCAGGAGACTACCTGAGATATGCCCTTCTGGTGGACATTGTCAGCCATCTATTTGTAACACATCTGCTAACATCCCACTGGCTCACACCAGTCATACAGCCACACCCAGAGGAACTGAGAGAGTATAGTGAAGTCTAGGTGGAAGATGGCATAGATAACAAAATGCATGAAGGGTTGAGGCTAAATGATACAATGTACCATGATACTTAATTCTCTCAGTCTCTGTTCTTTCATCTGTTAAATGGGGATAATAATGCACCACTGAAGAGTAAACAAGATGGTACTCAGGACTACTCACCTCAAAGCTAGAACAAAGTCAATAGCTGATAAATGTTACTTTCTTCCCACTCCCCTCTCCAACTTTGCAAGATGGAAATTAATGCCTGCCACACCACACAAGATTATTGTGAGGTTCTGAAAAGGAAATGCATGTGAAAGCACTTGCAAAAAATGTCAATTGGTATATAATTTTTGTATTGTGATAACTTAGAGAATGCTCCCTCTTACCAGATACAAACATAAATTCAAACATATGGATATTAATTCACAATTGTCATTGAGTACTTTGGTTCAGCATGGAGTAAGTGGAAATTTTGTCTGTGATATGCTGTGGTATTTACATTATAAAGCAAAGTAAATACGTGTGGCCCAAGATCAAGGACAGGGGCAGGGGAAAGTGAAAATGGAAGGGGAAAGTATGGCATGAGCTAAAGTGACACTCAGAGTGTTGCCCAAGATAACTGGAACCCCCCCATCCAGGAATAAGGTCTTTGCTGTGCTTTATCATCTGCAAGTTCAGTTCAGTCGCTCAGTTGTGTCCGACTCTTTGCGACCCCATGGACTGCAGCACACCAGCCTTCCCTGTCCATCACCTACTCCCGGAGCTTGCTCAAACTCGTCTTCATCGAGTTGGTGATGCCATCCAACCAGCTCATCACATCACCTGAAAGCCTCAGTCTTAATGACATAGTTTCCCAACAAGAAGCAAGGAGTGATGGGTCATGGAGGGAAAACCCTGATGGTTGTCAGGTCACAGTCTTCTTACCTTAATAAATAAAAAACTGTTTATGAAGCCAGGCAATACTGTTACAGAAAGGAGAACCCCTCCAGGACCCTAGAGTGGGTTCTTGTCTAACACCTGTAAGTTGTTTAGGGAGACACATGTGCCGACAAAGCAAGAGACTTTGTTGGGAAGGGGGACCCAGGTGGAGAGCAGGAGGGTAAGGGAACCTAGGAGAACAGCTCTGCCACATGGCTCACAGTCTCAGGTTTTATGGTGATGCAGTTAGTTTCCAGGTTGTCTCTGCCCATCATTCTGACTCAGGGTCCTTCCTGGTGGTGCATGCACGTCATTCAGTCAGGATGAATTCCAGCGAGAAGGATTCTGGGAGATTGGTCAGACATGTGGGCTAGTGTCGCCTCTCTCCTTTTGACCTTTTCCGAATTCTTCCAGTTGGTGGTAGGCTCTTAGTTCCATGTTCCTTTCCAGGACCTCCTGTTGCTAACGTAACTCATGCAAGTGGCTAGTGCTACTGCTTGCCTGGCCAGAGCCGGCAGTTTCAGTCAGTGTTTCCCCTTTCAACACCATCCTCAGATAACGAGCCTCAAATGTGCAACTGGATGTGGTCCCCAGAGACTACAAGGGACCATAGAAATTAACCTTGAAGATGGAGAGGGTGGGGAAGAAAGGGTCAGCATCTTAAAGCGAGAGATGGGAAACCTGAGCCTCTGACAGAGACCTGTCTGATGGCCTTTGTGACATTTCCAAGTGCTTCTGGCCTAGAGAGGTTTATTATGAAGTTCTTTCTTTTTTTTTTTTTTAATGTCAAAATAGGGAAGATGGATGGCCCAAAGGATAAATGCATTTGCTGAGAGGTTCCTTAGTGCAGGAATATTGCCTCCAAGGTCAGAAGCCCCTACCGTGCAGTGGAAATTCCTTGAGCCAAGACTCTCTTTCCCTGTGATGCAAACTTAACTGATATTTTACCAATTTCTGTATATTTGGTATCCATTGACTTGTTCTTCCAAGGCTGAGTTAATCCCAGATTGTAATTCCTGCCCTTTTTGAAGCAGAAGGAACTCTTCTGGAACATGAAATAGTACATGGAGAATGCCTCAATCTAAGGAAATCTGGGGGAAGAGATGTGAATGAGTGTTCCCACTTTTGCATATTTTGGCAACATTAATCATCCTTAAGAGTGTCAGGAGGTCTAATGAACTGGTGATTATTGTCAACTGACATTGCACATCTATTGCCCAGGTTAGAATATTTCCTGAAACCCTACCACCACCACCATCTGCCCCTTCCCATTCCCCAAATAAATCTAATGAATTTAAATATAAGAGATGGAATGGTCAGTATTTAAAGGACTTAGATATAGACAGTAAATTGACTGGTATATTCCTTTTCACAAATAACTCATTATCTTTAATAAACACCAGACTTGTGCTTGGTAAGTGCCTTACATGGTAACTGACTTGAGGTGGATGGCCAATGAAGATTGATAGGTTTCATCAACGAATAAGGTACTAAAGTTAACACAATAGCCTAAAACAATGCAGTTTCAAATGCTTAATTTGCGGTCTGTAACTAATAAAAAACAGACCGTTAACTCTTTATATGTCTCCTGTTGCTGGAAGAGATGGGAAGGAACTAGTGTTCTCACTAACTGTGGCCTCATTGAGCTAAATGGAGGTCCATTGTGTGAGCAAATTACTTAGCCAAAACATCCACAAAATAGCAATGAGCACATTACTTCCCTCATAGGGTAGTTGAGGGGGTGATGTGAGCTAATGATGAAAATTACTTAGTCCAGCATCTAGTACAAGTTAAGTATTTAATAGCCATCATCATCTTCATCTTTACCATCACCATCAGCATCACCTCAAGATCCTAATTTGGTCCAGGTCCTATCAATGTTTAAAGGTTTGGGTTAGTCAGGGACCTCTCAGACCATTGTGAACGTGGTGAGCAACCCCAGACTTCAGGTTCTAGAGATATGGAGTGTGAGTAACCAGAAAAATTACACTTTCTTTATGTGGTGTGACAACACAGGAGATCCAAAATTCCTTCGTCAAGCTTCCTCCTCTGGCTCAGGAAGGCTATTATGGTTCCAAAAACTGTGCTTGGAGTTTGTCAGAAACCAACTAGCCTCAAACATATAATCAGTCTATTTTTTAAAAAAAACCTTGACATAGTCCCACTCTGTTGTACCAGTTTAACCCTCTGAGAGATTCAGGGTCAAAGAGAGAGACAAGAAGCAGGAAGTGATTAGTTGTGGCAAAATCAAAAAAGGGCAAAGAGAAGGTTTGAGAAAAGTGATTGGAATTGGTAATCCTGGGTGAGTCGGGTTCCAGGAGTAGGAAAGAACAAGACCAAACAGAAAGCTTCAGGAAAGATTTGTGGAAAATAAAAGGCACAAGATGGATGTACCTTGTCCAGGTTGTTGAGAAGTCAAAGAGGATGAAAGCTGGCTAGAATGGGTGATGTGCCAGAATGAGCGGAATAGCCAGCCTGTTTCAATGTCCAGCGCTAGGAAGTGGGGCAGATGAGCACTGCTGTCTTAAAAAAACCAAGAGTGATTTTCTCCCTCCCCCAAATAAAGCCCTTGAGGAGATAAAGGAAGGATTTGGGAGGTGGGAATATAATTAAACATGGAGGTGGAGGAATGGAATCTTGTGGAACAAATTGGTTGTTAGTTGATCCAGAAAGTGACTAATGGGTATCCCGCCAGAAGATGAGTGGAGCCATAGTGGAAGGGGAATCTCCTGGGAGGGGTGACAATCCTACAGAGAAACACAAGAACATGGATGGGCAGAGGTTGATATAAAAAATGGGGTGGCAAGAGCTTTCTCCACCCCATTTTCCACTGTATCACCTGAAACTCAAATAGGTCCCCAATCATAGTAGGTACATTACAAGTTGGTCAGATAGATGACTGAATATATAAAAGGTTAAATAACCCCTGAATATTAGTATGCTGTATACAAAAATGTCATGTTTAAGCTAGTAACTAAAAGAACAAGGTCCAGAGACCCCCCAGAATGCCAAAGATCAAGGCAGAATGTTGCACTCAGTACGCTGGGGTTATTGAGGATTTGTCTGGATGCTAAGACTCAAGCCAAACGATGGATATAATTGGTTGAATTAGAATGAGGTTACAGTTGTGCACGTGTCATGTAGTAGAGAAAGGTGAAGAGTAAAGGGCTGAGAGAGGAGAGGAATCAGAGGGTGAAAGTGTTGGTGTAGACCCTGGGACTCTTTAGAATGTGAGTGTGTGAGCTGGAGGAGAAAACACGGGTTCATGAAGGACAAAGAACACAAACGAAGGATGAAGAACACAAATAAAAGAAGAGGCTGGATAAGAGGATCAACTTCTGATACCATCTGGGGGTCAGCATGCGGGTCACCCCTATCCTGGAGATTAATTGAGAGTCAGGCATAAAAGCAGCAAGTTCTATCCAGGGAGCATTAACTTTAAATTTCATTGATGAGTTCACATGTAGTATGTGCGTGTCACACATATGGTGTAGAGATTTCAAATTATTTCCACATAGAGAATTTCTCAAACATAAAAAAGTTCCAGAAAACCTCATCTTTTTCAATTTCATTATGCTCTGACCCCAATCTTGGCAGTATTTTTTCACTGTCTAGTTTTTACAAGGGACCAACCAACAAGGCTGAATGAAACACTCAATCCTTGTTTATGTGGAGTCCTGGGCAGCACGCACACTTAATATTTCATGCTTAGCCCTTCAGGAACTGAGTCCATAAATCTGCTTTTGAAAGTTTTCCTAGGAAGAGGCTCTGCCTATACGTTCATACACATCTGGCCAAACGGCAAGAAAACCCAATTAACTATCCAGATGTTATGTCAACACTGAGCTTAAAAAAAAAAAATGGTAGCCTAGAAATATCCAAGTGATGAGATTTCTTTTTTGGCTTTCTGCACACCAGTCAGAAAACCAGCTGAGTAATGGTGGCAACTGGGTGCACGGCTGTTGGGTCCGTTCCTTAAAAGAGGAGTAAAGGAATGAATGAATGAATGAACAGCTCCACAGGGCCTTGGGCTGTCAGCTCTAGAGAGAGCATCTGCCAGCGGATCCTGGGGAGCAGGGGGATGCCCCGGGGAACAGCTAAGCCACCTCGCCTCCTGTCCTGGGTGAGCTGTCCCTGTGCTTTGGTGCAGATCACTTTTCTTGGCTCAAATGTGGTACCTAAGACAGGGATCATTTGTCAAGTGAGCCTGGTACACAGAGAGCTGTAGGCAGATTATGGAAAGAGAGAGGGAGGAGAGGGAGGGAGGGGAGAGAGAGCGCGGGAGAGAGAGAAAGAGCGAGGGAAGAGGGCGAGGAGAGGAGCAGGCTTCTTCAGGAACAGCGCTTTTCAGGCACCGGAGATTCAAGTTAGACAGGGTGGCAAGGCGCCTCTGGGAAGAGGGGAGTGACCGGCGACTCCCGGCATGGCTCTTTTCTTGTGGGATGCTTGAAGACAGCGCGCAGACAGAGTAACTTGGAGGAGAGGGAAACTGGCATGAGGATTCTGCCAAAATGGAAGGGCTCCTGTCTCCGATGAGGACGAAGGTAAGGGGAGTGGATCTCCATTTCTTTTGATTCCGCTCAAAGGTAAAGGAAAGGCGGCTGAGGTGTCCTCGGGCTTCTGTGAATGGGAGGCTCAGGGAGCTTTTGTCTTGTTTCAGAACTAGGCTGGCAGATGCAACTGGATCTCTCAAAGAATAGGCTAGCCTCAAAGGCAGTGCGATTCTGGGAAGGGGAAAGCAGCGGGGGAGAGAACCATCTGTCAGTGCGGACAATGGGAATCTTAGTGAATGAGTTCTCCTCTCGGGTGATTAGACAGCCATATTTTAGCAGGATTTCCAATTACTCTTCTTCGGAGGCTGTGCAGCCCTCAGAGATCGTTGCAGGAAGTACCAATTTCTGCACTGCTGTTAAGCAGAAAGAGTAACATGTTTGAAAGGAGAGCATGCCCAGCTCCCACTCGAAATATGCTCTTGCCTCTTCCTCTTCTCTAGAGCGAGAGGGCCAGGGAATCCTCAGTGAAAAGTAGGTTAATGCATTCTGGAAGCCAGCGTGTTCTCAGGGAACTGCCAGACCCATGGAAAAGAGTCCAGTGCACTGGACTAGCCTGATGTCTAGAACTCAGTCCTCTAACATTTAGAGGCGCTTGTAAGAAACAGCTCACCCTCTCCCGGAGGCTCTGGGAACTTACTCTCTGGGCTGGAGTTTGCTTTTTCGCTTGAAAAAGGGATGCTGTGAAGATGGGGCATTAAAAGCTCAGATGAGGACTATATTTGATATCTGCTATATCCACATGTAACTCGAAATGGGTGCACCAAAAGTTTTACTACCTTTTCTAAAATAAAATCAGAGGGAAATTATTTCCATAACCACCCAGAAGAGTTAAAGCCAAAAGATTATAGCTTTGATTTGATTTTCACCTCTTTGATCCTCTATTTAGTGATTCCAACACAAATAGACTCTTTTGTCATTGCACATTTTTTCTCTTGCTTGTTAATGAGCATGACCACAGTGTTTTAAGAGAATATTAGAACTAGAGTCTTATGCATGAAAGCTTCCATCCTTGGGGAGAATTCCCCATCTTCCTCTCTTGGTCCCCACTCGTGTGACAGTCATTCATTAGACGGACTGCCCCAAGTGAATTTGTTACCAGGGGCTGAGTTCTAATCTCAGCCCCTGGGCTGACTGGCTGACTGATCTCCTGCAAGACCTCTTCTGTGACCCATTTGCTCTCTCTTTTTTTTTTTTTCCACTTGCTCTCTTGAAGCATGTAGCTGGCATCGTTATGGTTGCAGGCAGCATGCCTCAATTCAAGGTGCTGCAGAGACAGCAGGTATCTTTTCCTATGTTGCCTACCACTGCATAGAGAGTGGCAAATGACAGTGGCTTCCTGTGTCTCTTTATTGACAGGGTGCGGTATGAGTGCTTTAGGGAATAGCCTGGAAATCTGTATGGCGAGCTTCTGAAATTGCTGCCACTGGCACTCTACCCTAGTCTAGTGCATGGTCAGGCTTCCATCAAAGCAATGAATCTGTGCTCACAACCTTAATGCGAGTACAACTCTCATAGACTTGGACGGAAGTTCCCAATGCAAATGAGTCAAGACCTAAGCACAGTGGCTGTGGCGTAAATCACACTGTGGGCCAATTAGAATGGCATGCTCTTGCAGGGGGAGATATGAATGTCAGTGGGTCAGACTACTCATATATTATGTTTATCAGTTTAATTCACATCACAGCTTTTCCCTTAACCATTATATCACCCAGTGAAACTATGGAGTAGGGGGTGGTCCCACTAGAGTTCAAACATAGTCTCTACATAGCAAATGGACTCATTCAGGCCCACTAATTTTTAGGTTTCATGAGATTTGTGTGTGTGAATTAAACTGCTTCTGTGAATTCTTTTTAACTCTCTGACACTGGAAATCGATTTATCCATATTGAAGATTCAAATTACGTTGAATTTGGTACCTTCCAGTATCATCCTGGCTCAGGGGACAAGACCTGACTGTGCAGGAGTCAAAAGGAGATCCCTTTGATGGGTCTCAGCTTTGGTTCCTTAATTGCCCTGTCCTGTGTTGTTGAAATTACCCTCTGAATTGTAAAAATCTACCCAGAGATGTAGATCAGTGGCAGTGGGTTGTTGTTCTTAAACTGTGATCCACACTGTGTCTCATTAGGTCTATTCTGGAATATTTTCACCCTTTCATAAGTATTTAGCTGGAAGTTTCTGACTTCAGAGTATCATAATATGTTGGACAAAGAAAGCCTCCTAGCGCTGAATTGTGGTGTATTATGGTTACTTAATAACTTACTGACAGTTTAAAGCAAGTGTTGAGGTAAATTGGACATCATGCACTAATTTCATTACGCTGTGTAATAGACTTAACCAGTGTAAATCATGGGTGCTTAATGCATTTTTATCTTGGGATTTGCATAATCGACACATAAATATGCATGAGGTTAACTGAAAATGGCAAAAGGAGGTGGGCAAAATGTTCCTGAGTGATCAAATAAGGCATTTGCAAGGAGTGCACCTGAGCACTGCATCTCCTGGGTGGCGGCCGCACCAGACATACCTGGAAACCGGGCAGCAGCTGGCCTCCTGCGTCACAGCGTGCTGTCAGTGACACAGGGACTCACGGAAGCTTTTGGCTCGTGGCTGGACTCACCTGAGTATACTACTTATTCTTCCTTTTATATATAATGCAATCTCAGAGCATCTGCAGGCTGATGGATAGACTTGTGACTGGTCTCCTGGCAGGTCACGACACAGGCCTCAGGATTCTAACCATAACAAATGATGTTTGCAGAGACTGGGGGTTGGAGGGAGGAAAAGAGAGGCACTGATTGAGTCATTTCTCCTAGGAGGGTCCAGGAAAGAATTTTATAATTAATCTTCTTTGTGCACTTTTTAAATGTGTCCTTTTTAAATTCGATTTTTAATCCCCCAACTTCCATAATTCTCTTTAATCCTCTGTGCACTGCCTCCAGTGAATGAGGCTGGCAGAAAAATTCCTCTCATTTTCAGCTTCTTGTTATTCCTGCTTGCCAGTGCCTGCTGTAAAATTTGCAGGAGGAGAAGAAAGGGGAGGGAAGGTGAGAGGAGGGAGGGAAGGGAAGATGGCTTGGTTAAAAGTTCATCTTTTGTTTTTTCCTTTCAGTTTTACTGAGATGTAATTGACATACCACACTGCATACATTTAAGGTGTAGAGAGTAATGACTTAACATATATATATGTATATATATATATATATATATATATATACACACATACACACACACATATATATATATTTCAAAATGATCATCACTGAGTTTATTTAACATCCAGCTCCTCATATAGTTACCAAAAAATGCTTTCCTTTGTGATGAAAACTTTTAGGATTTACTCTCTTAACAACTTTCAAATATAACAGCCAATAGTGTTCACTGTTCTCACCACACTGTACATTACATTCCTAGTACTGAGTGATCTTATGATTGGAAACTGTACATTTTGACCACCTTCCTTCCAATTCCCTCTACAGCCCCGTGCCTCTGGTAACCACAAATGTGATCTCTTTTTCTGTAAGTTTTTTTTTAATTCCTCATTTGAGAGAGATGAGTGAGATCATACAATATTCATCTTTCTCTGACTTATCACCCTTAGCACAATTCCTTCAAGTTTCATACATGTTGTCACAAAAGGCCAGGATTGCCTTATTTTTATGGCTGAATAGTATTTCATGTGTGTGTGTGTGTGTGTGTGTGTATAAAACAATTTCTTCATCCATTCATCCATTGATAGACATTTCTGTTGCTTCCATAGCTTGACTATTGTGAGTAGTGTGACAATGAATAAGGGGCGCAAATATCTTTTTGAGCTTGTGATTTCATTTCCTTTGGATAAATACCCAGAAATAGAATTACTGGATCATATGATAGCTTTATTTTCCATGTTTTGAGAAACATGAGGTCTATCTTTTATGTCCAAAAGATTTTATATCCAAGGTGGGTTTTATCAAGTGACTGCACTGTAAATGGATTAAAATGAACTTCTCTACAAAGGATGGAGTATTAACTTCCAGAAAGTTTAACTTGACAGGTTAGTAACTCTTCTGTGTACTAACTTGAGTTTTTAGAATACCATGACACTCTTGTCTTTTATATCTGCTTTCCATTAATAATTAGCTAACTTCCAGGAGAAGGTGTTGCTTATGTTTGAACCTCCCTAATTTCTGCCCAAGGATATTGTGGATATTACTTCACTTCAGTTACTTTTTTTTAAAAGAATGATTTCTGATCTGTGGCATAGGGTGATTTTCTAAGGGAAGTCATTCTGAAAGGATCAGGCCATTTGTGAAAGGGATACTAAGGAGAACTGTAAACTGAGCTGATAACAGTATAAGCATTTGAAGTTAGCACAAGAATTGTGTCTGGCTCTTGTGCACCCAGAGTAAGTGTCCCACGCAGCAGTTGCTGTCACTTCAAGGACAATCCTCCACCACACTGCAATTTTGGAAACATTAGATACAGATGTAAGATGTGAACATCATAAAATTGCAGGCAATACAGAGAGCAAAAGAAAGAATCAAAAGAGTGCAAAGCTCTCTGGCTCTTTAGATCAATTATCATGCAATATAGGAAACCCTTCAAGTCACTTAGAATTGTGCTAAATCTTCTCAAGACTTTGCCAGGACTCCATGGAGGAGTGTGTGAAATGATCCATTGTGTTCTGCCTGCTTGATACGTAGATTCTGAAAAAAATACTGAAATCTCCCTTTTAAAGAGCTCCTTGAAATTAGTACAGACTAAAGAATGCTGTAGTCTGAGTCGGAAAGTCTAAGGCAGAGGCTTGACAATTACTTTCAAACACATTAAATATACACAAGATTATTCACCAGCTAATGACAGGCTATACTTTATCTTAATGGAGACTTAAATAAGAGGAAAACTACTGGAGCTGAAACATGACAGCTGTAGATTAAATTCAAGGCAGTGTTTCTTGACATCAAAATGTTTTTCCTGAGAAAAGTTTATGTGGTTTCTAATCTAGAGGCTTCTGAGACAGGTAAGGACGATCCTACCTATGAAGCCAAGAGGAGTCTTTAAGACACTCCCTGTTTTTATGATGCTGTGAATTTTCACCATAAAGCCAATAAAACCAGATATAAGTTTGCTGACAAGGCATGCACTAGATTGCTTTACAAAGAGCTACATGTATTGAATCACTCAACTCAGTTGGGTGCAAACAGGAAACAACTTTATTCTTTTTTCAAACAACCTCTTGCAAGCAAACTGAATTGTGGAGAGGAAGTCAGGGACTACATAGGACAATTTATCTGCTTAATGAGAGGAGATGCACAAGGCAACATAACCTTCCCTAATCAGGCGATAGACTACATCACACTCCCCAAAACCTGTAAAACTTGTGGTTCACACTGTAGCTTTGCTGTTGACTTGGGTGTTTTTCTGAGACAGTTTCTTTGTGTACAAAATGCATACAGTGATGAAACCAATACCATATCAGGAGTCCCCAACCTCCAGGATCTAATGCCTGGTGATCTGAGGTGGAGCTGATGTAATAATAATAGAAATAAAGTGCACAATAAATGTAGGGTGCTTGAATCATCTAGAAACCATCACCCCACCCGGGTCCATGGAAAAATTGTCTTCCATAAAACCAGTCCCTGGTGCCCAAAATGTTGGGGACCGCTGCATAGACTGTTTTGAGAAGTAAATAAGATAATGGCTACAGGGTCTTGTCACATTATAATAAATGTTAGCCATTACTAGTATCCTGTGTGAATGAATATATACCAAAATGCAAGTCTCACGACAAAATGTTTGGGATGCACTGCCATAGTCATGAGCATAAGTACGAAAGGCAGAGCATTGGTCTTCAAGCTGAAATGCAGAAGGAGAGCCCCTTCCCACTGCAAGGTCCCTGTGAAGTCAGGCCCTCACCTGTCAAGGTGCAGCTCCAAGAGCTGAGAATAAAACAGATGCCTTTGGAGCGTAAATCAGTTCTCATCACAGTCAGGGCCTTCGCAACAAATGATGATGATGTGGAAATTGTTTAGAAGAAAAGACTGTAGATTCAGCTGAAGCCGAAAGGTTTCCTCTCCAGAACCTCGAGAAAATCAGTTTTCTGCTCCAGGTTTTGGTTTTGTCATCTCCACACTGACACCTTCATAAAAGAACAGTCCTTCTTTCTTTTGTGCTTTAGATCTTACCAAGTTGAAGGTGCATTATCTTCTGTGGTCTTTACTGCAGTGGTTACAAGGCCTCAGAGAGGAAAGAGCTGGGAATAGGCAGAGCGATGCCTCTGTGGGTCTCCCCAGATGGATCAGCTCTCCTGTCTCCCGACAGTGGGGCCTTGGTGCTTGGAAACCAGACCTGGGCAAATGCAGGATGCAAGGCTTGTTCCACTCCCCAGAAGGTAGATGAAAGAGCCAGGAACAGACCACGAAACAGCCTGGTAACTTTTGGACTCTCAAAGCCATGATTGGTTTAAAGCCTTTTCCATCATGTCCCAACAAAAATCCTGTTGGCCCAGGAGATTTTATGAAGTCACAGAGGAGGCTGGCTGGACGACCCTGTGGAAGCAGAAAAGGAATGGGCCCCTGGCTTCATCAGATTGGGTAACAGGGCCCCAGGTGGCAACATCCTGGGGCCAGTAAGCCAAATTCTACTTGTACCTAGGAAAAACAACACAGATGAGGGCCCTCAAGCTACTGAGCTCATGCTGTATAATTAAACTGGAATATGAATGTGGCAGGTAAATTTTAACATGATTGAGGGAGGAGAGGGCATAGATGAAGGTTTTTGAGCATTTCTGAAATATAAAAAAAAGAAAATGAAAATCGCTCAGTCATGTCCGACTCTTTGTAACCCATGAACTGTATGTAGCTTGTCATGCTCCTCTGTTCATGGAATTCTCCAGGCAAGAATACTGGAGTGGGTAGCCATTCCCTTCTCCAGGGATCTTTCCAACCCAAGATTCGAACTGGGATCTTTGAACTGGATTCTTTACTAGCTGAGCTACCATGGAAGCCCTATAAAAAATAGAGAGTTGATATATTTGTGGTAATTCTGTTCATTTTCCAGTCAGATCTATTTGGTACATTTCCAGCAGGAGAAGAGATCTCAACAACAAAGCTGCTGAGCAAGAGAAAGTAACCCGGCAGTTATTCTATCTCATTTACCTATCCATCCAGCAAGGACTTATTAAGTGCTTGGATCAAGTGTCAGGGAATAAATTCGTTTCTTTCTGTCAAGGTTGTCCAGACAAAAGGGGAACATGTTAAAGATCCACAAACCAGACAAAGCAGCCCAGTCCCTTCCCTTGAAAAGAATCTGAGCACACGCTCTAGAGGCTGGAAGCAGGAGAAAATGTTCTCCCCAAAGGGCACGTTCCTTTTCACTGAGTGAGATGCTTTTCATAAGTGGATGATAGCAATTGGATAAATTAACTCCGCATTGGTATTCAAAGGGAATTACGTTAATGGTAATAACTGAGTGTCTTCAAAGGGATAAAGATGCCTCCAGGAGGATCCTAGTGCATCTTGGAAGGTTTCCTTTATCTACGTGAAGAGCATGAACTCCGATGTATTTTCTAAATGGGAAAACTGAACACAGTTATTTCTCTAAAGATTTCAAGTCAAATGCTGTAGTTAGCACTGGGAAAACCAGGTTAGAAAATGCAGTGTAGAGTATGATGAAATTTGATAAAGACCAAAGTCCTTAGTTAATTCATTTTGATAACTAGAATAACCCCAACTACACAGTTGGACTTTCTATTATTCTTCTGTCTCTACAGATTTTTAGTGAGAGATTCATATTTGTGTATGTGTAGCTCTCATTCACTTTCAAAATTGATGTTTCTGAAGATGATTCCAATGCTAGTGTATGTCATAGAAATGGAGCAGAATTTAGATATTTTCCTATAGGCTATAAAACAAAGTTTAATTTACAGGTTAAATAAATCATGGCTAGCTCTTGGGTAGGGCTCTTGGGCATGTGCATTGTGGATAGATTGGAAAGATGTTAGCATTTACTGTAAGGTACTTTGTTTTCAATTTTAGGGGTAAAATCATAGTATGTACCAAGGATATGCTATAGTATATAACAAACAGTGAAGAGAATGCAAGTTCTCTAACTCAGCACTGGCCAAGAGAAAAATAATTTGAGCTACAGGAGTAATTTTAAAGTTGCTTGTAGCCACATTAAAAAAAAAAATATAGACATAGCTATAAGTATTGGGTTGTCCAAAAAGTTCATTCAGTTTTTGGTAAGATGTTAAAGGAAAATCTTAATGAACATTTTGGCCAACCCAATAATTTTAATGATGTCTTTTATTTGTTAAAAACATCTAATATATTATCATTTCCACATGTCATCAATATCAACATTATGAATGAGATATTTTACATTCTTTCTTTATAGTGTCTTCAAAATATGGAGTGCATTTTATGCTTACAGCACTTCTGGACCCAGACTGGCCACATTTCAAGGGTTCAGTAGGCACAGATGGTTGGTGGCCACCATGCTAGACAGGGCATCTCTAACTGATTTATTGGTACAACCAGCGAAGCCATAAAGCTGGGATTTGTCTAATACTGGTCAATTGCCATTGCTGTTCTAATAGCTTATGTTGACAACATCGGCTCTCCCCAGGGCTGTATTGTAGTTGGGATGCTGGTGCAGCCCAGGAGCTCTGGTATAAGCATATTTGGTGGGATGAATGCCCAGAGCACTTTGACCTCGACCATGAAAGCTGATGGTCACACACAAAGCATGAATGATCTCAATGCCCCCATTGTGTGGGAGGGATGGGGGTCAGGTCAGAGGGGGCATGTGGACACCAGGGAACAGAGCAATTCTAAGTGGTTCATGGGGTTGTTTTCCACATTTCCCTCCCAGTCAATTTAACATTAATACTTGAGTTTTTCTCTCTCTTTTTTCTTTGCCATTCCAAGTGTTGTTTCAGGTCTTTCCCTTTGGTGTAATCGCATTTCTGTAGGGATTTTCTCTAGCTGGTTGCTACAGACACCAAGGCACTCTATGCAAAGGTATTGTCAGCTGGGGGAGCATTTTCCTCCACTCTCCTCAAACAACAGACTTGAATCTCTTGGCTCTGCTGATCCTCCATGATCTCCACCCCCAGCCCACACCTCTCCCTCCAATTTCATGGCTACACATCCAAACAGTTGTTTGTTTCTGTTGTTGCTCTCGTCACTTGCTGGATATTCTAGAGACATTTTAAACCTAATATAAGCATGAACTCATTGTTACCTCCTCAAGCTGCTCCTTCCTGTGTCCCCACCTCACTAAGTGGCAGCCCCTTCCATCTAGGCTCAAGCCAAAGACCTGGTCTCTACACCCTCTTCTTCCCCTGATTCTTCATATCCCCTCAGTTCCCACGTCCTGGTTTCTCATCTCTGCACTCTGTCTTACATCTCTTCCTTCCTCTTCATCCACGAGATCACACTTGCAGTGCAAGTGGTCATCTTTTGACTGACTGCTTATTTGAGCCTCCTTACTGGGCTTCTGGTCGCCAAGACTCACTTCCTCTAATCCATCAATTTATTCATGACAGAGCCACTGTTCATAGACACAAACCCAATCATGTCACTCTTCTTCTCAAAATTCTTCTCTAGGTGCTTCCATCACCTATGAAGAAAACTATCCCCTCTAGTGTGACATCTGGGTAAATGTTACCAATCAGGGTTGTTGGCCTCCTTAATCAATAGAAACTGATTAGAGGCCAGACAGGAAATCCAGGCAAGGCCTTATTGGGCTCCTGCTGCAATAAGGGAGAGTAAGAACAAGTAACAGGTGCCCTTGCTCTCCTGCTCACTCTGAGGAGGGGGGAAGCTGGTGAGGGTAGGGGTGTGTCCAGGGGTCAGGCTGAAGTGGTGGCTTAGGTGGTTTGCCCACGTCTCAGGGCATGTGCAGGGGGCAGGCGCCGTACGCTGCTTTTCTCTCAGCTCTTCAAAAATGTCTTCATCCTTATTTTAAAGCAGAGCAACTGAGACTTGAGATGGTCAAGTAACTTTCTAAATATTATCACAGTCATCATGAGGTTAGAGCCAGGACCTGACCCCTTAGTTGACCTCAAATCCCGCATTTCTTTCCACTATACCAAATGCCTCCCAAATCTGTGATGTGGTTGCTGGTATTGTATGATATAAAGGTGATCCAGTAAAGAATGAGCCAGATTATGGTAGGTTCTGGGCTCCATTTGGGCAAAAGATAGTCTAGGAGCTGTGGAGAAGACTCAAAGGCTCTCCATGTAAGGTCACTTTCCACAGTATCAGAGCAAACGCTGTGCATGTCCTCTTATTAGGTTGGTCTGATGTATGGGACCTCCTTCACAGAGCATAGGGGGGTTGCTTTGCATTAGTTTTAGATTCAGTTTGGACTTCACTGCAACTCAAACCTGAACCTCAGGGCTTGCAAGGGGTGGTGAGTTTTGTTTGTAAAATATTCGTGTTCCTTTGCTCTTCTCTCAGGAGACCTACCTCTATTAAATGAATGAACCAACAACAGCAATACAGCCAACTACTCTGACATGAGTTCATTTGCTCTAAGGAAACATGTATCTGGATTGCTGTAAAGTTTCTTTTGCTTTACAGCTTAATGTTTTCATGAAGAGAGTCTTGATGGACTAATGAGCCTCTTTGATGAACCCAATGAGATCATCAGGCAAGGCTCGTGCTCAGATTTACAAGCTGTGGCCCAGGAATGGCTAGGAGTCTATGGATCTTCAAAGGTTTCTATTAAAGTATTTTCCAAGCAGTATTGAGTTATACATAAAATGGCTAATATGCCTTATTCGTCATGACTTATTTCAGGTATACAAAAACACATAAAGAATATAGACCTGTAGACCTATATATGTGTCACCCAGATTAAGAAATGAAACATTGCTGACAGAGTATCATCCCCCTTCTTACTTTCCCAGAGTTGACATCCTTTCTGAATTTGAGATTTACCATTTTATACCTTTATTTATATTCTTACTACCAACATTTGTCGTGAAAAGACAGTGATATTGTATGTATATTTTAGTGCTTCCCAGAAACAGTGCCTAAGTGTATGAACCTTCTGCAACTTGTTCTCGCCACTCAGCAGGGCATGTGTATCACCAACAGGGATGTGTGCAGCTGCAGGCCACTTGTTTTCCCTCCTGCAGGAATTGCTAGAGCACAGCAAGTGCATGGAAGACCTCAGGTCTTATGTCCGCTCTCTTGTGGGTGGATGTGTCCCTCTCTCACCTCTTTCAGTCATTGCAAGCAACATTGCAATGTCCACTCTGATATACATCTCCTTGAACTCACGGGGAAAGTTTCCAGAGTGTCTACACTGGGAGCAAAATCTGGGCTGGGAGGTATGGACATCCTAACATTTACTAAATTGTTCTGCAAAGACAATGACCATCAGAGCATTTTATTTCCCTGTTGTTATGACTCTCTCTTCACCGTATTCTGTGGTAGGGACAGCATAAATGTTTTTGTCTATATATGCAGCATTTATTGTACTCGTTGCATTGTGTCCAGAGGATGAAAATAAGAGAGGTATTTGATTACCTCCCACCAAAACCTCCATCTGCTCTCATTCTACTCTAACATGTACTTTCTCTCTTTAAAAATTTTATTTATTTAATTTAAGTATAGCTGGTTTATAATGTTATATTAGAGTCAGGTGTATAGCACAGTGCCTCAATTATACATATGTATCCTTTTCTCCTGTAAAGTGAAAGTGAAGTCACTCAGTCATGTCTAACTCTTTGCGACCCCATGGACTGTCTATGGGATTTTCCAGGCAAGAGTACTGTAGTGGGTTGCCATTTCCTTCTCCAGGATATCTTCCCAACCAGGGATTCTCCTATAGATTATTACAAAATATTGAATAGAGTTCCCTGTGCTATACAGTAGGTCCTTGTTGATTATTTTGTATATAGTAGTGTGTATATGTTAATCCCATCCTCCTGATTAATCCCTCCCCTTCCTCTTTTCCCTTTGATAACCATATGTTTACTTTCTATGTCTCTGAGTCTTTTTCTATTTTGTACATAAGTTCATTTGTATTTTTTTCCCCTAGATTCCACATATAAGTGATATCATATGATATTTGTCTTCTTCTTTCTGGTTTATTTCACTTGGTATGATAATGTCTAGGCCCATCCATGTTGCTGCAAATGGCATCTCATTCTTTTTTATATCTGAGTAATATTCCATTGTATATATGCACTGCATCTTTACCCATTCATCAGTCGATGGACATTAAGGTTTTTTCCAACTTACATGTACTTTCTAAGTCATCATCCCAATATCCCAGCACCCTCCCTACTGTGCATTGCATTATATGTATGACCTTAACATATGTCACTAATGTGTGTATGTGTGTTTGTATTTATAGCATTAATCAGCATTACCTGATCTGAGACTGCTTGATTTTACTGGGGTTTTTGATATGTGCTGCTTTGCTCTGTCCTTGACATAAGCGAAAACTTACAGAAAAAGAAATTTTCTTTACATAAAATTCATGAAACGATAATTTCATGCTACTGCTACATGCTACTGCTACTAAAGCCAAGCTCACCTTCTTTAAGGCTGTCTAAGAGCAGTGGACACAGGACTGGAAAAGGTCAGTTTTCATTCCAATCCCAAAGAAAGGCAATCCCAAAGAATGTTCAAACTACTGCACAATTGCACTCATCTCACATGCTGGTAAAGTAATGCTCAAAATTCTCCAAGCCAGGCTTCAGCAATACGTGAACCATGAACTTTCAGATGTTCAAGCTGGTTTTAGAAAAGGCAGAGGAACCAGAGATCAAATTGCCAATATCCGCTGGATCATCAGAAAAGCAAGAGAGTTCCAGAAAAACATCTATTTCTGCTTTATTGACTATGCCAAAGCCTTTGACTGTTTGGATCACAATAAACTGTGGAAAATTCTGAAAGAGATGGGCATACCAGACCACCTGACCTGCCTCTTGAGAAACCTATATGCAGGTCAGGAAGCAACAGTTAGAACGGGACATGGAACAACAGACTGGTTCCAAATAGAAAAAGGAGTACATCAGGGCTGTATGTTGTCACCCTGCTTATTTAACTTATATGCAGAGTACATCATGAGAAACGCTGGGCTGGAAGAAGCACGAGCTGGAATCAAGATTGCCAGGAGAAATATCAATAACCTCAGATATGCAGATGACACCACCCTTATGGCAGAAAGTGAAGAGGAACTAAAGAGCCTCATGATGAAAGTGAAAGAGGAGAGTGAAAAAGTTGGCTTAAAGCTCAACATTCAAAAAACTAATATCATGGCACCCAGTTCCATCACTTCATGGGAAATAGATGGGGAAACAGTGGAAACAGTGGCAGACTTTATTCTTTTGGGGCTCCAAAATCACTGCAGATGGTGATTGCAGCCATGAAATTAAAAGATGCTTGCTCCTTGGAAGAAAAGCTATGACCAACCTAGACAGCATATTGAAAAGCAAAGACATTCCTTTGCCAACAAAGTTCCATCTAGTCAAGGCTATGGTTTTTCCACTGGTCATGTATGGATGTGAGAGTTGGACTGTGAAGAAAGCTGAGCACTGAAGAATTGATGCTTTTGAACTGTGGTGTTGGAGAAGACTCTTGAGAGTCCCTCGGACTGCAAGGAGATCCAACCAGTCCATCCTAAAGGAGATCAGTCCTGGGTGTTCATTGGAAGGACTGATGCTGAAGCTGAAACTCTAATACTTTGGCCACCTCATGCAAAGAGTTGACTCATTTGAAAAGACTCTGATGCTGGGAGGGATTGGGGGCAGGTGGAGAAGGGGACGACAGAGGATGAGATGGTTGGATGGCATCACCGGCTCAATAGACATGAGTTTGAGTAAACTCCAGGAGTTGGTGATGGACAGGGAAGCCTGGTGTGCTGTGCTCCATGGGGTCACAAAGAGTTGGACACGACTGAGTGACTGAACTAAACTGAAGGAAGGAGAATCTCCACATGGAAAAAGATAGCAGCTAATCCTCTAACCTTTTGTTCCTTTTCCTGGCGATCCAGCTTCCCTGAGAGAACCACTTGGGATTTGTTGCCATCAAAACTAGGCTGGCCTCAGAGGCACTATTACTAGTTCTGCTTCTTGGGGGACCTCTATGAGAATTTGTATTTTGCATTTCTACCCAATAATCTTCAAAAGACAAAGAGTCAGGACTGTACACCATCTGATGATCACCTCATAGCTGAGCATTGGCCCACGATTATACCATCCACCTTGTTTCTTTCAGGCTAGAGGAAAGAGCAGAGATTTGCTTAGTAACAAATGATGTGGTTCTGCTAAATGCAGACTTAGGCATTGCCCTGCATTATTAAAGGTTTTGCAGAGGTTTGAAAAGGGAAAAAATGAGAGGAGAATTGACTTCTCACCCCGTACAGGGTAATACAAGCCTGCCACACTCAAAAGAAACTGCCACATGGGAATCAGAAACATAGTCACACTGAATTTAGTCTTAGTCCCCCAAAAACATCATTACTAGGGTCAATCAATGATGTTAATTTGAATTTTATTGATTTTATACTTATATATGTGTGTTTAAGTTACAAATTTGACTTTATAGTAATGGAAGAACTCTAAGCATAAAGAAATTATATTTTTTAATGGTCACACACATTTAAGTAACTAAAATTATTTTGTCCTTGAAAGGGGTCCACACATTTCTGAAGTGAAATCAAACCTCTTGGTATAGCTGAGACTCAGATGGAATATTTCCCTGTGAGTTTCTCATCTCTCTCAGGAGGAATAATTCACTCATGTTATAGTCCTCGTGGATGCTCCTGCTTGTCCCCTTCCTTGGCAGAAGCTTTCCTTCTTCCTCACCTGCAGTTCCTGCAAAAGCTGCTGGAAGCTCTCAAAATCCACACCCTAGAGCTTAAGGTCAAAGAGAGACATAACCTTCTTGCCCCACCTCTCTGAGATCACTTCCAGTTTGTTACTTCCTGTATCAGGTCCAGCCATGTGTTTCAAGCCCCAGGTCATCTAAGACAGGAAATTGGTTACCCAGGTGCTAGAAGAGCTAAGCAGCTGAACAGGGGATGGTGAAGTGACAGCAGGAAGCCACTATTCCACCGCCCACCCCACCCCCACCCCCCCACCCGCATAAGGCTGTAGGGACGGGAAGGAGGTAAGGTTACTTCAACTTCCCAGCCTGAGCCATCTGTCAGGAATCAGAGTTCCAGCAGGGGCTGCCTGGTAAAAGCCAAGTTCATGGAGGGAGACACAGTGAAGGAGAGACAGCCCTGATAGAAGGCTGTCTTCCCTCTTAACTCCCTACTGACAAAGAAAACAACCAGAGAGTCTGGGAATGCACTTCCTGTGACACAGAACAAGGGAAGGGAGGAAAACAGGCCTATGAAGGTGTGACTCCCGAGTTGTATTTTTTTTGTACAACAGCCCTCCACTTCTCTCAAATAACTGATACTGGGAATGACCATTATGGGTGACTCCCCCTTCAACACACTGGTATGGCCTCACTCTATGTCAGGCAGGACAAACAGGATTCTTATTTTGTACCAGTGTGATTGGTTGTTGTGGCTGCCTGGGTCCCCTTGTTGATGTTCCTGTGATTCTATTTGTGCATGTACAGTTGGGGAAAGAGTAGTGGATTGATTAGTCATATCTGTCAAGAGCACAGAGGGTAGCATCAGCACTCATGTTTGGTATATGCTATCTGTATCCTCTGGTTCCATCCTAAAAATCATTCAGGAGACAACATATGAAAGTTAACATTGATATATAACAGATTTGAATCCTAGTCTATCTACAAGGGTGGAGAAGAAAATGGTAACCCACTCCAGTATTCATGCCTGGAGAATCACATGGACAAAGAAGCCTGGTGGGCTGCAGTCCATGAGGTCACACAGTTGGATACAACTGAAGCGACTTAGCATGCATGCACAAGAGTAGGTGTGTAAGAGTGTTCATTGCTTTATTTTCTTAAATTGAATTAATGTGAATCTGAGTCTTTATCCCTATAGATCAGGAGGGATTACTCTCGTCATTATTTTCTCATGGTGCATGGAAAATAGGAGACCTGTCTTCTTCAGTCCATCATGGTCACCACTGACAGCTCACTGTCTAGCCTACATGATGCAAGTTGGGTAGCTCTCTGCTTCGCTGCCTTGTATGGGGCCCAGGGTCTTTGCCAAGGCCAGGAACCCTAGTGCCCAGGGTCCAGCATTCCCAGGAGCCCCTTGCAGTCATCTTCTTCTTGGATCTTGCCTTCTTCCCAGGGCTCCACCAGAGAGTGGGGTAAAGATCTCTACTGCTCATGGAACCACCTGACCTCTATCTACATCCCAGGCTAGAGAACTCTCTCTTCTCTACATTCTTAACTCATTATTGACCAGGGGATTTTTGTAGAAACTAGCTCCTGTGGCAAGTAATTTTTATTTTGGCCTGCCACAACTGAGTTCTGTTGTATCACTAACGCTTTGCAGTTTATTACATTCAATAGGTATACCCAACACACCTCTAAAGTCTTCTCCAGCACCATGAGTTTCATTTTCACTTTCCATATCAGAATCAATCACTCAGGTTTTTTTGTTTTTTGTTGGTCTAATATTCACATTGTCTGAATCAGAACTTATTTGAAGAACTATCATCTTCTGAGACACTAGTATATATGTTGTTTGTATAATCAAAGTATCTGAATAAAATTCACTGAAAAATTCTTCTTTACTTAAAACTTCATGATGCATCATTTTTGAAAATTTTACAGTAATAAACTTGGATTTATAACATACACAAGGTTGGAACAAAAAACTAATGGAGCAAAATGTGAGTTATAATGGCAATCATAGGTTGTATAATAAACTCTTGATCAGTTTTAAGCTCTTAACAACTTCTCACTGTCATATTAATTGTATCACTCTCTAAAAACATATTGATACCTCTCTGGTCAGTAATGAGTTAAGTCCAAGATGCTCAATAAAGGTGGTCCAAAAGGAAGACATTTGTCCCCAGATGTCCCCCTTGGTCAGTGCAACAACCAAGATGCCAGCCAGATAATTTTACTTCAGTTTCACTGGCTGAGTTACTCTCTTTAGACTTCTCTAATGGGAACACACAGATATATCTGGTTTGGCTACATATCTATTTTCTGGCAGATTCTGGTATATTAAGAGACAGCATAAATGCATTACATTGCCTTCTCTTTGTGCTGCTCAGTGTCCCAGTCTCTCACTCTTCTGCCCTTGGGAATCCTGGCAACATCTTTTCAACAATCTGAGTTTTAGGAAACTAGAAAGTGGGGTAGAACGTGCCCTGAAAGCTACTTCTTCTTTGGGCTTGGGTGGAAATCTTTCTGAAGTGAGAGGCATGGGGGCCTGCTGTCTTCCCAAAATAAAGGAAAGAAAAATACAAGGATAAAAGAAATTAATTAAACATCTCTAAAACTAATCTACAGCATTTCCAAGAAGCACAGCCTGGGGGTGGGAGGGAGGGAGGAAGGGTTACAGCGAGGATGGGCTGCTCTCCCTGTAGAAGGTTCCATTCTTTCAATAAGATACTCATCCTCCTGCAGTGGGCAGCAACTTTCCCAGGCACGGGGGCTGTTCCTGCAAATAAATGACCAGAACTACCCCATGGAGCTTTGAACTGAGAAGTCAAGGAATTTCAATAACCTCATCCTCTGCCTCTGAGCAGCATTTGAAATCCCTAAGTGTGTGACAAATTCAGTACCTAGGATATCACTAAGGTGTGATTCTTAACTGAGATTGCTCTGGAAAAAGCCCACAGTTGGCAATTACGAGGTCTTCATGTGAATGAGTATGAAATCAGTATAGTAATTTGTAGAGTAATTTTTAAAAGTGCTGATGTATTTGCACCTTGTTTCATTAGCTAAAGCTTCCTAGGAGATGAGCTGGGGAGGAAAATGGAAATGTGTACTTTGAGGTTCCTGGCTGTGAGTGTGTCTCCTAGGAAACCACGTGTGATGGAGCATGGTAGACTCTCCAAAACGGGAGAGGAGGAGTGAGAATTGATGGCCAATATGCACAGGGAAAGGAAAAAATAAATCACTGATTGAGCCCATGGTCTTTAATTCACAAAGTAAATACTCCATTTTTAGTGAAATTTTCTGGAACTGCTGATAAATTTGACGTAGGTAGAGGGCGGGAGAAGTCAAAATGGTTATATTGGCTGGACTGGAATGCAATCTAATCTCATTAATATGCAAAAAATTAAGCAACATACAAATGAAATAACAGCATCATCTCTACTTTGATGTCCCAGCATAAATGAAAATAACAATCTAATTATCTTCTGAGAATAAAGATGATACTACTTACTCCCTATCAGCAAGTCATAGGCATTGATTTGTTTTTACCAGTGGAGGCCACGTATGAAATGCATGAAATGTCCATGCTCCTCCATCTCCTTCCTTTCATGACCGAAGTATAGATCTTGATCCTAAATGGAAGAGTGCGGGCTAGGACACTTGGGGACAAGAAGCCTGTAAGTTAACCCCTTATCCTCCACCCTCCTTGAGGATGGGAAGTGGAGCTGCTACATGTTTAAGGTGATGGCGGGATATTGAAAAGGCATTTACATCAAACCCACTGGATATTTCTGTACCTCTAGTATAATTAATATTGAAGTATTAAGTACATTATGGCAGGAATTCCATTGCCTGATGAATGTTGTAATTTCTGTTTATTCCCCATGCTGTGCATTACAACCCTAGGACGTATTTACTTTATAACCGGATATTTATACCTTTGGCCCTCCTTCACCCAATTTACCCACCCACCCTGACCTCTGACAACTACCAATCTGTTCTCTGTATCTATGAGCTTGATTTTTGTTTGTTTGCATGTTTGGTTTTTTGTTTTTATTTTGTTTTGATTTCACATGTAAGGCATATCATATGGTATATATCTTTACCTGACTTATTTAATTTAGCATAATGCCTTCAAGGTTCATCCATGTAATCACAAAAGGCAGGATTTCATTTGTTTTTTTTAAATGACTGAATCAAAAAATAAATAAATAAAATGACTGAATCATATTCCATGTATGTATGTATGCATGCATATACACACACACACATACATACACAACATTTTCTTTATCCATTTATCCATTGATGGACATTTAGGTTGCTTATCTATCTGGTGGCTCAGATGTAAAGAGTCTGCCTGCAATGCAGGAGACCTGGGTTCAACTCCTGAGTCAGGAAGATCCCCTGGAGAAGGAAATAGCAATCCACTCCAGTATTCTTGCCTGGAAAATGCCATGGATAGAGGAGCCTGGCAGGCTGCAGTCCATGGGGTCACAAAGAGTCAGACATGACTGAATGACTAATACAGATACCATATCTTAAGGTGACAGGAATATTTAAAAAACAGTTACATCAAATTCACTGAATATGTCTATGCCAAAATACAATTAATATTGAAATAGTAAGCATATTATGGGAAGCATCGAGTTGTCTAATGACTATTGTAATTTATTTTTCAGTTGAAATTCTTCTATGACATGCTTTTTCTACAAAAACAATGGACCCTAAAAGAGTCCAGTTTCTCTGTAAGCAGGTACAGTTTAGGAAGTTTTAAGAACTTGGCTTTTGACTTCCTTGTGATGTTTATAGGTTATTAAAATCACCCTTATCAATGTTTTGTCATTTCTGTGCTTTGGTGTGTGAATTAGGTTTATTTTCAGTGATGTGTATTTAATCATGTATTATAGTTCATTCATAATTACAAGTGTGTGAGCGTTTGCATATATTTGGGTCTGTATATGGGAAGTAAAATCATAGTGTAAACATTTAATCATCTAGGAAACATTTTAACACTATGAGGTGTTACCCCAGATTTTAATGTTAAATATTCCTGGTTCTATTGTTACAATTCCTCAAAGAAACAGGGGTGGGGAGGGTTTTTTCATTGTTTCTTTTTTAAAAGGGGGTTTCCTCTGGATTTTAGAACCCTTGAGAATGTTTTATTTTTCATTCATTACTTGCAAAGGTGAGTTCCTGGTTGAAGCCAGGGTCAACTCATGACCATGCGTTCTGGTTGAATGTATTGAAAAATGGAGAAGTGTTTTCTAGAAAATGGATGAAAAGAATAACACAGTCATGACATGTAAACTTCCTGAAGCTCATTAACCTGGAAATGGAAAAAGGACAGTTAAAACACTTTATTTCTTTCCTTATCTGACTATATTTCATGAACTCTAGTACAGTAAATAGGGCATGTACACTCTTCAAGTGCCTAGTGAGGCTCAGTCTTCTCCAAGACCTTCTCCATAACATCATAGCACAGCACAGTACTTACTAGTAGAGAGTGTACCTCTTAAGGGAATGAGGACAGCCAACATTATTGAGAGGGTTCTCAAGAAATTAATGGAATTAAGTGATCCTCAAATACCCTCGGTGAAAGGTGAAAAGTTGCCCAGTGGTGTCTGACTCTTTGCAACCCCATGGACCTTAGCCTACCAGGCTCTTCCTCCATGGGATTTTCCAGGAAAGGATACTGGAGTGGGTTGCCATTTCCTTTTCCAACACCTTTAGATAGGAAGAATTTCAACTATTCCCTCCTTTACAGATAAAGAAATTGAGGCACCAGAAACACTAAGCAACTGTTCCAAGATCACATAGTAAATGAAGGAGTTAGGATCTGAACCCAGGCAGTGTGGGTCCAGAGCCTACATCCTTAGCAAGTCTCTGTGGCATCTCTGATCTGGAACTGGGGTTTGGCTCCAGCATGTAGAGCCAATTGACTCCCACTAGAAACATAGTAGACACCCACTGGGGCTGGCTCTGGATCTTCTCATCCCCAGACAGAAGGAGAGTCTGTCCTTCAGACTCTCACCTGCTTTGAAAGTCATAAGCTGTTCACCAGCTGCAGGTTGGCATGAGGAAAGGAACATTTGTATCTTTTCCAAAAGGTACTATGTCCTGGGGCTCTGAAATTACAATCCAAGCTATCTTTCAATGAACTGGCCTGTCTGGCATTTTGTTTATTTATTCATAATTTATACTTTGTGTATAAAAAAGGAGTTGAGGCAGCATAATACAGCCACATACATGTACTTCTTAGATGAAAATAGAAAATTACACACTTGAAAAGGAAATGAAGCAAGTAGATGATATTTACTATAATTAAGCATTCCTGTCATTTGCTTCAACTAATCACATACAAAACTCTTTTATTTTCAACCCATCAATCAACTCATTTGTACTTGGAGGCTACCTTGTGCCCAGTAAGTGCTAGGTGCTCTTTGTGAGACAAAGATGTTGAAGATATGACTGTTGAAGAGATGGCTACATGCTGACATTGAACCTCAGGGAAAGTCTGGTATATGTGAACCAAGAGATGAGAACAAGATCACACTTCATCGCCATACTGTGTCAGAAATTGTGTCAGGAGGGGCTCTGAGAAGTGAAAAACCAGTCAAGTGTGGAAGAATTCATCCCTGTATTTCCAGGATTCCAACAGGTATCATATGTAGGTAATGGCCACCATAACAGTCCACAGCAGTGAGATGAATAAGGTGCTGATCAAAATGGTTTTGCTATCAACTGTGTTGTGTCCTCTTGGGTTGAATTACATCATGTTGTAATGCTATTGGACCCATCGGTCTTCAGAGGAAGTACCTATCCTGACTGCCTCCCACATTTTGTAGGAATCTTTTCCTTCCTATATCATTCTGTGAATCATCTAGCTGCCACATCCAACATGGTAGAGGAGTGGTGACAAAGAGAAGAGCTAATATTTATCCTGCACTTTCTATGAGTCAGCTTTTAAGCATTCTTCATGTAGAACTCAGGCTCCCCTGGTGGTTTGGTGGTAAAGAATCCACCTGTAATGCAGGAGACACAGGTTTGATCCTTGGGTTGGGAAGATTCCCTGGAGAAGGAAATGGCAAACCACTCCAGTATTTTTGCCCATGGAAATCCCATGGACAGAGGAGCCTGATGGGCTACAGTCCATGGGATTGCAAAAGAGGTGGCCACGACTTAGTGACTGAACAACAACAACGTAGAGCTCACTGAATCCTTACACTAGTTTTATGAGGTGGGTCCTGTTACCAGCCCCACACTGAGATACAGAGATGTTTAGTCATTAGATTAAGGTCACAGGGTCAGCACCCAGCAGATCTGTCAACCACTAAGCCTTCTGAGACGATGATTTCATTTCCAGATTATATTGTTAGAAAAATGTTGTAAGGTTTGTCTGAAATCTACCTTCACATGCTGAGACCCAGTAATCCGGTTTTATCCTATCAGTGCAGAATAAGTCTTTTCTTCCAAAAGAAAATGTTCCCAAACCTTTGTCAGAGAGCCTGGTCTTTTCTTCTTAGGAAGGTGAACACCCTTCCGGTTTTTTTAGATAGTTTCTGCCTCTCAGGCAACATAATGAGAGATTGAGAGCCTGTCTTCTGGACCCCAGCAGTGTAAGTTCAAGTCATTCTGTCAGTCAATGGTTTTGTGACCTGGACATGACGCTTAACCTCTCAGTATCTCAACTTCCTCACCCTGTAGTAGTAAAATATAATTTTTGAAGATGTAACTACTAGAGTAACAATAAAATCTGCAAAACATCCTGGTCATAATGTCTAAATTGTTTGTATGTGTAACACAGGGCCTAGCCCAGAGCAAGTCGGTGCTATTATTACTGGGACTCACTGCACACACACCCCCACACTGACCCTGGGGATAGTATCTTAAGAGCAGCACTCAAACCTCAACAGGGGGAGGATGAGACACTGAACGTCTCAGTGACCTGTGTGTAGAACTCATTTTTTAAACTGGTGAGCATTAGTTAATTGTATATATTATCTCCATATGGGGAAGAGAAGGAACAGTGAGATCTAGGGGTGGTTAATTAAGTGACTCTTCCAAAGTCACTCAATAAGTCAGTGGTAGAATTAGGCTTAGAATTGTAGTTTCCTGAGCTTTTTGTGCTTACTTAGCAGTCCTCTGTGGTTGTCACCCACCTTATGTATACTATTTATGCTTCTTTCACTTGCCCTTATATGTATGTGTCTACTCTTTCGGTGTAAGCTTATATCTGTTCACAGTAACACCAGTCTCCAGGTCACCCCAGAAATGAACCTTGAAGTGACTTTGGATTCCTTTCCCTTCCCTGCCAGTAACACTGGCAGGCATCAATTTCTCCAGGCATCAGTAAAACAAAGGAGCAGCATTAGATGGTTTCAAAGGACCCTTCAGTTCTAAGAGTTTGTCCTTCCAGAGCTGGATAGTAGTTACAGCAGTAAAAATAGGTTTTAACCAGGAAGTATTGAAATGGGGGGAAAGTGACCCAGGGGAAATGGAACAGGGTCCATTCTGAATACAGCATGGACAAGTAGGGATTTATAGCCAAGGAGCGGGGGTGGGGATCCATGGTTAGAAAATTGCTAAGAGGAAACTTCAGAGGTAAGGGTGGATTCTGGCTAAAATGACTTGATAGGATTCTTGCTGAAGGCAGGAATCACCTGAGGAATCTGATCAAATGTCTAGGATGGGGATTCTAAACCACCTTGACAGGATGCTTGCTACAGCTGGGCAATGCAGGCCCAGTAAGGACACAAGGATGGACTCTGAACGTGGAGGCCTGGAGGGTTTAGAGGAGCCTGACTAGTGAAGGAGAGAGCATGTGTGGGTTTCCATGTCTTTGTCTCAACCCCGTGATTGCCATCTCCAGAATTTCTCTTAAAACCACATCCTTCTCTGCAGCAAGCACCCCATTCATCAGACTTACCACCCAACCCCAGAACCAAGTGGGGTTTGAAGCAGTTTAGGTTTTTCTCATTACAAGGCTACTTCCCTGTTTGACCCAAGGCTTTAGAAATCATCCTCTGTCTTTCAGGCTCAAGATGGCCATGGCATCTATCAGAACAAATTCCCACATGGCAGCCCAGCATGATAATACCCTTGTGAGTGACGCAAATTGTGCTGAGACAATTACCAAACATGATAAGGCTGCCGACTGCAGATAGAAAAAGTGCTATAAAGACACATTTACTGCCAGGGAGATGGTTTAGAGCAGAAACCCATCAAGGTTTTGTACTTTTCAATTTGAGCAGTGTAAATTGTGTGTGATGCCGAGCAAAGATAATTATTGGTACTATTTGAAATACTCACCTAAACACATCAGAGACTAAAAAGGAGCAAGAGAAATAAGAAGGAATCCTGTTGGGTTGTTAGACTCTTGTTTTCCCTCCTCCCCTCTCCTACACCCTCAGAATCAGTTCCCAGGGGAGTCCCCATCCTTGTTCTTTTAAGGCACTTGTAACCATGTGACCAAGTGCTGTAGCTCTCAGGAGTAATGCTGATTTGCATGTAGACAAGCTAAAGTCAAATGAATGAACTTCCAAGGAAGAAACTTTGAATATTAGCCAGCAGATGGGGAGGACTTTTGGGGAGCCCTCAAATCCCCCCCAGTAGCATGTAGGGGTCTTCTCTTCCACTTCTTTGTCACCCAAACTTCCACATCTTTTCAGTTTTAACAGTTTACTCCAGCTCTTCTATGCCCTCACCCTTTGTTCTCATTAAGTGAAAATGATACATACACATGACCTTTGTGTCCCATTTTTATTACACTAACAACATTTACTTTGGCAGCCAGGAACGGCAGGAAGATCCAAACTCAGATGTCTAGGAGGCTCAGGCTTTAATTCTACCCATTAAAATATTGTCTGGCTTTAGGTACTTCCCTATAATCTGTTCTCATTTTCTCTCATCTGGAAAGGAGACTGTTGGGTTATATTATCACTCAGAGGCTCTTCCAGGTTGGAAAGTCCCAATGCTAGTCATGAAGCAAATGTTAGTTTTGGAGAGTTTATTGGATGCAAACTCATAATCCACATCCTAGAACCAGATTTCCAGTTAAGGGTGCTCATCTCAGTGTTACTGCTTCTCTTAATTCTCTTAGGGCACAGGATAGATTTTTGACAGTATTTGTTCTCTAAGAAGCAGTCATCATGAGATTATGGCTTCTAAAGGGTCAGCATTTTACAAGGTCATATTTTCTGCTTAAATTGCCTGACAGTTTCCCTTAATAGCAGAGAGTACACTTTACTTAGAAAATCTGTGCTCAACAATTTAGAGGATGTCACCAGATCACGTGTATAAATGATACACACTTCTTGAATAACCATTACTGCTAGACAGAGAGGGGGCATACCAAAGGGGTTAACAATGGGAATGCTGGAACTTTCTGACAAAAACATCTTTCCTGTTAGTAGCACCTTTGTTTAAAAAACTGTCTTTCCAAAAAGTTCTTTGTCATGTCTCCCTCTATAAGAAAGAGCTTTCCCCATATATTATTGATCCTAATATTAATAAAAGCTAGTCACCCAAACTCTGTTTTGTTTTTTTTTAATAAACCTTCCTTTGTGAAAACAGAGCCTATTAGAGCAAATGTACATTTTGTGATCCTTCAGGGGAAATGAGATTTTTCAGTCAACCGATGTTTGTTGAATTCTGTCACTATGCCAGGCATCAGAGGTTTCCTTATGACACAAGGAATTTGTCATATTGAGGATCACACACACACACCCCAAATGCTAAACCAGAAAGACCACATCGTGAGAAGCACTGGAGGAAATAAAGTGGAAGCAACCAACCCTGATATGAAAGTGTAGAGAGAGGAAGCAATTCATCTTGCCCGGGAGTGGGGTGGAGAGAGCTGGGGTGATCATCAAGGGAGGTGTTACAGGAAGGGTAAGCTCTGAGGTGCACTTGAAGGAGAAATAGAATTTCGGTAGGTGGAGGAGATGGAGATGGAGGTGTGGAAGAAGGCATTCTGGGCAAGAGGAATAGATCCTGTATTAGTCCAAGTTCTCCAGGGAAACAAAACCAACAGGATGTGTGTATACATGTGCACATCATGCATCATGCTCAGTCAGGTCCTACTCTTTGCAACCCCATGAACTGTATCCCACCAGGCTCACATACACACACATAAACACACACACATACACACTCTTTATATATATGTAAAGGGATGTATTGTAAGGAATTGGCTCATGTGGTTATGGAAAGCAAGTCCCACGATCTGCAGAGTGAGTCAGTGAGCTCTAGCCTCAGTAGAGTCATACAGTTCCAGTCCAAAGACTGGCAGATGTGAGACTCAGGGAGAGCCAGTGTTCAGTTCTAATCTGAAAGCAGGAAAAAAAGCCCATGTCCCAGTTTGAAGGGACTCAACCAGGAATAATTCCCTCTTACTCCGAGCAGGGTCAGCCCTTTGTTCTATCCATGCTTTCTGCTGATTGGATGAGGCCCACCCACAGGGGGGAGGGCAATCTGCTTTACTCAGTGTACCCATTTATATGTTAATTTCATCCAGAAACACTTTCACAGTCACACCTGGAATAATGTTTGACCAAATATCTGGGTACCCTGTGGGCCAATCAGGGTGACACATAAAATTAACAGTCACAACCTGGGCAAAGGCAGAGCAGAGAGAAGACACTCTGTGTGTTTCAAGATGAGTCTCCGACATGAGAACAGGCAGAAGGTGGTGAGAGATGAAGCTGAATTGGTAGTACAGGACGCTTTGGTGAAGATGCTTAGGTGCCCTGCTCTCTGGACCTCTTTTTCTTACTTGTCAAATGATGATAAAAATGCTTTCCTCGCAGGTGCTGTGAAGTGCAGTTCCTGCAGTGGCTTCTGCAGTGGCTGGCATGTACTGGGAGCTCAAAAATACTTGTACTTTCCCTTGCATCTTCTGAGTGGAGACATTTAAAGGTCCTTATCTACCCATACCTGGTTTCTGATAAAATATCAGATCACCACCATCTCTTTAGCTTAGAAAACATGTCCAGTCTCTGTCTGCTTGAATTCTCCCCTCTCCCTGAAGTGTGTACATCTTACCAGTGCCTGTCTCTGCCCGCAGGCTAGCCCCTTTGGAGAGATGCCCTTTTGGGATGAACTGTAACAGCCTCCCATTGCCCTTTATGACTGAGTCTCTGCTGTCCTTGGAGGAGTGCTGGTCAGTCACTTGCCGTTTTTTGTTTCAGTATTTTAACAAGAAGCAGTTGTATTAGCTGAATGTCATGGATGCTGGTAGATAGATTAAAATTACTAAGCTTCCAACTTTCTCCTGGTCCCTTGTCCCAGCAGCATTAAGAAGATAATGAAGCAGATTGAATTTATTTATTTTGCTATCATTGTCATAAAACATTTACTGCATTACCAGTACAAGATCATTATCTTAGGGAGAAAGATGAGCCACTTAAAAGGCTGTGGAGAGTCTTTTTCACAAGACACAGTTGGATTCATCTGCTTCATCCTATCCACCATATTGTACAGAAAAAGGCATGTCTTGGGCACCTTGGTGTCACCAACAATGAACACTCAGCGAGACATGTAGAAAATTTGTGAATGAATAAACAAGCTTTTTCTTTTTTGGTTTATCATTTCCTCTCACTAAGATGATAAACACAGGAAAAGATAATTTAGGATAGAAGAAATGAATTTGTTTTGGGATGTGTTGAGACTGACACAGGTCTATGTTTAATTTAAGCTATTAATCTGGTCCAGACTGTTATTACTATTTCTTACCTGCAATCTTGCCATAACTTTACCACATCAATTTCTTCCAAATCTTTTCTTCATGTAGAAATCAGCCTGATGTATATAAAAGCAATTCCAAATACATTTCTTTGCTTAATACTTGAATTTCTAAACTTGAAGTTTAGTTGATTTATAATGTTGTGTTAGTTTCTGCTGTATGGCAAAATGATTCAATTATATGTATCTATGCATTATTTTTTTAATTCCTTTCCATTATGGTTTATCATAGGATACTGAGTGTGCTATACAATTGGACCTTATTGCTTATCCACTCTATATATAGTAGCTTACAGCTTCTAACCCCAACCTCCTTCTCCATCCCTCCCCCAAGTCCCACTGCGTTGGCAACCACCAGTCTATTCTCTAGGTTTATGAGTCTGTTTCTTTTTTTTTTTTTTCCAGAGAAGTTTATATTTGGGCCTTAAGCTTTTGAAAATAAAGTTTAGAGACATAGCATATTAATACCACTGTAATACACATGAAATATTCTATCAGACCCTAAAAATTAACATAAACTTAAACTTTCTCATAGTCAACAAAATAGTGGCTGGGTGCCGATTTTATTAGATAATTTGGTTACAGCATTTTAATTATCATTTTACGTCTATCTAGGTGTAGCTGAAACTCAAAATGCACATCAAAGTAAAACTATATCACAAGTCAATGCCATACTAAATGTACTTGGTCTCTGCTGTAAAATTCTAGTCAGACTTCATTTTTACTCCCTTCTCATCATGGCCCAAGTGGCTCTGACAGAAACGCAGGACTCGGTGCTCATTGTCACACAACAACCACTGTCTTTTTCATAACTTCTACAAAATTTGAAAGGGGAGGTGAGTCTGTTTCTTAAACCAGCTTATTCTTGATTCATTCAGCATCCAGAGTTAGTTGAAAACTCAATGACCCATTTTCCATTCCCATTCAGTAAATATGTTGGTCAGCTTTTAGTCTCTCAGCTTACCTGCTGGGATGCTGAAATGGTCATTCTGTCTAACAATAGCTTCATATTATGAGGAGCCTGTCCACACTTGCTTACCAGCAGAATGAGTGCAGGACAGCTCTGTTCAAAGATTTTGCTGTGGGACTTCCCAGGTGGTCCAGTAGTTAAGACTTCAGCTTCCAATGCAGGGGATGCAGATTCTATCCCTGGTTGGGGAGCTATTCCCACACATCTCCTGTCCAAAGGACCAAAACATAAAAACAGAAGTAATTTTGTTAACAAAATCAATAAAGGCTTAAAGATTTTGATGTGCTCAACCCCAAAATTCTCCCCAGTGAAAAAGCACTTGGGGCTTAAATAATCCCATAAGAGAAGGAAAAGAGGCAGGAATGAAATAGGTTCAGGGAGGATGAAAATGAAACTAGGGAACAGAGAAGGAGGGCAGCAGAACACCCTTTCATATTCAGAGGTGGAAAAAATATATAAGCAGGTGGCAGCTTTTGAGCAGAGGATGATCGGGGTAGGCGAGGAAGCTGGCGGGGAAGAGGCTAGGATGGAGAAGAGCTGGAAACTGCGTCTTAGAGGTATTTCTATTCAGTGAGAGCAGGTCTTCCTGGGCTACGTGGCATGAATTCTTTTCATACCTCCCTACTCATCTCCTCTCAACTTCAATCACTTCGCTCATATTACGCAAACAACTTTGTAACATCAAAATCAGTGTGTACCGATGGCTCTCAAGTCTCAGGGGAAAATTCAAAAGGTGGGTGTTTCAATGCGAGAGGAGGAAAGAGAGAAACGTGCCAAACCAACTCAAAGATTTCATTCAGTCAAACCCAACACCTTTTTGTCACTTGTCATAGCTTCAAAACACACAAGTTCCCAAGAAGAATTTAAAGCTCAGCTCAAATAGCCCAATGTGCTTGCTTGTAGACTACAAATCTGGCTTCAGAGTCAAAAGGCATCTTTCCACTGGGGACGGTATTCCGGTAGAGAAAGATAATTTTTAATGACTTCAGAGTCAAATTATACTCTTCCCATTCCAGTGGAAGAAAAGCAGAAGTCATAAGATCCTCCTTGTAGGAGTCACCTAAAGAAAATCCCTCCACGTGCGCTGGTTTTGGGGAGGTCAGAATAGCAGGACCTGGGGGCTTCACGTCACGAATGGATGGTTTTTGTTGAGTTGGAATAATCAGTAAGCACCAGTAATCAAGGGGGCAGTGAGAGCGTGGGGGTGCTGTCTGCAGGGAGAGGGCAAGCTACATGCAAGCATGGGAACTTCGTGGCAGTGCCTGAATTTCTCTCTTACTCATCTGTGGAATGCATAAACCTAGTTATGAACACTTAAAACCTACGTTTCCTAGATACGTTAACAAGATGATAGGAGAACTTTGAGCAACCTGGTTAGAGAGGGCAGTGAGAGGACCAGGGCAACCCCTGAAAATGGGAAACCAAGCTAGGGAGGCCGCAGCATATGTTCTCAATGGGTCGAATATTTAGAATTCATCTCATGACCCTGTACCTCTGAGCACTTGAAAAAGTAAATCAGGAAGCTGACTTTTCAGTTCAATGCTGCTTTTGTACTGAGTGCTTGCTTATTTAAATTTTTTTTCTATGAAAATATTATGGAAATAGAATGGCAGGTTACCTCTGCTGCCTCTAGACCTAAAACAAAATAGTGCCTCAAAAACTCTTTTGTTTCCCTTCAGTGTAGTTGTCAAGGGCATTGTATTCAGACACTTGACATGATAGGGTTTGTTATCGTGCATTTCTAAACTTAGTCTCATCCTCGTCCTCAGTAATCCTATTTTTTAAGTCTCCTTTGTCAACAGCCAGACAAGGGTAGTGAATGTTTTTCTCCTATTGCCTTAGTCTCTATCACTCTTTCTGCCTCATTTCTCTTTCTCTTTCTCTGATTGTCCATCCATTCATCCATCCACCCACCCACCTATCTATGTATGCTTTCTAAGGTTCATTGAAATCAAAACAGTTAAAGACATCTTGCAAAAGACATACTTTATAGCAGAAAAGGAACAAAGAAAGAAAACAAAGGAAAAAGAGTCAAAGGAAACCAAAGACTAAGCTAGTCTTCTTTTATTGGAAGTCATGTAGAAATTATCAAAAGGTAAATTACAGCTGTGGTTCTCAATTTGCTACTCATGCATATGTGCTAAGTCACCTCAGTCATGTCCGATTCTTTGTGACCCTATAGACTATAGCTCTCCAGGCTCCTCTGTCCATGGGATTCTCCAGGCAAGAATACTAAAGTGGGTTGCCATGCCCTCCTCCAAGGTATCTTCCTGACCCAGGGATCAAACCCACATCTCTTTTGTCTCCTGCACTGGCAAGTGAGTTCTTTTCCACTAGTGCCACCTGGGAAACCCAAATTTGCTAGTTCTCACAACAAATAGAAGAAATCAGCCTGTCCCAAGACTCAGGTCATGTCAGATGCTCCTTAGCATCTCCTTTAGCATTTCCTCCTCTCTCTGCCCATCACTACATGCTCCTAACATTATTTTCCCATCTGAATTCACCATATGTGGAACAAACTATTAATTCTAGAAGTAGAGAAAGAGGGAGGCCCTTTGTCCTCTAAATGGTAGGCTTTATTCAGAGAGTACAAAATCACAAGACATGAACGGTGAGTAAGCATGCTTTCAAGTCACCTCCCATTCTCCAAGTGGGTAAAAAGTGTCCTAGATGAGCAGAGGATTATGTGCCCACCTCTCCAGGCAGGATACTGCACACAGGAGGGAGTGGGTCCCCAGAAGAGCTGTGTCCTTCCTTCTTCAACCAGAGAAGGACCAGGACACCTGCCAGCTGGGCCTCAGCTGCCACTGGATGGGATCCTGTTGGCGCAGGCAGTCCCCAGCCATGGCCGTGGTACTCTCCTCGCATGGTCCATGGTCATGTTTCTTGTTGAGATGGCCAAGCTTCTCACTCGGTCTCAGAGACCGACTGCTGAGGCAGCAGGGACCCATGGATGCTTTTAAAACATATAGCCAAATGCCTGCCTGACTTTTACATTCTCCAACATCACTTTGGCACCTAAAATTGAACTCAATTATTCACTCAGTTTTCATATGACATCTTCATATTTAAAGCCTAGAGACTTCTACAAAATGCTTTTATCTGGCCCCAACTAGCCATGCCCCAAGAACCTCTTAGCAAGATACCTTTCTTTCCTCTTAATTTAACATCAATAGAGTCTATCTTAGGCTGAATTGAAATCACTTGTTCCTTCCACAGTCAAATTATTGAGCCAAATCCTTGAAAGTTTGGTCAGAATTCACTTACTCGGATTTCACTGAGTTTTTTCTCCTTCTTATCCTGATATTCCTGACAAGGGCACAAGATAAAACAGGACTAGCTATTCGTAAATTAGATGATCAGGATGGCTGCCCTGTCTTTAGAATTCTGATGGTACAGAAAAATACAGTTGTTGTCAAGGACCCACTATAGAGCACAAGGAACTGTATTCGGTATCCTGTAATAACCTATAAAGGAAACGAATCTGAAAATGAACTTATACATCTATAACTAGATAGATGTAACTGAATCACTTTGAAAGTGAAGTGAAAGTCGCTTGGTTGTGTCTGACTGTTTGTGATCCCATGGACTATACAGTCCATGGTATTCTCCAGGTCAGAATACTGGAGTGGGTAGCCTTTCCCTTCTCCAGGGGATCTTCCCGACCCAGGGATCAAACCCAGATCTCCCGCATTGCTGACGGATTCTTCACCAGCTAAGCCACCAGGGAAGTCCGAATCACTTTGATGTACACGTGAAACATTGTAAATCAATTGTACTTCAATTAAAAAGAAAAAAAAAAAAAAACAGTTGTTGAATCAACTGGAAACCACAGTAGGGGCTCAACCCCTGTTTGGCAGGTCACCGTGAGTAGAGACCATGCCTGTGGCAGAATAGAACTGGTTTCCTTCCACTCACAGTGTGACTCACATTCACACTGTGAGTCACAGGCAGGGCTGGGCTGGTGATGTGTCTCTCTTGTGGCTTCCTGTGATTGCCATGGTGTGTCCATTTCCTGCAAGGAAAGCTCCCAACATCAAATGAAAGGTTTTAAAAGAGAAAAATGGAGGGATGGTGGAATATACTCGAGACCCAGTTGTCTTACTCAGTTCAGGCTGTTATAACACATTATCATGGACCCAGTGATTTCAACAACAGACTTCATTTCTCACAGTTCTGGGAGCTGGGAGGTCCAAAGTCAAGGTGCATGCAGATTCAGCACCAGTCCTGGTTTACAGGTGGCTGCTCTCTTGCTGTGTTCTCACGTGGCCTTTCTGTGAGGTATGCATGTAGGGAAAAAGATTCAGAGATATTTTGTGTCTCTTCCTTTTAAAGGGTGCTATCCCCACCATGAGAACTCCCTCATGACCTAACGTGCATGTGTGTGAAGTCGCTTCAGTTGTGTCCAACTCTGCGATCCCATGGACTGTAGCCTGCCAGGCTCCTCTGTCCATGGGATTCTCCAGGCAAGAATACTAGAGTGGGTAGCAATGCCCTCCTCCAAGGGATCTTCCCAATCCAGGGATCGAACCTGTGTCTCTTACATGTCCTGCATTGGCAGGCAGGTTCTTTACCACTAGTGCCACTTGGGAAGCCCCATGGCCTAATAATATAAGCCTAAGTAAGTAAGTAAGTGAAGTCCTCAGTCGTGTCTGACTCTTTGCGACCCCATGGACTATAGCCTACCAGGCTCCTCCGTCCATGGGATTTCCCAAGCAAGAATACTGGAGTGGGTTGCCATTTCCTTTGTCAGGAGATCTTCCTGACCCAGGGATTGAACCTGATCTCCCACATTGTATGCAGACACTTACAATGTGGGCCACTAGGGAAGCCCTAACCATCTCCCAAAGGCCCCATGTCCAGAGCCCATCACGCTGGGGAGGAGGGCTTCAACACAGGAATTTGAGGACTCAGACATTCAGTCCACAATACCAGAGGTCTCTGCCTCATTCTCCCTCCTCTTTCCATGATGAGAGTCTCACAGAGTCCCAGGTGCCCATGGGTCAGAGGGTCAAAGATCTCAAAGGGTCAAAGACATCAGGAGGTGGAAGCTGCCTGACATCTGCTCCCACAAACCCCTGGCAGCCTCTCCATCCTCAGCACACACTCCACTGTCTTTTCCCTCAATATTTCTCGATCTGGTTGGTTGACACCTTAGAAAGGCAAGCGTGGCTCCATGAGAACTCCCATCTGACTGTGTATATGTGAATTTTCTGCCCCACTGGTCAGGGAAAAGAAATTGGAAATTGCCTGTGTGACTGCAGGTCACAAGATGATGGCCAGCAGAGCAGGGGCCTTGGGATGAGATTACAGAGGTGGGGTGTTTTTTTCCAGAGTGAAGAGGCCTTAGCTGTGGTCACAGTGTAGGGTAGAGGTCCATCAATCTGACAGCCCAGCTCCCAGCCCTGACTGCATGCTACCACCCTTGCAGGACAGGAGGAACCAGGTTTCCTGGGTCAGAGATATGCAGAAAATGACCCCCGTCCACCCAGTGACCTGGTGTCTTGTGTGTCTCTCTCTCCTGAGCCAAGATTTTAAAGTATATTTTCATCTATGCCCAAATTTCTTGTAATGGCCTGGCAAGTGGATGAGAATCTTCAGATGAAAGCCTCAGACATTTGACACGGGAGCCGGAGCAGTTACACTGCTAAGCCACAGACACTTAACTAAGTTACTCTGTCTATTTCGTTCATGGGTTGGGTCTCTGTCTTTTCCAGTAGTCTCCAAACGGTCACACCTTAACTGGATTCCATCATCAAGGCAGAGTACTGAAGCAGGGTGACCCAGGAGAGACACCAGATGGAAGAGACAACAGGGTGGTGGGAGGGCAGTCACTTGGATAAACTAATGAAGCATCCAGAAGGTTCTCTTTCCTTTTCCCTGAATCTGACTCTGATTCACTCTGCTCTGGGGGTCCCTCAGCACTTCCACATCACCTTACCCTCTCCTCCCTCTGGTGGTTTGGCCAGCCCTGGTGTTTGGGGTGTGGCATAATTAGAGGAGAGATTTGTGAACGCTGCAATTCACTCTTTCCTTTGTTCTAGCAAAAGTATAATTAGGGGATTTGTGTGGTTCAACTCCATGTTACAAATGCTACAGTTCAGTGCTTATGGTGTAACAGGGCCAATTATAGGAGAACCACAGAGACGGCATGTGAGAATTTAACCCTGTCTGGTGCAGCTAACCTTTTCCAAAAGAACAGCAGTACTGTGCCTCTCCAGGTGACAAGTATACAAGCCAGAGATGCTAGATTCCACCCAGGCATGTTAACCTCAGACCAAAGCTTGAGCTTCAACCCAGGATCTAACTGGAATGTCCCCTTGGAGAATTTAGGAATTACAGAGGCTTGATCCCAGGCTAAACAGATTTCAAAGCCTTCTTGGAGTCTGGTGTTAGGAGTTTTGAGACAAGTATATAAAGCTTTATTTCCTATGTCAAATAAACATACGCATACCTACAGATGGATACTGGAAGGTAGGTTTCAATGCTAATGCCTAAGTTGTGCAGCTTATATACAAATATTTAGGTATGTGATCATCACATTGTTTTTCAAGTGTGAATGAGAAGCTACAGTACATGTCCTGTGTTAGGTGGAACTTAGCAATGCCACCAAACACTGCAATGACCTCTAAGGAGAAACACCTAAGAATATGGATGGTGGTGAGACAGACAAAGGTTTCCAGGTGGTAGAAAACAGACATCTCTGAATATAGTAAAGACAAGAATGGCAGACATCTGGGGTTGGGGAGAAAGTGCCGTGGCAGCAAAAGATGTGTTCCCTTCATCTGTGGCAATTGCCATGGGTTCCCGAGAGGAAATCTAGGATTGGGGAAGAAGCATAGTGGGTCCACAAGGCATGGAAACAGCCTGAATCCAACTGTAGGACCACAGGCCAGGGAGGCTTGTGGGGAGGACAGCTCTGAGGAACCAGGAGAACCGAGAGGGCGTGCTGCAACATGGAAGGAGCTGGAAGGATCATCTACCCAAAGCTTCAGCCAGGTGCCCACAGCTAGGTGATGGAAAATCTGGCAGCATGTGGGCAATGAGGTTTGTAGACTTCAGAGACCAACCACTGACTTTTTGTTGTTTCATGTTAATTAAAGCCGGTAATATCACCCAACAGTATATCTTGGCTCAGGAGAGAGAGACACACAAGATACCAGGTCACTGGGTGGACGGGGGTCATTTTCTGCATATCTCTGACCCAGGAAACCTGGTTCCTCCTGTCCTGCAAGGGTGGTAGCATGCAGTCAGGGCTGGGAGCTGGGCTGTCAGATTGATGGACCTCTACCCTACACTGTGACCACAGCTAAGGCCTCTTCACTCTGGAAAAAAACACCCCACCTCTGTAATCTCATCCCAAGGCCCCTGCTCTGCTGGCCATCATCTTGTGACCTGCAGTCACACAGGCAATTTCCAATTTCTTTTCCCTGACCAGTGGGGCAGAAAATTCACATATACACAGTCAGATGGGAGTTCTCATGGAGCCACGCTTGCCTTTCTAAGGTGTCAACCAACCAGATCGAGAAATATTGAGGGAAAAGACAGTGGAGTGTGTGCTGAGGATGGAGAGGCTGCCAGGGGTTTGTGGGAGCAGATGTCAGGCAGCTTCCACCTCCTGATGTCTTTGACCCTTTGAGATCTTTGACCCTCTGACCCATGGGCACCTGGGACTCTGTGAGACTCTCATCATGGAAAGAGGAGGGAGAATGAGGCAGAGACCTCTGGTATTGTGGACTGAATGTCTGAGTCCTCAAATTCCTGTGTTGAAGCCCTCCTCCCCAGCGTGATGGGCTCTGGACATGGGGCCTTTGGGAGATGGTTAGGGCTTCCCTAGTGGCCCACATTGTAAGTGTCTGCATACAATGTGGGAGATCAGGTTCAATCCCTGGGTCAGGAAGATCTCCTGACAAAGGAAATGGCAACCCACTCCAGTATTCTTGCTTGGGAAATCCCATGGACGGAGGAGCCTGGTAGGCTATAGTCCATGGGGTCGCAAAGAGTCAGACACGACTGAGGACTTCACTTACTTACTTACTTAGGCTTATATTATTAGGCCATGGGGCTTCCCAAGTGGCACTAGTGGTAAAGAACCTGCCTGCCAATGCAGGACATGTAAGAGACACAGGTTCGATCCCTGGATTGGGAAGATCCCTTGGAGGAGGGCATTGCTACCCACTCTAGTATTCTTGCCTGGAGAATCCCATGGACAGAGGAGCCTGGCAGGCTACAGTCCATGGGATCGCAGAGTTGGACACAACTGAAGCGACTTCACACACATGCACGTTAGGTCATGAGGGAGTTCTCATGGTGGGGATAGCACCCTTTAAAAGGAAGAGACACAAAATATCTCTGAATCTTTTTCCCTACATGCATACCTCACAGAAAGGCCACGTGAGAACACAGCAAGAGAGCAGCCACCTGTAAACCAGGACTGGTGCTGAATCTGCATGCACCTTGACTTTGGACCTCCCAGCTCCCAGAACTGTGAGAAATGAAGTCTGTTGTTGAAATCACTGGGTCCACTGTGGAATATACTCCACTGTTGTATTGACATTCTCTGCGACCTTTAGCTGGTTTTGCAATTGCTGATTCCAAATTGCTTCAACCATTCATGTATATCTAGGAGTAGTAATGGTATTATTATAAATTATGGGTGATTTTTAATCAGTAAGCAATCCTGAGCCTCTCAGAGGAACTGTTTTTGTTTGGTCTTTTCCTGATTTAAGTCAAATGATCAAAGGGAGAAGTGTCTCTGTGCTTTGGTTCTTTGAATTATTAACTAGATAGACTGTAATAAGATGCTTCATTCCCATTCACAATGGTGGAAAGAGAGAGAAAGATGAAAGGCTATGGGGGTGTAGTATATATCAACGGAAAGTTTCATCCATATGAGGCAAGGCATAGGTTCAAAGAGGGGGTGGGGGCTGGAGACATGTTATCTGAGGGACAGAATTGTACTGTGGATATACAGACTTGCAAAGGAAGCTAATTTTCTTAGCCTGACAACAAGCAGTGTTCCTTCCCATGTATGCACCTGGCACTTTTTCACTTTCATCATCTTTCCGACTCTTACAACCCAAACACAGGGAATCCAGGACAGGTGAGGTTAAATGAGGTTAAAGGAGAGCTGTCACACTGGAGATGGTGTCAGGCCCGAGAGCGTTGATGGTGATGAAGATGATGATGATAATGGTGATGGTGATGATGGTAGTGATGACAGGGATGATGATATGGTGATGGTGATAGTGGTGATGATGTGGTGGTGATGATGGTGATGGTAGTGATGATGGTGATGATGATTGTGGTGGTGATGATGGCAGCAAGTGATATGCATATGTAGACAGATCTCATTTTATTGTGCTTTGTTTCATTGCATTCTTTTCTTTTTTCTTTTTTGGCAAAGCAAAGGTTTGAGGCAACCCTGCATTGGGGAAGTCTACTGGCACCATTTTTCTAAGAACATTTTCTCACTTTGTGTTACTCTGTCCAATCTTGATAATTCTCCCAATATTTCAAACTTTTTCTTATTATTACATTTGTTGACCTGGGATCTTTGATGTCACCACACCTCACTGAAGGCTCAGTTGATGGCTAACAGTTTTTAGCAAGAAAGGGTTTCTTAATTAAGGTGTGTACATTGTTTCTTTAGACATAGTTTTATTGCACAGTAGAGTGTAGACATAACTTTTACATGCACTGGGAAACCAAAAAAGTCATGTGATTCGCTTTATAGGAGTATTCAGTTTGTTGTGGTAATGTGGAACTGAAGCCACAATATCTCTGCATTGGCATGTCTCTACTGCTTATGATCTACAGTTATCATGGGCATTTTCTCATCATACAACTAAGAGACCCCATCTGTGTAATGTATTGGGAGGCAGAAAACCTTAGACTCTAGATTTGCTCAACTACCATATTCAAAGTCATGTACCAACCAGCAAATGTATTCTATTTTTGCAGGGAAAACATAATCAAAATTTGCATCAGATTTGACTCCCTAGAATACTTGGAATACAATGACTATACAAACAGCCTTTGCCCTCAATAATGTCACATTCGAGTAAAGGGAAGAATCACAAGTGCTTATCACTCTCTAAGAAAGCAAAAGATAAGAAGTGATAGGAAAAGTGGTCCAACCTCTAAAAGTGGGCTCAGAGGCAGTGGGGATAGCTGGGGGAGGGGGTGATTGAAGGAGGCTTTCTGAAGATGGAATTCGAATTAGTGTTTGGAGGATGGGTTGGATTTCAGTAAGAGGTGGGCCAAAGTTACTCCAGGGAGAGAAAATGTCACGAGCAGTAACATAGCAGAGATAAACACAGGCATGTGAGAGAGCAGTGAGTGATCCACTTGGGATGCAGCAAAGGACACAGGAAAGATGGTTCTGAGCTAAAACACGAAAAATGTTGGTAATTGGTCCAACTGTGAAGGGTCTTAGAGGGAGAGACAGATACTGTCATCATCCTCTTATACAGATGAGAACATTGAAGCAGAGAGAGGACATGGTTAGAAAGCCAGGATATGGGCCTGGGTGGTTTGGCTTCAGAAGCCACCCTCTTAAAGGCTACATGGCAGGACCTCTAGCCTGTCTAGGACCTCTAGCTCTAAAACCCTCTCCATCTTCAGCTTCCCCAGTGTGTAGTGAGGCCTCCCCTCTACCTCACAGAGCAGTGGGATCAGCATCAGTTATTTTGCTTTGGATTGCAAGTAACAGACTCTAACTCAGACCAACTGAAATCAAAGGCAAATGGATGAACTCACAGAACACGAAGTCCAGAGGTCAGGCATGAGCCATCACTGGTCAGTTCAGTGGCTCAGCATTCACATCCAGACTGTGGTGCTCCCTGCCCCTCCCGCTCCAGGCTGTGGGCCAGCCTCTACCACTGGCTGACTGCTCTCACTACCTCCCTGGTCTGGTCTCAGCTCTCCAGGGCAGCCTTTCTGACTCCCTCCTGATATCCGCTTCACTTCCAAGACTCCTGCAGTACCCATGGGTCTCCTCCTCCGAGCAGGGCTGTGCTATCTCATTATGTGACCGTGGCATTAGTGTCAGCCCTTCCCTTTAGACTTCAAGCACAGTGAGGGAAGGAGCTCTGTTCCTTTTTTGTTCATTGTTGGTTCTCTAGTGCCTGCCACTCAAATACTTTGCAGTGAATAAACAACAACACGTTTCCCTAGTACCTGGAAGCCCAAGGGCTACAATAAATATGTAATATGGAGCATTACTAATTACGATGTATTCTCCTATGGTGCTTTTCCCTGAGGCAAATTACTATCAGTTTCTTGCCCCCCCCCAACCATTATCCTCTTTGTTCTTCCTATACCCTCTAAGTGTGTGTGCTCATTTGTGTCCAACTCTTTGTGACCCCCTAGACTGTAGCCCTCCAAGCTTCTCTGTCCATGGGATTTTCAAGGCAAGAATACTGGAGTGGGTTTCCATTTCCTACTCCAGGGGATCTTCCTGACCCAGGGAGCAAGCCCATGTCTCTATGTCTCCTGTACTGGCAGGTGGATTCTTTACCACTAGCACCACCCATAAAACCCACGTTCATTTCAATAGCCACACCACCCCCTGTCCCACATGGTGATTCAGATTATTCTGCCACCTTGGGGCATTTCTCTGGCCCATGTCCAAAGCTGCCCAAACAGACAGAAGGAAAGGATGTATTTTTGGAGATAAACAAGGGTGCCTATTGACCCAGCTGCCGCTGGTGGTCATTTTGTAGCCAAGGTTGTGCTAGTGGAGTTGGGAAAAAATGGAGAGAAGTTTAGCAGGTAAAAGTGAACAGGACTTGATGGTGTTTGGGGACATAAGGGATGAGGGAGAAGATAGTCTTAAGGAAGACCCCTCATTTCTGACTTGGACCACTGGGTGATAGATGGAGGTTCCCCAGTTACCAGGATAAAAAACACTGGATAAACAGACTCATCCAGGCCAGATTATCATGCGCTGCTCTGCAATCAGTTCCATAAATTAAAGCAAGTCCAAATTCATCTCCGCTTCTTGTTTGCTTCTGTTGTACTGTGTCCGGCCCCCTGTTGTCCTGTTTATCACATTTCTCCTTGTATCAATCAGACTTATTGACTAATGTTTGCATGTCCTCCCTGGACTAGCCTGAGAACTTGGAGATAACAGGATATGTGTTCCCTCCCTGTGCGGGGTGTGTGTGTGTGTGTGTGTGTGTGTGTGTGTGATTGCATTCCCCACAGCAGATTATTGCTTTGTCCACATAAGCACTTGATAAATATTTGCTGGATTTAGCTGGGCTGTAGCTTTGTGAGAATCAGACAGCAATTCTTTGGTGGAGGAGTTGTGTTCTAACCTTGGAGCTGACAGAACGCCCACCTCGTCAGCTTTCCTCACTCCTGACTGTGCCATTAGTGGTTGCATGTTTGAAGAGTTCATCCCATAAGCCTCTCCTAAGTGCAAATGGACCTTTGAAAGCCTTGGCCTGACTACAGGGTGGCCGTATCTTTGACTATATGAAGCCCATCACCCTTTTTTCTTTGGAGGATAGGGTACAGCTTTCTCCCTGTTCTTCCAAATAGGTTTGCTATTATTTTGGCAAATCTAAAACAATATTCGAAGGCGGGGGAGAAGCAGCTGGGGGACATTACTTGTAATTGCTTAATATTATTATCACATTTGCTTACAAGAAAACAGAGGCAACCTGCCATCAGTCAAGGGAGGGCATTATCATAGACGTTGAACATGGTGCTTGCTCCGGAGTGTCATGGCAACCATCCCATGGTCCTGGTCTTGATGGCTTCCTGCTGCATCTCGGTCGTAGCTGAGTTGCTTCATTAACTTTGCTTTCTTCAACCTCATTTGTAAACGGAAGCTAGGAAACAGCCCCATGCAGAGTTTCATGCTCCTCTGCTCTGAAAAGCTGATGTTACAAAACAAAGTAGAATCTCTCCTTTCTAGCCTTCTTCAAACACTGTCTATTTGTGCATTCAGAGGTTCATGGGTCCTACTGTGGTCCCCAAAGAAGGGCTCATTCAGAGGTGACAGGAGATTACACACTATCCAGGTCTGTCTTTTTACAGGTGGGAAAAATGGAGTCAGGAAAGGTGCATGCCCAGCAGTGGATAGAGTCCTGTTTGGTGATCATGCACTCTTGAGTTCAAATCCTGGCTCCATCACTTACTACCTAGCTAGCTACTTACTTGTGACAGAGCCTCGGTTTTCTCCTCTGTGAGATGAGGGATTATAACATCTGCCTGTAAGACCTATTGTGAGAACCCCAGATCAAGCAAACTTCGTGGTACCTGGTACAGAGCAAGTGCTTGGTACCTGGGTACTGAAATTATTATTATATTTAGAGTCACAAAAGGAGCTGATGGGGAAGATGGACTCAGACTCTCGTGTCTTATAAGTCTGGCCTGATTCAACTACACCCCTGAGTCAGGAGGCCCTGGAATCCGGATGCTTACAGCATCTGCTCCATAAAGAGTTTCCCTCATTTTAAGCCTAGTGCTGTCCAGTTGCAGACAATCTCAGTGGGTGAGCTTTTGGTTGAATATTTGCCCTAAGCCCTGCTCCCTGTAGCATTTTACAGAAGCTTCTGCATTATCCTAGGGGATGTGGGGAGAATACATGGGTATACAGGGAGTTGCCAATAAAACGGCCAGTCTCCATCTCAAAGACTCAGGGGGCTACCGACATGGAGAAGACTCAGATCCAAGCACACCTCAGGGTCCACTGGGCACAAGCTTCACAAAGGAGTCACAAGGATGGTAGAGTTTAAACTTCACCATCAGTTCCAAGACAGCATGGTGGGCTCTCTCCTAGGGCTGGGGTCAAGTACCTCAGAATTCTTGAAGGTTCTGAGAGGTGAGGCAGACTTCTAGGACACAGAAGGATTTTCCACTGAGGAAAGGCTGTAGGTAGAGTGTGGTTTAGAAAGCAGAGTTCCTTCACTACTGAAGGAAAGATGGGAGAGCCCAGAAGCGTGGCCCTAGACCTGCAGAGGAACCTGACCCTTCTGGATAAGCCTGGTTTTCTTATGCAGGGAGAAGACTGGAGGCCCTCCAGTCCTGTGCATTTTGCCCTTGTTGTCACAAAGTTATCCTTCCAATTGGTAAAAGAAATGGAACTGGAGGAATGTTGCTGGAAGTTTTGGCCAGAAACCCAAAGATGCTGGCAAGAAGGAAAACTTCTGGAGAAGAGCTAGCAAAGGGGTGCTTGTGTGCTTACATGCACTTGTGTGCTTATGGGTCTTCCCCAGGAACAGACTGGTGTGAAACCACCAGCACTCAGCCTGTTGGGACCATGACCACAGAATATGTCCTGCCTTTGCATGGCAGGGCCAGTGTGTGTGTGCTCAGCCGTGTCTGACTCTTTGTGACCCTATGGACTGTAGCCTGTCAGGCTCCTCTGTCCATGGGATTTCCCAGTCAAGAACATTGGAGTGGGTTGCCATTTCCTTCTCCTGGGGATCTTCCTGACCCAGGACCCAGGGATTGAACCCAGGTCTCCTGCATTAGCAGGGAATTCTTTACCCTTGAGCCACCAGGGAAGCCCCGGCAGGGCCAGTGCAAGCTTCAGTTTGGCCGGAAGTCATGTTTGTGATTATTTTAGCAGCAGCTACCTTTTGGGTCATGCAATGCCTTGTGTTTACTTTCTCATTCAATCCCCACAACATCCCTACAAAGCAAGTACTTTGATTCCCCTTTAACAAATGGAGACAATGAAGCTTAGAGAGCTTAGGTAATTTGCCTGCAGACAAAGTTGGCAGGAAGATGAGTGAGATTAGAACCCAGTTTTCCCACCCTTTGATGCCCACACTTGCACACTCTACTTGTGTAACAGCAGAGCCATTCTGTGCCAAGTACACATATTCCCTGTGTTTCCGAGATCAGACGAGATCGGGCACACTCAGGGTGGTATAGCCATAGACACACATTCCCTATGTTAACATCATGCTGACACCAACCTTATAAGGTCAATATATGGCTAGTAACATCTCCATCTAACTGATGGGGAGATTGAGGCACCAGGGGGCTAAGAGATTTGCTCCAGTTTGCATAGCTAGTGGGTGGCAGGGAAAGGGTGACGAGCCAGTGTGGATCGGTCCCATGTGCTTGCCATTTGCTGTGGAGCTCTTGACGTCCAATCCCTGGAACCGCAGTACAAACATCACTCAGAACTTCAGGCCTCTTCCCAGAATGCCCAAAATCAAGACCCACAGTGATCTGGCCGGGCCCACTCACATCTGCTTGTGGTTTCTCTCCAGTTCACCCACTGGTGATGGAGATGACACTCTGCTTTCTAAATTCTTGTTCCTTGAAGTATGATCACTGAACTAACAATGTCCCCATCACCTGGGGGTTTATTAGAAATTCAGGGCTGCACTCAGATCTACTGAAGCAGAAGCTGTGTTTTAATAGGATCCCTGGGTGATTTACATGCACGTGAGAGGCTGAGAGACACTGACTTAAAACAAAGAAGATTACACCAACAAGATCCCCCTCTGATCTTGCTGCTTCAGAGACAAGAGAAGAGAGCTGGAAAGAAAGCAGCCAGGAGACACAGTCCTTTGCCTAGAAGGCCTGTGTGCTGATTAAGGTAAAAGAGGGCATGACAACCTGCTCCAGTATTCCTGCCTAGAGAATCCCATGGATAAGGAGCCTGGCATGCCATAGACCAGAGGGTAGCACAGAGTTGGACATGATGGAAGCAACTTAGCACACATGCAGATGCTGACACAGGTAATCTAAGTCTCTGTGATTAACAATAAGTATTTCTCACTTGTGTAAAATCTAATCTGGGGAGGGCTCTGCTCCCAGAAAATTGGAAGAGATGCTTATTATTAATACTTCAGTTCACCCTCCATGCCTACCTCTAAGTAGAAGGGAACATGGAAAACATGCTCTGGCTGAGTGATCAGGAAAAAGCTTTAGTGACTAGCCAGCCATTCCCACCACAGTTCACGGGTATACTTTTATTTCCCAAATGTTCATTTATTCATTGAATAAATGAATGAATGAATGCATGAATAGTATTGAAGAAATGAATAAGATTCATATATGCACCCATTCATCTATTTATTCATTCGACAAACATTTGTGAATGCCTAGTATATAGAAGGACTTAGAATAACAAGGGAATAGAAGTGTTCCATCTTGTCAATAGCTCAGTATCCAGAGGGATGATAATCAGCAGCCCAGTGACTAGAGACCATGGACAAGAGTAAGGAGGGGCATTCTGGGAACCCAGAGGAGATGGGCATCAAGCAGGGACATGAGGGAAGGCTTCCTGGCAGGAGTGATGTTGAAGTGACTTTAGACATATGGAAAGAATAAACAGGCTTCCCTAGTGGCTCAGACAGCAAAGAATCTGCCTGCAATGCAGGAGACCCGAGTTTGATCCCTGGGTCCTGAAGATTGTGTGGAGAAGAGAATGGCAACCTACTCCAGTATTCTTGTCTGGAGAAGACAGAGGAACCTGGCAGGCTACAGTCCATAGAATTGCAAAGAGTAGGACATGACTGAGTGACTAACACAACACAAAGAATAAACAAGGCAGAGTGAAGTTTGAAGACTGAACTGCAGCACAAGCAGCCTGTGTGAAGTCATGAAGGAGCTTAAGTTTGGGAAACTGAGATGTTGGTCAGTTGGATGATGCTTTTGGGGAAGGATGAGCAATGTGGAGGAAGACAATTCAGAATAGCTGAGTTGCCTATCTCCTGGAAGGTGGGAAAAGGTGGATCCACAATCTGGCCCCAGCTGGCAGGAAAAGATGCAAAGAGTCCTGACCACACACTTGCATGTCATTCTCATGCCTAGTCACCCAGAGAACAGTCACAAACAGACACCTGCACACACACACACACACACACAAATAAGCTTCCTCCCTACAATGCCCTTTATAACTCTGCAAGAATGGAGGTGCAAGCTGCTTTAAATTATCCCATATTTTATAGTCCTGAAACAGCTGTCACCTGCCTTGCCCTGGGGAACTCATTACTGAAGGAGGGATATGCAGATTTCACCCACTACCTAGGTCTTGAGTGGTACTGGGTTTTCAGAACAGCTGCACACTATCTCCACCAAACTCTCAGCCCCAAATACGTCCTTTCGCAGGTCTGTGGGACAGAACACAAAGTTCTGTCCATCATAATTAGGGAGAGTGATTAATAACTTAATCAGAACAAAGAGCAGCCCACAGGTGTCACCCCCTCTCATTTGTTGGGCTTTGAGCCCCCATTAATCACAGGACATTCTGAATGCAGAACAGACAGGTTGATTTGAAGCTTAGCATTGGGGTAACCTCGCTGCTGCTCCCTGATCTGCTTAACAAACGCTGCCAATATATCACGGCGAACAGCACCGTCAGCCTGTATTTTTAATGAACTTCTGAAACAGGGAAATGTAATATCTGCATGTGGAGGATGCTTGCTCCATCCCTCCTTCTCCCACTGGGGGATTCTCAGAGCCACTGCAGCACAGATGCACAGATGAGGAAGTTCTACGAAGTTAAATCCCACCCACGGAACCCTGCGCTCTGTTCTGCTGTCTCACTTTCTCCCACAGACCACAGGCTCCTCCCCCTGACCTCCTCTTCCGCTCCTAAGGATGCTCCTGAGAGATGCTTCCCTGCAGTTCTTGGTTCACAGAAGCTTATAGTTCTGGTGTCTGCAGGTGTAAGAATAAGTCACCCTCCTGTGTTTGTCACCTCTCTAAACTTGGGTGCTCACCTGACTTGCCCTGGCTGCTGGCGGGTGACAACCCATGGGTCCCTCAACATTGCTCCTGGCCACATTCCTGAGCTGGACTCTCAATTGGAAACCAATTCCTCTTCCAACAAAACACCATGTAGTCAACTGGGATTCTCCATCCCTCACTGTGGAAACACAACTGGCTGATGATGAAGGAAGGAAATTGGTTAAAAGGGAAGCCACTACGGAGGTTACAGAATTTCCAGGAGAGCCAGAGAATTGCTGGGATTCAGGTTAGATGGCTGGAAGAGATGCCCCAGACCTCACCTCCCAGTAGATGCCCTGAAGACACTATCACCACACCCAGATGCTGCAGCCCACAACCCCAGACACTAGACACCCTCACTAGGACAGCTGCCATCGCTGTTGCTCTGAGGCCACACACTCTCCCATGGCTAGACTGCTGCCACTGGAGATGCCCCTCAGTGCCCAGGACTCCTCGAAATGAGCCTCTGAATCCATGTGTAAAGTCAATGCAGATGCCCAGGTCCAGTGCCCATACCCTACCTTCAGGGTGTCTGGGAGAGTGAGGAAGCACCAAATATTTTCAGCTTCCCTGGCGGAAATGGACTCAGGCCCACCAAGTCTCATCTGGTGGGTGTGCCCCAAACTGGAAAGAGGTCCGTTGTTGACTTCTTCTGTCTTGTGCCTCTGGTGGATGAAGTGAGGTTTAAATGCATCAATACCAGGTGGCTCATAATATTATTCACAATAGACAATTAACACTTTCAGACACTGATAATGGGTTCACTCTCCATCCTTCCTGCCATTTCCATAAAGTCTTCGCTTATAAACATCTGATGTGTGTGTGCGTTCAGTCATGTCCAACTCTTTGCAACCCTATGGACTGTAGCCTGCCAGCCTCCTCTGTCCCTGGGATTCTTTAGACAAGAATACTGGAGTGGGTAGCAATTCCCTTCTCCAGGGATCTTCTCAACCCAGGGATCAAACCTGGGTCTTTTGCATTGCAGGCAGACTCTTCACTATCTGAGGCACTGGTGTCTACATCCCCATCTAATAAGGGTTGGCTGCCTCTGACATGATGCATCTTCAAGGGAAAAGGGTCTTGGGAATTTTTTGTTTGTTTGCTGGTTTTTTTTAAGATTTTTTTTAATGTGGGCCATTTTTTTTAAAGTCTTTATTGAATATGTTACAATATTGCTTCTTTTTTATGTTTTGGTTTTTGGGCTGCAAGGCATATGGGATCTTAGCTCACTGACCAGGAATTGAACCCACACCCCCTGTATTGGAAGGCAAAGTCTTAGCCAGTGGACTGCCAGGGAAGTCCTGGCCAAGGGAGTTGAATTCTGTGTGGCTATTGATAGATGTCCTTTCAGTTAAATCTCTATTTGTAATCTCCCTACCTTATCAGTTTGCTGCCAAAAATGAACTCTGTTGTTCTCAAGGTCTCCAATTGTCGTGTCTTTAACGTTGGCCATGTCGACTACGTTTAGGGCCAAGAGTCTCAGGGATGCGTCTGAAGATTCAGATTCCTGGGCCCTAGCTCCAGAGATTAGGGTGTCATGGATGTCTGATAAAACTGGTCTAGAGGTGTGAAGGTTAAATTCTTTGGCAATTTCACAATGTCTCTGAACATCCCCATTTCCCAGGTGCTGCACTCACTGCTTGAATATTTAGGGCATCCAAGCTCACCCCAGGCTCTAGACAGGCTCACATATCCAAGAAAACACATAGCAGCTGTCCTAGACTTCCAGGTTATGCTGCATGGGCTCCCGGAGTCCCCAGGATGCTCTGTGGTGTGTGTCGTCTTCTCCACTCCATCAGGAGATGCCCACACCACACTATTAGTGTTGACACAGAGCCAGCTCCCTCCACCTTCCTTCCCCAGGTTAACTGATCTATCTTGTTTGGCATTGACTTCAACCTTTACTTGATAATGTTGGCCTCTTGTTGGAGCCCTCTTTTTTGGCCTCACTGGGTGAAAAAAAAATGCTCATTGCCTGATGCCTTAGGAGCATAGATCTCAGTAAAGAAGGCTGCTGAGTTCTCAGAGTCTCAGAGACCTGAAGTCACCATGAACCCCATGGCAATACGACAACCCATCAACTTCTACACAGTGGAACCCTTGTTTCCTTGGAACTGGAGGGCAGTGGCCCTGATGATAAGGAGGCCAGCAGACTGTCATTTGCACAATGAATCAAGATTCATCTTCATACGTAGGGCTGAATAAGCGGCTCTCATTCATTCGCTCTTTTATTCACTCATTCAGCAAATATGACTTGAGTGACCACTGCATGCAAGGCCCTGTTTAGACCCTGCTTTGTGATGAACTCAGCCTTTCTCCTGGAATGGAGGAAAGGAGCCAGTGTGAGTCTGGGCCTTGCGAGAAGTGGACACCAAGTCAAGTATGAATATGCAAGGGGAAGTGCCTGCATGAATGGCAATGGAATTATTGTTCAGTCACTCAGCTGTGTCCAGCTCTTTGTGACCAAATGGGGTAGAGTGGGGAGAAGCTGGGTGAGGCCTCAAAAGGCAGTCCAAGTTTGACCTGGAGTGAAGGAGAAAGGGAGTGCTATGATCTGCAGGTTTGCATTCCTTCCAAAATTTTAGGTTGAAATCCTTACCTCCAAAGATTATGATATTAGGAGGTGGGACCTGTGAGAAGTGCTAAAGATTCTTGAGAGCCCCTTGGACAGCAAGGAGATCAAACCAGTCAATCCTAAAGGTAATCAGTCCTGAATATTCATTGGAAGGACTGATGCTGAAGCTGAAGCTCCAATACTTGGGCCATGTGATGTGAAGGGCCAATTCATTTGAAAAGACCCTGATGCTGGGAAAGATTGAAGGCAGGAGGAGGAGGGCAACAGAGGATGAGGTGGCATCTCTGAATCAATGGACGTGAGTTTGAGCAAACTCCTGGAGATAGTGAAGGACAGGGAAGCCTGACATGCTGCAGTCCATGGGGTCACAAAGAGTTGGACATGACTTAGTGACTGAACTACAACTGCCGCAAGTCGTGATGGTGGAGCCCTTCTGAATGGGATTAGTGCCATTGTAAGACAGAGGCTCCAGAGAGATCCCTCACCACCTTCTGCCTTAAGAAGACATGATAAAATATCTGTGTCTCTGAAAAAGGCCCTCAACCAAGCATGCCAGCACCCTGGTCTTGGACTTCAGCCTCTAAAACCATAAGATGTACGTTTCTATTGTTTATAACCCACTTGGGCTGCAGTGTTTTGTTGTATCAGCCCAAACTAAGATAAGTGGAGCAGTTTGGTTGGAAGCATCACAAACCACTGTGCTTGAGCCACTTGGAGTACCTGAGCCTAAACTGGCCAACAAATGAGTCCAGTGTCTGTAAGGAATGGGCTGCCTGAGTATCTCTGCTGCACTTGGGCATAGGTAGGGAGCAGCCCATGGATGGTGATACCTCAGGGCCAGCACAATGATGGATTTCAATGCATAGCAGAGGGCCCTGGCCCGTCATGCTCTCAGCTCTAGGAGGTCTACCAGGTGCATCCCCTTGGTGGTCACAGAGCCATACTTTTCACAAAACCAGAATGAAAAAGGGAGCTGGAGTAAATTTCGGTGTAAAGTCAGAGCTAAGGTAAGAAGAAGTTATATCCATCTTTCTGTAGGATGGCTTAGACTAGCTTGACTGATAACCCCTTTCTGTCTTCTAAAGGCAAGAAGTAACTTATGATGAGTGACTGTATAAATTGTGCCAGGTGCTGGTCTGAGCAGCAAAGGGTGGACAGGGCAGATGTTATGAGATGGCATTTGTTTACTGCTTGTTTAAAAGCATGGAGTTTTGCGTAATGAGGAAGCTGAGTTCAAGGAAGACCTCTCTAAGTCTTCCTTCTGCCTCAAGATCCCCTGATTAGAAGCCCCCTTTCACCCCTTCTGCTACCACTTACATCAGGGCTTCTTTTTTAGCAATGTCAGGGCTCAGTAAATCCCAGGATAAGCAAGTACTACAGTAATTCTCAATATCCACTTTCAGCCAAACTAGAAAACACAAAAGGCATAACACTGAAGTCTGTTCAACTCAGCAGTTTCAACAGATTCAATATGATTGTAACAGAGGAAGAAACATGCAAAAACCACACACCAGTGTGCATTCTTCATATGAATCTGAGGTGAAAAAATAAGCTGTCGCAGTAGTGTTTGGGTTTTCCTAACAGATGCTACACACGTTTCGTGGAGTGAAACATGTTCCTGTTTTCCTGTGTCAGCTCTGATTCCTAACAGGACAGAGCAATGAGGCAGGGCATGAAATTTTCATAACCAAGGCCCCCATTTGCATGCTTGAGAGCTGAGATAGCCTGAGGAGAAAAACAACAATCGCACAGAGATCTGAAGTGTTTCTGAATATTGGGCTGTTCCCCACCCCCAACCCATGCTTTGAGATTGATGAGTGCAGATGACATTTACAAAATATTTCTTCATTCTTTCACTCAGAGATATTTATTGAGTATCTATTATGGGCACGGGTTTTTCTTTTTTTTTTTTTTAAGAAACTACAGTACAGCCAGAGACGCTGATTGAAAATGGGGTGGGGTTCAGGGGAGTTAAATGGAGTTTTACATCCATTTCTTGCATAAAGTAGAGGAGAGTATAATCATGAAAGCAAAACCTTAGTCTGTGATAGAAAGACTGTAAGACTGGACATCATCTGTCTAACCAGATAAAAGAGCAATTATCTATAATTTTTCTTACGTAGTTGGTGATTCCATGAGAACTAAGAGGTAAGCTACATGTAGCCCAACCAATGATGGATTGGGACCTTTGGGTATGTAATGATCAAGGGATAACCAGAAATGTCTGAACCAGCATGCACTGGACAATGCAGTGCCAACTCACACACATGGTTACTGTACATTTGCAGTGTGCCTGGTCAGAACCGAGGTGCTCTAAGTATAAACAACACACTGGATTTCCATATCGGGGCTGCTCTAGACTATATAGACTTCTCCGAGTTGGGTTCTCTTACTGTATCCTTAGAACACACTCAATTCCTGGAATGTGCAAGGTGGTCTAAGATGTTTTCCAAGTGGGTGAGAGCATGAGTTAAGCAAGTCAGCACTGTCAGTAGTAGGAAGGTGATCATTTATTATCTCTCTCTGCACCCACTCTTAGTAGCCCATTCACGTTCCTTCCATGGTTCATTCATACCTTCTGACAAGCCCATTAGGAACTTGCTCTAAGGCATCCAGATGGTGGTCACAGGTCCTAAAGCAAACCCACTTGTGCTAATCCTGGCAGCTTCAATGGTTCTGCAAACTCAAATAGCCACAGTGGATCTGTGGGGTTCAGAAGCTCTCTGAAGGGAGCTCAACTGCCCATGCTCAGTTTTCCCTCACTGATTTCTTGCCTCTTACATTTCTTCAAACATTTTAGTTAGTAGATACACACACAGAGAGACATGCATCTTCTTTATCTGTTCCTCTGTCGATGGACTTTAAGTTGCAAAGCACTATTGAATGATGCTCTCAGAACCCAATCTGCATCTCAGGGTAGGAGCCAGCAGGTGGCAGACCAGAGCTCACCCACAGAGAGATGAACCCAAGGAAAAGGAGAGGGAGAATGAGGGAGAATGGGGAACAGATCTCCCTAAGCCTGCAAGAGCTTGTCCAAGCCATCCTCCCTAAATCTTTGTTGGGACACAGAGCAGACAATGGGCAGGGATGGTCTTTCAGAGAAGTCTGGGAAGGGGAGACTAAATTTCCAAACCAAGCCATACCCAAGCATGTTAAGCTTTTGAAAAGCCACTGAGACCTAGCCCAGTCCATGCACTGGAGTCTGGCGAGCTCACATCACCTCTCAGTATCCTTGGAGATAGGATAGGTTGGCATTATGGTGTGGGGTACAGAAGAACAGACCTTCCTGATCCTTCACCCTGGAGGTCAAGAGATCTGATTTCCAGGCTATTCAAATAGTGTTTGCTCAATAATCGAAATCTGATGAAGGAGAAAAACAAACATTTGTACATATATATACATATATGTACATTTCTAATTAGAGTTTCACTAATTGGTCTTTGATTCAGATAATTGAAGAAATGAACAACAAATGACTTCTGAAAATGGGCTTCTTGTGTATAGGTGCCTTTTTTTTAAAAGGAACATTTTAGCCAATAATGGTGAAGACAAATGAAATGAAAAAATCCGTGAACCCCGCAGCATTCTTTGAGCTGGTTTTCTGTCAAAGAATGCAAAATATAGCGTCATTAAAAGGGGTATTATAGATGTATCTGTACTAGACACACAAGCTCCTGTCCCCCCCCAGCCCCACCAAGTCATCCAGGCTGGCCCCTTGGTGTGTGTTTCCCAATTAGCACACACTTACACAGCCACCATTTAATAACCCCTTTGTATGTTGCCTTAATTATAATAATTATACCCATTGAGTGAGGATAGAGATGGGAGCATAGAATGAGATGTCCTTTTGAATTTGGAAGAAATAAAGTTTAATCATTGCCTTTCCCTAATCCTGAACTAAAGTGAGCAGATGGGGAGTTCTCAGGGGAGGTATTGTGAGCTCTTCAAAGCCATCTCGTTCTTCTGAAATCAATTGAGAGAAAATGCAGACCTGGCCTCATCCAGACCCTGGCAAAGTGTTCTTCACTGCTCTGTCTTCCCTTCTCTTCTCCACACTAATCCATCGCACATACCTGCCAGATTAATCCTCCTAAAATGCCACATTAATCATGTTATTCCTGCACACTGATCTTCATTGCTCCTAATTACTTAGAGAATTAAATTAAAAACCACATCCCACTGCTACAGGCCCAGCCCAGCAGGACGCACGTCCTCATATCTGACCTTTGCCTTCAGGTACCTCCAGGCCGGTCCCTGTCCTTCTGATAAACCACTCATCTTAGTGTTTCTCAAACAATTCCTGAACTGTTTTTGTTTTGTTCACACTGAACTGAACTAGTTTTTTTCACACTAGTCCCCAGGCTGTAATTCTCTTTGTCTTTTCAAATGCTACCTTCCTTGCTCCAGTAATCACTGAGCACCTATGGTGTGTGAGGAACTGTGTGTGAAATATCCTTCTTCCCCGGTGCACACAGCACTTGACTTTTTTGATCACTTTTGTCATTAATTTGTCCATCAGTCGTAGACTCCTGTGACAGTCACTTATGCCAGGAGTCCCCAGCCTCCGAGATCTAATGCCTGATTATCTGAGGTGGAGCTGATGTGATAATAAAAGAAAGAAAGCACACAATAAATGAAACGCACTTGAATCATCCCAAAAGCATCCCTCCCTGCCACCAGTTCATGGAAAAATTGTCTTCCATGAAACTGGTCCCTGATGCCATAAAGGTTGGGGACCACTGGTTTATTCTGTTATAGTCAACTACGTTAGTTCTCTTCTGGCTGTTCTAACAGAAGACCATTGGCTGTAGGCTTGCAAACAACACACCTTCATTTCTCACAGTTCTGGAGGCCAGAAGTCCAAAATGAAGGTGCCAGCAAATTTGGTGTCTGGTGAGGACCTGCTTCTTCGTTCATAGACGGCTGTCTTCTGGCTGTGTCCCCACATGGTGAGAAGGGAGAAGGAGTTCTCTGGGGTCCCTTTTATGAGAGCACTAGTCCCATTCAAGGAGGCTTCCCAGGTGGCTTACTAGTAAAGATTCTGCCTACCAGTGGCAGGAGATGCAGGAGACTTTGGTTCAGTCCCTGGGTGGGAAAGATCCCCTGGAGGAGGAAGTGGCAACCCACTGCAGTATTCTTGCCTGGAGAACCTCATGGGTAGAGGAACCTCATGGGCTACAGTCCATAGGGTCACAAAGAGTTGGACACGACTGAGCGACTGAACACACATGCAATCCCATCCAAGAGGGCTTCCCTTTCATGACCTAATCAGCTCCCAGAGGTCCCACCTCCTAATACCGTCACTGGGGGTAGGGGATAGGATTTAGTGTATAATGGGGGGGGGGGGTGGAAATCAGACTATAGCATATACTGTTCATTTTTTAAAATGTATTTACCTCATCTCTCAGTGAGATTTCAAGTTTCTTAGTACAAGGATCACGCTTTATTCTTTTTGGTACGTGACATAATGCTTTGACAGAGCTAGGTACGCCCAATACACATTTCTTCTATGGATGAATTAATTAATTAATGGATTCATTTTGTTAAAATTCAGTCTTAATGATGTCTGCACTCTGATCTTTCTCACAGTAGCAATCTTTTCCCAACCGTAGCATTTCAGGCTTAGAAATCCCTCCAGGGAAGAGGCAGTAATGCTGCCTAAGCAATCCATTCTCTCTCTCTCTTTTTAAATTTAATTAATTAATTATGTCTGTGCTGGGTCTTCGTTGCTTCACACAGGCTTTCTCTTATTGTGGCAAGTGGGGGTGACTCTTGTTGTGGAATACAGGCTCTAGGGCTCAAGGGCCTCAGTAGTTTTGGTGCACAGCCTTAGTTGCCCACAGCATTATGGAATCTTCCTGGACCAGGGATTGAACCCATGTGCCCTGCATTGCAAGGCAGATTCTTAACCCCTAGACCACCAGAGAAGTCCAGCAACCCATTCCTGAAGGAAGGGATGTGGAGGGGAGAGTGGTCCATGAGCTAGACACATGGACATGGTTATAAACCATCCAATAAAACCATGAGTCAAGTCATTCTCAATGGGTCCAGGCCTCAAGGAAACCCAAGGTATAGAGCCCTGTGGTTTTACAAAACAGAAGTATAATAAATAAGAGTTAAAACATACCCTATGCACCCGAAGGATGTTATGCTAAGTGAAATAAGCCAGTCACAAAAGGAGAAATACTGTGTATTCCACTTCTATGAGGTACCTGGAGTAGTCAAATGCCTGGAAACAGAAAGTCGAGTAGTGGTTTCTGGGGACTGGGGGAGAGGGACAGGGAGTTGTTTAGTGGCTTCAGAATTTCCATTTTGCAAGATGACAAGTGTTCTGGAGGTGGGTTGCACAACAATGTGAATGGACTTCCCACAAGTGAACTTTATAGTTTTAAATGGTTAAGATGGTAAATTTTATGTTAGGTATATTTTATCATAACTTTTAAAAATTTAAATTACTATTAAAAGAAACAGATAACTGCTCATGAGATAATTCTTAGAAATGTGTTTGGCACATTAAGATCATTTCAACAATGGCAAAAAAAAAAATTCTTATTTTCAGCATGACAAAGGAATTCACAGCTGTTTCTCAAAACAAAGGAGAAATCTGATTGAATATAGTTCAGGTGACCAGATGGATCCTTCCCTTGAAGGTTTTCTAATTTTCCTTTAGAAAATAAATAAATAAAAGAGATACACATCTCAGTTGTCCAGAATGTGTATTTCTACATCATCTTCTTGAATCATGAAAAAGAAGAAAACCTCAAAGATCACTTTACAATTTATAAAATCACTCACATTTGCTATTTTTTCAGACTTGAGAATGTCACAGAGGTCTATAGCACCTCATTTCCATGGTTGATCGTGGGCAAAGGTGTTTTTTCTTTCTTTCAATTCTCTCAAATGAATTTTTCCCATTCATTTTACAAACCACTTTCTCTTTATTTGGTCTTCTAAATTAAACTGAAATATCTTGGCAGCTTTTTCATGAAATCTCTCTTATAATTACATATTTGTAAGCAGTGTTTGTGTTTACATAACTTAATTTTTTTTTACCATATTTACTTTTAATAAGAGTTTTAGTGCCTCAGAGGTGGAACATTTAGGAATAGAGGAGAGACCATTTGTAAGATATAGAGATGGTGAAGACGTTTAGGTACCCATATGGAACAGTTCATATCTATTGTTGATTAAATTTGCTTACCAAGGTTATTAATTCCATAAATGCAGTCAGCCGGGACCTGGGCTTCTTGAGTTGTGGTACACTCCACCATCCTCAGTATATCCCCTCATGGCCCCAACTTGCTGCTTGAGATCAACACATTACATCTGTATTCCAGGCTGCAGTGAAGCAGAAAGGGGAGAGGCTATGTCCTCCTGGTTAAGGAGGCTTTGCTAACACCCACTAAGCACAGCAGTCACAGAACATATCTGCATGAGAATGCACTTGTATACCCCTTTTAAACGGGCTCATTGCTGATCTGATTAAAACATGTGTTTTGGTCCATGGAGCATAGGATAGAAAAGAATATCAAGGTTGATGCCACAGGCTCTGTTACTTCTGCAGTGGAGCCTGTGTTGGCCAAGGCACCTATGTCAAGGAGAGACTCATATCATGAAACCAGATATGAAAGGTGCCCAAATAGAACAAAACGTAAATCGTGTCAAACTCTTCATCATGACTATTTTTTAAACATTCCTGATTTGCTGTAGGCTGGGTTTAGCGTTTCAGAGGGGAAAAAAAAAAAAAAAAGCTTCAGGAAGTAGCTGTGACAAGTTGCCCTGTGTGAAACCTCCCGTGCATATAATCACTGCACCAGATATAATTGGGAGCTAATTTCATATTTCCTGCATATCATATTGGAAAATTGAGCTGTCAGATATATTTAAGGGCTACATGCCAAATGAGAACACCCAAGCCCTGCTCTTTTCAAGAATACATTTCTGCAAGACCTTTTCTTTTCTCTCTTCAAGACTTAACAATAGCATTTTACTAGGAGCCAGACCCATCTCATTCAGGAAGCTTTGAAGTTCAGGTATTTGCTGTATATAAAATTTAGAGAACTCACAGAAGACACTATATAACTGAGGGAAATCTTCTCTGAAGTATCTTTTCCCATAAAAAAAAAATCCCTTAAGTTCCAAATCTAATTGTGGATTGTAATGCAGCAGGCTGATGTCTCATACATTATATGAGGTTCAGTTGGGTCTTGATAATCTGTGATCAGGGTGCCCTGACATACCTGTGTAATCAAAAGCTTGGTTAATAAGAAATGAGCAGAAAATTATTCAGTCTGTCTCTTGAGAGACATTAAACTACATGCTGTGAATGTATATTGCTGAAGCCTTACTGCTGCTGTGGGACCATCGATTCTGTCCTTTATCAACGGATCTTCCAATCACTGGACAACCCCACTTGTGTTCTTCTCCCATAGCTTTTACTGAGCTCTTTTGCATCTTGGATTTCCCTGGTTGCTCAGATGGTAAAGAATCTGCCTGAAGTGTGCGAGACCCAGGTTCAATCCCTGGGTGGGGAAGATTCACCTGGAGAAGGAAATGGCAACCCACTCCAGTATTCTTGCCTAGAGAATCCCAGGGACAGAGGAGCCTGGTGTGCTGCAGTCCATGGGACTGCAAAGAGTCAGACATGGCTGAGCAACTAACGCTTTTGCATCTGGTGGTTTTTCAGAATATGCTTAACTAGGAGGAAATCTGCATCTTCTATTCTCTAAAAGCAGTCCACAAGTTGGACTGAAATCTGCTGAAAACAACTTGATCTCATTTAGTTTCTAGAACTGATTGAGAGGTGATGGTCCTCAAACATCTGGTGGGAGATATGCTTAAAATTCTATTCAATGACCTTGATCAGTTCAGTTCAGTTCAGTCACTCAGTCGTGTCCGACTCTTTGCGACCCCATGAATCACAGCATGCCAGGTCTCCCTGTCCATCACCAACTCCTGGAGCTTACCAAAACTCGTCTGCATCAAGTCAGTGATGCCATCCAATCATCTCATCCTCTGTCAACCCCTTCTCCTCCTGGCCCCAATCCCTCCCAGCATCAGGGTCTTTTTCAATGAGTCAACTCTTCACATGAGGTGGCCAAAGTACTGGAGTTTCAGCTTCAGCATCAGTCCTTGCAATGAACACCCAGGACTGATCTCCTTTAGGATGGACTGGTTGGACCTCCTTGCTGTCCAAGGGACTTTCAAGAGTCTTCTCCAACACTACAGTTCAAAAGCATCAATTCTTCAGCACTCAGCTTTCTTCACAGTCCAACTCTCACATCCATACATGACCACTGGAAAAACCATAGCCTTGACTAGACAGACCTTTGTTGGCAAAGTAATGTCTCTGCTTTTTAATATGCTATCTAGATTGGTCATAACTTTCCTTCCAAGGAGCAAGCGTCTTTTAATTTCATGGCTGCAATCACCACCTGCAGTTATTTTGGAGCCCAAAAAAAATAAAGTCTGACACTGTTTCCACTGTTTCCCCATCTATTTCCAGTGATAGGAAATGCCAAAATGAAGAGGGAAGAAGGAAGAAGAGAAGGAAGAGAATATACTTCTGGGATTTGTTCCATGAGTGGTTGATGGGTGTAATTCACAAAGTAAGATGTGTTGTGTTGTGTTAGCATAGAACCAGTCTCAACACTGGAAGGTAGCAGTTCTCAAGCACCAAGATGGTGACCATATGGACCAGGTCCAAATATGAGTAGAACATGAAGCAGGTAGAAGGATCATTGGTTCCTTCTTCATCTCCTTGTGTTGTTTTGCTTTTTACCTGATGTTCTTTCTATTTCATTCCCAGTATCATTTTTTCCCTCTCCTCTTGTCTCAAAAGAGTCTGTTGAACCTAATTTACCTAGTTGTTATAAAGTGTAATGAATTCCATTGGAATTTCAGCCAATGATCAATTTCTGAGAAAGGATATTTTGACTAGCAGATCACAGAGGCCTTTTTTTACCTGCTCCAAAGGCTATCTATGTGGCAAGTAACTCTTTTTTTATCATCAGTTCAGTTCAGTCACTCAGTCGTGTCCGACTCTTTGCGACCCCATGAATCACAACACGCCAGGCCACCCTGTCCATCACCAACTTCCGGATTCCACTCAAACTCATGTCCATCGAATCGGTGATGCCATCCAGCCATCTCATCCTCTGTCGTCCCCTTCTCCTCCTGCCCCCAATCCCTCCCAGCATCAGGGTCTTTTCCAATGAGTCAACTCTTTGCATGAGGTGGCCAAAGTATTGGAGTTTCAGCTTCAGCATCAGTCCTTCCAATGAACACCCAGGACTGATCTCCTTTAGGATGGACTGGTTGGATCTCCTTGCAGTCCAAGGGACTCTCAAGAGTCTTCTCCAACACTACAGTTCAAAAGCATCAATTTTTCGGCGCTCAGCTTTCTTCACAGTCCACCTCTCACATCCATACTTGACCACTGGAAAAACCATAGCCTTGACTAGACAGACCTTTGTTGGCAAAGTAATGTCTCTGCTTTTTAATATGCTATCTAGATTGGTCACAACTTTCCTTCCAAGGAGTAAGCGTCTTTTAATTTCATGTAAGTGTCTTTTAATTTTTATCACAGATTTGTCTTTTTCATTGCTTTTATTTACTTTCAATTAAAATATCATTGATTTCAATGTTGTGTTAGTTTTAGATGTATAGCAAAGTGATTCAGTTATATATTTGTGTGTATACACATTATATATATATATATTTATATATATTCTTTATATATATATATTCTTTTTCAGATTATTTTCCCTTATAGGTTATTAAAAATATTGAGTATAGTTCCCTTGCTATACAGTAGGTCCTTGTTGGTTATCTATTTTATATATCAGAAAGTAACTCATAAGAAAAATGCCTGGGAAGTGTCTTAGCAAGTTTCTCTATTGCAAGTCAGTTTCACTAGTTTCATTGCCCCCAGGGTGGTACAGGATAACTGTAGGAAGTTCTGGGTAATCCTGTAATCTTCATGAGATAGAGAATTGACAAAAGGATTACAATATCAGGTGAGAAGCTATTTAACTTCATTGAGCTATTACCTGTTATTGTTATTCAGTTGCTCAGTCATGTCTGATTCTTTGTGACCCCATGGAGCTATCACCTAGTCCAGAGGTTTATCAAACTTTTTGATCTTAAGCAAAATATTTGTAAGTAGAAACAGTAGAGGGATTCTTTTTTTTTTTATCACACACATAAATTTTAACTGCCAAAGTTCTTTGACTTCCATAGTTTCATCATGTAATTCTGAACAACATTTTCAAGGTTTTTCTTTCCTCTGTTAAAAACACAGGTTGGATAGAGATGTGGAGGTGAAAGGTTTTCAGCAGTATTCTGAAAAGGTCCATACTTCTCTTTATGAGTGTCCCTTTGAGTCTTCACCATTGTGACTCCTTCACAAAAAAGGAAAACATTCCTCAAAGGAGGCAGTAGGGGAATTCTTAACACATAAAACATCAAGCCGATTAAGCAGAGCTGTGTTGGTGGAAACCAGGGTGAGCATCAGGAGAAGGAGATTTGGGGAGGGGAAGAGGATGTCAGAGGCTCTTGCAGGGACCTCTGGGATTTAAAGCTTAAAGTCTAAACACTGTGGCACCATCCAACCCCCATGTCACAAAGATCCAGAAGCCTGAGTTCTGAGATGCTAAAAGACTTGCCCAAAATTACATAGTCAGGAGGGGCTGCATTAAACTGGACTCAACATTCCAAACTTCTAGTTAGAAGTTTCCCATAACAGTGAGCCAAAGACTGATCTTCCCTTCAGTGTTTATCTTTCCCAATTATTTGAAAACTTAGAAAGTGTAGGGAGTACAAGGGAAAAAATGAAATCCACCTAAAATCCTGTCAACCAGAAAAATGTACATGCTTTATTTCCAGTATAATCTTGACTTCAAGACTCTTAGACGTACTTAACTTTTCTCAGGTTGATTCAAATATGTGATTGATTCTCAGACAGTGAATACAGAGAATCTAATGTCCCAGACCCTATAGAGCATACCTGTGTGTGGAAAGATTAAGCTATTCCATTATTCAGAATTTTAAGGAGAAATCTATGGTGGAACAGTCTTTTTGAAATTACTCTTCCTAAAATCACAATAACTAGTTATCCTAGCACCCAAACACAGTCTATCATTATGGAGAATGATGGGATAATTTTTAAATATTTGCAACAGAGCATTTTTCTAGGCATTTCTCTCAAATGTCTGAGTATATCAAGTTCTGGCTGCAGCTGAATGTTTCTAGTGTATTTTTGAAGCTCCAGCATGGATGCTACTTCAAATTAAAAAAAGCGGTAGAAAATGAAATGCTTCTTTTACCACATGTATTAAGTGATTCTAAATTCATAAGTTCAGGTGAATCATGGTGAAAGTGAAAATGAAGATGACATAAATCACAGGGTAGCCCACGTGGATTTTTGCTGGGCTGATTGTGAAACAAGGATGGAATGAGCCATCAAAAACCAACACATTTGGGGTAAAACCCAGAGATCTGCACTCCACCTGAGAGTTTGCATAAATGTCAGGAACAGAGAATTGAGGGGTGAGCTGGACAGTGGACAGGGAGATGATGCTTGCCTGAATGTCAGGCTGCCTTGGTTCAAACCAGGTTCTGTGCCTTGAAACTTATTTAATCTCTCCGACCATCTCCATCCCCACCTATAAAGGGGGAACTAAAAATGGTACCAATCCTTTAAGATTTAATAAGATTTTTATCCTCTTTGACCTCCTGTCTGTCTCCTAACCCTGCCCTGGAAATATAGACTAGAAAGACTGTTTTATTGGATGCATCTGGAAGGCCAAAACAAAGATGAACCATAGTTATGGGTTTGAGGCTTAAGCCAAAGGTAGGCCTGAATGTGACACTGATGGAGTGTGAAGGTCAAGTAGACAGAGCAAACCCTGTATTGCTGGGTACCCGCCGAGACACAGTTCGAAGAGAGAGCACAGAATTTCCCAAGGCAAATAAAATAGTTTCCCTGTACCGAATGCTGTGTGCTGGACACTGAGCTAATTGGAATGTATCTGTTCTTTCCTTTGATGCTTTAAACAATGCATGCTTTCAGATGAACAAATAAAGTTTAGAGAATTCACACAACTAGCCCAAGGTCACACAGCTGGTGGGTGGCAGAGCTGGGATTCCAGTCCAAGTCTAGTCACCCCTAAAGCTCATATTCCTGTCCTCTATGCCACACTGCCTGCCAGAAGGCAGGCCAGATTGGGATCATTGCATGAACAAAAGTCTTAGACCTTTTGAACACTGATCCAGGTGTTTACATGACTGTGAGGGATGTAAAAAGGACTTGAGGCTGTATCATGGACCCTTGAGCACCATATAAGAAGCATTTACTTTATTGGTCAAGTGAAAAGAGCCATTGTGAGCTTCAGATACTAGAGAAAATCCTATGACTTGCATTTTCAGAGCATAACTCTGTTGGCAGCTTATGGGGATGGATTTGTTGGAGAAGAGACATGAGCCAGAGGTGGCCAGTTTGAAGACTATGACAATAGTCCCCTGAGAGCTTCCTAGACTAGGAAAAGGGAATAGAAAAGAAATTACATGTAAAGAATCCACTGACAGTGCAGGAGACTAAGAGATGTAGGTTTGATCCCTGGGTGAGGAAGAGCCCCTGGAGGAAGGCATGGCAACCCACTCCAGTATTCTTGCCTGGAGAATCCATGGACAGAAGAGCTTAACTGGCTACAGTCGGGGTAGCAAAGGGCCAGACACGACTAAAGCAACTGAGCATGCACACATGTATGTATGTGTATGCATATATATAAACAAAGATCTAGGACATCGTATATTCACAAGTGTAACAGTTAAGGACACTGACTCTGGAAACTGACAGTCTAAAGTCTGCATCTTAGTTCTGTCACATACTAATTGTTTAACATTGAACAATCAACTTCCTCCCTTATAAAGCAGAGACAATGATTGGCTTCGCTAGTTAGAGCTGCTATAATAAAATACCGTGGACTGAAGGGCATATAAACAACAGACATTCATTTCTCACAGTTTTGGAGGCTGGAAGTTTAAGATCAGGGTGCAAGTATGGCTGAGTTCTGATAAGAGCCCTCTTCTGGGTTACAGACTGTCAGCTTCTCCTTGTAACCTTACTTGGCAGAAAAAGAGTATGAGAACTCTCTGATGTCTCTTTTATAAGGGCCCTAATCCCATTCATTAGGGCTCTATCCTTATGACCTAATTTCCCCAAAGGTCCCACTTTCTAATACCATCATACTGGGGGTTGGGATTTCAACATATGAATTATATGAATATACAAACACTTTCAACTCATTGCAATGATATTACCTTAGAATGTATTGTGAAAGTAAGGATTAAAAAGATGAATCACTTAAAAGCAATAATAATACAGTGGCCTAGCCCATATTTAGTGCTGAATAAATAATAGCTACTTTACTATCATTATAATAATTGCTAATAATTCCTTACTGCCTCAGTCTTTCCTATCAATCAGAGGAAAAAACTGCAGAGAATAAGAATTAATGAATTTTAAATAATATTTCATTGTGATCTCATTTAAACCATTTAAAATTTTCAAAAATTGTATTTCTCATGTTTCCTAGGATGAGCAGGGTTGAGAATCTGTGGTATGCAGGCTGATGTCTTCCACAAATAGACATTTTGTTGTTCTTTCAGTTCAGTTCAGTTGCTTAGTCTTTATTGCAATCATGGACTGCAGCACGCCAGGTTTCCCTGTCCATCACCAACTCCTAGAGCTTATTCAAACTTATGTCCATCAAGTTGGTGATGCCATCCAACCATCTCATCCTCTGTCATCCCCTTCTCCTCCTACCTTCAATCTTGTGCATCATTGGGATCTTTTCCAAGAAGTCAGTTCTTCGCATCATGTGGCCAAAGTATTAGAGCTTCAGCTTCAAGCGTCAGTCCTTCCAATGAATATTTAGGACTGATTTCCTTTAGGATTGACTGGTTTGATCTGCTTTCAGTCCAAGGGACTCTCAAGAGACTTCTCCAACACCACAGTTCAAAAGCATCAATTCTTTGGCACTCAGCTTTCTTTATGGTCCAACTCTCTCATCCATACATGACTACTGGAAAAGCCATAACTTTGACTAGATGGACCTTTGTTGGCAAAGTAATGTTTCTGCTTTTTAATATGCTGTCTAGGTTGGTCATAGCTTTCCTTCCAAGGAGCAAGCATCTTTTAATTTCATGGCTACAGTCAACATCTGCAGTGATTTTGGAGTCTAAGAAAATAAAGTCTCTCACTGTTTGCATTGTTTCCCCATCTATTTGCCATGAAGTGATGGGACCAGATGCCATGATCTTCATTCTTTGAATGTTGAGTTTTAAATCAACTTTTTCACTCTCCTCTTTCACTTTCATCAAGAGGCTCTTCAGTTCCTCTTTGCTTTCTGCCCTAAGGATGGTATCATCTGCGTATCTGAGGTTGTTGATATTTCTCCCGAAAATCTTGATTCCAGCTTGTGCTTCATCCAGCCTGGCATTTTGCATGATGTACTCTGCATATAAGTTAAATAAGCAAGGTGACAGTATATAGCCTTGATATACTGCTTTCACCATTTGGAACCAGTCCATAGTTCCATGTCTGGTTCCAACTGTTGCTTCTTGACCTGCATACAGATTTCTCAGGAGGCAGGTCAGATGGTCTGGTATTTCCATCTCTTGAAGAATTTTTCACAGTTCGTTGTGATCCACACAGTCAAAGGCTTTGGTGTAGTTAATAAAGCAGAAGTAGATTTTTTTTCTGGAACTCTCTTGCTTTTGCTATGATCCAATAGATGTTGGCAATTTGATCTCTAGTTTCTCTGCCTTTTCTAAATCCAGTTTGCACATCTGAAGTTCTTGGTTCACGTAGTGTTGAAGCCTGACTTGGAGAATTTTGAGCATTACTTTGCTAGCGTGTGAGATGAGTGCAATTGTGGGGTAGTTTGAACATTCTTTGGCATTGCCTTTCTTAGGATTGGAATGAAAACTGACCTTTTCCAGTCCTGTGGCCACTGCTGAGTTTTCCAAATTTGCTGGCATATTGAGTGCAGTTCTTTAACACCATCATCTTTTAGAACTTGAAATAGCTCAACTGGAATTCCATCACCTCCACTAGCTTTGTTCATAGTGATGCTTCCTAAGGCCCACTTGACTTCACATTCCAGAATGTCTGGCTCTAGGTGAGTGATCACACCTTCATGATTATCTGGGTTGTGAAGATCTTTTTTGTATAGTTCTGTGTATTCTTGCCACCTTTTCTTAATATCTTCTGCTTCTGTTAGATCATACCATTTCTGTCCTTTTTTGTGCCCATCTTTGCATGAAAATTTCCCTTGGTATCTCTAATTTTCTTGAAAATATCTCTAGTCTTTCCCATTCTATTGTTTTCCTCTATTTCTTTGCATTGATCACTGAGGAAGGCTTTCTTATCTCTCCTGGCTATTCTTTGGAACTCTGCATTCAAATGGGTATATCTTTCCTTTTCTCCTTTTCCTTTAGGTTCTCTCCTTTTGTCAGCTGTTTGTAAGGCCTCCTCAGACAACCATTTTGGCTTTTTGCATTTCTTTTTCTTGGGGATGGTCTTTATCCCTGCCTCCTGTACAATGTCACGAACCTCTGTCCATAGTTCTTCAGGCACTCTATCAGATCTAATCCCTTGAATCTATTTGTCACTTCCACTGTATAGTCATAAGGTATTTGATTTAGGTCATACCTGAATAGTCTAGTGGTTTTCCCTACTTTCTTCAATTGAAGTCTGAATTTGGCAATAAGGAGTTCATGATCTGAGCCACAGTCAGCTCCTGGTTTTATTTTTGCTGACTGTATAGAGCTTCTCCATCTTTGGCTGCAAAGAATGTAATCAATCTCATTTTGGTTTTGACCATCTGGTGATGTCCATGTGTAAAGTCATCTCTTGTGTTGTTAGAAGAGGGTGTTCTCTATGACCAGTGAATTCTTTTGGTAAAACTCTATTAGCCTTTGCCCTGCTTCGTTTTGTACTTCAAGGCCAAACTTGCCTGTTATTCCAGGTATCTCTTGACTTCCTACTTTTGCATTCCAGGCCCCTATGATGAAAAGGGCATTATTTTTTGTTGTTAGTTATAGAAGGTCTGTTGATCATCATAGAACTGTTCAACTTCAGTTTCTTCAGCATTAGTGTTTGGGCCATAGACTTGGATTACTGTGATATTGAATGATTTGCCTTGGAAATGAACAGAGATCATTCTGTCTTTTTGAGATTGCACCCATGTACTCCATTTTAGACTGTTTTGTTGACTATGAGGGCTATTCCATTTATTCTAAGAGCTTCTTGCCCACAGCAGTCGAGATAATGGTCATCTAAATTAAATTCGCTTGTTGTTTTTTTAAATTGTTGTTCTTTAGTGAATGAATAACATGCAGTGCATCTAAATAAGCTGTCTTGCTAACATCCCCTTTGCATGGATGGGGAATGGCATGCTGCTGTCCTGTTTTTTTTTTTTTTGCTGTCCTGTTTTTATTTCGCTGCCTTTTTGACTCAGGCCCTCCTGGGTCCTCAACTCCTGGACAGCAGAGTCCAGGTCTTCCCGATTCTTTTCATGGTCAAGCAGAGTGAGCCCTATGCAAAATTAGTTTCTTAAAATTTACTCTGTGTGATTTATCTGTTTGAAATTTGGAGGGAAATATCTAATAACTAAAAACCTATTTATTTGCAAAGTTGTATTAAGGAGTCATTTTTCCCAAAGTTGCCTAGAAGATTTCTGTGAAGTCAGCTCCCTACCTCTAGGGGGATTGGGGAGTCACAGAGGCCCCAAATTGCTGCCAGGGGAAGTACTAATTAAGAATGCCTGACACTATTTTTTCCCTCCAAGAACAGGATGGTGAGGGTTATTTTTACAGCTTCTCTCAGTCGGGCACAGATGATCCAAATTCACAACACACTAGACTGTTCTAGTTTTACATTTTTACTCCTCAAATCTTCTTATTGTTCTACTGGTTTTACTGATTCTTGGAGAGCGAGTCCTGTGTTGGTCTTACACTGATGCCCTTTGGACTTGCCCTGGGGTGGGATCACTGACCTCTGGATGAAGTGTGGTATAACTAAGCTCTGGAGGAGTTAGATGTGATTTGGAAAGCATATTAGTTGTGCTTAATTATATGTTGAATCGTGTATGGGCTAACACCTTCACATGTGGTCTTTGTTTCGTTCCTTCGTATTGAATAAGGATTTGACCTGCTGTGTAAGAGGAACAATGATTCTGTAGAAATGGATCCAGTAAACAACACTGGCTCATAGGCTGCACAGTGCTAAAGGAGATGATATTGAGAAGTACACACATAAAATTATTCAAACAGTGATCCCCAGCGATATGCTTAGACTCTCTATGCATTGCACTATTAATAGCTCAGTTCCCCACAGACAGAGCAAGCATTCAAATTCAATTGACAGCTGTAAATTACAATACAAATAGCATCAAATCACTGAATGGCCCAGTGCCAAAATAATAATATCACCCTTTTTGCATCAGGGTAAATCTGCTCTGAGTGTGAAAGTGATGGCTAGCAGGAGACACGCAACAGCACATGCAGCATCTTTTAACACTGAACTATTTGCTCTGGAGGATGCCTGGGGGAGATGTCATGAGTGGAATGGTCCATGGTCTCTTGAGTGAAAAAAAGCAAATCTTAGAGTTTCATGTTGGTCTCATTTAACTATTAAAATCAGTGGATTTTTTCTTAGTTTCTGAACCAGGCAGCCTCACAGTTTCCTTAATTATCAGAGTCATTAAAACTCACCCTTCAGAGACAATGAAGACAATAAGAGATTTGAAATCATGAGTTTCTTAGTGTTTATACAGTATATGTACACATATACCCTTGAACTCACATGCACATATACAACCAGGTATATGTGTGTGCATGCATACATGCACACACTATAATGGCAGTTGCCACAGCAACTCTAATTTGCACAAATATTGTTACCTGAACTGGAAAAATCCACTTCTCTATCATGTTCATAGAACCCAGGCAAGCCTGAGAATCTGGGCGGGGCTGAGGGCTCTCATGATCCCAGTAGAGAGAGAGGTAAGGTGGATTCTGAAGCACAAGGACCAGGTTGAGCCGCACAGTAGCACTCACTGAATTGGTACCCATGCACCTCTCGCCTGCAGTTGTTTGTGTGGAGTGATGGAGGAGTAGTAGATGAGCAGTAGCTGGTTACCCTGGCTGGCTCTCCATTTGGGAGGGTGCAGCAGGGGCAGGAGGAGAAGGAGATGACAGAAGATGAGATGGCTGGATGGCATCACCGACTCGATGGACATGAGTTTGAGTAAACTCCAGGAGTTGGTGATGGACAGGGAGGCCTGGCGTGCTGCAGTTCATGGGGTCGCAAAGAGTCAGACACGACTGAGCGACTGAACTGAGCTGAACTGAACTGAGCCTTTTGTGTTCACACTGCAGGGAGACTGGCCAAGGCAAGAGCTGGGGTTAGGAAAGCTGCACATCATTACATTTCCATTCTAATGACACTTCCCCCACTTCTGTGATCATCCCCCCCCAGGGGGCCTCGTTAACATAGTTTTCATGCCTCCCATGCACAGACTCTGGAGTTATAGCACCGGCCACAGCATCATGCCAAACACCTTTCTCTTCTGTTGAGAACTTTCCATCTGTGCATAGGGCAGTGTGACATGTGGCCCTGCCTTTGGGGTCGACCAAGAGGTGGGCAAAGGGACAGATGATTCTGTTGAGCCAGGCTGTCCTGATTGGCAGCCCCATGCTGTCACGAATTGCTGACCTCAACCTGCTCTTTCCAGAAGGCTCCACCGGACAGCAGCTTCATTTATATGTTCTGCTCCAGTGGTTTGAATTTTATTATCTCCTCCACAGCCCTTTTGGCAAGAGCTTCCACCTTCCTGCTCCAGGCACCCCTTAAAATTTGACAGCTGAAGTCTATGGTTAAAGCCATCTTCCTTTTAAAAAGCATTTCCTTTCTAGCTCTGGTTTATTTTCCATATAAATTCACTAGGTGGCAGCGAACAGTGAGGGAAAGAAGGCTGCCTTTGAGAGGCTTTTGAGGGCAAGTGTGACTGAACATTCTAGGATATCCAACCTGCACCTTTTGGGGGGGAGGGGCCATGCCTTGTGGCATGCAGGAACTTAGCTCCTGAACCAGGGATCAAACCCGTGCCCCCTGCACTGGGAGCACAGAGCCTTAACCACATAGACCACCTAGGGAGTCCTTCAACCTGCAATTTTAAGGGAACACCTAGTATTTTACTAAATGATGAAATGCAAGATTCATTGTCAAACTCCTCTTAGCTTTCTGCTAATTTCTTTTCGGTTATATTCACAAAATCGTTGAAACCAATGACATTTATTCATTGCCTATAAACATATTGCCTTTTCAGAAAACAGTAATTACAATCAGGTCCTACTTGTCCAGTCAAAATTTCTATTGTGTGTGTAAGTGTAAGTGGGTATAAATGTGAAGGTGTTTGTGTTTTCTTTAGAAGACAAGTGAGCCTCATGATTTCTTGGAGGATTTAGGTGTTGTTCTTTGATTAATTTCTCTAGGTAACCATCACCTCCCTTTCACCCTATTAGATTTAGGGTCACAGTTTTTGCAACAGGCAAAGCCTGGAATCTTATATTGCCTCTGCCTTGAGAAGACTCTAAAACTTCAAATTTATGAAAGGACAGTAAAATCTTAGTGCTTATGCTCTCAATTAGTTTATATGCTGCCTAGTTTTTAACCTAAATGCACTTTGTGCAGAGGGGAAGAAAACAGTTATAAATCAACTGGAAAGGCAGTTTCCATAAACTACTGCGTTGTGCTGAGGCTGGAGAGGTTGACCTGACCAGGATCAGGAATGCAGGGGCTGTCATGTCACAGCCTGTGCACCTCCTCTTCTTTACCCACGGGCCCTGCCCTGGCCCTGACTCTGGCCCTGGCCTGGGAAACTTAACAGAAGTGATGCAGGAAGCTCTGTTTCTCGCCACACATTCCTGGACACAACAGCATTATTGCGTCAGCCATGTTGCTGCTCTAATGCTGATCTCATACTCCAGCTGTCATAACTCAGCTTCCTCCAACTTCTGGATCCTTCTCTCTGTGCAGGTCTCTGCCCTGCTCTTGATAACCAGTCCACTCCCACTGTACTGCCTTGGTCTCACTGGACACTCTCCAAGGCCTTTATAATCTGAGCCTGGTCTCAGGACCCAATTATCTGATGCAGACCATCCCCAAGTGCCTCTGGCCACTAAATATTGCTAACTTCCGGGTCCCTGAAAGTGTCCTCCACTGAGCTGTTTGGATGCCATGTGACTCCCCTTTGAATCCCTCCCATGAGATCACAGTGAAAAACTCCAGCTTTGCTGATGCCCTTGACAAACTCTGAGGAGGGTTACTATGTTCGAGGCTCCGAGCAGGTACTAGAGATACAGTGGGAATCAGACATGGTCCCTGTTGTCAGAGAGCTCACACCCACCTCCAGGTCTGTGTTCTGCCTTGGTATCTCCCCTCAAAGCCTGCTTCAGGGTCTGTTCCTGTGTTAGGCCACAGTCGCTCCCAGTCTGTCTGATCCTATTGCTGCAAACTGGGGTGTGGTTGGCTGCGTCTGAGGCTATCGAAACGTCCTACTCAGTTTCAGGTAAAACTCCTGTGTTCTCGGTCCACAAGCAGGTTGGGCTACCATTATTCAACTTGAAGAGAGAGACAGAGAGCTGAATAGTCACATAATCAGTCTTCTTCCTGGGTTTCCGTGGCCAGGAGTCCCCAACAGCAAGTGCAGCACAGAACAGACATGAGGAACCTGCCTGGTTTGGGGTGTGACGCCCTGGACCATTTACATCCTGCCAATGAACTTGCTGTTTGAGAGATGAATGTGTCTGGAGTGTAAAGTCATCCCTGTGCTCAGTCAGTCGTGTCCGACTCTTTGGTGCCCCGTGGACTGTAGCCCACCTGTCTACTCAGTCCATGGGACTTCCCAGGCAAGAATACTGAAGTGGGTTACCATTTCCTTCACCAAAAGTCACCTTTTTCTTAGGTTTAATCACATACATGATCAAGAGATCCTGAGGTGGCATTGAGTGAAAATAAGGCATCGCTTGCTAAGAGTATGAAAACAACTGGGGAGAAGTTTCTGTAAATAGTGGACAGTTGTACCTTCTAGAGAAGCTGTGCTTGGGATACTCTGTTAATTATCTTCTAAGTGAGTAGTGTGGGTTGTTAATAACATTGGCAGTTCCAGTTGTGGACTTAAAGATGCACGTGATAAATCTTAATGATATGCTAGCTGGACGGCAAATAAGAAAAACCAAGCTCCTCTCTGGTTCTCCCATTGGAATGAGTCAGGCATTGAAGAAAGATACACTCATAGGAAAACTAAGATTGGGAAAATTAGTTCAATCAGTTCTCTTAGAAAAAAAGAGATCTTTACATACATGGTGCAGTTTTTCCACGGAGCTATTTTTTCATGCAGTTATAGGAGTGCTTTGCTTTGTTTTGTTTTGTTTTGAATGCTGGGTGGCACTACCTTGTCTACTGTATACATATGCTTACATTCACACACGTATGCAGGAACCACCTGATTGCTTTTTAATGATGTTTAAAAGATAAAATGACTTACTTAAGACATTAAGTGTACAAAGAAACTCTCTTTAGGAATCTGAACAACCTTCCTCTCTTTCTTGCACTCTCATTCATGCCTTATAGTTTTAAGACCTTTGGGGACATTTCGTGGTTTGCTGATCTACACTGGCAGGATCCAAGAGTGGTGACATCAATGTTGGTTTGGGTGCTTTAATTTGGGTGCTTCTCTGTTATGAGAACTGAAGCTTGAAAATTTATAACAGTGACCAAAAGATGTATTGCAGAGTCCTGAACCCATGCTAACAAAGTATCCTCAATACAACTCATAAACTTAGAAACAGAGAAAAAAATCACAAATCATATCCAGGTCCATTGCATTCTGGTTCCCTCCTTCTTGGCCAGTTGTTGAAGGCTTTAGCACAGAGGGGCTGGGTAATTGCATTCTGATTTGAATCCAGACCCCAATCTCTGTGCCCCAATTCTGCGTTTCCTGCCCCTGCCCCTGCCCCATGCACATCCCTGCAAAGCAGCCCCTTCCTAGTGTGATGACCACCATCACGCTGATTTCGGAGTATCCTCAGGCTCTCTCTCTGCATCTCCCAGCACATGGTGCAAAATGCCTCACCCATGCTTCTACCAATCTTACTAATTCCCTTCCTGTTTCCAGTTCCTATCTGTCAGGTCTGTGCAGCACAAAGCTATGGGAGGGTTAACTTTTGCATACACTGTGAGTATACCGAATATTCTTTCCTGCGTGCCTGGGGATGTGCAGCCCTCCAGAATTTCAGACAAAAGTAAGAATATCTTCTAGACCAAATGCTACCTGAAGTCCTGTCTCCTGTTACTCAGGAAGCTTTTCTATTACAGTTATTTCTAGGTCCCTGCCATAAATATCCTCCCAGCAGTCATCTGCCCCTGAGGCAGAGTTTTACAATTTTATGCTGGCTGTTTGGGTTACACAATCACAGGACTGCCATCCATTCTAGAGCCATTTCAACTCTTCCTCTCTCTCTCCTAGAGAATATCGCCCCTGCTCTGTTAGAAGCGAGCAAGATTTATTTTTGTTTCCTGAAAAATCTGTACAGTTTATATAAAGCCATCAGGAGCCGGTCAGCTCATGTGGTTTAATCCATGAACTCGTGAAGGGGATGCAGGAAACAAAACAAGGTCTGGAAATTACCTTGACATCTGGGCTGTGAGCTCCTGTTCCATGGCACCGGGCCAGGTCCCCACACAATCCATCCACACTGGGGGTGGTAGCATCTCTCAATGGGGCAGGGAGAGATTTTCCCAGAAGAAAAAATTCCAGTAAAACTAGAGTTTGTATTTTTTTTTAAAGCTTGAGAGGGTATACTGTTTTACAATTCACAATGAATAAGGTGTTTCAAAGCCAAGACCCTAATGAGATAATCACCGCCAAAGCGGCCACTGAAAGGAGCATGTTTGAAAACTTATTGAAAACATAGAATGGGCTGGCCCTGTGCCTAGCATACTGCTTAAGAGGCGGGGGAGACGGTCTTTGTTTTCCCTGCAACAGGTGACTGTTCAGAGTCTGAACAGTCCAGCCTCTCTGGGAACCGTGCTGATATGTGCATGCAGGGGCTGGTGGGCCCAGTCCCTGGGGGGGAAGGATGGACCATGGAGGGGGTGCAGGGGTGGGGGGGAGTGAGCCAGGGGCAGCTGCCCTATTCACGGTGCTCTCCCTGTGGAAACAACTTCCAGGGAGCCATCACCAGGGTCTGGGAGGCACACAGGTATAATCAGGAGAGGCTCTGTGACTGTAAAATCAGCTGGGAAAGTAAATGGACTCCAAGCACTGGGCAAATGCCAAGAAAGAGGCTTTGAAGTGGTGGTGACCAGAAGCTGGCTGAACAAGCCCTACCGACTTCCTCATAAGTACTCATCTTTTTTTTCTTGGCTTTTACTTATTTTTTAATTTCTATTGGTGGATAGTTGCTTTATAGTGTTATATTAGTTTCTACTGTACAGCAAAATGAATCAGCCGTACATATACATATATCCCCTCACTTTTGGATTTCCTTCCAATTCAGGTCACCACAGAGCATTAAGTAGATTTCCCTGTGGTATACAAGGTGCTCTCATTAGTTACCTATTTTATGAAAGCGAAAGTGTCAATCACTCAGTGGAGTCTGACTCTTTGCCACCCATGGCCTGTAGCCCGCCAGTCTCCTCTGTCCATGGAATTCTCCAGGCAAGAATACTGGAGTGGGTAGCCATTCCCTTCTCCAGGAGATCTTCCTGACCCAGTGATCAAATCCAGTTCTCCTGCACTGCAGGCAGACTCTTTACCGTCTGAGCTATGAGGCAATGTATATGGGTTAATCCCAATCTCCCAATTCATCCCACCCCCTCTTCCCCTTGGTCTCCATACATTTGTTCTCTATGTCTATATTTCTGTTTTGCAAATAGGTTCATCTATACCATTTTTCTAGATTATACATGTATGCATTATTATACGATATTGTTTTTCTCTTTCTGACTTATTTCACTCTGATGACAGTCTCTAGGCCCATTCACATCTCTGAAAATGGCACAATTTTGTTCCTTTTATGGCTGAGAAATACTAAAAAAAAAAAAAACGCTTTACTTGGTATATGGCTTAGTTGTTGTTGTTCAGTTGCTAAGTCATGTCTGACTCTTCCAGCCCCATGAATTGCAGCATACCAGGCTTCCCTGTCCTTCACTATCTCCCGGAGTTTCCTCAAATTCATGCCCATTGAGTTAGTGATGCCATCCAACCATCTCATCATCTGTCGCTCCCTTCTTCTCCTGCCTTCAACCTTTCCCAGCATTAGGGTCTTTTCCAATGAGTCGGCTCTTCTCATCAGGTGGCCAGAGTATTAGAGCTTCAGCTTCAGTCCTTCCAATGAATATTCATGGTTGATTTCTTTTAGGATTGACTGGTTTGATCTCCTTGGTGTCCAAGGAACTCTCAAGAGTCTTCTCCAACACGACAATTTGAAAGCATCAATTCTTCAGTGCTCAGTCTCCTTTATGGTCCAAGTCTCACATCCATTCATGAGTACTAATAAAACTATAGCTTTAACTATATGGACCTTTGTGGACAAAGTCTCTACTTTTTAATACGCTGTCTAGGTTTGTCATAGCTTTTCTTCCAAGAAGCGAACGTCTTTTAGTTAATGATTTCACTCACCATCCACAGTGATTTAGGAGCCCAAGAAAATAAAATCTGTCACTGTTTCCACTGTTTCCCCATCTATTTGCCATGAAGTGATGGGACTGGATGCCATGATCTTAGCTTTTTGAATGTTGAGTTTTAAGCCAGCTTTTTCAGTCTCCTCTTTCAGCCTCATCAAGAGGTTCTTTAGTCCCTCTTAGCTTTCTGCCATTAGGGTGATATCATCTGTATATATGAGGTTGTTGATATTTCTCCCAGAAATCTTGATTCCAGTTTGTGAGTCATCCAGCCCAGTATTTAACATGATGTACTCTACATATATAATGGCTGAGTAATACTTTTAAAACATTTGATTATCCCAAATTATGTCAATGGGAAACATCCCTATTTCACTTACAGAAGATAAGATGCAAATCATAACAAAGTACATTATGAAGAAGCTTTTAGTATAAGTATTTTCAATCCTTTATTTAGAATACATGAACATGGAGTCAAATTTTTTATATTGGCGGATTTGCTGTTCATATTAGTGAATTTGAGGTACTATCAAATGCTGAGTTATCCAAGATTAATCAAATGTTCAGTCTACTAAGGCAGAAAAGCAGACTGGCTGGTACATTTGAAAGATTTTTTGTTAGAATAGTGGAAACCAAACTGAGATTTTCATTTAGACTTAGTTAAACAGTAATTAGATTTAATCAGTATATCCTGTTCCCTAGCCTACCTAATTAGTTTTACTTCTTTGCAAAGTAAAACTGGAAGTATCACTTCCATTTATTTTATACTAAATGTGGACCTGGACTAGAGAAATATATATCTAAAGTGGAATTACATGCCTTTAAATAAGTTGGAGAATTCTTAAAAGACCAAGGCACAAAAGGCTTCCACCCAATCCCATTAAAGTTGAAGGCAGAGGATTTTGCAAAAAAAAAAGAGAGAGAGAGAGAAATTTGTTGCAGTGCTCATCAAAATGAGCCCCTGCATGCCTGTTGCAGGCCAAAAAGGATGCTGATGCTCAAAGCTGTGAAATGAATGCATGATTCCTGCTGCTGAAATGAACAGTTAATGCAAATCCCTCCAAGTTCATGAATCACATTTGGGACCAGGCAGATGGTCCATGCCCAAAATCGTGACTACACCAATTTCACAGAGAGGAGGTTTTCACAGGACAGTGAGTGCAAATGAGTAGATGGGAAGATTGCGGCTGCCCACACACTCCCCCCTCCACCAATCCCACAGGCTGAGCTTTCCCTGGCGTGTTGCATGCCCGACGTGTGAGGCAGCCTTTTTTCCCAGCATCCCCATGGGCACTGAGTTGAAAGGCAAGCTCTCTGAATATAAGATTCTGAGACCTGTTTAATCTCTCTGCTGCAGAAAGAATTTTTGATAAGGGGGCCTATTCCTTGCAAACTCTCAGAGCTTCACCCATGGGTTGTCAAGCCACAGGAGCAAGACTGGTGATTGGAGAAAATAAGAACACTTGAAAGCTACTTTTCAGTTAGTACTAACTAGAACCCAAACAGGGGGCTGTGTTCTTTATAGACACCATTTTCTGTAAATCCACAACCCTGGGAAATGGAAATTCACATCTACATTTACAGATGAGAAAACTGGGACTTAGAGGGAATAACCAGCCCAGAAAATAGGAGTTAGGATGCAACCACCTCTTGCTGCCTCCAGGCTCATACCCAATGTCCTATGATATAATGGCACAGGGCAACCTACTTTGCAAGAAGGTTTTCAGAGCCTTTGATGAAAACTTCTTGATTTATAAAGAGATGGAAGAGTAATTTGGTTAGTGAAAATGAGGAGGATTTATTTTAGCATTGAGCAAGGAGGTGTTTCAAAAGGGACCCAGGACTTTGTTTTTATCTGTTGATAAGGCCAACACATCAGGAGACAGTTGTTATGGAAAAGGATTTGGTAGTCACCATTCCTAAGGGGAGAGGGCATGGCGCACCTCACAGGACCACACAGGGAAGCACCGGAGTCAGGCAGAAGACAGAAGAAGCAGGGAAAGGCGGGGGTAAAAGTCCTTATTGTGGATTATCACGGGAACGATTGGACAAGGAAGGCTGAGCAGCAGGGCACACTTGACGGTCGGATACTTTAACTTTGGCAGGTTCTGGGAATAGAGATGGTCTCTAGCTGTATCTGTCCCTGGGATGATTTGAGGCTGAGGGATAATGTCCCAGCCTGCAGGAGCCTGATGAAAGGAGATGGGTAGAGAAATAGACTCAGAATTGATTGGTTTGCATGTCAAGGTGTATTGGCTATCAAATTGTTTCCTGTCTCTAGGAGTTATTAATAATTCCAGGAGCCCTCTCACCCTTTTTGTGGTTTTGCTCTCCACAGTTTCAGTTGCCTACAGTTAACCTCAGTCCAAAATTATTAAATGGAATATTCCAGGAAAAGATAATGCTTAAGCTTTAGATTTTGAGCCACTCTGAGTCACGTGATGAGATCCTGAGCTGTCCCACTGTGTCCTGCCCAGAATGTGAATCATTCTTTTGTTGAGTATCACACTATTTATATACCCAGTAGCCACCTCAGTTATCAGATTGACAGTCCGTTTATCATGGTGCTTGTGTTTAAGTCATCCTTATTTTACTTAATAATGGCTCCAAAGCACAAGAGGAGTGATGCTGGCCATTTAGATCTGCCAATGAGAAAGGTGTCAAGAACTTACTATAAGTGAAAAGGTAAAATTTCTCAACTTAAATGAGGAAAGGGAAAAATTGTATGCTGAGGTTGCCAAGATCTACAGAGAACACATCTATCCATGAAGTTGTGAAAAAGGAAAAAGAAACTCATGCTAGTTTTGCTGCTGTATTTGAAACTGCAAAAGTTACAGTCACAGTGGGCAGTGAGTGCTTAGTTAAGATGTAAAAGGCATTAAATTTGTACAATAAGTTATTCTGAGACAGATTGAGAGAGACCACGTTTACACAACTTTGATTACTGCATATTGTTATAATTACTCTGTTCTATTTCTAGTTACTGTTATTCCCTTGCTGAACCTAATTTATAAGTTGAACTTTATCATAGGTAAGTATGTATAGGAAAAAACATAATATATGTAGTGGGAAAAGTGAAAGTGTTTCAGTACTAAATTGTTTACAACATCCACTAGGGTCCTTGGAATGTATCCCCTGTGGATGGGGATGGGGTGGTATGAAATAAAAAGTATGATTAATACAAGAGTGCCCCTACAAAACCTTCTGGTGCATATACCTTATTTACTTTCTGCCATGACAACCTAAGCAGCAGTCATGGCTACAGATGTTTTATGGGACAATTTTGCTGCTTTCAGAGCACAATCTGTGTACTGTTCACAAGTCTAAGGAGGCTGAAACATGGGCTTGTGTGCCATTTTTCTCTAGGTATAACCTCTCATAAATGAGTCTTTATTAGTGCAGGTATTTGACTCCTGGAAATATTTCTTTAGAAATAGGATCACCTGCTTCTTTAACAACCAGATTTTTCATTCCCTGGAGTTTCAATGGGACAAAGGTGGGGAAGAGATGCCTAACAAAAGTATACTGTTGTTGCTGTTCTGTTAGGAAATCATGTCCGACTCTTGTGACCCCATGGACTGCAGCACACCAGGCTTCCCTGTTCTTCACTATCTCCTGGAGTTTGCTCAAACTCATGTCCATTGAGTTGGTGATGCCATCTCACCATCTCATCCTCTGTTGCACCCTTTTCTTCCTGCCTTCACTGTTTCCCAGGATCAGGGTCTTTTTCCAATGAGTCGGCTCTTCGAATCAGGTGGCCAAAGTAGTGGCACTTTAGCTTCAGCATCAGTCCTTCCAATGAATGTTCAGGGGTTGATATTCTTTAGGAATGACTGGTTTGATCTCCTTGCAGTTCAAGGGACTCTCAAGAGTCTTCTCCAGCACCACAATTGAAAAGCATCAATTCCTCGGCATTCAAAAGTATGGATGTCATTATAACTTTTATATGATGCTCATATCAAGTTTTTTGTTTTATTTATGTCTTTGACAATAGTCTGTCTTCTTTGCTACCAAAAATGAAGGAATTGTGGCTATGAGAGGAATCGGCTCTAAAATCTACTTAGATGTCTCCTCATCCATTGGTGGACACAAGACAGTAGCAGTAACTTGGGTGGGTAGAGTCACTGTCAAATTCCTCTGTCAATTCACAGCTTCCCCTGCCTTTAGGGGTGTCCTCAGACTGAAGTCATGCCTAGAGGGATCACCTTTGCCATACTTCCATTCACCTGGAGGCACCTAAGGATCCAGTTCCTTTTATGTTCAAACAAAACAGAGTGGAGACAGTAACAGTCCATTACACCCCACCCTGCCTCCTCACCCTTCCTTTCAGAGGGGCCGATGGCCAAGAGCAGGTGCTCTGCAATACGACATGGGTTCCTCTTATGGCTCCACACCTGACCATCTCAGTGACTGGGGCTGGTCACCTGACCTCTATGTGCTCTAGGGGTTTTTTCCCTAATCTCTAGAATGCAATGATAATAACAGAAGCTATATTGTAGAATTGGTGTGAAGATTAATTAACTATTTCAGGGACAGAGTAAGGCTCACAGATATCAGCTGTTATTAATAATCTTTGGAACAGTATTTTCCCAAGTGGGGCCCATGGTCCACCTATACCAAAATAACCTATGCTGCTTTGGCAATGGTCCTAGAGAATCAGATTCTCTAGGGAGGTTCCAGGACTCTCTCCCCAGCCAGTCCTTATACATAAAGTGTGAGAACCACACCTTAAACTTTAAGGTTGAAAGTGGCAGATAGAGAAACTTTAAGGATAGAGGCTTTTCAGGCAGGCAGATCTAACTTCAGATTTCACCTCCTCCCTTAAATAGACCTGTGTGGTGCAGAACAAGTTACTGAGTTTATAGTTTCCTGGAGCTGCTATTTCAATACACTGAGATATTAACATCTATTTTGTTCAACAAATATTTATCAGTGATGCTATGTATACAACACCCTTCTAGCTGCTGGGAATATAATAGTGAACATTCTTGAAAAATCTACTTGTTCAGATTATTGTCAGACCTTGGTGGAAGGCACTAGAGCTCTCCACTTCTCTACAGCTCAGATTCCAGGAAAATGCCAGAGCACTGGGTCATTCATTGATTGGACCACTCAGCCCAAGAGATAGCATCCCATAGAGGAAGGGGCACAGTGACTTAAAATGATGTAGCCAGTTCTGTCACAAACTAGTTGGTGACCTTAGACACAGCACTACAAAATCCTTGAGCTTCAGAACCTTCTCTTGCAGAATAAGAATGTTGGACTCAAGAACTCTACAATCTCTTCCAGCTTTATCAGCTCATGGGAGATCTATTCTAAATACAATTAGGAGTTCTTGGCTCTTCTTGAATAAGCAGATTTGGGGACTCCCAATATCTATCCCTATCTATCCCCCCTCCATGTCTACAGGGCTTCTAGTCACTTTTGAGAAAGAAATGTTGGGTTCTGTGCAAAGACTCTCGCATTGGTTGACAACAAAGATGGTATGTCTTTTGCAGAATTCAAGACTGGAATATTAGTAGAAACATCCTAGGTTGCATCTGTGTTTAACAGCGAGTAGAAAAATCTTTGAAAAGTGTGGTCTGAGTTAAGACAGATAAACTTAAAAAAAAAAATTACATGTTGAAAGGTTTAGGGCAGTCCAAGACCATGACTAGAGCCAGACAACCAGATTGGAAGGCTGAATTTGCCACAGGAAGAATTTGCTTGTGTTGCTTCCAATAAGTTACCCATCTACTCTGATCTGAAGGAAAACCTGCCTCCTAGGAATGTATGGGGATTAAAAACAATAATGAATGTCTAATGTTTGACATAGTTCCCTACATCATTGAACACACTCAATATATTAACATGATATTTATTATGATCATCATCATTATATTGTTATTATTACTACTACATTATTATACTTTAACATTTTCCTGGACATAAAGCTCACTACTGAACATTCACTTACTTTCTCCTCCATCACCCCATGTGGTATGCAGAGATGGTACTATCTTAGATAAGGAGTCAATATGGGGCAACCGTGATTCCCACTCAATTCTGCTTCAGAGGGTCTCAGTCCAAAGTGGCTTTCCTGTCTCCTCTTCATCTGAGCTATCCAACGAAGTGCTTACAAGACCCTCAGTGCAGGCAGACCCTGGAAGAGGCAGTCAGGCACAGCAGCCTTCATCTGGCTGCCTAACGTAAACTGACAAATGTCTCACCACCAACATTTTGTTTTGTTTTTGGTCCTTTTGCCTTTGTCAGACACGTGCAGAAGGAAGTCGATACCAGAAATGTCACTTCAGCACAGACTAGAAATTGACTGCTGGGTTTTACATGGAGAGTTTATTAAAAAGTAAATTGATAGCTAAAAAGAACTCCGACTAAGAGAAGCCCATAAACTTAATGGCATTTATTAATTTATGGGCTTTTATCCCAAAATGAGTCATCTCTCTATAAAAGCATCAAAGAGCTGTGATTTGGTTAGGACGATGCCTGCTGTCTCCCCTTACAGAGATGACGACGACCGACCAACATCTGAACTGGTTAGATGCCCGGCAGCACACTCGCCACTTCAATCAGGCTGCCTTTCTCCAGGCCTCTCTTTGACTTGACACATTTATTTATCTCATTGTGATCAGTTTCTCACTCTACTAACACAAGCCTGGTAGATAATCCAGAAAAGGCAGCAGATGAGCCCTAATGAGACCCCGCTGGGCGCTGACCCCAGGATTCTTCTTCGAACTCAGCCTCTTGCTGACTTGCCAGGCTCCCTCTCAGGCTACAGTCTTCTCATCTGCAAAGTGAGGGGCTGGCATCACCAGCTCCTAATTGCAAACTGTCCTCAGGGAGGATCCAAAGGCATCTGGCCAGCAAAGTCCTGGGAAACAACCCCCAGCAAGGAGGGGCCCACTGTCTTGTCTCAGTCCTGGCACTCTCATAATGGCACCAGGAAAGAGAGACCCCAACAAAGAACATGCCCTGCCTGTCAAGTCACTGATCCCCATGAGTCCAGTGAAAGAGACTTCATGGTGCTGGAGGGCTTGTCATTGTGGGTGAGGGTTCCCTTCCTGGACTAACCTGCACACAGGACCCAGTTCCCATGTCCATGGCTGGGAAAATATGGAGGAAAGGATAGAATATCATCACAGCCTTCAGTTGTTAATGTGACAAAGTGGGGAAGTAGAAAAAGTGGACTGTGTGGAAGTCTGTCTCTATAGGACACTCCAGATAGAGCTGGGGAAGGAGTAGTCACATGACCCAACACTAGTACAGAACAGTCCATCTGAGTGCCGGTCTTGAGTGCCAGTGGTGTTTGAGGCAACAAAGGATACATAGAGTCAACACATAGGTCTGTTATTCTCTGGCCAGGGATTTTTTGTCTACAACTACTGTAGATTTCACCCATTTCATTATATACCATTGCTCTGAAGGCTTGATCATCTCAACATGCATGCTAGATGTAAAAAAAAAAAAAGATGGACCAGAAATTGTCATTTAATTTTTATTACTGGAAATATTAGAAGACACTTTTATTGTTTTTATATCATTTACTTTCTTCACATTTTGAGACATAAAAATCTAGCATGTATTGTCACTTTCTCAATGCTGGCCCCTGTTGTGTTTTCTGTGGCATTCATGTTTACTGTTCACATTGACCTCATAAGGAGTTTGCTGTTATTCCCAAGAAATAGACAGGGAAGGGAAGGTGGGATATTACATACACAGGTGGCGAGAGGAAAGGTTGGGATTTGACCACCTGCAGGATCTATTGGCCAGTTATCTGACCACCTGATGAGAAGAGCTGACTCATTGGAAAAGATCTGGATGCTGAGAAAGATTGAAGACAGGAGGAGAAGGCAGAAGCAGAGGATGAGATAGTTAGATAGCATCACCGACTCAATGGACACAAACTTGAGCAAATTCTGGGAGATAGTGAAGGACAGGGAAGCCTGGCATGCTGTAGTCCATGAGATTGCAAAAAGTCGGACACGAATGAGTGACTGAACAGCAACAGCAGGGATCTACTGTTATCCTCTCTGCCATACTGGGATGCCTCCCTCTGCACAGCTGCATGTGACTGCTAGGGTCAGGGAGGAAAGAAAAATGAGGGCTCTGGACCCTCTGAGATGACGAGACCTGGGCTGTCTCTAAAGGAAATCCTTCAGGACCTGGGGGTATTACTGGATGCCTCTTCCAGGAAGGAATTCCTAGGACTCATCCAGAACACGGAACCTTAATGCAAATGGCCCGCCAGAAGGGCTGCATGCAATGCGCCCGTCCTCACAGAGGGATGACAACCCAGGACAGCCAGAGGCTGAGAGGTGCAACTGGAAACATGGGTTTGGAGCCAGAAGACCTGGGTTTGAACTTCACTGTTACAACTTCTCTGAGCATCAGCTCCTTTGTGCATCATCTAGAGCGACAGTTCCCAACCTCTTTGGCACCAGGGACCAGTTTCATGGAAGACAATTTTCCCACAGACCAGGGGTGGAGGAATGGTTTGGGGATGATTCAAGTGCATTACATTTATTGTGCACTTTTATTATTACATCGGCTGCACCTCAGATCATCAGGTATTAGATCCCTGAGATGGGGGACCCCCAATCTAGAGGTCACCACCTCTACCATGCCCAAACCCAGAGAGTTATTATGAGGGTCACATGAAAAACAGATGTCAGACACTATAAAATGCAACATGTTTCAGAGATTGCTTCACACATGGTAGGTGCTCAGTGCATGACTGTTGAATGAGGTAACTTTATTCCATGAGCCCGTGTATCTTGCAGACAGGGAGAAAGGCAGCTTGCTTCATATGGCTTCCCTGGTGGCTCAGAGGTTAAAGCGTCTGCCTGAAATGAAGGAGACCTGGGTTCAATCCCTGGGTCAGGAAGATCCCCTGGAGAAGGGAATGGCAACCCACTCCAGTACTCTTGCCCGAGAATCCCATGGAGGGAGGAGCCTGATAGGCTACAGTCCACGGGGTCACAAAGAGTTGGACACAACTGAGCGACTTCACTCTCATGTGCCACTGAAAATGAATCAATTGTCCCAGGTGTAGTCTGGCTCCCACTAAATGATAGAGGCATTCAAGATTTGACACAAAGTAGGCAAACTTCCTGAGAGTTGGCATCTTAAAGCCTTGAGTGTGTCAGAATCTGGGATTCCTGGTGTCTCCTCACTTCTCTAATAGTTTGAGTGACACTGAGCTAGCCCTGAAGGAAACTGAAAGAAAGTATTAATACTCCTAGACCCAGGCCTTCTATTAAGAGGCTTAAAGTGCAAGATTCCAAGGGCTGTCTTCCCCACAAGCCTCTGGACTCTGCCTTCTCCTTTGTGCTTACTCCATCGTACACATGTCCACTCTCAGCTCCATATCTTTTCATCTCTTACTACCCCTTCTGTCTCCCCTACTTGAGAACTCACTGAGGGAAAGAGCCGCCCTTCATTCAACCTCATATGCTGAGGAGAGTTGTCCCGTTTGGGGGAATATGTGTGAAATGAACATATGAAGAAATTGATCAAATAATTCATTACTAGAGAGAGATCCAGGCAAGTATATGAAAAGGCAAATTGGTGGACTGCATCTATCTTGTTCCTCCTTCCCCCACCACCCCAAAATAAACAGTAATGACATTTAACAACTTCATACATTTTAGTTTCTTTTTTATTTATTTATTTATTTATTCAAATTCTTTAAAAGTATTTTTTTTTCCATTTATTTTTCTTGGAGGCTAATTACTTTACAATATTGTAGTGGTTTTTGCCATACATTGACATGAATCAGCCATGGATTTACATGTGTTCCCCATCCCGATCCCCTCTCCCGCCTCCCTCTCCATCCCATCCCTCTGGATCTTCCCAGTGCACCAGCCCTGAGCACCCGTCTCATGCATCCAACCTGGACTGGTGATCTGTTTCACCCTTGATAGTATACTTGTTTCAATGCTGTTCTCTCTGAACATCCCACCCTCATCTTCTCCCACAGAGTCTAAAAGTCTGTTCTGTACATCTGTGTCTCTTTTTCTGTTTTGCATATAGGGTTATCGTTCCCATCTTTTTAAATTCCATATATATGCGTTAGTATACTGTATTGGTCTTTATCTTTCTGGCTTACTTCACTCTGTATAATGGGCTCTAGTTTCATCTATCTCATTAGAACTGATTCAAATGAATTCTTTTTAATGGCTGAGTAATATTCCATAGTGTATATGTACCACAGCTTCCTTATCCATTCATCTGCTGATGGGCATCTAGGTTGCTTCCATGTCCTGGCTATTATAAACAGTGCTGCGATGAACATTGGGGTGCACGTGTCTCTTTCAGATCTGGTTTCCTTGGTGTGTATGCCTAGGAGTGGGATTGCTGGGTCATATGGCAGTTCTATTTCCAGTTTTTTAAGGAATCTCCACACTGTTCTCCATAGTGGCTGTACTAGTTTGCATTCCCACCAACAGTGTAAGAGGGTTCCCTTTTCTCCACACCCTCTCCAGCATTTATTGCTTGTAGACTTTTGGATAGCAGCCATTCTGACTGGCGTGTAATGGTACCTCATAGAGGTTTTGATTTGCATTTCTCTGATAATGAGTGATGTTGAGCATCTTTTCATGTGTTTGTTAGCCATCTGTATGTCACACTTTAGCTTCTTAAGGTGATGGTTTTAGTCCCAGAAATGGCAAAGTAAACCCAAGCACACTGTATTCTTTGGCCACGCTCACAAGTTCTGCAGTCCTCGTAATCATGCAGATTACCTGGGAGAGGCCAGTCGGGATTCACAGACAGGCCCGTGTGACACAGCTTCAGGCTTCTGGGTGCGACCCACGCTAGATAGATGAATAGGTAAAGGGATGCATGGGGTATGTGTGGTGCACTGGCCTCATAGCCCTGGGGCTGGTTTTTCTGAGCCTCAGGAGTGACAGACAGACCCAAGACCAGCTGGTCCTACAGCTTAAGTCAGGTTCTTCTGGCAAATATTAGTACCTTCCTGTAATTATCAACTTCCCTGGTGGCTCAGATGGTAAAGTACCTGCAGTGCGGGAGACCCGGGTTTGATCCCTGGGTTGGGAAGATCCCCTGGAGAAGGAAATGGCAACCCACTCCAGTATTCTTGCCTGGAAAATCCCATGGACAGAGGACCCTGATAGGCTACAGTCCATGGGGTCACAAAGAGTCGGACATGACTGAGCAACTTCACTTTCCTGTTAATTAAATGTAGGTGGTATATTACAAGCTCATGTTAGACTCAAGTATATTTTGCCACTGTTAGTTTGGGAAAGTAACATGGTCTAGGAAAGAGATAGCCCTGGATGTTCTTAGCCCTGAAAATTTACATCAACTCTTCAGAACTTGGTTCCTTGATTTGAAAAATAGAACCAATGGTAGGTAATGTATACTGTTGTTCTGATGATTAAATATGATAAGGGAGGTAAAGTATTTACTGAGTACCTGGATTGATTAGGTGCCAAGGAAATAATATTCCCTACTTCCTTGCCTCTCCCCAATATAGTAATAGTAATCAGATGAGCAGGATCTCATCAGAACATAAACAGCTAACTGAAGTGAAAAAGAACATTTTAAAAGACATAGATCACTGATGATCTCTATGCAAATGTGAGTGTAATTTAAAATAAGCTGTATCTAGTCATTGCTGATGATCTTACAGCGCTTTCCCTTGGCAGTGCTCTGTTTGCAGAAGTTGGCATGAGTTAGTGTAGCTTTTTTCTTTAATTATTAGAGCACCTTTGTTTGACTGTACAAAGTATGTCATGCTGCATGCTGAGTCACTTGAGTTGTGTCCGACTCTTTCGACTCTTTGAGACCCATGGTTCCTCTGTCCATGGGATTCTCCAGGCAAGAATACTGGAGTGAGTTGCTATGCCCCGCCCCCCCCCCCCCCCCCCCCGCCCCAGGGAATCTTCCCAACCCAGGGATCGAACCTGTATCTCTTATGTCTCCTACACTGGCGGGCAGGTTCTTTACCAGTATTTCAACTGTCAAGTAATTCTGGGTAATCTTCTCTCCCTGTCCGCAGGACTTGCTGTATTATAAGCTTCTGAAATATCTATTAAACCATCTAAGAGTACTTCCCTTGAAGTCAAGACCTGAAGGCTTCTTTTTTATATTCCTACCCTCATCCTGTCCCACATGCTTAGCCAGGAATGACCAGTGTTACCACCTTAAAAACCGCTCTTGACTTGTGTGAGTCTCCTCTCCTCAGTGGAGCTGCATCTTTTCCAGCTGTAAGTAACCATAAGTATGCAGTTGTACAAGTTCCTGGACACTATCCAGGATCTATAGAGACTCAAAATGTTAAGGAGGAAGAGCTAGTTCTATAGCCAGACATGCCCAATTGGTCCAACACCCTCCTGGATGAGACATTTCCTCTTTTATATGCTCATTAAACATGAACTCTGAATGCATTCATCCCCAAGGCCATTGCACCCAGACACAGAAATGCTTTTGTTCTGCACAGTAGTTTATAGCATTTGCAGTAGCTGTGATGTCTTTTTGACTGTTGACGTTGATCACTGTTGCTTTCCTGAACTGGGTGCATTCAACATTTTGGATGTGAAACTGCTGATAATTTATCTGGTTGAAGATGCAGGTCTTAAACATTTGCACTGCCTGACTCTCATCCTTAGCTTCAGGACAAGTGGGGGACAGGAGAACAGAGCCCAGGTTGAGGGCAGTTGACACACCCTTGAGACATATGTCCTCCCTGACCCTTCCACTGCTTCTAGTTTTGCTCTGTCCACTACTGAGTCTCCATTCCCATAACCCATACCTTTACAATTTACCTTGACTACCCTTCTACTTGCCACGTAAGTATTTGTTGGTGCCATGGTACTACCTGGGCTTCCCTGATAGCTCAGTTGATAAAGAATCTACCTGCAAGGCAGGAGACCCCAGTTTGATTCCTGGGTTGGGAAGATCCCCTGGAGAAGGAATAGGCTACCCACTCCAGTATTCTTGGGCTTCCCTTATGGCTCAGCTGGTAAAGAATCCACCTGCAATGTGGGAGACCTGGATTTGACCCCTGGGTTGGGAAGATCCCCTGGAGAAGGGAAAGGCTACCCACTCCAGTATTCTGGCCTGGAGAATTCCATGGACTGTATAGTCCATGGGGTCTCAAAGAGTCGGACATGATTGATTGACTTTCACTTTCTTTTCAAGGTACTACCTACACGAAATTTAAAATGAACTTTTGGTGACTCAACTCATGCAGGGCAACTTAGTCTTCCAACACCTGACTTACCAGGAATTTCAACTCTATTGTGTGGGAGTTAGATGAGTGCTGGTGGTGAAAAATTGATGAAAAGGGCAGACTTTATCCTGAATTGCCCCTCACTCCATCCCCTCCCTCTATAGCAAGCAGCCTCTGAGCAAGGCAAGACACCCCCAGTCTCATCAGTTATCATCTGAGATCTTTTCTATCACGGATACCAGCCATGTAGTATCTGACCTCAGATCCCCATCAGGTTTTGTTTTTGGAGGGTATATTCAAGGTCCTTTGTGTTTAGTTTCAACCACACAACCACAAAGCTAACCATCCAAAGATGATGACCAAATTAAGGAAATAACCTGGGAACTGGAGGAATATTAACATTTCTTACAAACAACCTAGTGATCTGGTTCTTTATGACCTAGAACACCTCCTTTCATACCAAAAATGCTTCCAAGTTTCCCATTCCACAGATCTCCTCGTGAGCCTTCTCTCAGGTCCACCAACAACCCAGCCTGCAGGTCACCCTCACTCTCCACTTAATAAAGGAGTTGTAAGAAGTATACCAATCAGCAAGATCCCCAGAGACAACATATAAATAGAAGACAGTGCCTGGCACTAACATCTGAGCCAAGAGATAGGGACCCCCTGTTGTGTGGGTGTAGGTTACAGGGTATCCTCACAGAGTAAGTCTTGTCCTTGAATCTTTTCTCTTTTTCTAATATGAAGTTATTTTTCTTTAATCCTTTTTTAGGCCCTTTCTCTCTTGCCTTTCCTATAAATTATGAACATATGTATATATTTTCCTAGTAATCAGTATTCCTAACTCTACTTTCCAAAGACTTGTGTTGAAGAAACAAACCACATAACTGGGAAGTGTGTGGGGCTAAGAGAAAGTAGAAAGCTATTTCCCAGAAGCATGTTTTATTACTTTTGATTCAACTATCTCCATCTCACCTCATTTTCCTTTAAGGCTATATATGTAGCAAACTGAGATGCACAGATATGGAATCTCCATGAGGAATGTGTGCAGACAAAAAGCTTATTAGCATAGTTTCCTCTCTTCTAAAAAAATCCTCCCCTTTCCCAAAATAACTGATAAATGATCCTTTGTGGTGGCGGTTGTGGTGCTGCCTTTACGCTGTCAAACGCCTACTTTACATCTTGCTGAAAATTAGAGCTTTGCAGCTGTGGCCAGCAAATATGGATGCTTACTCATTGGCTGATATCACCAAGGTTCGGAAAGCACTAGGTTTTAGAAGACCAGCTGAGGCCAACTCACAGAATTTTAAGTCTTTAAAATCTTTTAGGTTTGTAATTGCCAAAGAATGCTTACAACTTTGAAGAGTAAGGGTTATGTGAATGCTACATCATGCTAAAAAAGCTGCACAGACACAGTTGTTATTTGGGGTTTGTTCTTGCTAATATCGCCTTCACTTGGCGCTTTGAGGACAGTATCCTGGAGAAGTAAAAACTGACTTCCCAAAACTCCAGTTGTGCTTAAGCCCAGAATCTCCTTGACCCTACGTCACCTTGTCCCTTCTTCTCCATTTGGCCATCGAGCTGTCCTTATGCAGTTGATTTCAGCTAGATATCCAGAAGCAGTCTTATTTAAACACAGATCGTGAAAGATGAATGAATGGTCAATTGACTTGAACCTTCCCAAGAAAGCTATTCTTTTAAGGAGGATGTTGTTAGAATAAATCAATGTCTGATGGGTGGAATTTCAGGTAGAAGCATCAATGTTTATTGAAGGTTTATTAAACATTGGTCGCAGTTCTTTGAATTTTATGGCAAAACCACAAAATTAAGAGAAGCAGCCTGGTAATAGTACATGGACAATAACGCTTCCCAGCACCTCTTTCACACACTCTCTCTCTCACCTCAACTACCAGCTCCCACTCGTCGAAGTGTCCACCCCAGTTAACCATCCCTGAGTCTTCTCAAGTCATTCTTCATTCAATGATTACCTAGAGAAGATGCCCAGCAAGCACAGATCTTTCTGCACATGTGTCCGGTCATTACCTGCCTCATTACCACCCATATCTTAAGTCACCAGCAGCACTCAAGTCCTATCCACCTACCTCCTAAGAACAGAGTTCAGAGACAATAAAAATTCAGAATTTACATTTTCTTTCTATGCCATCTCCATCTCTTCCTCTCCTAGCTTAAAAATATTTTCCAATCCAAAGTAGGTCTTTTTTTCTCCTAAATCAGTTCTTTACATGAAGTATTTTCAGATGTTAAGAGTATTTTGGGATCATTTCCAAAGAAGATTTTTTTTCTTTACATTTTTAAATGTAATTAATCCCAAACCAAGGGTTTCTCCTGTGTTTGGAGAATGAAGGCATGATGTATGAAAGCTAAGCTTAACTTGAAGCTGGAAAATCAGGATTTACAGTGGCCAGTGTTAACACAAACTTTGTTTGAAAGTCATATGCATTTACTAGACTTCATCCCCAGCTAGGTCAAGATGCCAGCCTGATTGATTTTGATCCCTTGGAGAATTGGTTGCCTTTCTGAGTGTGGCATGGAATTTCTGGGGGCTAAGTCAGCCTTGGATTTATGTTTCCTCTTGACAAGCTTCTAAGAGACTTCATTATAAATACCCTCACAATTGGAATGGCCACAAGGAACAGCAGAAAGGTAATATGAGGAGGGTACCAGTGGTCAGGGGTCTGGGTTCTTTCCCTGGTAAGAGATGTTTGACTTGGCACATCAATGACCTCAGAGTAATTAATCAGAGAGTAATTAATAAAGGGTTAGCCAGTATGGATCTTATCTTGCAACTTTTCTATTTTCTTTCACTAGGTATATCAGTCTTGACTTGAAATTCTTGCATCTTCTTTTAAGAAGCTAAAGAAACTTCCTTTGGCAATGCATCTGTCAACTCAGTGATCTTGAAACATAAACTTCTCCCCTACGCTGCTGATCAGTGGTGGTGTGAGCCGCCTTGTTTGCAGAAATCTTGTCTGCATCTGTTTGCTGTTGCATCCCCAGTGTCTAGCAGTGTCTTGTACACAGTAGACTTTCAGTGGATAGTTGTTGAATGAATTAATGAACCAAGATATAGCCCTAACCCTGGATAACAGTCCAAAGGAGTTCCAGAGCCCTGAGAGAGATGAGTGGTCTGGTGCTTCTGAAGTCCCCAGATGGACAGCATTGCATTATCAAGTCCATTCTTGCTCAGATGGAAGACTAGCTCTTGCTGTCTGCCTCTCTTCAGCTCACTCTTCTTGACCATTTTACTTTCATCCAGTTCTTCTCCAGTTATTTAACAGGGCTGCCTGTTATATTGCTAATTAAATGTTGATAGAAGAAAAATACTGGGGGGGGGGGACAAATAAAATGAAAGATTAAGGGTGAGGAACATAGTGTATAGTTGTCTTTTTTTAAAGTATTATTGATTTACAGCATTGTGTACAGTTGGCATTTTTGAGTTCACTTCTTTGAACTGTACCTCCATTACAAGATGAAGGATCTTCCAAATTTCCAGGGGGAGTAGGGAGGGTTGGTAGTGTGAGGACAGAAGGAAAGATATGGAGCAGTTCTGGTCTGTGTGAGGTTTGAGGGGAAAGAAAGTAAATACACTGTGATGTTCTGTGCAAACCATTCCATCAAGAACACCCTCATCAAGACCTTTTGTTCTTCAAAGCTGATGGCTATTGATCTGTGTTGAATAGACCAGCCCAAGAAGCAGCCCAGTGGGGCTTCTCTGGTGGCACAGTGGTAAAGAATCCACCTGCCAATGCAGGAGACAGAGGAGATGCAGTTTTGATCCCTGGGTTGAGAAGATCCCCTGGAGTAGGAAATGGCACCCACTCCAGTATTCTTGTCTGGAAAATCCCATGACAAGAGGAGCCTGGTGGGCTAGGGTCCATATGGGGTCACAAGATTCAGGCATGACTGAGAGCACACACACACAGACACACTCACACCTGAGACATCCGAATGTGCCTTAACTAGCATTGCTCTCAAAGTAGCCAGAGACAGATAGCAAATGTTAGAAAGGAAAATTAAAGACCGTAAGAATCTTCTATGGAAGGTGTAATTCCCAAATATTTGGTTTCAGGGGCCATGAAAATATTTAAAATTTCCTTAAACCTAACTTTAACACTTTTGCCTTGGGAAGCCAGTGGAGCAGAAAGGGGGCGAGGGACTATCCTACATTAACACCATAATAATAAGTGAAACACCAAAACATGGGAAAATATACACTTTTTAAATAAACCAGTCTTTTTTTTTTTTTCCAGTGGGTTTTGTCATACATTGATATGAATCAGCCATGGATTTACATGTATTCCCAATCCCGATCCCCCCTCCCACCTCCCTCTCCACCCGATTCCTCTGGGTCTTCCCAGTGCACCAGGCCGGAGCACTTGTCTCATGCATCCCACCTGGGCTGGTGATCTGTTTCACCATAGATAGTATACATGCTGTTCTTTTGAAATATCCCACCCTCACATTCTCCCACAAAGTTCAAAAGTCTGTTCTGTATTTCTGTGTTTCTTTTTCTGTTTTGCATATAGGGTTATCGTTATCACCTTTCTAAATTCCATATATATGTGTTAGCATGCTGTAATGTTCTTTATCTTTCTGGCTTACTTCACTCTGTATAATGGGCTCCAGTTTCATCCATCTCATTAGGACTGGTTCAAATGAATTCTTTTTAATGGCTGAGTAATATTCCATGGTGTATATATACCACAGCTTCCTTATCCATTCATCTGCTGATGGGCATCTAGGTTGCTTCCATGTCCTGGCTATTATAAACAGTGCTGCGATGAACATTGGGGTGCACGTGTCTCTTTCAGATCTGGTTTCCTCAGTGTGTATGCCCAGAAGTGGGATTGCTGGGTCATATGGCAGTTCTATTTCCAGTTTTTTAAGAAATCTCCACACTGTTCTCCATAGCGGCTGTACTAGTTTGCATTCCCACCAACAGTGTAAGAGGGTTCCCTTTTCTCCACACCCTCTCCAGCATTTATTGCTTGTAGACTTTTGGATAGCAGCCATCCTGACTGGCGTGTAATGGTACCTCATTGTGGTTTTGATTTGCATTTCTCTGATAATGAGTGATGTTGAGCATCTTTTCATGTGTTTGTTAGCCATCTGTATGTCTTCTTTGGAGAAATGTCTGTTTAGTTCTTTGGCCCATTTTTTGATTGGGTCATTTATTTTTCTGGAATTGAGCTGCAGGAGTTGCTTGTATATTTTTGAGATTAATCCTTTGTCTGTTTCTTCATTTGCTATTATTTTCTCCCAATCTGAGGGCTGTCTTTTCACCTTGCTTATAGTTTCCTTTGTAGTGCAAAAGCTTTTAAATTTCATTAGGTCCCATTTGTTTAGTTTTGCTTTTATTTCCAATATTCTGGGAGGTGGGTCATAGAGGATCCTGCTGTGATTTATGTCGGAGAGTGTTTTGCCTATGTTCTCCTCTAGGAGTTTTATAGTTTCTGGTCTTACATTTAGATCTTTAATCCATTTTGAGTTTATTTTTGTGTATGGTGTTAGAAAGTGTTCTAGTTTCATTCTTTTACAAGTGGTTGACCAGTTTTCCCAGCACCACTTGTTAAAGAGGTTGTCTTTTTTCCATTGTATATCCTTGCCTCCTTTGTCAAAGATAAGGTGTCCATAGGTTCGTGGATTTATCTCTGGGCTTTCTATTCTGTTCCATTGATCTATATTTCTGTCTTTGTGCCAGTACCATACTGTCTTGATGACTGTGGCTTTGTAGTAGAGTCTGAAGTCAGGCAGGTTGATTCCTCCAGTTCCATTCTTCTTTCTCAAGATTATTTTGGCTATTCGAGGTTTTTTGTATTTCCATACAAATTGTGAAATTCTTTGGTCTAGTTCTGTGAAAAATACCGTTGGTAGCTTGATAGGGATTGCATTGAATCTATAGACTGCTTTGGGTAGAATAGCCATTTTGACAATATTGATTCTTCCAATCCATGAACACGGTATGTTTCTCCATCTGTTTGTGTCCTCTTTGATTTCTTTCATCAGTGTTTTATAGTTTTCTATGTATAGGTCCTTTGTTTCTTTAGGTAGATATACTCCTAAGTATTTTATTCTTTTTGTTGCAATGGTGAATGGTATTGTTTCCTTAATTTCTCTTTCTGTTTTTTCATTGTTAGTATATAGGAATGCAAGGGATTTCTGTGTGTTAATTTTATATCCTGCAACTTTACTATATTCATTGATTAGCTCTAGTAATTTTCTGGTAGAGTCTTTAGGGTTTTCTATATAGAGGATCATGTCATCTGCAAACAGTGAGAGTTTTACTTCTTCTTTTCCTATCTGGATTCCTTTTACTTCTTTTTCTGCTCTGATTGCTGTGGCCAGAACTTCCAACACTATGTTGAATAGTAGTGGTGAGAGTGGGCACCCTTGTCTTGTTCCTGATTTCAGGGGAAATGCCTTCAATTTTTCACCATTGAGGGTGATGCTTGCTGTGGGTTTGTCATATACAGCTTTTATTATGTTGAGGTATGTTCCTTCGATTCCTGCTTTCTGGAGAGTTTTAATCATAAATGAGTGTTGAATTTTGTCAAAGGCTTTCTCTGCATCTATTGAGATAATCATATGGTTTTTATCTTTCAATTTGTTAATGTGGTGTATTACATTGATTGATTTGCGGATATTAAAGAATCCTTGCATTCCTGAGATAAAGCCCACTTGGTCATGGTGTATGATTTTTTTAATATGTTGTTGGATTCTGTTTGCTAGAATTTTGTTAAGGATTTTTGCATCTATGTTCATCAGTGAAATTGGCCTGTAGTTTTCTTTTTTTGTGGCATCTTTGTCTGGTTTTGGAATTAGGGTGATAGTGGCCTCATAGAATGAGTTTGGAAGCTTACCTTCATCTGCAATTTTCTGGAAGAGTTTGAGTAAGATAGGTGTTAGCTCTTCTCTAAATTTTTGGTAGAATTCAGCTGTGAAGCCATCTGGTCCTGGGCTTTTGTTTGCTGGAAGATTTTTGATGACAGTTTCGATTTCCTTGCCTGTGATGGGTCTGTTAAGATCTTCTATTTCTTCCTGGTTCAGTTTTGGAAAGTTATACTTTTCTAAGAATTTGTCCATTTCATCCAAGTTGTCCATTTTATTGGCATAGAGCTGCTGGTAGTAGTCTCTTATGATCCTTTGTATTTCAGTGTTGTCTGTTGTGATCTCTCCATTTTCATTTCTAATTTTGTTAATTTGGTTTTTCTCTCTTTGTTTCTTAATGAGTCTTGCTAATGGTTTGTCAATTTTGTTTATTTTTTCAAAAAACCAGCTTTTAGCTTTGTTGATTTTTGCTATGGTCTCTTTAGTTTCTTTTGCATTTATTTCTGCCCTGATTTTTAAGATTTCTTTCCTTCTACTAACCCTGGGGTTCTTCATTTCTTCCTTCTCTAGTTGCTTTAGGTGTAGAGTTAGGTTATTTATTTGGTTTTTTTCTTGTTTCTTGATGTAAGCCTGTAATGCTATGAACCTTCCCCTTAGCACTGCTTTTACAGTGTCCCATAGGTTTTGGGTTGTTGTGTTTTCATTTTCATTCATTTCTATACATATTTTGATTTCTTTTTTGATTTCTTCTATGATTTGTTGGTTATTCAGAAGCGTGTTATTTAGCCTCCATATGTTTGAAGTTTTAACAATTTTTTTCCTGTAATTGAGATCTAATCTTACTGCACTGTGGTCAGAAAAGATGACTGGAATGATTTCAATTTTTTTGAATTTTCCAAGACCAGATTTATGGCCCAGGATGTGATCTATTCTGGAGAATGTTCCGTGTGCACTTGAGAAAAAGGTGAAGTTGATTGTTTTGGGGTGAAATGTCCTATAGATATCAATTAGGTCTAGCTGGTCCATTGTGTCATTTAAGGTTTGTGTTTCCTTGTTAATTTTCTGTTTAGTTGATCTATCCATAGTTGTGAGTGGGGTATTAAAGTCTCCCACTATTATTGTGTTACTATTAATTTCCTCTTTCATACTCGTTAGTGTTTGCCATACATATTGCGGTGCTCCTATGTTGGGTGCATATATATTTATAATTGTTATATCTTCTTCTTTGATTGATCCTTTGATCATTATGTAGTGTCCTTCTTTGTCTCTTTTCACATCCTTTATTTGAAAGTCTATTTTATCTGATATGAGTATTGCGACTCCTGCTTTCTTTTGGTCTCCGTTTGCATGAAATATTTTTTTCCAGCCCTTCACTTTTAGTCTGTATGTGTCTCTTGTTTTGAGGTGGGTCTCTTGTAGACAGCATATATAGGGGTCTTGTTTTTGTATCCATTCAGCCAATCTTTGTCTTTTGGTTGGGGCATTCAACCCATTTACATTTAGGGTAATTATTGATAGGTGTGGTCCCGTTGCCATTTACTTTGTTGTTTTGGGTTCACGTTTATACAACCTTTCTGTATTTCCTGTCTAGAGAAGATCCTTTAGCATTTGTTGAAGAGCTGGTTTGGTGGTGCTGAATTCTCTCAGCTTTTGCTTATCTGTAAAGCTTTTGAATTCTCCTTCATATCTGAATGAGATCCTTGCTGGATACAGTAATCTAGGTTGTAGGTTATTCTCTTTCATTATTTTCAGTACATCCTGCCATTCCCTTCTGGCCTGGAGGGTTTCTATTGATAGATCAGCTGTTATCCTTATGGGAATCCCTTTGTGTGTTATTTGTTGTTTTTCCCTTGCTGCTTTTAATATTTGTTCTTTGTGTTTGATCTTTGTTAATTTGATTAATATGTGTCTTGGGGTGTTTCGCCTTGGGTTTATCCTGTTTGGGACTCTCTGGGTTTCTTGGATTTGGGTGGCTATTTCCTTCCCCATTTTAGGGAAGTTTTCAGCTATTATCTCCTCGAGTATTTTCTCATGGCCTTTCTTTTTGTCTTCTTCTTCTGGAACTCCTATGATTCGAATGTTGGGGCGTTTCACAGTGTCCCAGAGGTCCCTGAGGTTGTCCTCATTTCTTTTGATCCTTTTTTCTTTTTTCCTCTCTGCTTCATTTATTTCCACCATTTTATCTTCTACCTCACTTATCCTATCTTCTGTCTCCATTATTCTACTCTTGGTTCCCTCCAAAGTGTTTTTGATCTCATTCATTGCATTATTCATTTTTAATTGACTCTTTTTTATTTCTTCTAGGTCTTTATTAAACAGTTCTTGAATCTTTTCAATCTTTGTTTCCAGGCTATTTATCTGTAACTCCATTTTGTTTTCAAGATTTTGGATCATTTTTATTATCATTATTCTTAATTCTTTTTCAGGTAGATTCCCTATCTCCTCCTCTTTTGTTTGACTTGGTGGGCATTTTTCATGTTCCTTTACCTGTTGGGTATTTCTTTGCTTTTTCATCTTGTTTAGGTTGCTGTATCTGGAGTGGGCTTTCTGTATTCTGGAGGTCTGTGGTTCCTTTTTATTGTGGAGGATTAACCCAGTGGGTGGGGTTAGACGATTGGCTTGTCAAGATTTCCTGGTTAGGGGAGCTTGCGTCAGTGTTCTGGTGCGTGGAACTTGATTTCTTCTCCTTGGAGAGCAATGGAGTGCCCAGTAATGAGTTTTGAGATGGGTCTATGTGTTAGGTGTGTCCTTGGGCAGCCTGTATGTTGATGTTCAGGGCTATGTTCCTGCGTTGCTGGAGAATTTGCGTGGTATGTTTTGCTCTAAAACTTATTGGCTCTTGGGTGGTGGTTGGTTTCAGTGTAGGTATGGAGGCTTTTGGACGGTCACTTATTACTTAAAGTTCCATGTAGTCAGGAGTTTTCTGGTGTTCTCAGGTTTTGGGCTTAAGTCTCCTGCCTCTGGATTTCAGTTTTATTCTTCCTGTAGTCTCAGGACTTCTCCAACTATACAGCCCTGATAAGAAAACTTCTAGGTTAATGGCTAAAAGATTCTCCCCCGTTAGGGACACCCAGAGAGGTTCACAGATTTACATGAAGAAGAGGAGAGGGAGGAGGGAGATAGAGATGAACAGGAGGAGAAAAAGGGGGACTCAAGAGGAGAGAGACAGATCTACGCAGCTGTCTGTTCCCAGAGTGTTCTCCGTAGCCCAGTCACCTACAAGGATTCACAGAATTGGATTGGGAAGAGAAGGGGAAAGGAGGAAATAGAGGTGTTCTGAGGTAGAAAACAGAGAGTCAAGATTGGGAGAGAATAATCTTCGGTTTAAAAATAGGGCTTCTCTTTTTTTTTTTTTGTAAGGTTATAGTGTATTGAAAATGAAAATTAAGGAGTAGTAGAGGAGTACTAGAGGACTTTAAAAGAAATAAGAGAAAAAGAAAAATAGAAAATAGAAGAGAAAAAGGAAAGAAAAAAAAGAAAAAAAAAAGAAAGAAAAAGAAAAAAAAAATTTTTTTTTCCCCCTTATTAAAAAATCGTAAAAGTCTGTGGAAATGAAAGTTAAGGAGTAATGGGGGAGTAATAGGGGATTTTAAAGGAAAATAAAAGAGAAGAAAGAAAAAAGAAAAAAAAGAAAAAAATTTAAAAAAATTAAAAAAAAAAAAAGAGAAAAAAGTAAAATTATATCTAGGAGTTTCTCTGGAGCTGTTGCGGTCAGTGTGGGTTCGGCTCAGTTTCAGATAGCTCCTCGTTCCAGCTTACGCTTCTCGATATCTACAGGCCCCTCCGGTGTAGTCAGCGTTTCCTAGAGGGATTTTAATCTGTTGCACCAGTCCCTTCTGAAGCGGTTCCCTTTGTTTATTTGGCTTCTGTTTGCCGGTCTCTTCAGAGCCTCATTTCCGCCCTGACACAGGCGGGCAGAGGTGGACTCTTATTCAGGTAGCTAGTTCCGTCGCTCTGCGGGGCAGGGAGGGGCTTGCGCTGCCGGGCGGGGCTGGCGCTGCTTTCTCCGTCTGTGCTGCTCAGGCTCCCGGCTGTTCTATATGGAGCGCGCCCCGAGCTGCGCGCGGTTCCAGCCCTCGGGTGTTCCACAAAACCGCAGAACGAAAAGCTGCGCCTTCTCTCTGCGCCTTCCCCGTCAGAGCGGTCCAGGCAGCCAGGGGCTTGGTGGACGCACTCTACCCAGGTGTGGCGCGCCCCCTCCCTTCCGTGGACCCAGTCTCAGTTTCCGCTGGCGCCAGTCGGGTGCGCGCGCCTTCCGCCCTCCGCGTCCCCAGCCCCAGTCCCCGCCCGTGCCGGTCGGGTGCCTGCGCCCTGTGTCTCGCCGCGACCTTCCCCTCCCCCCTGCCTCCTGCCTCCGGCGGGGCTGGGCCGGTCCGCAGCCTGCGAGCTCCTCTCTGGACCCTCTCGGTCTCTTTGTTCTGCGAACGGCCGGCAGTGTGTTCGGGCGGTTAATTTACTCTCTCTCTTGGTCTCCCACAGTTCAAGTTGGCAACTCACAGAAGTTCCCTCCGATTGTCCTCAGGGCACTCGGGTCCGGACCCTACCCCAAGCAATGCCGCCTAAGAGCTCCCGGGACAGATCTCCATCCTTAGCTCTTTTGTCTCACTTTTTATCTTTTATATTTTGTCCTACCTCCTTTCGAAGACAATGGGCTGCTTTTCTGGGCGCCTGATGACCTCAGCTAGCGATCTGAAGTTGTTTTGCGAAGTTTGCTCTGCGTTCAGTTATTCTTTTGATGAATTTGTAGGAGAGAAAGTGGTCTCCCCGTCCTACTCCTCCGCCATCTTGGCTCCTCCCTAAACCACAGTCTTTAAAGTTGTATCCATTTGGCTTCAGGAAAATTCCCTTACAATTGTTCTTATTTTTCACATTTTGTCATGGACCAATAAAATTTATTCATGAGTCCCCATACCAGTGCTTATGCACAGCTGTCCTGGAGGCTCCAGGGCAAACAGGCTGAATTCAGATGAAACTCATGAACTCTCTCCCAAGAAAATAGGCAGATGCATACACGCTTTTGCAAACAACTTCAGGAAGTTCATCTCTAAGATAAGCACTTGTGCTCTAGAGAACCATTATATGAATAGAGATCAGTCATCTGAATTCATTATACCATAGCCAGTCATTTTTGCAATTTTATCTTAATTTTATAGCTGTACATACCAAGGCATGGTAGTTCAATAACTTAGAGTCCATCACCATGTGAATTAGTGGCAGAACGAGGAATGCAGTTCACTTGACCTAAGTTTTGGAATGTGAAGTCAAGTGGGCCTTAGGAAGCATCATTATGAACAAAGCTAGTGGAGGTGATAGAATCCTAGTTGAGCTATTTCAAATCCTAAAAGATGATGCTGTGAAAGTGCTGCACTCAACATGTCAGCAAATTTGGAAAACTCAGCAGTGGCCACAGGACTGGAAAAGGTCAGTTTTCATTCCAATCCCAAAGAAAGGCAATGCCAAAGAATGCTCAAACTACCGCACAATTGCACTCATCTCACACGCTGGTAAAGAAATGCTCAAAATTCTCCAAGCCAGGCTTCAGCAGTATGTGAACCGTGAACTTCCAGATGTTCAAGCTGGTTTTAGAAAAGACAGAGGAACCAGAGATCAAATTGCCAACATCCACTAGATCATCGAAAAAGCAAGAGAGTTCCAGAAAAACATCTATTTCTGCTTTATTGACTACACCAAAGCCCTTGACTGTGTGGATCACAATAAACCGTGGAAAATTCTGAAAGAGATGGGAATACCAGACCACCTGACCTGCCTCTTGAGAAATCTGTATGCAGGTCAGGAAGCAATAGTTAGAACTGGACATGGAACAACAGACTGGTTCCAAATAGGAAAAGGAGTACATCAAGGTTATATATTGTCACCCTGCTTATTTAACTTATACAGAGTATAAGTACAGAGTACATCATGAGAAATGCTGGGCTGGATGAAGCACAAGCTGGAATAAAGATTGCCGGGAGAAATATCAGTAACCTCAGATATGCAAATGACACCACCCTTATGGCGGAAAGTGAAGAAGAACTAAAGAGCCACTTGATGAAAGTGAAAGAGGAGAGTGAAAAAGTTGACTTAAAGCTCAACATTCAGAAAACTGAGATCATGGCATCTGGTCCGATCACTTCATGGCAAATAGATGGGGAAACAATGGCTGACTTTATTTTTGGGGGCTCCAAAGTCACTGCAGATGGTGACTGCAGCCATGAAATTAAAAGACGCTTACTCCTTGGAAGGAAAGTTATGACCAACCTAGACAGCATATTAAAAAGCAGAGACATTACATTTCCACAAAGGTCCGCCTAGTCAAGCCTGTGGTTTTTCCAGTAGTCATGTATGGATGTGAGAGTTGGACTATCAAGAAAGCTGAGGGCTGAAAAATTGATGCTTTTGAACTGTGGTGTTGGAGAAGACTCTTGAGAGTCCCTCGGACTGCAAGGAGATCCAACCAGTCCATCCTAAAGGATATCAGTCCCGGGTGTTCATTGGAAGGACTGATGCTGAAGCTGAAACTCCAATAGTTTTGCCACCTGATGCGAAGAGCTGACTCTTTGGAAAAGACCCTGATGCTGAGAAAGATTGAGCGCAGGAGGAAAAGGGGACGACAGAGGATGAGATGGTTGGATGGCATCACCAACTCAATGGACAAGAGTGAGTAAACTCTGGGAGTTGGTGATGGACAGGGAGGCCTGGTGTGCTGCGGTTCATGGGGTCGCAAAGAGTCAGTGAGGACTGAGTGACTGAACTGAACTGACCTAAGTTCAGCATTGACTTAGCTAAACTACATAACTATCTGAGAATGTAACATAGAGGGCAAATGATATTTCCCCGACAGTACTGAAAAGTAAATCAGCAAATCTACTTTCTCCCTACCCTGGAGGCAGGAGTGGCTGCTGGGAATGGGGCGAGGTGGGGCTGATTGGAAACAGAGTGACATTACAGAAAGAACAAAAGCAATGCCCTTGGATGTGAGACAATAATATACTCACAAATCATTCAGGATTTTTTTAAGAGAAAAAGAAAACTGACCAGATAAGACAGCTTCCTTCATCTCACTTAGCCTAGGGGAGAAAAAACTGGGAAACAATTCCAATTAACCCTAATAAAACTAACATCATAATATGGGGCTAGTTCAGCCACTACCCAGCGGTGTATGATCTTCAAACTCACACAAATGTAAGTTATATCCAATGTAAGGTATTATTGTTTCTATATAATTTAATTATTTTCAATGGAAAGGGAAGGAAAAATGTCCTCCCATCCCCAGTACCCTTTTTTACATCCCAGGGTTAAGAACTCTGAGTAGAGCTACTGAGCACAGCCCAAAGTCAGATGTCCATACGAACATAATGAACAAAAGACAGTAACACATGCACTTGTGTGTGTGTGCCTAGTTGCTCAGTTGTGTCCTAGTCTCTGCGACCCCATGGACCATAGCCCATCAGGTTTCTCTGTCCGTGAGATTCTTCAGGCAAGGATACTGGAGTGGGTTGCCCTCCTGCAGGGGATCTTCCCAATCCGGTGATCAAACCAGTGTCTTATGCATCTCCTGCATTGGCAGGCAGATTCTTTACCACTGAGCCACCTGGGAAGCCAAGATATGCACTTACTAGATTATAATGAATCAAAACTTTATTGAGATCAAATTTTCTGCACCACACTTGAATGATAAAATCACAGGGAAATAAATAGCAAGGATCTGGTCTATATTATATATTCTTGATCATAACCAGTCTCCTGTATGCTCCCCTCAGGCATGTGGTATAATCACCCCTTAGCACAATCATCAGGGAAATGAAGTCTTACTTCTTTCATTGACATCACCCAAGACTTCACACACTCTCCCTGGGACCTGGGTCTGGAAAAGGTTGACCTTGTAACATGTAACATGTAACAGCTGCTTAGGTGTCAGTGACTTCATACCTGACTCCTCTTGGGCATATTTGGGCTGCAAAAGATGATCCTAGAAAGCAGACGGCTTCATTTATTTATGATGAACTTTCAGTGGTAGGATTGCAGATGGGGTAACACTGGATGGAACAGAGATTATAACTGGAGTGGAAGGAAACTTTCCCAGCACAAGTCTTGCTCTGCTTCTGCTATGTCTGACCCCTAGAATCAGTTCTGGTCCTACTGCTCCTATTCCTGCCAATTGATGACTCTTTCTTGTGTATACGTATGGAGGTGTGCGCGTGCCACACACTCCTCCCCACTTCATGTTTTTGCTGTTTCTGTTTTCTGGAAGTCCCTAGATACTTATCCCAGTAGGATGATGTGAGCAGGAGGATTACGGGCTAGGACTCTGGTCACCTCTAAACATTCCCTGGAGAAGAAGTTACTATGACCCTCTTCATGCTTTATTCAGCCTCTGAGTCTGTGAGCCAAGAGGTGAGGTGTACAAAAAAAGAAGCAGATGGGTTCCTCCTCTTTCATGAGAGCGGGGCTTCTTTGCTTCATCAAGTTAAGCAAGGTTTGTTGTTTAATTGCTCAGTCATGTCCGACTCTTTTGTGACCCCATGGACTGTAAGTAGACTGCCAGGCTCCTCCTGTCCATGGAATTTCCCAGGCAAAAATATTTTAGTGGGTTGCCATTTCCTTCTCCAGGGGATCTTCCTGACCCAGGTATCAAACACCAGTCTCCTGAATTGGCAGGCAGGTTCTTTACCACTGCACCACCTGGAAAGCCCTAAGCAAGGTTAGACCACTGTTTATTTTACTTTAATTCCAACAGCCTTTCTGATAGTAGAAATTTCTCCGGGATTCTGTTACTTGATGTTCCTATGTTGGATACTTGAATGAGTTCTTAGCATTTTTGGTGACTTAGGTATTTCAGTGCAAATTGGAGAGGTTGCATAAAGGCCTCTCCCCATAGTCTGCTTCAAGCAAGAACTGGAAAAACAGAGTTGGACTGAATAAGGCAAGGCTCCCATTCTCCATCTGTCTCCTCCCATTACTAGTAGAATGAAATATCAGTGATGGGTGTGGGCAAAGCCTCCATAGCCATCAATAGGGGTTTATGATACTCTACCATTCAAATTAGGAAGTACTGGGAGAATGCCTGAAAATGATATGGCATTCGATAAATGCTTGGTAACATTATTAGATATATTATTATTACCACATGCTAAAATTGCTTCTGCTGCTGTTTTAATGACTGATCACTTCCTCAGTGTTCAAAATAAGCATAATACTCTGGTCGCTGAAATTCACGAGGAACTTCACAGTAATGGGCACTAGCAAAGGGCTCTTTAAAGTTCATGCAGAAAAAATCATAATTTCCCGAGAATAAGCATTTACTGTTTTCCAAAGGCTGAAGGAACGCCTTCCCCATCGGTGGCCATGGCAATGTCGGGTGGAAGAATTAGATACTTGGATAGCCGCTTTCACATGGTGCTTTTTTACAATAAGGAATATTTCTGAGGTTGCTGGAAGTGGTCATAACGACGCGTAATTTAAAAGCACTATGAAAGGAAAAGTGGAACTGTGAACTCATGCATTCTTTCAGTGAGGCTGTAGTTAGGGAAAACATCAATATAAAAATAGACTATTTTTAGGACCTCAATATCTTCAGCTCCGTGGACGCTTCTGAGTCATATTTTATGAGGACACACTTGGCTACTGTTGGGCTCCAGCTCCGGTCCAGCTGGGGGGATTAAGCATGCATTCCATTGTTGAGCACTTCCCAGAGAGATTGCTAGCGTGTTCTGACTGCAAAATCTTTACTCCTGGTATTGACTTAGTAACAGAAAGAACATGACTTGATTTTTCAAATCCCTGGTAGATCTATAGCTTCTCTTAAGCTTTTGAACCATTCAGTAGGCCTCAAAAGTCTCGGGGAAGCTGCAAAATGTCCATTTTTATATTTCTACTGTTTAGTGCACTTAAAACTCATGGAGCAATTTTTTTTATGAGACGTATATAGCAAGTAGATTTAATTTTCATGTTTTGACTACCTCACCTTTACTACTGAGGTAGATAGGAAATTCTAAGGAGTTTGGAATGCATTGGCAAGAGAACACATATCAGATAGGCATTAGCTAAATCCACATGCACAATTATATGGTTTAAAGCAGCAGTCCCCATCATTTTTGGTGCCAGGGACTGGTTTCATGGAAGACAATTTTTCCATAGACCAGGGGTGGGGGTGGGGGGGATGATTTAGGAATGAGTCAAGTGTATTACATTTATTGTACACTTTATTTCTTTTATTATCATATCAGTTGCACCTGAGATCATCAGGCATTGTATCCCAGAGGTTGGGAACCCCAGTTTAAAGCCATGATGCCCAGTCTATACTGGCTTGTTTAGATAATGGCCAGGTAGTTATTAAGAAATAACTACATGCCCAGCAATGGTTTGAACCCTTTTGGGTTTAAACAGAGCAGTAACAAGTTTATCACTAAATTACGGACATGGAATTAAAGCTTATGGCATAGAACTTTTTTCTAAGAGGAAAGGAAACAAAGTAAAACTAACTTTGGCTTTTATCTTTAATTTGGGGTATGTTACTTGAACTTTCTGAGCCTCAGTTTCCATGTATGTAAAATTTCCAGAGATAATAAAACCAACCTAATAGTGTAGTTGAGAAAATAATATAATAAATATAAATGGCATAGCAAATATTTGGCTCATCTTGATGAGGCAAATCAGGGCCAAAATTAAAAGAAGAATCTGCTTCTTCTTTTTTTTTTTTTTTTTAAACCCATACAGTGTTTATTTATTTATTTATTTTTTAATGTTTCAAAAAGTGGGGAGGTAAAGGTTTATTTTTTTTTTTAAGATTCCACATATAATATATATTTTTTCCATTTATTTTTATTAGTTGGAAGCTAATTATTTTACAATATTGTAGTGGTTTTTGCCATACATTGACATGAATCAGCCATGGATTTACATGTGTTCCCCATCCTGAACCCCCCTCCCACCTCCCTTCCCATCCCATCCCTCTGGGTCTTCCCAGTGCACCAGCCCCGAGCACTTGTCTCATGCATCCAACCTGGACTGGTGATCTGTTTCACACTTGATAGTGTACATGTTTCAGTGCTGTTCTCTCAGATCATCCCACCCTCGCCTTCTCCCATAGAGTCCAAAAGTCTGTTCTGTACATCTGTGTCCCTTTTTCTGTCTTGCATATAGGGTTATTGTTATCATCTTTCTAAATTCCATATATATGCGTTGGTATACTGTATTGGTGTTTATCTTTCTGGCTTACTTCACTCTGTATAATGGGCTCCAGTTTCATCCATCTCATTAGAACTGAAGAATCTGCTTCTTGCCTCTGCTTTAAAGTGTTGGAGATTGATATTTGCTAATGTCCAGGAGTAATTCAGGCTGGAAAGATGTACACACACTAACCATAGCATCCAGAAAACTGAGGTGGGAACTAAGATGCTAGAAATTTACATTTATTTTTATTATTTGAGATTTATTACTTGGACTGGAAATATTTATGCCTTCAAAATAAGTACATTCTTTCCTTATGTATAAAGTTCTTAAAATAGTATCTGGTTCATATTAAGTGCTAATAAATAATCACTAAAACTTAAGTTGTATGATTACAGTTAACATGAGAAGCACTGTCAAAAAAAACCCAGAAAAGGTGCGGTGTCTGTAAGATCAGCACATTATGTCCCTAGAGACAAAACCATTGGGATTAAAACAAAGGAGTTGGAGGAATAAAATGAATGCCCACATAGTGGATTAGTGGACCCTGCAGAATGCTCACCCTCCACCCATATACCCCCACCTATTTCTGAACATTACCTTGATTTTGTTCAATACCCATCGCTCAGGCAAAGCCAACCCACCCCCAGTTCTAACCGTCAGCTCCTTTGGGCTAGAACAACACCTTTCTTACCCTACAGCTAATTCCAGTCCCTCAGTGGGAATGTGGTTAACAGATAAAAAGGAAATCTGTTGGGAGGCGACCAGGAAAGCTACAGGAAGGGACTCCCTCTTCTCTTTCTAGACAGGATCTGGGCTGGATGTGAACCATAATTCAGTCCACAGCAGACAGTTTCCAACAAATCCCACCTCTAGCTTTTGGATTCTCCTGGGTTTTTGCGAAACAGCACTGGGACTCCAAAGGAGACAGGAGCTCATACTTTAGCCACCTGGTTTCATTCACACACAAACATTAGGCTCCACAGTGATGTCCACAAAACATAACTAGATTTGGACCAGGTTTTCTCTCTCTTTCAATCCTGGTATGACATTTAATAAGCTCTTTGATTTTTGTTTTTCTTAGTTGTTTGTTAACCAAAATTATTGGATAAAGTTAAGTATGCTTTGCATTTTGCTTTTTGTATTCACCTCCATTATATCTCAATTCACCGTTATTGCCTTGACTACAAAAAACATTTTTAGTTTGACCACAGCATTTTTTCCTTGCTCCCACCTACCTTCTAAACCAAAGCTAGACATATGTGATTATGGCAGCCTAAAACACCACTTGGGCCTCTGAGTGCTGCATATCCCGTTTGGATTTGTGGTTTAGCTGGTGGGTGTGTGTAAACATGTACAACCAGTCTGCTCTCTGGAGACCCTACAATTGCAGGGTTCTCTATGGCGTGTTCCTTCACCAAAGGGCTTCACTTGGACTTCAAAGATTGCCATGCTGAGAGGTGTGCAGTGCTTCTGCCAGTCCGTCCCCTCTCCTGTCTTCTCATGCGGAGAAAGGACCATGAGAATCATATCCCTACTAACCTAGTTGAGGTGCTCAGTCAGCAGCGAATGTCTGTGTTTATCCTTTTCTATGAAATTTACTCAACTTTTCCTCTAGTTTCTACCACAGTACAGTAAATGAAAAGACCTGGATTTGAACAGTAACATGATGTAAAAAAAGATACCTTTCACGTTTCTTCTCTCTTAGACTCTTTCTTCCTCTTCCAGTGTCTTACTGATCCAGACTAGACAATATGTGTGTGTGTGTGTGTGTTTGTGTGTGCTCAGTTATATCTGACTCTTTGTGACCCCATGGCCTCTAGCCTGCCCGACTACTCTGTCCATGGGATTTTCCAGGCAAGGATGCTGGAGTGGGTTGCCATTTCCTTCCTCCTCCAGGGGATCTTCCTGACCCAGGGATTGAACCTGTGTCTCTTGCATCTCCTGCATTGACAGGTGGATTATTTACCACTGCACCACTCAATACACTTAAAGATAAATGGTGGAAAGATTCTAGAAGGAGAAATGAAGATTTTGAAAGCATACATTTAAAATTATATATATCGAAGTACATTTTTGTCCTTGAAAAAAGCAAAAGATGTGTAAATTTAAACTCCAGATTGGGCCTAAACCAATGAATTCTACATGGTGGATGAATTCATTATGAAAATAGCTAAAATATACTCTGTTTTCTCATCTCTAAGGACACAAAGAAGGAAAGGAAGCTTGCATTTGGGGATATGGTATATTTGGTAAGAGAAACTCCCACCCACCATCACCTCCCTCAACCAAGCCTAGGTTTTTCTGATCATTTCTCTCCAGTTTCAGCTCTTAAAGGAACCAGAAATAGACACACATCTATAGTGGGTTCAATTTAAGGCCTTAGTGAAGGTGAAGGTGAATTTAAGACCTTAGTGAAGGTGAATTCACTGATTCCTTTATAGGGAACTAGAGATTACTTCCCTGATCAAAACTGTTCCTTTATTTCTGGGTGAGTTTGACTATTATTTTTTAATCACATTCACCAACACAGACTAAGTTTGGTTCCTGGAGACTCTAATGAGTGTCGAGAGTAAACAAACACACTAGATGGGAAAGTGGTGTTTTACTTTCAAAATTAGCTTAGCACACATTGACTTCTTTTTATTTTATTTTAATTTATTGAAGTATATTACAATGTTATATTCAGGTATACCAAAAATAGTTTGCTATTTTCATAGATTACACACCATACGAAGTTATTATAAAATACTAACTATATCCCTTGTGCTGTGCATTTCATCTCTGGGACTTATCTACTTTGTAACTGGTAGTTTGTATCTCTCAATCCCTTTCACTTATTTCACCTCTCCTCCTACCTCTCTCCCCTTTGGTAACACTATTTGCTCTCTCTGTCTGTACTCATTTGCTTTGTTCTTTAGATGCCACCTATAAGTGAAAACATACAGTATTTGTCTTTCTCTGTCTGACTTATTTCACTAAGCATAATGCCCTCTGGGTCCATCCATGTTGTCAAAAATGACCAAATACCATTCTTTTTAATGGATGAGTAATATTCCATCATTGTGTGTGTGTGTGTGTGTGTGTGTGAGTGTGAGTGATAGCTCCACAGATAAAAAATCGGTCTTCAATGCAGGAAATACAGAAGACACAGGTTCAGTCCCTGGGTTGGCAAGATTCCCTGGAGGAGGAAATAGCAACCCACTCCAGTATTCTTGCCTGAAAAAATCTCATAGAGGAGCCTGATGGGCTACAGTCCATGGAGTCGCAAAGAGTAAGATGCAACTAAGCATGCATGCATCCGTGTGTATATGTAAGTATACATGTGTACAGCGTCTTCTTTACCTGTTGATGGGCACTTAGGTTGCTTCCATATCTTGGCTATTCTAATTAATGCTGCAGTGAACATAGGGGTGCATATTCTTTTCTAATTAGTGTTTTCATTTTCTTTTGATAAATATCCAAGGAGTCGACTTGCCAGATATTAAAAATAGAACATGTTGTCTTCTATCTTGTTGGATTTGTGTTTCCCTTTCTTTGAAATGTCTTGAGTTGAAGCAATAAGGCAAAATAGCTGCAGAGCCTGATGTTTATTATTTTCTTGTATTTGTCGACATAACCTATTCTCATAAATCCAGCTCTAGGGTAAAGATAATGTGTGAGGAAGATGCTATATTCAGATTGTGGTGAGGAGAACATTTTCTCTCTCTCTTTCTGCTTTCGCTTCATTAAGAATGTTGCTGTATTCACTGGGATTTGAAAAATAAGGCGCCAGTGTGCTCTCTGCCTGTGTCATCTTACCAGAGAGAGAAATAAATAACCCAGTCTAGGGTCTGTGCTGACAATATTGCATGACTAAACTTCCACTGACCTAAAAGCAAAATGCCTTCATTGCAAAGCTCTTTTAAGTCTCACTCTCCAAACCTAGCTGAAGTTTCTTGAATTCTTATTGTTGGCTGCTTTTTAGATATGACAAGTCCAAAGAAATACAAACTATGTCAGTCCATTTACTAAGGTTTCAAGGTTTTGTGACAAAACATAATCTGCCAGGCCTGGCATGGTTAAATATAACCATAGAAAAACTCACTTACTAAGGGAGATGTCAGGAACAATGATTTTTTTCCCCTAAATATTCTGTAAGCAATATCTTTTCTTTCGAAGGTAAGTGGGGCAAGAAAGCAAGAACTCTCCACCAGTGCTTTTCTCTCACTAGAAGAGACAAAGAAGCAGCAGAGAGCTGAGCTCTGCATTTGAAACGGCTGAGTATTTGCACCTGAATGAACCGGAGCAGATGTCCGGGTGTAGGGGGAGGCCTCCCCTAGGCTCTGGGTTTGGATTGGTTGAAAGATGTGTGAGTGGCAGGTTAGATGGCCAATAGCAAAGCAGTGATGCCATGAGCACCACTGGTCCAGGGAAGTGGTAACTGGAGCTGAGACTGGTCCTGTAGAAATATTGGGGGAATCTTTAAAATGTGAGGGAGAAGAACTAATCCCACATACTTCATAGCAAAGCCTTAAGTAAGTAAATAAATTTTCAGTTTAAAAAAGAATGAGGTTGGTATTTTAAAAATGAAAACAGCAAATATCTTTAAAATGAAGGCAGGTATAATTTACAGTCTTTTTAATCCTTCAGTCATTTCAGAAGCTTTGTAAGAAAACAAATCTAGGGATCATTCAATGTGTGCAAAGTTCACTGATTTTAGGTCTTGACTACGTGTGTGTGTGTGTGGCTAGAACAGTGGAGGGGTGGGGTATACAAGGAAGTCAGAAAAAGGGATGCAAACCTCACTGTCTATTCCCGAGGTTCTTACTGTCTGGATGGGAACACAGACAGAGCATGAAGATGAAGGTGGCATCTGGAAGGAGCAGACCCCCTAACCGTCCTGTAAAGTAACCTGAAAACCTAACCTATTCAAATCTTCCTTGGAAGGAAATAGTATTAATGTATTAATTTGTTAACAAAGAGACCGTGGTTGAATTTCTAGGGACAAGGACCAACTGACACTTAGGTAGTTGGAGGCAGGTTTTTCTCCGGAGTGAATCAGTGCTTTCTGTTGCCAGTGAATTTGAGGTTCTTGCTTCATCACAAAAAAATCTGGAGACAAAGTCATAGGTAAGATGTGGATTTATTTAGAAAGAAACACACTCCACAGACAGAGCATGGCCCATCTCAGAAGGTGAGAGAGAGAGCCCCGAAACATGACGTGGTTAGTTTTTATGGTCTGGGTAATTTCATAGGCTAACTAGTGGGAGGATTATTCCAATTATTTAGCGGGGAGAGGGGAGGATTTCCAGGGATTGGGCCACTGCCCACTTTGGGCCTTTTATGATTGCCCTCAGAACTGTCATGGTTCTGGTGGGTGTGTCATTTGGCTTATGTTAATGTACTACAATGAGTGTTTACTGAGGCTCAAGGCCTACTGGAAGTCAAATCTTCCATTATTTTGAACCCAGGTAGTTCTCACCAGTCTTTGTCATGTGCTATGTTTATGTCATTCATTTAAAGATTGTGCTCTGCCCCCTTCCCTCCTGTTTCATCTCCACCCATCTTCCTGGAAGGAGATAAAAATTGAAGCCCCAACAAAGTGGACTTGAGATGGGAGTTGGAGTGAAATACTCCCTCTCTTAGGATCTGAGAAGATAGTTTTTACTGAAACTGGAGAGGAAAACTGCCTGGAGAGACTGGGGCCTGGGATGGTGCTGGGTAGTCTGGCCTCTCTCCTTGGAGACTATCCAGTTTCTATGTGGGAGGCTGGCCATGTACCAAATAGGGACCACATGTGTACAGCAATTTCCATTTTTCTTTGCACTCGCGTTGAATTTTCAAAAAGGCCTATAAAAGTGTCAGCCTGGTCTCAGTCATGGGGGAAATTAGGGCAAGACTTGTTTCCATTCTTAGAGTTGTACAGAGAAGAATGAAAGAGGAGTGGTCTCTGTCCACAAACCAGAATTGGAGTCCCAGGGGTTGGGCCCAGAGAGGCAGTCTCTCCAGGGTCACCAGCAATGGAGGTGGAGGCAGGGATATAACTACACATGAAGGACCCAAACCAAGGACCCAGGGCTATTTGTTCTGGAATGTACCAAAGATAGGGCCTCAGAAAACGCTCTGAAATAGCAGGGGTCTTTTTGATGGAGCAGCACAGGGTTCAATCTCTGCAGAAGCAGATGGCAAACACCCTTGTTGTTGGTCAGTCACTGGCAAATGCTCTTGGCAAGTGCCAGTTTGCAGTTGACAAAGGGAAATGTGAGTGACTCCTTGGCTATAGGGGTGAAAGATCAACAAATCAAACCAAGTACTCAGTGTTAATGACTGAATACTTGTGACCCCAAAATTTGTATCTTGAAACCCTACTCCCAATATGATAGTATTAAAAGGTCAGGCTGGTAAGGGTACAGTAAGTCACCTAAATATGAATGAGTTTTGTTACGAGAGCACATTGGCAAGTCCAATCTGTCTGTTAAGTCCAACAAAGTTAGCTGAGGTACCCAACTAACACAGTTAGCTGTATAATACCATTAAGTGAAGTGAAGTGAAAGTCACTCAGTCGTGAATTCTCCAGGCCAGAATACTGGAGTGGGTAGCCTTTCCCTTCTCCAAGGGATCTTCCCAACCTAGGGATCGAACTCAGGTCTCCCACATTGCAGGTGGATTCTTTACCAGCTGAGCCACAAGGAAAACCCAAGAATACTGGAGTGGGTAGCCTATCCCATCTCCAGCGAATCTTCCCAACCCAGGGATTGAACTGGGGTCTCCTGCATTACAGGCAGATTCTTTACCACCTGAGCTATCAGGGAAGCCCTTATAGTAGTTTTAAAATAGTTTCACACAAATAATACATTGAAAACAAACAAAAAATAAAAATATTTTTAATCTTACAGTACAGTACCTTGAAAAGTACAAAAATACAGCACAACAGCTCCACACAAGGGTACATTCACATCTTTAAAGTTCAAAACTTAAGTTTCATGTGTTGGGGACTTGCTGTAGTAGAAATTAGATGAGGTTATGAGGGTGGAGCTCTTATTAGGAAATAGATGAGGTCATGAGGGTGGGATTAAGATTCAGAGAGAGTTTACTTGCTCCCTACTCTTTGTCACAGATGCATATAAAGAGCAGGCAGCCTCTGCAGCTTGGTCGAGGGTCTTCATTAGAACCCAGTCAGGCTGGCACCCCAATCTAATGCCCACTGTCCAGAACAGTGAGAAATACTCTTTGTTTTCTATAAGCCACCAGGTTGTGGTATTTTTGGTACAGTAGGCCAAAGAGACTAAGACACTTAGGGAATATAGAATAAGTGGGTTGACAGAGTTGGGTGAAGATAGTGAGCTAAGAGGAGCTTCGCTGGTGGTTCAGATGGTAAAAGAGTCTGCCCATAATGCAGGAGACCTGGGTTCCATCCCTGGGTCGGGAAGATCCCCTGGAGAAGGGAATGGCAACCCACTCCAGTATTCTTGCCTGGAGAATTCCATGGACAGAGGAGCCTGGCGAGCTACAGTTCATGGAGTCACAAAGAATCGGACATGACTGAGTGACTAACACACATACACAGTGAGCTAAGAGTCACAGGAAAGGTATGTTTGAAGTGAAGTTCTAGGGAAACTGGGACGCAAAAAGTAAGCATTCTAACTGCTAGCTGGGGGAAACCTGCAGGCTAGGCTCTGATGATATCCAAGCCTTGTGACTGATGGGACTTTCAGGCTGCACACCATGCTTCATGCATATCCTCCCCCCAAGATCTGCACTTGATTTTGTTGTTGTGCTGTGCAGTGAGGGATCTTAGTTCCCTCACCTGGGATTAAACCCCCACCTTCAGCAGTTCTAAACACTGGCTCTTGCCTCATGCTCAGTTGCTTAGACACGTGTGACTATTTGCGCCCTTTAGACTGTAGCCCACCCGCCTCCTCTGCCCTGGGATTCTCCAGGCAAGAATACTGGAGAGAGTTGCCTTTTCCTCCTCCAGGGGATCTTCCTGATCCAGGGATCGAACCTGTGTTTCCTGCATTGCAGTCAGATTCTTTATCCCTGAGCCATCAGGGGAAGCTCCTTAAATACTGGACCGCTAGGGAATTCCCTAGATCCACACATTTTAAGAGGTGTTTTCCTGTGCAGGAGCAGAATTACTCATGGAACTGCGATCCTCCTTAACTTCTCAAA